>NC_092315.1:4000000-4625000 GCF_036785885.1 Coffea arabica
CTGGATCTGAAGAACATCAATTTTGTGATTCAAAACGAACCAATTAGGAATGTGTCCATCTGTTCAATATTTTCATGTCCACAAAAAATAAAATAAAATAAAATTTTGAAGTTAGGATATGACAAATGACTCATCAGAGGAGTCCTATATTGACCAGCTGGTTAAGCTGGCTTCATGACTGGGCAAGATTTGACCACCTACGAGGAGGAACCGACTATTTGAGACTTTTGATTCGAGGGATTACGCTAATTAATGTCTAACTGAAAGGAAAATTGATAATAATGTTAATAATGTTAGTGTTCAGATCATTTAAATGGCATAAAAAAAATGTTTATTAATTATTAAACAAGGTGATATAGACATTGCATTTTAGTTGTCAGTGCTTTGAATCTTGCTTCTTTGAGTTATCCTTTTCTTTTATCCATTTCAGTCGGCTCCTAGTCCCCGTATTAAGCTTGGTCCATTTCAAAATCCTCTTTTAAATTTGCTGACAATACATGAAAATGTGACTTTTTTTTCCTCAGAATGTAGAAACAGCTAACCTGTTGGTTCATGTTACAAGAAATTTTGTATCTCATTCTTGAAGCTAAAGGCACATGATATGTAATGTACAGACACTGCCAAACTTTTATCAGCTAAAGCTACCTCAAACTCAAAGCAATGAACATGAAGAATATCAACTTTGAGGGGAAAAGGGTTGGCCATTTACTGCACGGGATCGAAGACAAAATTTCCTCTTCAACTTTTGGCCTTCAAGGCATTGTCTGCAAAGTTGGTGTCACTCATTATTAGGGTTTTGGGAACCTTTTAAAAGAGGACGTGATTATGGCTCAAACTCTTTTGCATAAAAGATGAGCGTGAATACAGCTTTTAAGCGCCTTACCGGAATAACACAATAAACAAAAGCTTTTACTGGTGCGCAGGCTTAAGAGTTAGATTAATAACCTTCAACTAGACCACCTAAACAAGAATGTGAAAGTAAAATTCATGTAATGATATACCACCTGTATATATTCTCCTTTTTCATCGTTTTGCAAATTAAATGAGAGTAATTAATTAAGAAAGCAGTTTTTTTTTCTGTGTTAACTAATTGGCTGATTAGATCACAGAACAACTTGGTTAGAAGGCAGTGTCTGTATAAGAATACATCATGCATGATGAGGTTGGATCAGGATTCTTGGCTGCAGGAGCTTCCAAAGGCTAGACAAGAAGACAAACACAAGGTAATCAGTATATATGTTACGCATGTATGTATAAAAGTGGTCCCGAAGAACATCAATACACAAGGGAAACCAACTCATGAAACTTCAACTCCCAACATATATGAGCATAATAACAAAATAGAGGCTGTCAGAGTGGGGGGAAGGTCACCTTTTCCAGCAATAAATCCGTGGGGATTTCCCTTCTGAAAACCCTTATCATCTCTGGCCAGCGGACAGGACCACTCCGAGCTATTATATCAAACAAAGGTTCCACCACACTTTGTTGTGTTATGCAGTCTTCACAATCTTCAGATATATATTGGTCCAGTTCGTGTGTTATCAATACAAATCCACCCCACCAGTCCATCCATGATCCAACCCACCCACCCACCTCCCCTTCCTTCAACCCCTTCACCTCCATCTCCACCTCCAGCCCTCTTGATGTCTCTTTCTACCATGTGCATATGAAACTCTGCAGAGATAGCTTAGCTTGTGCCGTTCAAGCAAGTCAATCCCTGCTCTAAAGTCTGAACTACCCAACTACCATGCATACACCCTCCCCCCCCCCTCTCTCTCCAGGATCAAGGGCCTCTCTAGTTAATTCTGTCCCGTTCCTGTAATTCTTATGATTTTTGATGTAAATTCGTAATTTTTTTTTGTGTAATCGTGAATTAGTTGTACGGGTTAAAAGAAATTCACGTTTACACCAAAATTGTATCATTTTACACTAAATGTTATAAATATTGCACAACTAGATGGAAGTTTTTAAGGGTAGACACTACTGCAGATTTTTAGCTCTAGAATAAGTCAAATTAGTTGCTAGAAGTAGTTCTAGGTTTTTAGTTTTTTTTTTTTTTTTGGACTAATGCAAGTTTTTCTTTAATTCCAGGTATTCTTGTTGAAATTCCTTTGGAGATAATTGAGTTTGTAAACGAAAGCTGATTAATGAGATACTTAAGCCTTTTTTTTTTTCAGTTTCTAAATACAAATCATGATATCTATTTTATACTTTAATCAACAGTAGATAATAGACAATACTCTCGTGAACCTATAAAGAAGAAAAAAAAAGACAATGACAAAAAAAGAAAAGATAAACAAATGATAGGAACAGAAAAAAAACGATGATGATGTGATTGTTTTATGCTTATTGTCCCCAGGAATCAAGATCCAACTCGCTTTACATCTTCTTTAGACGTGAACAACAGAGATTCTCATAACACGCCAAGGTTCAAAACTAAAAATTGCAGATAATGCTGATTGCCTGTTTCTTAACAATCAACTTGAAGTAGAAAATCCTTTTCTAGCAAATGCATCAAGAAAAGTACAAAACTATGTCTTTTTGGTTTTATCTCATGAATAATTTTTTTTATGCAGCCAAAACTTTGGACAAACACAATTAAATTAGCTTATTCAATATACAGAAAGCTTCATTACCTTTTCAGTCGATCTTATGTTTATGCAATTTTCTTTGACATTTTTTCTGGTTAAATTTTCTGATTCCCAAGATAAATGTCTTCATCTTTTCATCAATTAATACCTTATTCTTGATTTTTAGATTTTATTTGAGGCTATCTGCAAGTGATTTGCGTTAAGTACCTTAAATTGATACGTCCAGAGCACTTAGTATACAGTTCAGTTATTTTAGACTTATTTGGGAGTGTGTGATTTAGTTATTTTATTAGGTTGTAGTAGGAATTAAATTCTTACACACGGAGTGAGCAAAAAGTGAGATAACTTTTTCAAAACTTTTTCCATGAAACTTTTATCAAACTTAAAACATATTTAAAACAATTAATCTTTAATGTGGAAAAACAAACATAAGGGCCGTGGAACCGGAGAAAAAAGAAAAGAAAAGAAGCAGTCAATTTCATAAGCTGAGCAAAAATTTGGTATCCTGCTCGAAGTACCATCCTGCACATTTAAAGCAGCTATCTGACATTTTAAGTAGTTTTGAGCTGTGGGGTGTAAGTGACAGATTTCGCGTTCTAGATATTCCATTTATACAGAAAAAAATGATAATTCTGCATTGAATTAGTTGACTACGGAAACTAATCGATTAATCTAGACTACATTAACGCCTATACTGTATAAGCGAACTACATAAACTAAATGATTAATTGAGGCTACACTAACAGCTTATATAAGCGAGTAATTAAAGATGCATCTCATGTACAAGCCTTAAAACTAAAGTTCATATTAAGCAACATAGATATATAGGCTGGTATATATACTGTTAGAAAAGAAAACATATATTTTAAGCTAAAATGTTCAATTGAGCGAAGGACCGGTTAACTACGTACAGTGGTTAATTCAATTCTCATGGTAACAAAACGTATTTTCAGACTAGAAGACTCAATTAGGAGCCTAACTGCTTTTGTTAGGTGAGTAGACTTTGAGAAGAAACCGATATTCCCTGTTCAAGTGGAGGTGGCTTTAATTAGGGAATGAGACTGGAATTGAGAAGAACCACAAGTCCATATACACATTCGTGTGGTGGCTGGTTCTGAACTCTGATATTGTTCTGATCAGTGGGGTACAAATTTCACACGGGAGGGTACGATTCTTTGGTTTGGTTGGTTGGTTCATCTCTTTGATTTGGGCCCTGAATGTGTATGTACAGAAATCTCCCATGACAGTGCTAAATACATGTATATCTTCTCAAGTGGGAAACACGGCAGTTGCTGTTGCCTGGTTGTCACCCGTCTCCTTTGAGGATTACATAATATTCTCTTTCTTTAGTCTTCCCTTTACACGTTGCTGGTATTGCCACGTCCATCAACCCTACACCATATGCAGTTCTAGAGGATGTGTCCTTGTCCCATTTAACTATAGCTATCTTCACTGTCTGGTAATTTTGGAATTGATAACGTTTCATGAATGGAAGAATTACTTTATGTCATGAGTTGGTTGAAATCCTGTTTGTTTTTCTGTATTGGGAATTTGATTACAGTTTTGCTTTTTTCAGTGAATTTGATCCAAAATGTATTGACATGGATTTTCTATTAATAGAACTTTTTTTTCTACTTCAAACTTTTTTCTTGGGAGGAACAATGTGATCATACCAGTCAAATATGGTATTGTTCTCAGTTGCTTTAGATTTTAGAAAATTTAATGACAGAAATTGATTATAAGAATAATCAGAATCAATACAAGCTATTGTTTAGGTGATTATAAATTTTAACTTTTTAGTAATTAAAAAAAATCTATGATCAGAATACAAAAACAGCAATCGATAACATCACAAAAACTGATTATCCAAAATCAAAATCCAAAATTAGTTCAAATAATCAACTGAGAGCAAGCCCTATGTGATATTGTCGCTTCTTAATTAGGAAAGTAGTTAAGTTAGTAGGATACATGATGTCTAATATGTCGAGGTTCCTAACGATTATCAAAACAAATAGCATATGAAGTGAGCTATTCAACATTTTCGCCTATCTAGTGTCCGTATAATTTTGTTATAAGAAAGAATATATATATATATATATATATATATATATATATATATATATAAGAACATTTCAAAGAAGTTGTTATGTGATGTAATGTAAACCAATTAGCATTAATTCTCCGTTTTATGTACGTAGTTTTTGAGTCATGTTCTCGACTATCATAATCTGCAAGTTCAAAAGGGGAAAAAAGGGAAGAAAAGAAATGATGTGCCTTTCCATTGCCGTTCCTCTCTCCTTTTCTTGTGCCTTCTTAAAATTAACAATTGTTAGATAAAAGAAATGGAAAATGGCAATTCTCTTTAGAAAAAAAAAAAAGAAAAGAAAGAAAACGTACTTTAATTTCATTAATTGACAAATCCACATTCCTTCATCTAGCAGATTAGTTGCATGGAAGAATATCATAACCACATTCACGAGAATTAGAAACTACTCATGCATAGGTGCTTAAAAGATTTGCTACAGTATTGGCATCTTTCCAATCCACTGAAGGTCATGTATTTGTTGGAGAAATTAGCTAGTGAAGGCAAAGGAAAAGGGATCTGGAAAATGGCATAGTATTCATATTGTGTTACAATTCATATACTAGCGGAAGCAAATACCAACTACAAACTAATAAGACTATAATTTACAAGAACCCGATTACCCTTGATATTCATAGATGTTTCTAAACAATCCTGATTATCCCTGATATTCGTAGCAATTTACAGTTAATTTCCTAATAGGTTGCTACCAAAGAGTTCGAAAATAGTTGGCACCAACATGATACTAAGTGCTAAAAAGTGGAAGGTTGAAAGCTAGCAAGATTCTAATGTGAGGAACTTGTAACAATTCTCACCTAATCATGCATATATTTTTGCAACTACTGGCTAGGTATCATCTTGTACATTGTTAGCCTAATGCTAGCATTAAGGTAGTAGCCTCAATAAGACATGGTAATAGAATAGATGACAAGTGACAATTTGAGACTTGATATGAGACTCTCTTACTGTCTTAGAAACTCAAAGGATATATATTAGAACTACTAGAATCATTCATTGGCAAACCTTTGCAGTTCGGAAGCTTGTCGAATGAGACTCGGAATTTGTTAATTTCAGTACGATCCAAGGAGTACTTGCTATTGGCCTATCAACCATGTAAATCCAATAGAATAATGAGACCAAAAAAAAAAAAAAAAACCTTGAACTTCATCTAAAGCAAGCTGAAAGCATGGAAAGGTCTCAACTCTCAAGCATACGTAAGTGATAGGGGAAGGATCATTCACCAAAAAAAAAAAATTTTTTCTAATAAGACAACAACTTAATCATAATAGGAGCTAAAACATTTCATGTTTGTTACTTTTCATCATCTGCATCACCTACAGAGTTGAACCGAAGCATACCATACAAATGTCGAATGCACGATTCCTATCAAGAATCCGTCTAGTTTTGAAATTTTCATCAGATAGATCATTGCTATCCGATATTGGTCCATTCAAAGAGATTAATGGACCTAGCTAGAATATTGCAGAACGTTGCTGTATTGGCCCCATAAAAGTAATTTCCTTTCCCTATCTTGGGTCAATAGGGTCAAAGAATGCGGTTCAGATATTAAGAAGGGTGATGACATATTATTTTTGAGGTCCAGTTGCATTGTGTATTCAATAGTACTCGTACTATAAGCTGCAGACAAGTTTCTTGTAAAGAGTTTTCTTCCTCTCTTTTTTTGTGTTAAACGAGATAGTAATTTCATCTTTTTCTCAGATGCTATATGAAAAGAGGCTCTGCTTTAATGATGACAAGCTATGGTGGGATACTGGCTTTAAATATTGTAGCATTCTCATCAGGTGCGAATGTTTTTTGAGCAGTGAGGGTTAAGCATAATTTATCATCATTAAATTTTGAGAAATGACAGAATGTGACTAGAGAATGAATGTCATGCCAATAGTTTCTCGTAGTGATTTCCACCAATAATTGGATCTCAATTGTGGAGGTACATTTAGATTCAATTGATGATTTGACATAGACTTGAATCTAGAGGGCCACAGCAACTAATGTGTACAAATCTGTGAAATCCCGTGGTAAAGTTTAATTGTTGGAGCAGAAAAAGTTACTAGTATCTATTTTTATTTTCCTATTACAATTACTGTCGTAGTATATTCAACAGAAGAAATTGAGAGTTTGTTGAATGCAATAATGTGTTTTGTTGGTTTTAGGCTCTTTTTCAGACAGTCAATAAGGGAGCCAAAAATCACCCCGAAAATTTTCTCAACTTTTGGGGACAGCTTGTTTTGAATTCTAAAATGTGCATTCATCTACATAGAATTAGATTTTCATTTATCTTGATGTTTCAGTTTCAACAGAATTCGACTGTATGCCAACAATTGTGTAAATAGGCAGAATGTTCATGCATATACCTTAAAAGAAAGAAAGAAAGTATGCTCATGCACACATATATTTCTCAGTTAAAGTACTATGAATAAAGGAAAAGGCCCGTGATTGTAGGTCATCTACATCACATTTTCAGTATCATCTTGGTTGAAATTGATAGCTACTTTTTCCTTCAAGTGCAAATGAATTGCCAAAACTTAATTAAGCTTCGTTCTTCCAATAACTTGTGAAATGAAATGAAATTTTTTTATTGAAAAAGTTTTGGTCTAATGGTTAACATTAAAATTTCATAACTTAGAGGTCCTGTATCCCAATCTCCCTTCCCCCTCTCTACTTCTTAAAACTCATCTTTCTTCAGTAGCGAAATGAAACCTTTTATTTTTCTTTCTTGTCACTGCTTTTTTTAATTCAATTTGCTGAACATATCTCATCTTTTCTCAAATTTATCATAGCACAACTCGTTTGAAGTCCTCAATTACATAAATTGCACCCTTTTATGAGGTCGTCTGTTAGTGCTTTTTTCTCTTCTTATTCCAAAACTCTCCCCTCTCTATCCTAAGAAACTTTTACAAGTATTTTGTTGATTTTAAACTGCACCAACCGATGACTTCATCCATGAAATATTCACACTTGATGCTTGTCCCATCATTTTGGCACAACTACCAACAGGTACAGCTTAACTGTCTAAAACTTGAATAATTTTTATTTCATCTTTCCATGAGAGCTTGGTGAATATTCTTGGACTGGTTTAACAACAAAGATCAATTGCAATATTTCTTGTTTCTTGAATGCCTCTTCTCCATAGGCTGTCATTGGTGCTACTAAATCCATTCCGGGCCTCTTGGCAGAGGAGATCAAGTCCCATATTAAAAGGAGATCCTACTCCAAAAAAAGTGATTCACCCTATCTCTTTTAATATAGCAAATTGATCCTTTTATTAATCAAACCATCAACCAATATATGGTGTCTTGTCCATTTTCACACCATTAGTAAATCTTTGAACATATGTATATATCCCGTATCACCACCAAGATCACGCACTTTTTAACTATTCAACCCTCAAACTAATTAATGGAGAAACTTAAACAATTAATTAGTTGACTTAATTATTTTCTAATTAGATTTAATTAGTGAACATAGATCTAATTGATGAACATATTAACTCAAAACCGCGTAGATGGGAAGAAACATGATGAGCCCGACGAAAGCCCGGTCAGACCCATTTGCAATTGTTAGACATTCCAAGCAATGAGTGCTATAATCAGCCCCCACCATGGGGATCCATTGTCCCTGCTTCAACCAACATCTGGAATAATTATTATTGTGGTGAAGATTCCCAAATATTGCATTTGTGGGCCTCACGTAATTAAATACGATTAGCGAGGACCTCTGGTACTTAATTAGGACTAATATTCTACTGATAGCTTGCATAACATGTCTCCTGAACTTAGGGTGGTAACTCCTGAAGAAAGGAAAATAAGCAAGGTAAAATGACCTGCCTGATTGGTTGACCAAGGACCAGTTTGGAACGTGAATAAGTATTGAAATTAATTAAAAGCTTTATTGATGACGTCATGGCATAGCTTCCCAGAATATGAATTCTGGTTTGGGTTTTTCTTAAAATTATCTAAAAATAAAATTTTCAAATTAATTTCTAAATGAATTTGAAAGAAATGAAATACTTAAGATCACGCTTTTCTTTTTCCTTTTTTTTTCATCAAATTTGAAGCATGTGTAACGAGTCCCGCAGCATCTTTTTTTTTTTTTGTGTTGTGACTTGTGAGTTTTAGAATTACATGTTAAAAAGACAAAAGAAGAATGCAGTAGCATGTTCTATCAACAAATAGAGAAAAAAAAACCGAGATTCAATTAATTTTAGAACTTAAAACTCTTGCAGAATCCTACAATCTAGTTTAGCATCGGTCAACTTTAATCTTTTGAAAGCAAAGCGGCCTTTCTGCTCATTTAACGGGCAGCCTCGGTTGGCAAAGCACGGACAGACATGCAAGAATGGAAGTGGTGAAACTAGTTTAACCACTAGTTAAAGTGCAGAATCCCTTTTGGCAATTTCTAAGAAAGATTCACCACGAGGACATGTCGAGAATTTGGTATGATTTGCTCAAATTTTATAATGGATGGATAAACAGAGAATCACTTTTCCTTCCTACAACAAAATATCAAGGCTTTAGGCTGAAAGTCCTATCATGTTCACGCCAGATTAATCCAAATCCTTCAGAAGCATCAGCAACAAGGACATTAATCTGGGCATGATCATGATATATAGGACTCTAACCCTGCAGCCTGATTCGTTGTTGTAGGATGTATAAGTGACTGTTTGTTTGTGGATCCACTATCAAATTTCAGCAAATCCTACTAAATTCTTGAAGAAGTAGATTATGATATTACATGCTTATAAAAGTTTGATCTAATAGTTAAAGTTGAGATTCTAAAATTTAAGGATCTAGTAATTAAAGTTGAGACAGTAAAAATTACACATCCTCTTACCATATGTCAGTTCACTCTAATTTCGACAAAATCTTGCATGTTTTCTTGGTCATGTTGCTCAAGAGTGGTATTATTATTCTTTTTATTTCAATTTGGCATGCAATTTAAAGCAAACAGTCATTCCATCATATCGTCATCTTCTTTGATATCTCGATAAAAAAATATATTAAACTTTTTTAAAAAAATTTTTAGAGTAGAAAATCCTTAGGTCACTAAGTCAAAAAGAGGTTCTCAAAGTTCGATAGTCGATGCCCGGCCACAACAGGATTTTCAGTTAATATATGTCTGCTTTTCTAGATATATAAATGAAGATTAACTAAAAGTTACAAAATGTAGATCAGCATTTCCCTTCATTTGCTTAATTCTCTTTCACTTTCCTCGATTTCCTCAGTTCACGTCCAGGATAGAGTCTTTCCCGGAACAAGGGCAACAAGGCTTTAGTGCATTTGATGAAGATGATCAATGTTTATATATCATCCCTTGGCAAAGTGATATTTGACTCGTATTTATACATATCTTAGTGGGTATTAGGACCACCAAATATCCCCTCAAGAACTTAGTTTATTGTAAAAGTAATAAAACTCCAAAAGTTTATTTATAGCTGGGAGTCACTTTCTTCAATGAGATAAGAAGGAGATGTTTCGATTCATAAAGCAAAAAACAGTCTCTTGTATTCTTGTGTGATTTAGACTCAACCAAGTCAAAAGATGAAGAGGGATGTGTTTATCTTTTGGGAAGCCCTTTTTGGACAGTATTTCGGAAAATGTGGTTGGGAAAGTTTGAGGTCGGCACTAACATGGATTTGGGAGAGGGGGCGCTTAAAACTCATATATAGCTAGGTAGGTTAGAAAGAAACAGGCCAGAATGGGGTTGGGGGGATGTTGACTGGGCAAGGGCACAGCTAGGGTTTTGGGATGTTTCCCTCTCTTACAGATGTGACCTGTCTCAACTTCACAACCATACCCTCAAAGCTTAGAATGCAATGATGTTTATTATTGCAATTGATTGATGTTCATCTCCTGTGCAGGAAAACCAAAAAAAATTTTTTTTTTTACACAACATGCCATTTATGTCGATCAAACCATGTTTGTAAAACTTTTTTACTTCTGCTCATTACTTATTAGGGAAATGCATGCAATTATAGATGCAAGTAATTAAACAGGGAGTGATACCTTTTTTGTTACCTAAGTTGAATAGGGTTATCCAAATCCTACTGGCAATGTAGTGGAAACAGTGGAAAGTTGCTGCTTTTCAATTCATGAAATATTTCCGGTGGATATTAGTAAAGATAAAATACACTATAATTTAAAGGGTTTTTATAACGGGTGCCTTCGTGAACACATCTACATTTCACTCAACCAATCATGTATATAAACATACTAACAATTATTATTTTCTCTTACATTTATACACTTTTAGATAGAACGTAAACACAAGCATAACACTCCCCAATTGCGAATCACATGAGATTTAAAAGATTTGTAAAAGTAACTAAAACATAAACCCCTCCTGGGTAGTTCGATTGGTCACATTCCCTCCTTAGGGTACGTTGTCCATTACTCCCACAAGAGTTCGAGTCCTAAGGTTAATGTGTTCGGGGGGATGGGACCTCTTCTCTAGGGTCACAAGGGGATTAGTCGGGTCGAAGGGCCAGATATCCCCTGTGTTAAAAAAAAAAACTAAAACATAAGGGATGAAATACCTAAAATTTAAGCATAGAGAGATTTAACACATCTTATCGCATGCCCTATTAGATAGACCGTAAATACAAGCATAACACTCCCCAATCGTGAATCACGTGAGATTTAAAAGATTTGCAAAAGTAACCAAAACATAAGGGATGAAATACCTAAAATTTAAGCATAGAGAGATAAAATAATTATAAGATTGTGAAAATTAGCGATTAGAGTGATCTATAACTTTGAAACACATTGGATTTGTTACTTTCCCATTTTCTGTTGTAATTACCACTAGTTTTAGAATTTGTTGATCTCTCAGTGTAGGTAGGGGTCCAAGCTTAAGTTTTGATTCCCCATTACTCTTCTAATGGTATAAAATTCAAAGAAATGGTAAGTTAATGTATCCCAAATGCTTGTTTGGATTGTTATTTTTCAAAAATTTTGCAGAAAAAAAAAATGCTTTAACAATTTGATATAAGTGAGATAAAAAGGTGATCCAGAAATATAATCATGAAAAAAATTAAGAATTTTTCTTTGAAAAACACTCCAATCAAACTCCAATCCTTTGGGGTCTAATAGTTGCCATTTACACTTCAAATCATTAAAGCTCGTTCAATAGTATACATCAGTCGGTTTTGTGTAGAGGAAGGGCATGTTAGTCTCATCTCTCATGGCACGAAAATGAGAGAGAGAGAGAGGGATTTTGTACAAGGCAGCTGGATGTTATTTAATGAAATCAATTCAATGCATAAATCATTCGTTCATGTGTGTGCATATGCATGATGGGGCATTTGGGAGCTTCGCAGAAGAAACATATGTAAACATACCATCTTAAATGGACCATTAGAAGGAATAAAAAGGACAGATATAGAACCAATATCCAGTCACAAAACCATCCATCCATCTTAGGACTATCTATGCATAACTCCGATTGATAGAACAGTTACACTCAGCGAATTGAACTACCGGCATAATTAGTTGCAGTGATAATAATGTTTCTTCCAACATCTATCCCATTCAATTAATTTATAATTTCAATGAGTAAAACTTATCATTGTGTACACATTGTTTATGGTTGACTTGGTATCCTGCCTCGAATTATTTGCTTGCACATCAAACTGAATTTAACGAGAGTAACGATGATGTAAATCATGGGAAGTAATACTTTATTAAACCAAAATAAAATCGAAGAATAAAAAAGTGGACGTGCATTTAGTAAATGGATCTGTCTAACAGATATCTATTAAACACTCATTAAGATGTATTTCGTGTGTTAAATTTTTGAAATGGTAAGAATAATCAAACAAAGTGTATAAATATAAGAGAAGATAATAACTATTAATATATGTATATGCATGATAGATTAAATGAAATTTAATTGTGTTAACGAGTATCTGATAGGCGGTTGTTAAAAAAACCTTTAGTAAATTGAGGAAATTTGACGAGGAGACAATTTCAGACCATGTCAGTACTCTAATGGTCTAACATGGTTCGCTTAACAAGTGCTTAGTGACATTCATTAAATGGGCAATGATGCTAACTTCTAGAAAAGTGTTGAATTGATTAAATGACGAATGCCAATAAAGGTAAGTCTATGTGTTTAGATTGCAAATTGTGTGGATTAATGAGTAGCCCCATAGACATGCATTAGATAATTCCTTAATACTTTTTTGACTTTGATTTGTTTGATTGGACAAGTTATACGTACAAGTCGAGCCATTCTGAAAAGGGGAAAAAAAAAAAGAAAAGAAAAGAAAAGAAAAAGAGGAGAATATGTTCACAGGGATGTCCAACTTTAGGCCGCCACATAATTAAATTATTTTTTGCTCATATTATTGCAGCTCAAATTGCAAGCATCTGGCACAATATCTCACGTCTAAGCAACTCTTTCCCTACTTTTGAAACCAAAATTTTTCTACCATGACATTATTATAGTGTTAAAAAAAAAAAAACAACAACAACAACAACTATACGAAATTCCTCTACGTACCCTTTTTTTCCCCAACAAACCATTCATCATTGGGAAAGTCATTGCTAATAAGTAGTACTAATAAAGGGAGAACCTTGCCGAAATTCATGGTCTATGATTGTTGATGGAACAACACATGGAAAGAGTTTAAGCAACAATAAAAGCAAAAGTTTTTTCCCCACAAATTCATGCTTAATTTTGTTATTCTTTTACTTGGTTTGCATAAATTAATTCATCTAATTAATACGATTAGAGAAAACGAAAGCTCAGTAATTGGGCGAGAAGACGATCATGCTAGTTACTTTAATGCAGGACCACAAATCACTCTTCTTGCTTCCCTTAATCATGCCATTCCCAGTTCTTCACATATATTAAAATCACAACCCCCATAAAATAAACCCTAACAAAGAGAAAATAAATCATTAGAACATCATAATGAAAATAAAAATTTCACCCACAAAAGCAAAAGCAAGGGCTTTTTGGTAATCTGGGCACATAAACAAATGTAGTAGTAACATGCCCTTGATCCCAAAAGATCAACATACCATGGATCTCCACGTGTCAATATACGATCCGTGGGAACCTGATAGAGCAATTTATGCAACCATTGGTATATATGCACATGAACCTCTATACATTGTTTCCTTATTTGCTACATTATTGCATTGAGTTTTCTCTCTTTTCTCTTGCTATCATCATTGAAAGTTCAGCAGACAAGAATAGGAAGAGGAAGAGGAGGAAGAAGAAGAAGAAAGAATAAAGGGATAGTGAGCTGAAGAGGGATTGATTTTTGAATGGAAGTTGCCCGGAAAATGACCACCATGCTAGGGGAAGAGCATGGTGGCTTGAACCTCAAAGCAACTGAGCTATGCCTTGGCCTGCCTGGAGGCGGAGGTTGCGCTGGAGCTGACACTGAGTCCCTGAAGATCACTGGGAAGAGAGGCTTCTCGGAGACAGTTGATCTCAAGCTCAACCTTCAACCTAACGAGCCTGTTGTGGATCTGAAGGAAAAGATGAAGGCTCCAGCTAAGGAAGCTACCAAAGATCCAGTAAAGCCTCCGGCAGCCAAGTAAGTCCTAAAAATCTCATACTTCCCTTGTTCCATCATCATCTGCATGTTACTATTACTGACACTAGGCATGGAATCATATACACACTATCACACTCATGGTCACACACACTACCGTACGTAAACTTTTATATTTTACTTTAGCAACAATTATTAGCCATGTATTAATCAACGAGCTATCGTTTAGGCATGCGTATATATAGAAAGTCTTTCTATATATCTTGGATGATTTTAGAATTATTTTCATGAATAAGATGGATGGTTAATCATGAAAATATAAAATGTTTATGGATTGAAATTGTTCCAGGGCACAAGTGGTGGGATGGCCACCAGTGCGATCATTTCGGAAGAATATCATGGCTCAGAAGAGCAACACTGAGGAGGCTGCTGCTGAGAAGGCTGGAAGCAGTGCTGCATTTGTCAAAGTTTCCATGGATGGTGCACCTTATCTTCGTAAGGTGGACTTGAAGATGTACAAGAGCTACCAAGAACTCTCTGATGCCTTGGCCAAAATGTTCAGCTCCTTCACCATGGGTGAGCGAGTAATTTTGTACTTTTAACCCGTAGCCCACATTAAAAAAAATTTTGGTAGTAAAATAGGGAATTATCCTGGTTTCTCTTGATTATATATGTTCGTAGCCATCATGAATTCCAAATATGGGAAATGGTGATACTCAAGATCACCAAAAGTGGATCTTTGAATCATCGTCTAGATGCTATAGCCAACCATTTCTGATTGCCTTAATGTTAGTGTAACAATTAAAAAAAATCAACTCCACTACTCCTTATAAAATTCTGGTTGCAGGTAATTATGGGCCCCAGGGAATGATCGATTTTATGAATGAAAGCAAGCTAATGGATCTCTTGAACAGCTCTGAATATGTGCCCACATATGAAGATAAGGATGGGGACTGGATGCTTGTGGGAGATGTACCATGGGAGTAAGTTTGCCTTCTCTACTAAGAACTCTAACACATGCAACCTTAACCAAATTAATGTACACGAGCTGTCAGGATAGAGAAGTTTTGTTAACATATGTCCAAGGATTTACCAGATTTAAGATTAAGCAGGTTAATCATGCATTGCCAAACTTGGGACTCATTAGCTAAATATTATCTGTATTTTGTCCATATCAGATTTTGCACATGAAATAATACACATCTTCTTCCATACCAAGAATCACTTTCCCTTAACCGGATATTTTGAATTAGCATTTAGCATTTCTTAGTTTAGTACGTGTAAAAATTTTGAGGAAATTGAACAAAGACTTGAGGATAAAAGTATCATGTGAATGCAAAATTGGCAAAATTGCAAAGTTGAAAAAGACGTACAATTCTAAGAAATTAGTCAAATGATCGAGCAAGAAGCACGGTTTGCTAATTATTTTCACTTACTATCGTGCAGGATGTTTGTAGATTCGTGCAAGCGATTGCGCATCATGAAAGGATCAGAGGCAATTGGACTCGGTACGTTTGCAGAATTCGTGATTACAAATTAATCTTTCCTTTGCACTTAAAAGATTTTGAGCTCTCAAAAATTACAACTAACAATTTCAATATTCCAAAAAAGTTGAATTTTATTGAGACGAGAGCTAGCAAAAGTGAGCAATTTTTGTACGTTGTTTTGAAATTTCAGCTCCAAGAGCCATGGAGAAATGCAAGAGCAGGTGCTGAAGCATGCCTGCTGCAGCAGCTTGTTGTTTGAAGTTAAGAATCCATATAGCTAAATGAAGATGAAGCAGGATGTTGTTTGATCAAGTGTCTGTAATTTTCTTTTAATAGTATATAGATATTAAAGATCTGTGGAAATTTGTAATGGACAAGAAGCAATAAACTATATCACTATTGTCTGGCTTGTTTATTACTAATAATCATCTGTTTGCTGTTGCTTCTTGTTGTCTTGTCCTTGCTGTCATAGTTGTTGAGTGTTTTATTCCTTCAAAAAAAAAAACAAAAAAAGACTCGAATGCCATCAATTTTATTAAATTTTTCCTTCATTATGAGATTCTTCAAATCACGTATTGGATTATATATTTTTTTTGTTCTTTTTATTTATTTATGGAGGTCATGTGTATTCTCATAATTTATTGATCTTTCAAGTCCATCGAAAACTCAAGGGAACAAGGCCATGTGCATGTTGATGGGGTAGTCCTTCATAATAACCAGTGATTATGCTAGCATTCGTTTTGGTATTTTAGATGATCGATCGATCGATCTACTGTGTATTTATCTATCTGGCTGGTAAAATAATGTGAGAGAGATTGAATGGCCGGCCATTAATGGGTTGGAATTGTATACTACAAGTGATGGTGGTTAGGAGCACATGCATGCCCCATTCTGCAAATTTGTGTCTGTGTTTTTAGTTGTGATATACTACTACGTATTCTACAACTTCTTTTATTTAATTTTATCCCTTCATTAAATTCAACCAAACCTACCTAAGCCAATATATATATATGGGAATTGAATTTTTTTTTTATACTATCAATTATATATATGTTAATAAGTGGAAAGTGGAATTCTATTCGGGGAACATTTTACTGTTTCTTGCATTAATTGGTGCATTAATTGGTATTAGGTAGTCAATACCATTTCCTTTTCAAGAAATTAGTTTATACCCATAAGTTGAACTCTTTAATGACTTTGATGGCCATTTCTCACCGGATCTCTCTCTCTCTCCCCTCACTAATGACCGTTCCAAAAGAATGATACTACTATTTCTTTGGATCAGAGATTGTGAACTCTAAGATGTTCAACCCAATAAAGTATGACTTCTTGTTCGCAAATAGTTGATGGCATGAATGATGCTAGGGACACAAAAATGGGAATGATCCCGGAAGCAACAAAAGCATCTAATAACAAAAGTTACTTACTTTTATTTAGTTTTTTTTTTTTTTTTTTTTTGTGTAACAAAAGTTCCTCAACTTGGAAGGTGATGAGTGACTGAGTGATATGACTATGTTGAAGCCTCACTTACAATTCCCTGCAGGAATAGTAAATTATGCAAGCAAACTGATGATGTTCCTGGGATAGGGCATAATGAGAAGACACATTCCACAAAGTTCATATCTGACAAGGGATTCTTAAAACTTTTTTTAATCAGACACGCCGCGATCCTATTCTTACTCCTACTTTAGCCTACACTAAAGGTAAATGCCACCCACCACAGCCAGGTGTGCGACCCGGGTCGACCAACGGATTAGTCAGGGCAAAGCCTTGGATACCGTGGCAGGCAACCAAAAAAAAAAAAAAAAAAGGTAAATGCAATGGAGTCTAGAAAAATCGATGGAGACCAAACTACTATTGAACCAGACTAATATCAATATGAAGCTTAGCAAGTAAGAATGTACCTTACATTATACAATTTTTTTTAAGGCCTGGTATTTCATTTGTACATGTAATTAAACCTGTGTGGCAGATTAGTGACTCTCTTCAGTCTTGGATTCAAGCAATACTTTAGACTTTTCTTCATACAATTAAAATAGACAACCTTATGCATCCTAAAATATTGAAATCTTCACTACTCAAGCTGGATCTTGCATACTACACTTCCATATATAATTTTTTTTTTTCTTTTATGCTTTCTTTTCATTTTGTAACCCTAGCTACGATGCCTTTTTGGTGGATCCAAGACTTCGAGTCCATGCCATGATTTTCTCACTGTGTCTCCTTTATGTCTTTTTTAAGGTTAAGCTCGACAACAATACTACAAAGATCAAGAAAATTCATGCACATTCTACAATAAACGCAAGTATGGTCCATCCATCGTATTCAGATACACTGAGTTGACTATAATATTAAACGAAAATCCTCCGATTTTTTTTTTTGTCCCTTTTAGTAAGCTTCTCCAAACCCTTGAACATGCATAATACAATTAAAGTTGTTGCACAGACCTCGTAGCTGAATAGTATTGGTTATTTGAAGCCTCTAAATCAACTTTTGTTGGTTAAATTTTTCTAAAGTATATGGGTAATAAAACTAAGGAAAAGATGAAAAATCATCGCTATGTAGTATAATATTGCTAATGTTACGACCTTGTTTGGATTGTAAATTTTTTTTAAAATTTTTTTTACTTTTTTCATGAACATATTTCTAAATCAACTTTTTATCTTGTATACATCAAATCGTAATAGTATATTTTTTCTTACAAAACTTGAAAAAGTAGCAATGCAAACCAATCACTACACGCAATTTACAGATTACAAGATACCAGTTACTACACACAATTTATTAAATTGATAACTTTTTTTTAATATACTACCAGTGTAAAGATTTTTTTATACAAGTAGATTTAGATCATACTACATAATATGAATTCAAATTTTAAATTTAAATCATGCGCATGTGACATATATTCTAAGCTATTAGTATAAAAAAATCACTACACACCATCAGTGCATAAAAAATTAATCCTAGTAAATTAGCAACTGAATGCAAGCTACCCTTGACAATTTAGACTAAGGGCTAACTCTTCGTTTGTGCCCATTATGGACGTCAGCACACACCATCCGAATACCTAAAAAGCCATACCAGGGCATGTTCACAAGTCCAACCCATATCAAGCTATGAGGCCGCCAGTGTCATGAGTGTGACCTATTTGGCCCATTTCTCTTTGGATGATGGATTCCTCAATGCATGAATGTATAACAACCGAAAAATAGATGACCTGTCACTTGTCAGTCCAAAATTCGGAATGCATCAGGCCATTGGCTGTTGATGCTCGTTGGATCTAGAATGGGTCATGGTGCCGAAAAAAGGTCCTCTGAACTGGGCTTCTGCTTGCTAGGCTATGTAGACTCTAGTGCCTATTTGGGGAGTTTAGGATGGATAAGAGAAGAAGAGAAAGTTAGATAATTAGAAAAACAAAAGAAGAGAAGAGAAAAGATTGTTATATCCTTTCACATTATTTGGAAGATTTGGGAGCAGAAAAGAAAGAAGTGATTTTATTTTCATTGGGAATGGAGATGTGTAAAAAGAAAAGATTTTATTTTACAATAGTATAATATAATTTGGAACTCGTTTATTAATATAATATAATTTCACATGGCAAACATTAAGGGTAAAACTGGTGTACTGAAAAAGTTAATAAAGTCCCTTTTTCTTGCATGGATGGAAGATTTTTTTGGCTTGTGGAGGGATTTCGGGTCCCTCCTTCTTCTCCTTCTTTCTTTTGTTATTAAAATTTCCAAACAAAAGGATACCTCCACTTTCTTTCTAACTCCTTCCTTTTCTCTCCAGACTAGCTATAAGCTTTACAAGCGAAATGGGAAAAAGGAAAGCTTGAGACTTCAGGATAGATTTCACGAATACCTAATCAATGTCCTTACTAACAAGAGTTAGGTATTAAAAAGGAAATGTCCAATTTCACCTCTAACTCCAGAGAGGAAACTCATGCATTGACATGAGCTGGAATTCGCAATTGGCTGTGATTTATTACTTTGTCCTAATTTTTAAAGATCCAATGAACTAAATTTAGTGAAATGGTATGATACAATTTGATCATTGAATCTTTGAACATCGAATCTCACCAAGTATGAGCCTATTAATTTAACTATTCATGTGACCAAAATTGCTATGGTGATAGATGGTAAAGAGCCAATTGCCATAAAATAGTGGTTCTGTGATCGCCCTTAACTTCATTTCAATAGAAAAAGGAGGACATGCTATGTTTTTTTTTTTTCAAGAGTTTAATATGCAGAACTATATGTATGTGTGATAAGTTCATTATTGTTGCTATGAAAAGGAAGCAAATATTAAAGTCAATTTGGGTCATCAAGTATAGTTTATGAACATCAATCATCATGTATGACTTCCTTAGAATTTTCTGAACATGTAAAACGCAGTATGAACAAAAGAAGTTTATCGAAAACCAAGTACACTTCAGCTAACTTTGTGATTAACCGGTCAAACAGTTTGACAATGCCTTTCCAACTACTTGATATTTTTTTGTCTCAAAACCAGAATAATACTTGTTCTGCAACCCGTAATAATAATCCAGATCAGACCGGCAGAAATGGGTATCATGCACAGAGGAAATCAAGAAATAGACAACTGAAAAAGAAGTTACTTTGATTACATAACCAATCTGCAATCTTATCGTCTGACAATGGCATCCGAACCATTTTAGATTTGTCATGCGCTAGAACCCTTTCTTGAAGTAGCCAACCTCATTACTTTCACACATTTTTTTGGCAAGTTTTTCAAGTTCGTGATACTGCTCTATCTTCCCTGATGTGATACTGCTCTTTGATTCCTATTTTAATGTCGTGATTCACTGTGGAGTGTTAGTATTAGTTACGAGCTGTTACTGGAAAACCGTCATATTGTTGTATAGCACTGTAGAGAGGAAAGGTGTTTATTTTGTTAATGAAAAGAAGGGCACGGGATTAAAAGAAGGCCCCACGAATACATCAGGTGTTACCCCTTCTGGACTGTGTTGTTACGGTTGGCATATGTAGCTGTAAATGCTTTTCTGGTAAGAGTTATACGTAGTTGATGCATTACAGGGTATTCGGACTGATGCAGAGCAAGTCCAAATCGGGCATATCTGACATACAAAGAGGGGCTTCCAGTTACTTATTAGTATCAGGACAAAAGACAGAGCTTCTAAATTTCTGTGAGAGGGTACTAATTCAGGGCTTTGGCTTGATTGATCGTGTAAATTGATAAGAAATAATTAGTACCAAAATTAAAAAGGTTATACTAGCCAATTTTATAACAAAATAAATATAACTCGGGCTAAGACTGTCAAGGATTAGACAAACTTCTAACAATCATCTTTCATAATTAGAAAGGGTTTAGGATCAATATGAAACCATAAAGAGTTAAAGTAGATATTATTTTATGTTTTTAGCATATTTCATATTCTCATATCTCATGATGCAACTGCGTCAATACCGTGAAAGCAATATTACAGTGGATTAAGTGAACTTTATTGAGACAATGGAAGCACAAATTAATTGGTAAGACGCTGCACCTGTAATAACAGGTCACGTGTCCGAGTCATCAAGAAGAGTAGGTAGAAAACTACTACTGATTCTCTTTAAAAAAAAAAAAAGAAAAGAAAAGAAAATTTGAGCATTATTGAACACAGTGAGGGGATTGTTTGACAAAACCAAAACCACTCGGTATAAATAGTAATTAACCCATGAAATTACACATTAAGCAATGACAAGACAGCAAACCAGTTTTTTTTTTTTTTTTTTGGGTTAAAATGCATACGTGAGAATTCGACAGAACTCTTTCAACCATTTCGTTTTTGCTAACAAAATTGCTGAAGTCACTCCTCACGTTCTATTATTATCATCAAGTATTCAAATGTCGCATTGACTTCACGTGCTGAAGGTTGATATTGCAGGCCTACTGGATCCAATGTTTCCTAGTACAACTTATACGAGGAAGACTTTATTTTAGACAGTTTATGTTTGCACCAATTTACAACAGCTTTTATTTATTTATCTTTTTGCCATTTTTATGGAAGAATTACTTATTAAGGATGGTAACTGCCTTCCCTTGTACTATTATTTAAAGCCAACTTTTTAAAAAGGATGGACAGCGTCGAATGCAGGCTCACTTGCTTATGTCATGAAAAAGGAAAAAAAAAAAAAAAAGAAAAGAATCAGAAGAATAGCTCAATTGTGTACCGACATTATTAATGAACTTTAGAGTTTAGAAGGCTTCACAAATTTATTTTTCTTCTGATAGAAATGCCTTAGAGGAGTAAGTAGTACATGATAATAATAGGTTTTAACTTTTATAGAACATAGAAAAGATTCTTCAGTGATGGCTAGACTTGCAATCCACAGAACTGGAAGATTCTTCGCTGGAGATGTCATCAGTTGGCTTGGCTGGATAAGATGCTTATTCTTTATGCTTCCATAAGATTCAATTTTAATCACGGGGACGCGACTGATTTTGTCGCGATCCGGTCCTCCACGCCCATCGATCCCATGAATTCTTTGGACGATGAATTCTTCAGGCATTCTAATTTCCAACTTTCTCAGTGTTGTAATAAACCTCAACCCATCAGGAATCATCTCCAGCTCTTCACAACCCGAGATTGCAAGATCAGATAGGTTAGGCATGGATCCTTGAGCCACCACCCACTTTTCTAAGTTTTTTATACGAAAGATCTCCAGAGATACGAGTTTTGGAAAAGCATTTTCATCAATAATCATCACACTTCTCTCCACCAAGTCCACAGACATCAAACTCAGTCTCCTCAAGTTTGGAAGATTTCCCAAGACACTCATTGGATCTCCTTCAATTGAACACCCCAGCAAAAGCAACTCACTGAGGTTCGAGGGGGAAAGGGGTGGTTTAACTTTTTGAAACTCACACCTTCCGCTGATTATGGTCAATTGGTGGAGACAATGGCAGGACAAAAGATCTCGAAAAGGAAGCACTACTTCTTCTTCACCATATGCACGAATCTCCAATTGAGCCTCCCGTAGCTTGTGTCGGTTGGAATTCAAGTAATTGAGCATCTGAGGAAGATCGTTCTTCTCTTTACTGATATTCATAATTGCACGGAGGAACCTTAGATTATTCAACCCTGACAAATGTTTCAAGTCTCCGACATCATTTCCAAAGTCAACTAAAGTCTCCAGCTTACTTAAGCCAAGAAAACTTAGTCGTCGGACGACTACAGAAAAATACAGATGCTTCAATCCTTTCAATTTGCACAAGACATCAGGCACCTTAATCGGATCATAGACTCGTATATCAAGTGTCTCCAGGTACTGTAATTGACCTATGGATGATGGAAGTGTCTCCAAGTCACTGTTCTTCAGACTGAGGAACCTCAAATTGACCAGCTTCTTTATTCCTTTAGGCAAACCTTTGCCCATGAAACGATAACCCTCGAATTTGAGAACCTTTACATATTTGAACTTGTTTGAATCACATATTACTTGAGGAAATGAGATCCTTACCTCCGGATATCCAGAGCCACCACTTAATGTTAAAGAGCGCAGGTGTCCACTGGCTTCCAGTGCCCTACTTATCATAGAGTCAACATCACCCAGACCATGCTTTTTACCATCTTCCATGTGAATGGAACATCTAGGAGTACTGTCGTCGCGCTCTGTAGAATAATCCGACAAGGGATCATTTCCTCCCCGAAAATCAAGCAACTTGAGAAATTCAACTTCTTTTCCACGGGCCAGGCAGAAGTCCCTCATCAGATCATGAAGGTAGCATGACTCAACGTTTCTGGATGTCGAGAACTCATCGAACTTCACTTGAAGCATTGACCTACTAGCCATCTCGTACAAGTACCTTTCAGCTACATCTGTCAGAGTTTCTCCTTTTCCGCGATGATCTGATGAGACCATCCCTTCTGCTGTCCACATTCGATACAACATCTCTGTATCTATGTCCTCATCCTCACGAAATTGCCCCAGGTAAAGAAAACATGGCTTCAAGTGGTAGGGTAGCTCGTCATAACTCAGAGCCAACACCTGCAACACGGCTCCATACCCTTGTTCTTTACCACCTTCACTCATCCTTATATACGAATCCACATCATTCTTCACTGTCTCCCACTCCTCGAGTGAAGTCTTTGGAGTCAGAACTCCTCCAATTGCAGAGATTGCTAAGGGTAGGTTTCCACACTCGCGAACAATTGCCCTCCCTACTGCTTCCAACAGTGGATCACTTTCACAATCTGCAAGAGAGAAAAGTGTGAATTACGTGTCTCTATAATTTGTCAAAAAGATGTACCTTTGTTTTTTTGGATGTGAAAATGTAACTATTCTCCCAACATTTCCACTTGGTTTGGAGACTAATGCATCTAAATTTGCCAAGTAAAAAAAGCTAACAGAAATGCATACAGGTATGAACGGCATAGAATCTGTAGGAATAAGTATCAAACTTTTTATTCTGTTTTAACTAATGCAAGTCAGATATATGTACTTCACTAGAGAAAAGCTAACCTGCGCCATTTCTTTTGGCAAAAGCTCTCTTTTGAAGTAACTCCCAGCCTTCATCCTCGTTCAGAAGGTTGAGTGGATAGAGGAATTCATCTTCTACGAGTTTCTGGTTCCGAGTTGTAATCAAAATTTTGCTATCCGCCTCTGCAAATGGAAATGCTACTTTGAGACACTCCCAGTCCTCAATTTTCCACAGGTCATCAAGAACAACAAAGCTTTTTGTCTCTTTCTGCACTTTATAAAGCTCTCCTACCAATTTCCTCTCATCCATCTTCCCAACACTGTCCTTCCTCTGGTCCGGGACAAGCTGCTTCAGAATGTCTCGGAAGACGGTCATCGTATTGCACTGTTGGGTAACCGAAACCCAAGCAAACTGTTTGAAAGCACGTTCTACTTCAATGTGCTTGTAGATCTTCCTGGCAAGAGTGGTCTTACCGAGACCGCCCATCCCATGTACTGAAATAACTCGATGTGATCTAATTCCCTCATCAGTGATGAGGGACACAAGCTGTCTTATATCATCTTTCATCCCAACAAAATATTCCTCAACTTGATGGGGATAGGTTTGTCTCAGCCGCTGTTGATTCTGATCCAATCTCGCATTGGAACTTTGACCGTCTTCAGTACTGCTCAATGCAATGACGCCATAAGTTTCCAGATTCGTGGTGAGGCTGTGGATTCCTGTTTTGATGCTAGCTATCTCTGAACCAACTCTGTGAAGAGATATTCCTTCAGAAATTAGGCACGCAAATCTTCTGAAAGCCTTGCGGAAGCCGTGGCCCCTTCTCCTGGATTCGATTTCAACGGCAAACTTCTCCAAGACATCTTCAGTTCTGTAAGCAAGACGCCTGATCTCCCTGACATAATTACGGATTGTCGAATCATTCAATTGTTTTTTGTCGGCGTCTTTCAAGAAACATTGCATCCGTTTCAATTCTGCTTCAACTTCCTTGACTTGATCCGCCACTCCGCTCAAGAATCTGCCTTCTTCAACTAACAAATCCTTCACCATTCCCAAAGCAAGGGAGACAGCTTCGCTACCCATTTTGGTGCAACAAACAATAACCCACTTTTTTTCTAATTCAATTTGCTCTCTTACAAGCTGTATCTTGGATGATGGATGCCCAAAGCCAATGCAATACAAGTATGAGATTGGTTTGTACGGACTAGAACTTGTCTATGAATAGTAGTTAAATGAGATGAAATGATTGAGCAAGGCAGTCAAAATAACAAGGGATAATTTCAGAAACTTCCCCTAAGGTTTTTGACAATTTCACTAAGCTTCCCTAAGGTTTAAAAAATTACATTTACTTCCCTTGATTTGATAGTTTTAATAACAAAATCTTAAAATAATATTAACTTGATCAAATTTTTAAATGAATATATCTAAAAATGCCCTTGTGTAATGAGTTTTAATTTATTTTCTTATATAATTTAAAGATTATCTAGTATAATTACAAGAAAAATGTGCGAAAATGTTCATGTCCATACCTACTATTTGATAAATAACTATAATAATAACTTTATCCCTATAATAGGATACTTTTGATGGTATTTTATTATGGATTTAGATCTATAAGATAGAAAAGAAAATATTGAAATAATTCATTTAGAGGTATGAATTTTTTGATTAGTAGGATTATCATAATTTAATACTAATTTTGGGCCATTTATTTTTAATTTATTATTAATTTAAATACCAAAAAAATAGAAAACAAAAATCAACAAAAACATTAGATTACATATAAGTTAACTTATCCAAAAAAATCACTAATTCGATATTCGGTTATAATAGAAACTATAGGTACTAGTGCTTGTTCTACAGCTTTATTGGCAAAAAATGAAAAAAAAAAAAAGAAAAAGAAGAAAAAATAGTGAAAAAATAATTTTAAAAGTCATTCTAAATATAAGCCTACCAAACAAAGGAATTCATTAAAATATTTAAAGAGAATATTGTCATTTTCAATGATAAGAGAGGTATACATAATTTTTAAAATTTTGAGGGAGATAAATGAAATTATCATAAATCTTAAGAGAGGTTTCTAAAATTATCCCAAATAACAATAGAAAAGTATAGTACTACTTTACATACTAAGGTACACTGAGAGAATATGCTTCAAAAAACCAA
Source organism: Coffea arabica (assembly GCF_036785885.1). Classification (NCBI taxonomy): domain Eukaryota; kingdom Viridiplantae; phylum Streptophyta; class Magnoliopsida; order Gentianales; family Rubiaceae; genus Coffea; species Coffea arabica. The sequence continues at coordinate 4,026,302 of NC_092315.1, forward strand.
AAAGGAAGAATGAGATAATGCATAGGTGTAAACCGTAAGGCCGAGAAGGGAAAAGCAAAAATAGAGTATCATTGGAAATATTATTTAGAATAATTATTATAACACTTTTTATGATATAATATATATATATATATAATAAAAAATGATTAAAATAAAAAAAATAAATTAAGAAATATATTTATGATGCAAGTAAAATATTATTTAAAAAAATTTGACATCCAAACATTGCTATAACGGATATGGGGCAGGGACGGTCATCAGGCGGACCGTTCCTAAACAGTCCTCTCATAAAAGGGAATGAGAGGACTGTAATGGACCACGTGTAATGGAAGCAGCAGTAAAAGAAAATGACGCTGCTTCACTAAGTGAGTAGGGAAACAAATTAAAAAAAAAAGACATATGAGTGGCTAACGGGTTCCATTAAAAAACCTCAGCTTCCGTTCCAAAATTCCCACTCAAATTAATGAGGCACAACTATTCTTCTGAAATCTTCAAATGAAATAGACTTTTGGTCTTCCTCCAAAAACTTATCTTGTGAGCATTCCTTCACAATTTCAAAATATCGACAGAATAATATCCTTGTCCCAAATTGGAAGTTTTAGATGAGAGGTTTTTGGAGGAAGTGTTGCAGAAACATGGTGTCACCGGTCAATGTACTCACTTCTCAAAAGACTTTTTTATTTGCATTTTCTCTAACATGGGCTAAAATTGCTATCAAAATCTTAAATTCAAGGGAAGTTAGTGCTATTTTTCAAATCTTACGAGAGGTGAGTACAACTGTCAGATATTTCAAAAGAGGTTTTTGCAATTATCCCATTAAAATTACCTAATTCGGAGGAGGAGGCTGACAGATATTTAGCTAAGAGTAGCGGCTTCATTTGGATTTCTGAAAAACAAATTTTTCATATACAATACTATAATAATACACAAACAAAAGTTTTTTATTTTCGTTCTATATTCTATAAAACCCCATCCCCCCCCCCCCCTCACCCACGCCTCCAAACAAAAAAAAAAAGTCTAGGGTCATTTCCTATAAGTTGTTTGTCCCTCGAGGTATTTAAACGAAAATGGGGCAAGGTGGATTTTTAACCTAGACAGTTAAAGTATTTGATAACTGTAACACATTTGCATACACGAAATTTTGGTGGTGCAAAATCGCAGTGCTTTAGATGTACTTTTGATTCCACTTCTACAGAAAACTATCGATGGCTTCCCGCCTTGCTTTCCATCAATTGTTGGGTTCCCCTCTTAGCTTTCCTCTATTGACTTTATTATTTTTTTGTCAATACTTGAAACGCGCGTTTCCTCTATTGACTTTTTTGTCTATTGCTTTCCTCTATTGACTTGAAACGCTCGTTTTAAGCACAAACACGTGCTCAACAAGCTAATGTATTGACTACGTAAAATGTTGAAGCAATAAACTATATCACTATTGCCTGGCTTGTTTATTACTAATAATCATCCGTTTGCTGTTGCTTCTTGTTGTCTTGTCCTTGCTGTCATAGTTGTTGAGTGTTTTATTCCTTCAAAAACAAAACAAAAAAGACTCGAAAGCCATTAATTTCATTAAATTTTTCCTTCATTATGAGATTCTTCAAATCATGTATTAGATTATATATATATATATATATATCTTGTTCTTTTTATTTATTTATTTATCGAGGTCATGTGTATTCTCATAATTTATTGATCTTTCAAGTCCATCGAAAACTCGAGGGAACAAGGCCATGTGCATTAATTGGGAATTGAATTTTTTTTTATACTATCAATTATATGTTAATAATTGGGAGGTGGTATTCTATTCTTTTTTTTTTTTTTTGTCGACACGATAGAATTCGTATAACCTAAGCTAGCTACTCGATGTGAGTAGAAACTCCATCGAAACTAGTCAATGAATACCGTCACATATTGTGATAAATTTTGTGAGAGAAAAGATTTGAACCCTTGACCTCCCGCACCACCAATGCTAAGAAGACTTGGGATGACCACTAGACCAAAGGCCAATGGCGGAAAGTGGAATTCTATTCGGGGGAACATTTTACTGTTTCTTGCATTAATTGGTATTAGGTAGTCAATACCATTTCTTTATCAAGAAATTAGTTTATACCCATAAGTTGAACTCTTTAATGACTTTGATGGCCATTTCTCACTAGATCTATCTCTCTCCCCCGACTAATGAGTGTTCCAAAAGAATAATAATAGTACTATTTCTTTGGATCAGAGATTGTGAACTCTAAGATATTCAACCCAATAAAAAGTATGATTTCTAGTTGGCAAATACTCAGTTGATGGCATGAATAGGGACACAAAAATGGGAATGATCCCGGAAGCAACAAAAGCATCTAACAAAGGTTAACAAAAGTTTTTTAGTTACAAAAGCATCTAATAATACCCCCATTTTTATTTAGTTTTTTTTTTTTTTTTTTTTTTTTTTAACAAAAGTTCCTCAACTTGGAAGGTGGTGACTGACTGAGTGATATGACTATTTTGAAGCCTCACTTACAATTCCCTGCAGGAATAGTAAATTATGCAACGAAACTGATGATTTTCCAGGGATAGGGCATAATGATCGAGAAGACGCATTCCACAAAGTTCATCTCTGACAAGGGATTTTTTTTTTATAAAAAAATTAGACTGGTCTATTCTATTCTTACATCTACTTTAATCTACACTAATGGGAGACCCAATGAATCCTAGAGAAATCGATGAAAATTGAACTATTGTCGAACCAAACTAATATTAAAGGTATACAAAATTGATACTAATATGAAGCGTGGCAAGTAAGAATGCACCTTACGTTATACAATTTTTTTTAAGGCCTGGTATTTCATTTGTACATGTAATTAAACCTGTGTGGCAGATTAATGACTCTCTTCAGTCTTAGATTCAAGCAATACTTGAGAGTTTTCTTCATACAATTAAAATGGACAACCTTATGCATCCTAAAATATTGAAAATCTTCACTACTCAAGCTGGATCTTGCATACTACACTTCCTTAATATTTTGGTTTTTTTCTTATTATGGTTTCATTGTTATTTTGTAGCCCTAGCTACGATGCCTTTTTGGTGGATCCAAGACTTCAAGTCCATGCCATGATTTTCTCACTGTGTCTCCTTTATGTCATTTGTATGGGTAAGCTCGACAACAATACTACAAAGATCAAGAAAATTCATGCATATTCTACAATAAACGCAAGTATGGTCCATCCATCGTATTCCGATACACTGAGTTGACTATGATATTAAACGAAAATCCTCCGATTTTTTTTTTGTCCCTTTTAGTAAGCTTCTCCAAACCCTTGAACATGCATAATACAATTAAAGTTGTGGCACAGACCTCGTAGCTGAATAGTATTGGTTATTTGAGGCCTCTAAATCAACTTTTGTTGGTTAATTTTTTCTAAAATATTTGGGTAATAAAACTAAGGAAAAGATTAAAAAAAATCATAGCTATGTAGTATAATATTGCTAATGTTATGACCTTGTTTGGATTGCCAATTTCTTTCAAATTTTTTTTTATATTTTTCATGAACACATTTTCTAATCAACTTTTTATCTTGCATACATCAAATCATTATAGCATATTTTTTCTTACAAAACTTGACAAACTAGCAATCCAATAATACCAATCATATACACAATTTATAAATTACAAGATACTAGCTACTACACACAATTTATTAAATTGATACCTTTTTTTTAGATACTGCTAGTGTAAAGATTTTTTTTACACAAGCAGATTTTGATCATACTACATAACATGAATTCAAATTTAAAATTTAATTCATGCGCATGTGACATATATTCTACGCTATTAGTATAAAAAACTGTAGGGGTCCCTAGTGCAAGCTACACCTTGACAATGTGGACTAAGGGCTAGCTCTTCGTTTGTGCCCATAATGGACTTAAGCCCACACCATCTGAATACCAGGGCATGTTCACAACTCCAACCCCGTATCAAATTATAAGGCCGCCAGTGTCATGAGTGTGACCCTTTGTGGCCCATTTCTTTTTGGATGATGGATTCCTCAATGCATGAATAAATAACAACTGAAAATCAGATGAACTGTCAGTTGTCAGTCCAAAATTCGGAATGCATCAGGCCATTAGATGTTGCCGCTCGTTGGATCTAGAATGGGTCATGGTGCAGAAATAAGGTCCTCTGAACTGGGCTTCTACATGCTAGGTAGACTCTAGTGCCTAGTTTGGGAGTTTAGGATGGATAAGAGAAGGAGAAAAAGTTGCGTAATTAGAAAAGAAAAGAAGAGAACTTTTGACAAAAAAAAAAAAAGAAAAGAAGAGAAGAGAAAAGATTGTTATATCCTTTCATATTATTTGGAAGATTTGGGAGCGGAAAAGAAAGAAGTGATTTTACTTTGTTTAGGAGTGAAGATGAGTAGAAGGAAAAATTTTTTATTTTACAATAGTAAAATATAATTTGGAACTCGTTTATTAATATAATTTAATTTCACATCGCAAATATCAGGGGTAAAACTGGTACACTAAAAAAGTTACTAAAGTCCCTTTCTTGCATGGATGGAAGATTTTTTGGCTTGTGGAGGGATTTCAGGTCCCACCCTTTTCTTCTTCTTTCTTTTGTTATTAAAACTTCCAAACAAAAGGATGCCTCCACTTTCTTTCTAACTCCTTTCTTTTCTCTCCAAATCAGTTCTCCCAAACTAGCTGTAAGCTTTACAAGCGAAAAGGGCAAAAGGAAAGCTTGAGACTTGAGGATAGATTTCACGAGTAACTAATCAATGTCCTTACTAACAAGAGTTAGGTATTAAAAAGGAAATGTCCAATTTCACCTCTAACTCCAGTGAGGAAACTCATGCATTGAAACGAGCTTGAATTCGCAATTCGCCGTGGCTTATTACTTTGTCCAAAACTTGGATAGACCTCATTTTTAAAGATCCAATGAACTAATTTGTGCCATATAATTTAGTGAAATGATATGATACAATTTGATCATTGAATTTTTGAATATCGGATCTGACCAAGTATGAGCCTATTAATTTAACCATTCATGTGACCAAAATGGCTATGGTGATAGATGGTAAAGAGCCAATTGCCATAAAATAGTGGTTCTGTGATTGCCCTTAACTTCATTTTAATAGAAAAAGGAGGACATGCTATGTTTTTTTTTTTTCAAGAGTTTAATATGCAGAACTATTTGTGTGATAAGTTCATTATTGTTGCTATGAAAAGGAAGCAAATATTAAAGTCAATTTGGGTCATCAAGTATAGTTTATGAACATCAATCATCATGTATGACCTCCTTAGAATTTTCTGGACATGTAAAACACAGTATGAACAAAAGAAGTCTATCGAACAATTTGTGATTAACCGGTCAAACAATTTGACAATACCTTTCCAACTACTCGATATTTTTTAATCTCAAAACCAGAATAATACTTGTTCTGCAGCCTGTAATAATAATCCAGATCAAACCGGCTGACATGGGTATCAGGTATACAAGAAATCAAGAAATAGACAACTGAAAAAGAAGTTACTTTGATTACATATCCAATCTGCAATCTCATCGTCCGACAATGGCATCCGAACCATTTTAGATTTGTCATGCGCTAGAACCCTTTCTTGAAGTAGCCAACTTCATTACTTCCTCACGTTTTTTTGGCAAGTCTTCAAGTCGTCCTTCTGAAGAGGGACCAGCAGTTTCTTCTGAGAAATCTCTGATAGCCAACAATCTACCGAACACCCTTAGACAGAAGATTTGTCAAGACAAGGCAGATTCAATCAGTGTGGAAAAATATAAGATTGAGCTTTGATCCGTCAATACTCAATAGTTTATTGAAAAAATCAAAGTCTAACATAATAAGTCATGTCAATGTAAACTGAGTAAAAACTTCCCCCAGTGCCAGGAAGGAGGCACATTGTTACTCTACTATCAACTTGGCTAAAAGAACTCGTCAATTTTTAATCAAGATAGTAGAAAAGTCCGCAAACAGGTCATTGCTGTCTGCATATAAATCTCCTTCCCCTGGTGGATCAAATATTCCCAATTTAACTCGTTGTTTTATAGGCAGAGTTTCCAACTGTCTATCAATGGCTATCCCTCTTCAAAAGATAAGATTATCATTGAAGGAGCATAAGCAGGAGACAATCATCTCCACTACACCATGCAATTGGTCAAGAAATTCATTTTTTCCTGGGGTAGTAGGAAGAGGCAGTGCACGAAAAAGTCTTGTTACAACCAAAGTGGTACCAAAGAATGACTCACCAATCAGAGTTTCCGACTCTGAAAGGATGAAAGCTAAAGAAGGGGATGAAGAAAGAGTTGCTCTAACTAAAGAGCCAAAAAGAAAGTTGGCTGATGCCTGGAGAGAAATTCATGGTCAAAATGATTGGGCAGGCATGCTTGATCCCCTTGATCCACTCTTGCGAGCTGAGCTGATGCGCTATGGGGACATGGCACAAGCATGTTATGATGCCTATGAATTTGATCCATATTCCAAGTACTGCGGAAGCTGTAAAGTCAAACCAAGCATGTTCTTCGAAAACCTTGGCTGGAACAAGTGTGGTTACGAGGTAACAAGCTATATTTATTCAACCTACAATGTCAACTTCCCAAAGTTCTTCAACGTCTCTCTGAATCCAGATGGATGGAGCCATTCAGCTAATTGGATTGGCTATGTTGCTGTGTCAAATGAAGAGTACTCGAAATATCTAGGGCGCCGCGACATAATGATTGCTTGGAGGGGCACGGTGACAAATGCTGAGAAGATTGCAGATCTGATGGACTTCCAGAACCCAACCACATACCACACGATTCCTAGCCGCGATCCAACCATAAAAGTAGAGGCAGGATTCTTGGACCTCTACGCAGGCAGAAACGTAGATTGTCAGTATTGCAAGTACTCAGCCCGGGAACAAGTTTTAGCTGAAGTGAAGAGATTAAAAGAACTGTACCCTGGCGAGGAATTAAGCATAACGATTACAGGGCACAGTCTTGGTAGTGCCTTGGCAACATTGAATGCTTATGATATAGCAGAAATTGGTCTAGATGTAATGGAAGACGGAAGAGTAATTCCTGTGACCGTGTTCTCATTCTCTGGTCCAAGAGTTGGAAATGCAAGATTCAAGGAGCGATTGGAGGGTTTAGGGGTGAAAATACTAAGAATTTTTAACGTCCATGACCAGGTGCCTAAGGTACCAGGAATTTTCTTGAACGAACTTGTACCAAAAGTGCTGCAACAGCTTGGAGGATGGTTACCATGGTGCTATTTTCATGTTGGTGAGGAGCTGCCCTTGAATCACGAAAACTCGCCCTTTCTGAAAGATGAAAGCAACCTGGTGTTCTTCCACAATTTGGAGGTCCTGCTGCATTTGCTTGATGGGTCAGTACATTAATTATTTCCGAATTCTTTTTTATTTTCAAAATTAAGGAAAGGAAAGAACTCTCTTAAAACACTTCAGCTACTCTCTCTGTGTGTGATGTAACAGATACCATGGCAAGGGTCGAAGATTTTGGCTTGCAGGTGGGAGAGACATTGCACTGGTGAACAAAACAACAGACTTCTTGAAGAGGGATTTCCTAATTCCACCAAATTGGTGGGAAACAAACAACAGAATGCTCTTCAAAAATCATTTGGGACAATGGGTTATGCCGGAACAGCATGATCTTGAGATCCACACCCCATCGGAAGATGTACAACATCACCTCCAACAGTTGAATCTAGCATGTCATGCCCAATGGCATTAGCTTTGTACCAGTGCCCCACTGATATAATTATTCAAGGTTCCTTTCCCACTTGAAATTTAATACTAACGGAGACAAAGGAATAATTAGTCCACCGGGTAGCCATAACCACGGAAATAATAAGAAAAGCACATAATTTTTCATCCATTTTATATAGTAAGTACTGATTTATTCAGCTGCTTCCATCGGTTGCAGCTAAGCAATTTATTTTTATTCTCTTTTGGCACTTTCTGGTTGAGGCAGCCAATAATGTTGTTGTGTTTAATACATCATACCCCATAGGGTATTTATTTTATTTATTAATCGAGCAAAACCAGAATCAATGCTTACAACAATAAGACCAAATCAACCAAATAACAAATCAAGAAAAGGTCAAAAAACAAGAAACAAAAAGTTAACAATTACTATCACTATTGATACATTAGAAAAAGTTTTTTTTTTTAATTTTTTTTCCAACAGAAGAGGAATATAATTTAAGAAATGGGACAAGACAAGAGAACTTAAATTCGAAATATCTAATTTCTGAGTCTCAACTTTAGCTACTATAGCAATGCCTCGGAAAGAAATGGTCGTAGATTCGTTTATAGGTCATTGCTATTTGACTAGCACAAAATTAGTACATAAAATAACTAGAACGACGTCGTCGAAACCATTATTCATCCCTTTCCATTTGATAATCACGTGATTTATCACGTGATCAAAAAGCTTGCCTTCTCGGTTGTTCTCTCAACGTTTATTTATTCCTTTTTTGGTTTTCTTCTTGCTTCCTAAGCTTCGTTTGGAGGCTGAGGATTTGGACAAACAAGAAAGGGAAAGAAGAGAAAATTTAGTTTTCTTTTGTTTACTAGCTTTCAGTAAAAAAGAAAAGAAAGGAAATGAGAAGGAGAACGAACAGTAACCAAAACTTTCCCTTCTAAATTAGATGAAAATAAAAAAAAAACTTTGAAAAAACTTGTCATATTTTTTTAAAATACATATTTTGTCCTTAAAAAAATTTTAAATAAATATTTAATAATTTTTATATCCAAAATCATTCCATTAATTCTTAAAACTCCCCAGCATAGGAATCCTTTTCTCGTGTCCTCTCTTCTCTCGTAACTTTTAAGTTTTTGCTTCTTTTCTTTTCTATCCTAAACTCCCAAACTAAGCCTAAGTTTCCGGTCACCTGATGGATTGGTCTGCCTACTGATTATGCCCAAAACCCCCACAAGAAGTACCAAAACCCAGACCCATTTAAGATTTTTCTCCTAAAACCCATGTTTAAAATTAAAAATCCAAAAAGGTTTCCCCTCAAAAACCCCTTCTCATCTCATCCCTTGAGCTGAAATTTTCTTTTCCATGGATTTCATCGAATTGGAAGCAATTGAAGGCCTCAGATGGTCATGGAACTCGTGGCCCACAACCAAATCCGAGGCTGCAGCTCTGGTAGTCCCTTTATCAATTTTGTGTACTCCTTTAACTCAATTCGGTGACCTCCCTATACTTCCCTATGACCCTTTGATTTGCTCCAAGTGTGGCGCCGTTTTGAACCCGTATGCCCGGGTCGATTACCAGAGTAGAATCTGGTATTGCTCGTTTTGTAATGGAAGAAACCCATTTCCAAAGTCTTATCTTGGAATTAATGAAAACAGTATCCCAGCGGAGCTTTTTCCCACTTATAGTACTGTGGAATATCATTTGGGGAAAAAATCGATGAATTTGGGGCACAACCCGCAAAACCCGGGCTTTGGTTCCGGGCCCGGTTATGGCAATGGGTTGGTTTTGTCTGGTTCAAGTTCGATTTCGAGAATGGGATCGTTTTCTAGCTCAAATTCTTCATTGGCGGGGTTGGACTGGGCCGGGTCGGGCTTTGTCCCGGGACCTGCTTTTGTGTTCGTTGTGGATGTGTGTACTGCTGAGGCGGAGCTTAGGGTGTTGAAGAGTGAGTTGTTGCATGTGATCACGCGGTTGCCAGAGAATGCTCTTGTGGGGTTGGTGGTTTTTGATTCTTTGGTCAGGGTTTATGATCTTGGGTTTTCAGAGTGTTTCAGGGTGGTGCTGTTTCATGGTGAGCGCGAGATATCGTCCGAGCAGGTACATTGATTGCCAGTGCTAATATCAGTGATTGCATTTGGTTATTACATTCAGTGCTTATTTATTTGAAACTGTTTAGAACCATAGTTTATTGGGCTTTTATCTCATGTATTGTGTGGCCTAATGAGGATTTCAAAATGTATGAGCAGTAATTCAGTTTAAAGAATAAAATGATTGGTAATGTGCAACTTGAAATGAGAGACAAGAAATATGGATGGTTGTTGGTGATTCTCTGCTGGTACAAGTTTAGAATCTGAATGTGTGATAGTAGATGTGAGTTTTTCTGTGGTATAGCTTTGTACAAAATCTGATTTGTGGGCTCTCTGACGCACTTGCTTCAAACAATTGTTTAACTAATAGACAATAATTTACTCAAGAGCAACGCCATTTTAATGAAGTCTATACTGTTGTGGGTGCTTTTATGCTGTTTCTTTCCTCAGACTCCATATTTATAGATGCATCTGGGTATGAACTGACTAGACAAATTAGCTTCCCCCTCTCTTCCCCTTATACTGTGGTTGAGCTGATACATTTCTTTTTGCATGCAATTATCTTCTTTCTGCCGAAACTTTTAATGCTAATTAACTAATTAACCTGGATCACACCATCTTAATCTGCAAGCTAGAGTATTTTTTGACTGCCTTTATTCATGTGTTCAAAGTTCACATGCTCTTGTTTGAGCATTTGTCTCTTTCTAAGTTCCTATAGGCCTTCCCTAGTCTAGGAAGGTATGATTATTTTCCCTGAAAGTGTTTGCAGCATGTTGGAAACATTTATTTCCAGTCATGTCTTTTTATGTTATGCTGCGTGTCTGTAAATGTTGTATTTCTGATACTGTATGTGTGGAAAGTTATGGCTACAAGTGCAGATAGTGGTGCATGCACTGGTCATCTCTCGAATTCTTATAATCGGTTCAGATATACCTCATATCATTCTCTAAGTCTCTCATGTGAAGTCTAATTAGTGTGATTGATTGCTTAAGCAGTAATATAAATGAATCTTTCTTTGTGATTTTTATGATGTATTTACTTAACCAGATACTTGTCAGAATGCTTATCACATGAGTGTGATAGAACATTTTGTTCGAGTGTAACATGTAGTGGTCGTTTGTCTCTAGACGAAACAGCTGTTGGGGATTCATCACATAAAGCAGCAACTTGGAAAGACATCAACAGTTCATAAACAGGGATTCCTATTGCCAGTATCTGAGTGCGAGTTCAGTTTCACGAATGCCATTGAAGATCTTCATTCTTCACCGCAGGCTCTCGCTGGTCATCGTCCATTACGGTCCACAGGGGTAGCAATATCAGTTGCAGTTGGACTATTAGAAGGATGCTTCGTTAGTTCAGCTTCACGAATCATGGTTTTCACTTCTGGCCCGGCAACTATTGGCCCAGGCATCATTGTAGCTTCAGATTACAGTCATGCCATCAGGACCCACCGAGATATCGATAGTGGTTATGCTCCTCATTACATAAAGTCCTGTGAATTCTACAAGCGATTATCGAAGAGGTTATGTGATTCTTCAGTTGTGCTCGATCTTTTTGCTTGTTCATTAGATCAAGTTGGAGCAGTGGAGCTAAAGGTCCCTGTTGAGAGCTCTGGTGGATTCATGATGTTAGGGGAGTCATTTGACTCTGAAAAATTCAGAAAGTGCTTGAATCACATATTCATCCATGATGAGGAAGGGAATTTGAACATGTGCTTTGATGCTACTATAGAGTTAGTAACCACGAAGGACGTCAAAATCTGTGGAGCTTTGGGTCCCTGTGTTTCTTTGCAGAAAAAGAACAGTTCTGTGAGTGACAAAGGGATTGGGGAGAGTGGTACATATGTTTGGAAGCTAGGTACACTCAATAAAAAAACATGCATTGCTTTCTTCTTTGAAGTGGGCCATGAACAACACATCCAACCTAACTCTGCATTTTTCATACAATTCATAACTCAGTACAGATATGGGAATATGGGGATTCGCAAGAGAGTGACCACTGCTGCTCGAAGGTGGGTTGGGAATCACTCACCAGAAATTCATGCTGGGTTTGATCAGGAAGCAGCTGCTTCAGTGATGGCTAGACTTGCAATCCACAGAACGGAAAGATTTTTCGCTCGAGATGTTATCAGTTGGCTGGATAAGAAGCTTATTCTTTTTGCTTCAAAGTTCGGGCAGTATGTGCAGGAGGATCCATCTTCCTTCCATCTGGCATCCAACTTCTCCCTTTATCCGCAATTTATGTATCATTTAAGGAGGTCTCAGTTCATTGATGTGTTTAATAGCACTCCAGATGAGACTGCGTTTTTCAGGCTTATGCTAAATCGTGAGGGTGTGGTTGGCTCTCTACTAATGGTCCAGCCTACCCTTTTTCAGTATTCATTTGAAGGACCACCAATCCCTGTTCTTCTAGATGTTTGCTCTATCTTCCCTGATGTGATACTGCTCTTTGATTCCTATTTTAATGTCGTGATTCACTATGGATCTAAGATTGCGCAATGGAGGAAGCTTGGTTATGATAGGGACCCCAACCACGAGAACTTTCGAAAGCTGCTGGAAGCTGTTGACCTTGACGCAAAGCACCTAGTGGCTGAACGGATTCCAGTGCCAAAGCTCATAAAGTGTGACCAACACAGTAGTCAGGCAAGATTTCTTCTTGCCAAGTTGAATCCATCAGTGACACAGAACTCAACATGTACAGATGGTTCGGAGATTATTTTTACTGATGACGTGAGCCTGCAAGTGTTCATTGATCACTTGCAAGCTTTGGCTGTGCAGGGCTAATGGAGTGTTATTAGTTACGAGCTGTTACCGGAAAACCGTCATATTGTTGTATAGCACTGTAAAGAGGAAAGGCGTTTGTTTGTTAATGAAAAGAAGGGCATGGGATTAACAGGTGTTTTTTAAGTTTACCCCTTCTGGACCGTGTTGTTATGGTGGGGCATATGTAGCTGTAAATGCTTTTCTGGTAAGAGTTATACGTAGTTGAGCGCATAAGCACTATTTTGAAGTGGAAGAAATTTCCCTTGGCATTACAGGGTATTCTGGACTGATGCAGAGCAAGTCCAAATCTGACATATCTGACGTACAAAAGCGGGGTTTCCAGTTACTTATTAGTATTGGGACGAAAGAAAGAGCTTCTAAATTTTTGCAAGGGAAAAATAGCGAGGTTTGGGTACTAATTCAAGGCGTTGGCTTGATTGATCGTGTAAATTGATAAGAAAAAATTAGTACCAAAATTAAAAAAGTTAAACTAGCAAATGCTATAACAAAATAAATGTAACTGGGGCTAAGACTGTCAAGGATTAGACGAACTTCTTAACAATCATCTTTCATAATTAGGAAAGGTTTAGGATCAATACGAAACCATAAAGAGCTAAAGTAGATATCATTTTTATGTTTTTGGCATATCCCATGATGCAACTATATCAATATTGCTTTCGCAATATTACAGTGGATTAAGTGAACATTATTGAGACAATTGAAGCGCAATTTGATTGGTAACACGCTGCACCTGAAATTGACAGACCACGTGTCCGAGTCATCAAGAAGAGTAAATAGGAAACTATTATTGATTCTCTTTAAAAAAAAATGTGAACATTATGGAAAACAATGAGGGGATTGTTCAATGAAACCAAAACCACTCGGTATAAATAGTAATTAACCCATGAAATTACACATTAAGCAATGACATGAAAGCAAACCAGTTAATTTGGCACTTTCAGACTATAAAAAGCAAACCAGCCCATCAATCCCATGAATTCTTTGGAGGGAGGAGTAAGTCCTACATATGATAATAATAGGTTTTAACTTTTATAGAACATATAAAAGATTCTTCAGTGAAGCAGCGGCTTCAGTGATGGATAGCAGTTGCAGTCCCCAGAACTGTAAGATTCTTCGCTCGAGCTGTCATCAGTTGGCTGGATAAGAAGCTCGCTCTTTTTGCTTCCATAAGATTCAATTGCAATCACGGGGACGTGACAGATTTTGTCATGATCCGGTCCTCCACGCCCATCGATCCCATGAATTCTTTGGACGATGAATTCTTCAGGCATTTTAATTTCCAACTTTCTGAGTGTTGTAATAAACCTCAGCCCATCAGGAATCATCTCCAGTGCTTCACATCTATCGATTGTAAGATGAGATAGGTTAGGCATGCATCCTTCAGCCACCACCCACTTTTCTAAGTTTTTTATGCCAATGATCTCCAGAGATGCGAGTTTTGGAAAAGCATTTGCATCAATAATCATCACTTTTCTATCCACCAAGTCCACAAGAAGAAAAAGCAGTCTCCTCAAGTTGGGAAGATCTCCCAAGACACTCATTGGATCTCCTTCAATTGAACACTGCAGCAAACTTAGCTCACTGAGGTTCGAGGGGGAAAGGGGTGGTTCAACTTTTTGAAACTCACACCTTCCCCACCACAAGCTCAATTGGTGGAGACAGTGGCAGGACAAAAGATCTAGAAAAGGAAGCAATACTTCACCGGATGCATAAATCTCCAATTGAGCCTCCCGTAGATTGTGTCGGTTGGAATTCAAGTATTTGAGCATCTGAGGGAGATCGTTCTTCTCTTTACGGATATTCACAATTGCACCGAGGAACCTTAGATTATTCAACCCTGACAAATGTTTCAAGTCTCCGACATCATCGTCAAAGCCAACTAAAGTCTCCAGCTTACTTAAGCCAAGAAAGCTTAGCTATCCACCTTCTACTTCTGTCCTTGGAGAAAAATACAAATGCTTCAATCCTTTCAATTTGCACAAGACATCAGGCACCGTAATCGTAGGAAAGACTCGTATATCAAGTGTCTCCAGGTACTGTAATTGACCTATGGATGATGGAAGTGTCTCCAAGGCACTGCCCTTTAGACTGAGGAATCTCAAATTGACCAGCTTCTTTATTCCTTCAGGCAAACCTTTGCCCATGAAACGATAACCCTCGAATTTGAGAACCTTTACATATTTGAACTTGGTTGAATCACATATTACTTCAGGAAATGAGATACTTGCCGTGCGACGTTCAGTTCCACCACTTAATGTTAAAGAACGCAGTTGTCCACTGGCTTCCAGTGCCATACTTATCATAGAGTCAACATCACCTAGACAATGCTTTTTACCATCTTCCATGTGAATGGAGCATCTAGGAGTACAGTCGTCGCGCTCTGTAGAATAATCCGACAAGGGATCATTTCCTCCTCGAAAATCAAGCAACTTGAGAAATTCAACTTCTTTTCCACTGGGCCAGGCAGAAGTCCCTCATCAGATCATGAAGGTAGCATGACTCAACCTTTCTGGATGTCGAGAACTCATAAAACTTCACTTGAAGCATTGACCTACTAGCCATCTCATACAGGTACCTTTCAGCTACATCTGTCAGAGTTTCTCCTTTTCTGCGATGATCTGATGAGACCATCCCTTCTGCTGTCCACATTCGATACAACATCTCTGCATCTATGTCCTCATCCTCACGATATTGCCCCAGGTAAAGAAAACATGGCTTCAAGTGGTAGGGTAGCTCGTCATAACTCAGAGCCAACACCTGCAACACGGCTCCATACCCTTCTTCTTTGCCACCTTCACTCATCCTTATATACGAATCCACATCATTCTTCACTGTCTCCCACTCCTCGAGTGAAGTCTTTTGACTCAGAACTCCTCCAATTGCAGAGATTGCTAAGGGTAGGTTTCCACACTTGCGAACAATTGCCCTCCCTACTGCTTCCAACCGTGGACCACTTTCACAATCTGCAAGAGAGAAAAATGTAAATTGTGTGTCTCTATAATTTGTCCAGATGTACCTTTGTTATTTTTGGATGTGAAAATGTAACTATTCTCCCAACATTTCCACTTGGTTTGGAGACTAATGCTTCTAAATTTGCCAAGTAAAAAAGGCTAACAGAAACTAATGCATACAGGTATGAACGGCATAGAATCTATAGGAATAAGCATCAAACTTTATATTCTGTTTTAACTAATGCAAGTCAGATATATGTACTTCACTAGAGAAAAGCTAACCTGCGCCATTTCTTTTGGCAAAAGCTCTCTTTTGAAGCAACTCCCAGCCTTCATCCTCGTTCAAAAGGTTGAGTGGATAGGGGAATTCAACTTCTGCGAGTTTCTGGTTCCGAGTTGTAATCAAAATTTTGCTATCCGCCTCTGCAAATGGAAATGCTACACTGAGACGCTTCCAGTCCTCAATTTCCCACAGGTCATCAAGAACAACTAAGCTTTTTGTCTCTTTCTGCACTTTATAAAGCTCTCCTACCAATTCCCTCTCATCCATCTTCTCAACACTTTCCTTCCTCTCGTCCGGGACAAGCTGCTTCAGAAGGTCTCGAAAGACAGTCATCGTATTGCACTGTTGGGTAACCGAAACCCAAGCAAACTGTTTGAAAGCACGTTCTACTTCAATGTGCTTGTAGATCTTCCTGGCAAGAGTGGTCTTACCGAGACCGCCCATCCCATATACTGAAATAACTCGATGTGATCTAATTCGCTCATCAGTGATGAGGGACACAAGCTGTCTTATATCATCTTCCATCCCAACAAAATATTCCTCAACTTGATGGGGATAGGTTTGTCTCAGCCGCTGTTGATTCTGATCCAATCTCGCATTGGAACTTTGCCCGTCTTCAGTACTGCTCAATGCAATGACACCATAAGTTTGCAGATTTTTGGTGATGCTGTTGATTCCTGCTATGATGCTAGCTATCTCTGAACCAACTCTGTGAAGAGCCGTTCCTTCAGAAACTAGGCCCGCAAATCTTCTGAAAGCCTTGCGGAAGCCGTGGCCCCTTCTCCTGGATTCGATTTCAACGGCAAACTCCTCCAAGACATCTTCAGTTCTGTAAGCAAGACGCCTGATCTTCCTGACATAATTACGGACTGTCGAGTCATTCAGTTGCTTTTTGTCGGCGTCTTTCAACAATCGTTGCATCCCTATCAATTCTACTTCAAGTTCCTTGACTTGATCCGCCACTCCGAACAAGAATCTGGCTTCTTCAGCTAACAAATCCGTCACCGTTCCCAAAGCAAGGGTGACAGCTTCGCTAGCCATTTTGGTGCAACAAACAATAACCCACTTTTTTTCTAATTCAATTTGCTCTCCTACAAGCTGTATCTTGGACGATGGATACCCAAAGCCAAAATAATACAAGTATAAGATTGGTTTGTGCGGGCTCTAAAAATAGTTTTTTTTTTTTTTTGTCGACACAGGGGTGTTCGGGTCAAGACCCGAAGGCGGCCCGACTAATCCCCTGCGGCCCGAGAGGAGAGACCCCATCCCCTGAACACGATAACCCTGCACGACTCGAACCCCTGGCAAGCACTCCTAAGGAGGCGTACGCTGCCAGACGAGCTGCCCAGGAGGGGCGGCTCTAAAAATAGTTAGTTGAGATGAAATAATTGAGCAAGGCAATTATTTTCCCCTGTACAGCACGACGGCTGTGGTCGCACATGGTTTCTAAAAGATAAGTCCGTACGATCTAGATAATATTTCATCATTTTTTAAAAGATTTTATTTAATATATAAGTGAGAGATTTCGAATCCAAAACTTTTACTTTCGCTTCTTTCCCTATCACCTAATCCATCCCGCTCCTCGTGTATTTCATCATGTTTCTT
Organism: Coffea arabica; assembly: GCF_036785885.1. NCBI lineage: Eukaryota > Viridiplantae > Streptophyta > Magnoliopsida > Gentianales > Rubiaceae > Coffea > Coffea arabica. The sequence goes on from NC_092315.1 coordinate 4,043,707, forward strand.
ATCAAGGCCGAAATGTTGTTGAAGTTGAATTATTTTTTGTTGGGTGGACATAGGGAATTAATTATTGACAGAATTTCTTTAAACTTCAGCATAGCTTTAGCTTTAGATAGTTGTTAAGTTAATCTTCTATCCACAGCCAATGAATACTAAATTAAGGCATACGGCCGGTATTTAAATAGCAGAGGGACAAGGCAGAATTTTGCATTTACCCAATACATAATAAAAAGGTTAGAGTTGAGAGGAGAAATTTAGGATCCTGATTCTCCGCAAGTGCAAAAAAAAAAAAAAAAACAAAATTTTGATTAATAAAAATAAAGATGAGAAGAGGACTCCCCCCGTAGGACCCCAATTTTGGAGAAGAAAAGATTGGTGGTTGGGGACAGGAAACGAATTGAGTTCTGTCTAGTTCAATTCAATTTGTATGAACTGACAAATTTTACAATTACACCAAAATTGTGCAAACTTATACCAAATTTAGATTGGTTTAAATCAGCCGGACAGAAATAAACAAAAATTAAAATATTTTAATTTAGAGGATTGGACAGTATCATTAAAATTAATGTGGTGAAGTAAATCATTGGGGACTTTAGTCTTCACATAATTATGAACCGTTTCTTGGTTGCATTAATTGTAGTATTGTGAACTCTTATGCTCATTTAGCTTAATCATTTGCATAGTAGTATTTTTTTTTTTTGGTCGGTACTTAAAAAAAGATATTATGTTTTGATCTCAAACGTCACCAACCACAGTTAAACACAATGCAGATGTAATCAGCCCACAGAAAATATTAATGCTGGTATGTAAATGCGTTGAAGTCAAGATTATATTATTTATATCCTATAGGCATATGACATAGTTAAAACAATACACATATAAGCAGAAACACGTCTCAGTTTGGGACTTTGAGGATGTTCAGAGCTGCTGAAGGGCCGTTACTATATACTCCCTCTGTCCCGAAAACTTTGTCGTGCTTTGGGAGCTAAACTTTTTATGCACAGTATTAAGTTTCAGATTTGTTTTCCGATTTTGCCACTAGAATGTGTGGTCATTAGTGGTCAAGAAGACAAAAATGACATGTGGGGCCAAAGCTACTTACAAGAAATGCAATCCGCCAACAGAGAGTGATTCTCACGCATCACTTTAAACCTTTTGTGTATCTCATGGCTGTCTTGCAACTTGAGTTGAGAGCAAATGAAAATCAAGGGACCCCACTAATAAAAGTAAAGAATGAGGGAATCTTGAAGGGTAAAAATTGAAACAAGAGAATTTTTGTTTTCCATTTTGAGTATGTGACAAACATTTTGGGACAGACCAAAATGGAAAGTATGACAGTTTCAATGGGACGGAGGGAGTAGTATTGGTGGTACTGGTGACTTGTTGAAGAAGGCTGCTGGCTCAAGGAGCTGGATACTAATGAATGCGTCAGGTCAAGAAATGATTTTGGATGTTGACAAGTACAAGATTTTGGACTGCTTACAAATTCATCCACGCGATCTTCGCATGCTTGATCCTCTCTTGTCCGATCCTTTCACCATTGTTAGTGATAGGATGCAATTTTATTATTTATTTTATTATTAATTTTTTTTATTATTTGATTTGATATGAATTAATTATTGAATTTTATTCACTTTTAGTATTTGACATATATTTCAGGAAGTAGAACAAAAATATGATAATAAGGACCAATTTAACAGAAAAGAAATTCAAAGCATTGTTGACGAAAGGAAAATTTTTGCCTATTTTGGTAATTGTGGCAAAGACAGCGGACGGAGAGTCTTCATTATTCCCTCGAGGAGCCGCCGCAAAGGGGAATAGACTATTAGATGGAAAATTAAACACTACCTTTTAGTTGCTTTTATTGACTTTTCTTTGATTTAACTTTTGAGTAGCTTACCTCTTGTACGCCATTGGCCATTGGGATGATTTGAATCATTCCCTGGAGCCTAGCTTTTGACTTTTCTTCTTCGTCTTTAGTGGGGACTCTTAGTAGTTGTTTTCTTCCCTCGTAAGTGTTAGGAGCAAAAGAAAAGTATTGGACGATTCCTTTTTCTTTTGCTTTTTGTTCTTGTGACTTTTGCTTTTCATCCTTAGTAGTTTTCTTCTCGTATGTCTGGACAATTAGAAAGAATTGGATCAATTGTTGTAGCTAGGGCTGCAAACGAATCGAGCCGCTCGCGAGCGGCTCGAGTCGAGTTCGATGTTAATCGAACTCGAGTCGAGCTCGAGCCAGCTCGAGTCAAACTCGAGCTCGAACTCGAGCTCAGAATATTAAGTTCGTTAGCTCGCGAGCCGGCTCGCGAGCTTGGGTATATATATATTTTTTTTTTATTTTTATTTTTATTTAATAATAAAATTACATATATTATATATATATTTTTTATTTTTTATTTTCATAGTAAAATTACGTATATGTCCTTAATATTTTATTATTTATTAAGAAAAAAATATTATTTTATTTATTTATTTTTTAATAAAATATTTTTTTTTTTTTTTTTCGATTTTTTTTCGAGCTCGAGCTCGAAATTTGCCGGCTCGTCGAGCTCGACCTCGAGCTCGAGTTTGGTAAAATTTAGTCGAGACTCGGCTCGATTAGCTCAAAACTCGACTCGTCTCGGCTCGTTTGCAGCCCTAGTTGTAGCTTACTTTTCTCATTGATCGAAGCGAATTGAATTCTCCCAATTTCCAAGAAAATTGCTGCTACTCTCTCTACAATATTGCGTGGGTCTCTCGTGTCAGAAATAAACTAAATCCCTTTTTCTAGTCAAGAAATAACGGATGTTTTGGATCGTCTAAAATTATGAGATTGATTTAATTTTAATTTTTCGCTTATTTATTGGTATTTACATATTCTCTGATTGCAGTGCGTATGGTTATTTAATTAATTGATTGTCTTGGATCCGAATAATTAGTTAATTTAGTAACCCATTGTCAATTAGGGTATTAAATCCGTAATTATTTAATTATCTTGAAATAGTGACAACTGACATGATTGGTTTTGATATGGTATAATTTATTAGTAATTTTATTATTAATCTCCCCTTTTATCCTTGATAAATACTGTGTTAATTGCTGATATTTACTCATATTTGGTATTTGGAATCAATTTCAAGAATGAAGCAGGAAACTACCAAAAAGGAGGGACTTTATGGAGAAAATGGAGACTTTTAAGGGTTTCAATCCTTGGGCCCATGAATTGGTGGGGGACCACAAAGTTAGTGAAAGACATTTAGTCATTTGAGCTCTTCAAAGAAAGCAACGTAGAGAGACATGGAACAAGAAGTAATTTGGAGACTTTGTCCACATGTGTGGGGACCACCTAGATAGCTTTTAGTCATCTTTCTTTTGGTCCTTTAAAAGGGAACAACGTACAGAAGCAAAGGAGGTCTTTTTAGTTTGAGCTTTTTAGTTTAGTTCTAGTTTTCTTTCTTTTGACTGGCCTCTGACACACGCCAGGTGTTTGACAATATTCCTCAACGGGAAAACATCTTTTATTCCTTGCTTCCTAGTAAAAAGGCGATGCCATTGCAATCATTTAATTCGTGTGGTGATTTAATTATGCGGCGTGGCTAAGCCTTCCATCTAGTCAAGGGTCAACTCGACGGCACAGTTCTGAAAATCTGTGAGATCTAATTAGTTTTCACGCGTTTCTCAATTTATTAATATTTGCACGTTACCTGCTTGAATTTTCATGAGATTATTTTATTATTTGAATGTCAAGGGCCCGATGTTCAATGAAATTTATTAATCTCGTGCCAAATTAGTCAATTAAATCCGTAATTGTTTGATTGATTAATATTAGTGGGAACTGGTGTGTTTACACATTAGGGGAACGTGCAATCTAATTTAAATAACCCTCGTAGCGTGTTATTGATTAGGGTTAGGTTTTTCTAGTGATTAATGCAATTGAAAAATTAATTCCTACGGTCATACCTAGGAGTATTTTCTGGTTAGGGGTAATCAATGATCGTACCTTGGTTATCAATAAATTAAGGAAAAATTGGTCGTTAGAATTCGTCGGCGACTATAACTAGTCTATTAATAAATTAAGTGAACCTCTCTTGTATCAATAATCGGGTAAACGGACTGTGTCTGAATAGTTGTATCCTTGGTTAGAATTTATTTATTCTTGATCTAATTCCTGCTATATTTGTGTTAGTTAATTATTTATTTTTAGTTGGATTGTTTAATTATTTTTTGTTGCATATCGGTGAAATCCCCCTCTTATCAATTGGACTTTAAAAGAGGCAAATATCTCCAGTCCCTGAGGAGACGACCCTACTTGTCACTGTCTATTATTTGGTAAATTTTGTCAATTAATTAATTATGGTATATCGGATACAACAAACTCTTCGGAAACAGGGTGAATTAAGTAACCCATTGCACACCTAGAGTCCCTGCTCCAGTACCTAGGATTAAGTCTTGACTGGTTTTAGTGGTATTTAGGTTTCTATTATTATTATTGCACGGATTCGGCACCTGTCAATTTTTGGCACCGTTATCGGGAAACTGGCGTTATTATTTGTTTCTTTTTAAATTCATTTTTGTTCTAATTTTCTGGTATTTTTCTAGTGTATGCCTCGGTCTTCTCGTACAGGTGATTTGATTTTTGACCCTGAAGTAGAGAAGATCGCGCGTAGAACGAGAAAGGAAACCAGACAGATCAGAGAGGAGCACTCCAGTGCTACGTCTCAGAGACCTGAGTCAGAAGTTGAACCAACAGATTCATTTGGTGACACTTCGAGTGACTCGGAGCAGGAAGAAATTTCCATGGCTAATGCACAAACATTAAGGGAGTTGGCTGCTCCTGATTTAAATCAGTAGCCTTTATGCATTACTTTCTCAAGTTTGAGTGATAACACTTCATTTGAATTGAAATCGGGTCTAATTCACCTTTTACCCTCTTTTCATGGTCTACCAGGTAAGGAGCCACATAAGCATCTGCAGGAATTTGATGTCGTGTGTAACAGTATGAAACCCCCGAGAATTACAGAAGAGCATATAAAAATGAGGGCATTCCTCTTTTCCTTGAAGGATTCTGCAAAGGACTGGTTATACTACCTACCGCCAGGTAGCATCACTACGTGGGACCAATTGAAGAAAAAGTTTTTAGATAAATATTTTCCTGCATCCAAGGCTGCGAGTCTAAGGAAAGAAATTTGCGGGATCAAGCAGCACCCATGGGAGTCACTCTATGAGTATTGGGAACGGTTCAAGAAGTTGTGCGGCAATTGCCCCCAACACCAAATAAGTGAGCAGTTACTCATACAGTATTTTTATGAGAGACTCCTTTTCAGAGACAGGAGCATAATTGATGCTGCAAGTGGAGGGGCACTGGTGAACAAAACCCTTCGGGAAGCACGGGAGTTAATAGAAGGGATGGCAGAGAATTCACAACAATTAGGTACGAGAGAGGATGTCCCAATACGCAAGGTGAATGAGATAGAGACATCCTCTATCCAGCAGCAGCTAACTGAGTTGATCTCGTTTGTTAGGCAACTGGCTATAGGGAATGCATCTCAGGCCAGGGTGTGCGGGATTTGCACTGGTATGGGTCACTCTGCAGATATGTGCCCAATGATTCAGGAAGAAACTGCAGAGCAGGTGACCATGGCTGATCACGCGCCCACGCCAAGAAGGCCGTATGACCGGTACTCGAATACGTACAACCCCGGCTGGAAGGATCACCCGAATTTCAGTTATGGAGGAAATAGGCAACCCAACTTTGCACCGAACAGGCAGTCTAATTTCGTGCCAAATAAGCAACCAGGGTACCAGCAGCAATACCTACCCCGACCACCTCCGTCCCCAAGCTCTGGTCCATCTTTGAAGGAGATGATGAAACAAATGATGGCAACCATTACGCAAAATCAGCAAAGGACAGTGGCAACCATTATGCAAAATCAGCAAAGGACGGACTCCTAAATGCATGACATAAGGAATCAGATAAGTCAAATGGCCACAATAATCAACCGGTTGGATTCCCAGAACCAAGGTAAATTGCCGTCTCAACTTGAATTAAATCCAAAGAACGTGAGCGCAATGATCCTAAGGAGCGGGAAGGAAATTCAGGGGCCTGAACCTGTGATCTCTAAGGATAAGGATGAGGAAAAGATCGAAAATGAGCTTGAGAAGGAGGACAGCAATGGTGCAGATCCAAAGGTATTTCTAGACCCAATAATTACAGTTAAAACTAACCCGCCTCCTTTTCCTAGTAGGTTGGAAAAATCGAAGAAGCAGGATAAGGAGAAGGAGATCTTGGAGGTTTTTCGCAAGGTTGAGATAAATATCCCCCTGTTAGACGCAATCAAACAAGTACCAAAATATGCCAAATTCCTATGGGACTTGTGTGTTAATCGAAGGCGGTTGAGGGGAGATGAGAGGGCCATTGTTGGGGAGAATGTGTCAGCGGTCCTGCAAAGAAAGCTTCCACCCAAGTGCGGGGACCCAGGTATGTTCACTATTGCTTGTAGAATAGGCAATACCTTGATTGGAAAGGCTATGTTAGATTTAGGAGTTTCAATTAATGTCATGCCGAAATCTATATATGCTTCTCTGAAATTAGGACCACTGAAAAATATTGGAATAATAATCCAACTGGCTGACCGAACCAATGCGTACCCTGACGGATTGATTGAGGATGTTTTAGTAAAAATTAATGAATTGATTTTCCCTACTGATTTTTACGTGCTTGATATGGATGATGAACACTCTCACGACCCATCACCTTTACTGTTAGGAAGACCCTGCTTGAGCACAGCTCGAACTAAAATTGATGTAAATAAGGGCACCCTATCTATGAAATTTGATGGTGAGATTGTTCATTTTAATATTTTCGAGTCCATGAAATATCCTTCAGAATCACATGCTGGCTCTGTTTTCTCTATAAATGTTATTGACTCTGCTGTACGAGAAGTTTTTGAAATTGAAGGTAAGGATGAGTTGGAAGTCGCCTTGACCAGGCACTTCGAGTCAAAGATGTTGTCTGGAGTAAAGTAGAGTGAAGAACACAAATGTGTGATTGGAGCGTTGCAAGCGTTGCCAACTACAAAAATAAGGTATGATCTCGCACCCGTTTTTACACATGAACCTCACCAAAGGTTACTTCCATCTGTGGTGCAGGCACCTATGTTGGAGTTGAAACCGCTGCCGAAACACCTTAAGTATGCATACTTGGGTGAGGGGGAGACACTCCCGGTAATCATCTCCGCGAGTTTATCAAAAATTCAAGAAGACAAATTGATTCGAGTTTTGAGGGACCATAAGCAGGCGATAGGATGGACCATCGCCGATATCAAAGGAATTAGCCCCGCGGTATGTATGTATCGAATTCGACTCGAGGAGAATGCTCAACCTATCCGTCAAGCTCAAAGGAGATTGAATCCCCTTATGATGGAGGTAGTGAAGAAAGAGATTCCAAAACTGCTGGATGTGGGGATAATCTTTGCCATATCAGATAGTCCCTGACTGAGTCCGGTACAGGTGGTCCCGAAGAAGGCAGGGATAACGGTGGAGTCAAATCAAGAAGGCGAGCTCGTACTGGTTCGAAAGCCCACCGGGTGGCGGCAGTGCATAGATTACAGGAAATTGAATGCCGTCACGAAAAAAAATCACTTTCCCCTTCTTTTCATTGATCAAATGGTAGAGCGATTAGCGGGTCGAGCTTACTATTATTTTTTGGATGGATTTTCAGATTATTTCCAAATTGCTATCGCACCTGAGGACCAGGAGAAGACTACCTTCACGTGCCCGTTCGGAACATTCGCATACCGGAGGATGCCATTCGGGTTATGCAATGCACCTGCTACCTTCCAACGATGCATGGTAAGTATCTTTTCAGAGTATGTTGAGAAGATTATTGAGATTTTTATGGATGATTTTAGTGTTTATGGAGAAAGTTTCTATAATTGTCTAGATAACCTGAAATTAATTTTGGTTAGGTGTATAGAAACTAATCTTGTGCTCAATTGGGAAAAATGCCATTTTATGGTCAAGCACGAGATAGTTTTGGGTCATATAGTGTCATCTAAGGGTATTGAGGTTGATAAAACGAAAATAGATGTTATATCTATTTTACCTTACTCTGCGAATGTGCGGGAAGTGCGTTCTTTCTTGGAACATGCAGGTTTCTACAGGAGGTTCATAAAGGATTTCTCCAAAATTGGAGCGCCCCTGTTCCAACTTTTGCAAAAAAGAGGTGCCCTTTGAATTCAAGGAAGCATGTAAGAAGGCGTTTGATAGGTTAAAGGAGCTATTAATCTCCTCACCTATTATCCAACCGCCCGACTGGAACCTGCCATTCGAAATCATGTGTGACGCCAGCGATTATGCAGTGGGCGCGGTGCTGGGTCAAAGAGTGGGGAAGGCAGCCCATGCTATATACTACACATCTCGAGCCTTGAACGGAGCTCAGTTGAACTACTCGACCACTGAAAAGGAGCTTTTAGCTGTAATTTTTGCTTTAGAGAAATTTCGGTCCTATTTATTTGGTGCTAAAGTTATTATCTTCTCTGATCATGCAGCTTTGCGGTATTTGTTGACCAAAAAAGATGCAAAACCACGACTTATGAGGTGGATACTATTGCTACAAGAGTTTGACCTGGAGATCAGAGATAAGAAAGGGGCCGAAAATTTGGTAGCAGATCACTTGAGTCGAGTACAAGTCACCGAGGACGACCTCCCACTGAGAGAAACATTCCCCGATGAGCATTTATTTTTTGCTAATTTATCTTTGCCTTGGTATGCAGATTTGTTAATTTCCTAATTACTGACAAATTTCCTGCAGGATGGTCTAAGGCAAAACGGGACAAGTTAAGGAGTGACGCAAAGTCTTACATCTGGGATGACCCTTTCCTCTGGAAGCGTGGTGCCGACCAAGTCATTTGCAGATGTGTAAGTGAAAATGAATTCCAATCTATTTTAGCTTATTGTCAATCTTTTGCATGTGGATGTCACTTTGGACCAAAAAGGACGGCTCGTAAGGTTCTAGAAAGTGGAATCTATTGGCCGACCCTCTTTGAGGATGCCTACTCGTTTTGTAAGTCATGTGATAAGTGTCAACGAGTAGGTAATATTTCTCGTAGGGATCAAATGACCCAAACCCCAATGATTTTTGTTGAGATTTTTGACGTTTGGGGTATTGACTTTATGAGTTCTTTTCCTTCGTCTTATGGTTTTCTTTATATATTGCTTGCCGTAGACTATGTTTCGAAATGGGTGGAAGCAAAACCCACCCATACTAATAACTCCAAAGTGGTTGCAGAATTTATCAAATATAATATATTTGTCCGCTTTGGGATGCCGCGAGCAATTGTAAGTGATAGGGGTACCCATTTCTGCAACAAGACGATTGCTGCACTTTTCAGGAGGTACGGTGTCTTGCACAAAGTCTCCACTTCTTACCATCCTCAGACAAACGGTCAGGCGGAAACATCAAATCGGGAGATCAAGTCAATTTTGGAGAAAATGGTTCGCCCCGATAGGAAGGATTGGAGCATGCGACTTGAGGATGCCTTATGGGCATATAGAACGGCGTACAAGACGCCAATCGGCATGTCCCCTTATCGTTTGGTATTTGGGAAGCCATGTCACCTCCCTGTCGAGTTCGAGTATAAAGCATTTTGGGCGGTTAAACAATGCAATATGGATATCGAAGAGGGCGGAATTCAAAGGAAGTTGCAATTACAAGAATTGGAGGAAATTCGCAATGAAACCTATGAGAATACTGTGATTTATAAGGAGAATAATAAGATATTTCATGACCGGCAGGTGTTTAGGAAAACGTTTGAATGTGGGCAAAAAGTTCTACTGTACCACTCGAAGTTGAAGTTATTTCCAGGTAAGTTACGTTCTCGTTGGATCGGTCCCTTTGTTGTAACTAATGTCTTTGATTATGGTGCAGTGGAGATCCAGAGTCTAAGGACGGAGAAGAAATTTGTGGTAAATGGTCATCGTTTCAAGTCGTATTATGATGGAGCTCCAATTGAACAGGTAGAGACGATGCATTTAGAGGACCCGATTTGCTTGGTTTAAGCGAATTACGGGCTGTGTCTAGCCAAAGACACTAAAAAAAGACGCTCATTTGGGAGGCAACCCGAATATTGATTTTATTATTTTTAGTTGTTTATTTCTTTCGTTTTGTCGTTTCTCCATTTGGTAGTATCAATGCTAATATCTCCTCCACTGTGACCAGGAAGTGAAATTTTGGCGTGCCCGTGGGGTGTTTGCGTCTTCTGAGACCAGAGGACGAAAACCAATCTTGGCGTACCCGCGCGGTGTTTGTTTTTTCTGAGACCAGAGGACGAAAGCCAAGATGTTTGTGTTTCCTGAAATCAGAGGACGAAGACTAATCTTGGCTCTTGGCGTGCCCGCGCGGTGTTGGACGACCTAAACCATGTTTTTGCAATCGAAAAAAAAATTTATTATTATTATTATTACTTACATTAAAAGAAAAAGAAAAGATTATTTTCTTTCTAAACCCTAAAAGAAAAAAATAATAAATAAATATATATAAATAAATAGAAAAATAAACAAAAAAAAGATAATAATAATAATAATATATATAAACAAAAAAAAAATTCCAATTTGGACGATTTACATTGGAGTAATGTTTGAAAAAAAAATATTTTTCCTTTTCTCTATTCTTTTTCTTCTTTCTTTTCTTCTTTTTTCTTTCTTTCTTTTCTTTCTTTCTTCTTCTTTCTTTCTTCCTTCTTCCCCGCTGCTTTCCCTCTTTCCCCCTTTCTTTCCTTCTTCACCCGCCGCTGACCAGCACGCCGCAACCTCCTCGCGCGCTGCCAGCAGCTCCAGGCCGCCGTAGCTTCGCCGCCACAGCCCGCGGCCGACGCTTGCCTCGACCGCCGCTACCGCTGCTGACAGCCCGCGCGCGCAGCCAGCAGTCAAGCGCCGCGGCTCCTTCTACCTCGCGCGCAGCTCCTCCTGAGCTCGCGCGCTACCACCAGCCCTTCAAGTCCACACAGCTCGCAGCCACAGGCCACGGCCAGCATCACCTCGCGCGCGCGTAAACAGAGCCGCACGCCGCCCGTGAGCCAAGCCCCAGTTGCCCACGCTCGCTGCGCGCGGCTTCTCTCAGCCGCGGCTCCCTCCGCCCAGCGCGTAACCCAGCCCAGCCGCGCCTCTCACCCCCGAGCTCTCCTACACTCTGCCCAAGCACCACGACCACAACCACCCTCGTAGCCAAAACGCCGCCTCCTTCCTCAGCACAGCTCCTCCGCACAGCTCGTCCAACCCACGTCGCACCTCCACCGCCATTCCACAGAGCGCAGGCCACCTGTCACATTTCTTTGACAGGTGGAGGTATTGATTTCTTCCCCTGATTAGCATTTTTCTAGATTGAGAATTGCTGGAATATGTGTCTCTGTCTTGGGTGTTTTGCCGGTTAAAGCAGGGGATGATTTGGGCATTCTCTGGGTTCAATTATAAGGGTGCAATTACATTTATTTGCTGCTTCGTTTGGGGGTATTTTCTGGCATTGATTGCATTGTTGAGTTGGCCATTTGCTTTAATTTTTTCCTGTGACTCACCAGTGGTACTGGTTGAGGTCTTTTGCCTATCATTGTTGCTGCTATTTGAGGATACTTGCTTATTTTAAAGTTTAAGTTCTTGTGGTTGAGTTGCTGCCGTTGAATTTAATACTTTCCTGTCTGTGCACCAGTGGTACTGGTTGCGGTGTTGCTTTCCATTTCTTAATCCTCTGTACTGGACTGCCTATTTGATTCTTGAGTTTTGGTGCCTATTGCTTGGCCCAAGTGCTGATTTTGAGCGTTTGGCTTGGGTATTTTGACTGTCCAATTGGTGACATTTGTTGAGTTTCACTTGCTTCAATCAGTTGAATTCATTGCTCTGTTGGAATCCCTGTTGGTATCACTTGCGATTTGTTTGGTTAATTTCTAACTTGTGCCCCTTGAAGGGACGTTGGCTGGGTATTTCTCTATACTTGTTTGCTGAATTGGAAGGCTATTGTGCCCTCCCTTTGTTTATTGCTGATCGGTTGTGTCTTATTGACTTGACTTGGGGTATTTGGAGTAGTATTGCACTTTTGGGCTGCTTTGTTCTTATATTGGACTCCATTGGAACCGTTGCCATTTCTTAATTGCATTTGCTGTCTGGTTAGGGTCCTTTTTTAGCCTTTGGGGTGCCTCAGTTGTGCATTTTATTAATTAGGTTGGCCGTGTGGTTCCCTTCTTTCCTATGCATACACCAGTGGTATTGGTTGTGCTAGTTTTCTTCCAATTTCTTATTCCGCTATAATTGAGCATCTGTGACTGAATATCCTTCACTTTTGCTGCTTTGCTGGGTTCATTTTTTGTGTTAATTGAGTATCATTTGGTACTTTCTGCCTGGAGTCTATTGAGCTGCCTTTGGTTGGGGTTTACTGCATTTAATTGGTGCATTGGACGGCTCCTGGGCCATCTCCGTTGCTTATTGCAGTAATTGCCTCTATTTGCCTGGTTTGGGGGCTATTGTGACTTTTGCTCGACTTATTCTGATTGGGTAATTCTAGTAAGATTGTTGGGCTGTTTTATTCTACTTTTGCCTTAATTAGGGCCACCAGTGGGTATTGCTTGAACTTGCTGTCTTGTTAAGGTTATTTTTATAGCCTGCGGTTGCCTGAATTGTATTTTCTATTGATTGGGCCAACTGTTAGCTACCATGATCAAACCACGATCTTCCTCTTCTAGGTCTAGGACTCCTAGGACCCCTCAGGCCTCTCCACCCCAGCATTCCATTCCCGCCTCTGACCCCTCGCACGACCCTTCCTCCTCTGGGAGGAAGGCTCGTCTTGGGCGACAAAGAGGCGTCCATATCTCTGACCCTGCACATTTTGGGGGGCATTTAGACTTCACCAAGGCAGCCGACAAGCTGCGATATGCTGCGGCTTGTGAACGGCGGATTATCCCATGCCGTTATCGGGACGCCGCCACCTTGGGCCTCCTAAATATTTGCGTTCGTTTTGACGACTTGATTGAGGCCATTGGATGGCTCCCCTATTCTCGTATTACTGACCTCCCGGCCTTATGGAATTAGTTAAGGAGTTTTATGCCACATTTGAGTTCGACCTCGCCACGGGCTATACAGTTTCTACCCCTAACGTCATCCGCTTTCGTCTAATGGGTCAGGAGTTTCACCATTCCATTACTGACTTCAATCTGGCCCTTGGTTTTATTGATCCTACATATGCCGAGTCTCGGGAGTATGCTGAGAGTGCATGTGACTATGTCCAACCTTTTTTCTCCCGGTATCGCTATATTTGGGATGAGATGTCCGTAGACAGGGATAACTATGACCCTCGTCTATCTAAGGGTTCTTATCTGAAGGACCCGGCCTCTCGCTATATCCACCGTTTTTTGGCCTATAGTTTCTCGGGTAGGCGAGATAGTTCGGGCATTCTGTCTAAATCCGAATTTTTCTTTATATGGTGCATGCATAACAAGATTAAAGTTAATCTGGGGTGCTGGCTCGCTTCTCAGTTCAAGTCTATTTTGCCTAAAAAGAAGCGCCCATTGATTCTTGGGTCTTACATTACTCACTTGGCTATGAATTTGCATGTACTTGATATTTCTAACCATAACTTGCATATAGTCTGTCAAATGGAGCATTTGAATATCCCGTGCTTAGAGAAAATGGGCTTAGTTCGGGAGGGCGACAATGGTTGGGAGGTAGTTCCCCCGGGGCCGCTACGCCCTCCCCCTCGATCATCTTTTGCCCGAGCTTCCACTGAGGGCGGCGACCCTGACCCGTCTTCCTCCGCTCCGCCACCTACCACCCCATCGGCCGACGATTGGATCCAACTCCGAAACACCATTGAGAGACTGGAGACTTGCATGACTCACATTGGCATCAACTTGCATAACATGGCGCAAAATCTGGCTGCATTTATGCAACAGGCGGGAATTGCTCCTCAGTTCGCACCCGATCCACCCCTGTTTTGATGACTACAGGGAAGTACCGTTGCCCCTCTCCTTGCTTTTTGCTGTTACATTATCACATTGAGGGCAATGTGTGACTTAGGTATGGGGGGGTCAGTTTGGGTGCTAGATATTTCCAGTTTTCTATTTTTGGGGTGTTTTTCCCATGTTTTTTTGAGTTTACGTGTTTCCAGTTTAGGTGTTGTTCCTTTATTCCTTTTGGATGTTTTTCCCTTGCTGATATCTTGGTAAATATGTTGGCAGCTCACTCTTTTATTGCTAGTTGTAGTTTACAATATGAGTTGAGTTTCGGTGGCAAGTAAGAGCATGCTATTTTGGTGAAAATTTTGAGTTTAATGACTTGATGCAGTTTATGGTTAACTTGTTTAGGCGATTTAAATATTTTGCTGGCACTGTTGTGTGGATTGGTCCCCTGTTGACCTTGGTCCTTCATGTTTAGGAGATGACGTGGGCGATGATCTTTAAGTGTTTGTTAGTTTGGTACGTTAGTGAGAATAACATTGGCTATACTCCGCTAGTGTTATCACCCAATAACCGGGAGTTTTCACCACAAGTATCGATTCTCGCGTCAAAAAGTGATGATATCTATGAGTAAGTAATCCTGAAGCTATGAAAAGTTGAGTAACTGGGTTCTTTAATCTAAAAATGTCAGAGTTCACGTCAAAAGGCTTGAATAGCTCGGGACTAAGCATTATTTATTCAATCAAAAAAATGAAAAATAAGTGAGTTTATGATCATGTTGGCCCGCCAATCCTTGGTTCGCAATATTGGGACTTTGGCTGCCAGTTGACTTAATTGCTGACTATGCTAGTTAATATTTGAATTTCCTAGGCAAGTTAGCTATGAATTGGACGGGTTTATGAACTTAGGAGCTAATCGGAAGAAATATGACTCGACACTTAGCCACTAAATCTTGATTTTTGTATAAGCACAGTTGGTAATGATAATGTGAAAGCTAGCCATTGTTGAGTTGAGTTGTCCCCATGCTTGAAGGCAAGCATGATTCAGGTGTGGGGGGAATTGATAGGGTATAATTTGTTAGTAATTTTATTATTAATCTCCCCTTTTATCCTTGATAAATACTGTGTTAATTGCTGATATTTACTCATATTTGGTATTTGGAATCAATTTCAGGAATGAAGCAGGAAACTACCAAAAAGGAGGGACTTTATGGAGAAAATGGAGATTTTTAAGGGTTTCAATTCTTGGGCCCATGAATTGGTGGGGGACCACAAAGCTAGTGAAAGACATTTAGTCATTTGGGCTCTTCAAAGAAAGCAACGTAGAGAGACTTGGAACAAGAAGTAATTTGGAAACTTTGTCCACATGTGTGGGGACCACCTAGATAGCTTTTAGTCATCTTTCTTTTGGTTCTTTAAAAGGGAACAACGTACAGAAGCAAAGGAGGTCTTTTTAGTTTGAGCTTTTTAGTTTAGTTCTAGTTTTCTTTCTTTTGACTGGCCTCTGACACATGCCAGGTGTTTGATAATATTTCTCAACGGGGAAACATCTTTTATTCCTTGCTTCCTAGTAAAAAGGCGATGCCATTGCAATCATTTAATTTGTGTGGTGATTTAATTATGCGGCGTGGCTAAGCCTTCCATCTAGTCAAGGGTCAACTCGACGGCGCAGTCCTGAAAATCTGTGAGATCTAATTAGTTTTCACGCGTTCCTCAATTTATTAATATTTGCACGTTACCTGCTTGAATTTTCATGAGATTATTTTATTATTTGAATGTCAAGGGCCCGATGTTCAATGAGATTTATTAATCTCGTGCCAAATTAGTCAATTAAATTCGTAATTGTTTGATTGATTAATATTAGTGGCAACTGGTGTGTTTACACATTAGGAGAACGTGCAATCTAATTTAAATAACCCTCGTAGCGTGTTATTGATTAGGGTTAGGTTTTTCTAGTGATTAATGCAATTGAAAAATTAATTCCTACAGTCGTACCTAGGAGTATTTTCTGGTTAGGAGTAATCAATGGTTGTACCTTGGTTATCAATAAATTAAGGAAAAATTGGTCGTTAGAATTCGTCGGCGACTATAACTAGTCTATTAATAAATTAAGTGAACCTCTCTTGCATCAATGATCGGGTAAACGGACTGTGTCTGGGTAGTTGTATCCTTGACTAGAATTTATTTATTCTTGATCTAATTCCTGCTATATTTGTGCTAGTTAATTATTTATTTTTAGTTGGATTGTTTAATTATTTTTAGTTGCATATCGGTGAAATCCCCCTCTTATCAATTGGACTTTAAAAGAGGCAAATATCTCCAATCCCTGAGGAGACGACCCTACTTGTCACTGTCTACTATTTGGTAAATTTTGTCAATTAATTAATTTTGGTATATCGGATTCAGCAAATTCTTCGGGAACAGGGTGAATCAAGTAACCCATTACACACCTAGAGTCCCTGCTCCAGTACCTAGGATTAAATCTTGACTGCTTTTAGTGGTATTTAGGTTTCTATTATTATTATTGCACGGGTTCGGCACCTGTCAGGTTTCATGTCATGGGAATACGCAGACTAATTTAAAATAACCTTGGTAGTACGTTATTTGATTAGAATAGGACTCCTCTGATACGTAAAATAATTGGAAAATTAAATTTTACGGGCGTACTTAGGATTATTTTCCAATTAGAGCGGTGATTAACGAGCGTACCTTAATCACCGATACAGTAAGGAGGGGTTGACTGTCATCGATTGTTTGACAGTTATAACCTATTTATTAGTAATTAATTAAAATTGCCTTTGAATCGATGATTAATTAGGTGAACCATTACTGAAGTTATTTCTTGGCTAGACCTTTAATTATTATTAATTTAATTTCAGTGAATTGTCATTTAATTTCTAGTTAGCTATTTATTTTTATTTGAATTCTTTTGATTGTCATCGTTTACACAAAAACACCCCTCGTAATACTTTGGATTTCGAAAGAGACAAATATCTTCAGTTCCTGAGGATACGACCCTAATTGTTCTGTTTACAAATTAATAATTATTTGTGAAAAATCATCCCATTCAGGTATATCAGATCAAGCAAACTCTTCGGGAATAGAGTGAATCAAATAACCCATTGCACATCTAGAGTCCCTGCTTCAACACTTGGAATCGAATTTTGGTTATTTTAGTTGACAAATAGGTTTATTTTTATTATTGCACAGATTTTTTGGCGCCATTTCTAGGGACTAGTGTCAGTTATTTGTTTCTTTTTAAATTCATTTTTTGTTCTAATTTTCTGGTGCTTTTCGAGTGTATGCCTCGTTCTTCTCGTACAGATGAATTAATTTTCAACCCCAAATTAGAGAAGACTGCGCGTAGAACAAGAAAAGAGACCAGACAGCTCAAAGAGAAGCAATCAAGTGCTGCATCTCATAGACCTGAGTCAGAAGTTGAACCAACAGATTCGTTTGGTGACACTTCGAGTGACTCGGATCAAGAAAAAGTCACTATAACTAATGCACGAATATTAAGTGAGTTGGCTGCTCCTGATTTAACTCAACAGCCTTTGTGCATTACTTTTCCAAATTTAAATGATAACACCCCATTTGAACTAAAATCTGGTCTAATTCATCTCTTGCCATCATTTTATGGTTTACCAGGTGAAGAGCCGTACAAGCACTTGCAGAAATTTGATGCAGTTTGCAACAGCATGAAACCCTCAGGCATTACAGAGGAGCAAATAAAAATGAGGGCATTTCCCTTCTCCTTGAAGGATTCTGTAAAAGATTGACTATACTACCTACCACCAGGTAGTATCACCACATGGGACTAGTTGAAGAAAAAATTCTTAGACAAGTATTTTCCTGCGCTTTGAATTGCAAGTCTAAGAAAGGAGATTTACGGTATCAAGCAGCATCCAGGGGAGTCCCTTTATGAGCACTGGGAAAGGTTCAAAAAGTTATGTATCAAATGCCTCAACATCAAATAAGTGAGCAACTGCTCATTCAATATTTCTATGATGGGTTACTCTTCAGGGACAGAAGCATAATTGATACTGCAAGTGGAGGGGCACTGGTGAACAAGACTCCTCGAGAAGCATAGGAGCTAATTGAAAGAATGGCTAAGAATTCGCAGCAGTTTGATACGAGGGAGAATGTCCCAACACGCAAGGTGAATGAGGTAGAGACATTTTCTATCAACAGCAGTTGACTGAGTTAACATCTTTTGTTAGGCAATTCGGTGTAGGAAATGCATCACAAGCCAAGGTGTGTGAGATTTGCACTGCAATGGGTCATTCTACAGAGATGTGCCCAATAATCCAATAAAAAAGTATGGAGCAAGTGAACATGACTGGTCACGCGCCTGTGCTAAGAAATCAATATGACCCATATTCGAACACCTACAATCCTGGTTGGAGGGACCATCCCAACTTCAGTTATGGAGCAAATAGGCAGTCCAATTTT
The DNA here is from genome assembly GCF_036785885.1 of Coffea arabica. Taxonomy (NCBI): domain Eukaryota; kingdom Viridiplantae; phylum Streptophyta; class Magnoliopsida; order Gentianales; family Rubiaceae; genus Coffea; species Coffea arabica. The sequence goes on from NC_092315.1 coordinate 4,062,065, forward strand.
ATGCCAAGTAGACAACAAGAGTACCAGCAGCAGTATCAATTTCAACCACCACCACCTTCACCAAGCGCCAGTCCATCTTTGGAAGATATGATGAAACAATTGATGGCTAGTACTGCATAATATCAGCAAAAGACGGACTCCGAACTACGGAACATAAGAAGTCAGATGGGTCAGATACAAGCGATGCAGAGTTAGATAAGTCAGATGGCAATATCAATCACCGTCTGGAGTCTCAAGTAAACGGAAGATTGCCGTCCCAACCTGAACTGAACCTAAAGAACGTAAGTGCAATGACTTTAAGGAGCAGGAAGGAAATTCAGGGGCCCGAACTCGTGACTCCAAAGGATAAGGACGAAGAGAAGATTGAGAAACAACTTGAGGCAGAGAATACAAGCTCAAAAAATCCAATGGTACTCCTTGACCCGATCATAGACGTTAAAACTAATCCCCCTCTATTTCCTAGCAGGTTGGAGAAACTGAAGAAGTAGGACAAGGAAAAAGAGATCTTGGAGGTGCTTCGCAAGGTAGAGATCAATATCCCCCTGCTAGACACAATCAAACAAGTGCCAAAATATGCAAAATTTTTGAGAGATTTGTGAGTCAACCGAAGAAGGTTGAGGGGAGATGAAAGGGTCATCGTGGGGGAGAATGTGTCAGCGGTTCTACAAAGGAAACTCCCACCGAAGTGTGGGGATCCAGGTAGGTTTACTGTCCCATGTAGGATAGGTAATACTTTGATTAGGAATACCATGCTGGACTTAGGAGCATCAATCAACGTAATGCCTAAATCTATGTATGCTTCTCTGAACCTAGATCCATTAAAAGAAACTGAGATAATAATTCAATTAGCTGACCGAACAAATGCATACCCTGATGGGTTGGTCGAGGATGTGTTGGTTAAAGTTAATGAATTGATATTCCCAACTGACTTTTATATACTTGACATGGATGATGACCATTCTCCCAACCCCTCGTTTTTGCTATTAAGTAGACCCTTTTTTAGTACAGTTCAGACAAAAATTGATGTTCATAAGGGTACCTTGTCTATGAAATTTGATAGAGAAATAGTCCACTTTAATATTTTTGATACAATGGAACATCCTATTAACTCTCACTCCGTGTTTGCTATTAATGCTATTAATCCCTTTGTGTAAGAATTTTCTGAGTTTGTTTGTAGGGATAAATTCAAAGTTGCTGCGAACGAGTATCAGGGGATGAAAGTAATTTATAAGATGAAAATGAATAGAAAATTAAGGAAAAAGATTGCACTCAATGGCTATTTGGATCCCGAAGGAGGGCCACCGATTATAAGAAAAATTGAGTTACATCCAAATTGGAGGGTGGTGTTCAATGTCTAGCCAAAAACATTATAGGAAGACGCTTATTGGGAGGCAACCCAATTTCTTTTTAGTTGTTTGTTCAGTTTTGATTGGTAGTTTAAATATGTTTTCCTTATGCTTGATTGATTTCGGGATTCAATTTTCATTTTTGATGTTTCACAGGTATCTCTCTGACATGACGCGCCCGCGTCAAGTCATATGGAGAGCTCATGGTCAGAAGGGTTCTTGCCTTTTTGATGTGTCTGCGTCACGTTCGCGGGAAAGGTAAGTATTCAAAACTCGAGAACAGTTTTCGATTTTCCGTTCATCTCTAATTTTGAATTTCGAAAATGAGTTTTGTTAATAATAATATTTAAAAAAAATAAATAATTTAAAAAAAAATAATTTTTTTTTTAAAAAAATCTTTTTCCGTTTAGCTATAACCTTTGTTTCCAAAATTAAAATTTCAAAAAAAAATTATTTTTTTCTTTTTCTTTTTGTTTTCTTTCTTTCTTCCCTTTCTTTCTTCCTATTTTCCTTCTTTCTTCTCCCCTGTTTCTTCTTCTCTTTCGGCTGAGCACTTCTCACGCCCGCCCCCATCTCCTCCACCTCGCTTGCACGCCGCCGTCCTCCTCTGTCTCCTGCGAACCAGCCGCTGCAGTCCAGCTCGCCGCCCGCCCGTCTCCAGCTCGCCCTCTGTCTCTCTCTCCTCGATCCGGCCACCAGCTCCAATTTCTTTCACTCTCTCGCCGACACCACCCACAGCAGCTCGCGCGGCCACTTCGCGCGTCACCAAGCCTGCCGTCGCTGCTCGCTCACCATCCACGTCGCGTCGCCACCACTTCCAGCCGCTCCATCACCGTGCTTCGAAAACCCACTTGAATTTGATAGCCCTCATGCATCATGCGGATTTTACGCCTCACTTTGGTTATCACCCACCACTTTGACCCAATTTCATGGAAATTTTGTTGTCCTTTCTCCTACTTTTGATGTTTATTTGTTACATTGAGAGCAATGTATCGTTTAGGTGTGGGAGGGATCAGTTATGGTTCTAGTTTTTAGTAGTTTTTAGTTTTCAGCTATTTTTCCTTTATTTCTAGTATGTTATTTGTCTATCTTTCGTTTATTTCCTTTCTTTCTTTTTGGTGCTTAACTCTCATGTGAATACCAAGATTTGATGTTGGGTTATTGACTCTAATTCTACTATTATCAAGTTTTAATAATAAAAAGTGTATCGAGTTAATGTGGTTGAGTTCAGAACATCTCTTTGGTGAATATCAATGATTACTTGACTCTTTTGAGATCTTGGTTAACTTTTCTAGGCATAGGGAATGATTGTTGGTATTTTCATGTGAATTGGTCCAATATTAAGTTTAGTTCTCCATATTTGAAAAAAAATGAGGCTAGCTGCTGCTATTCTTCTTGTTTTTGCAATGTTATTTTGAGCTATTGTGTTATTTGGCTGTGAATAAGATTGACTGTACTCCGCTAATTGTTACTCCTGAGTAATCGGGGATCTTCACCAAAAGTGTCGATTCTCGCATCAAAAAGTAGTAATTTTTATGAGTACGTGGTCGTATAGCGATAGGAGCTGAGTAACCGGGTTCCTTCATCTGAAAAATGTTGGAGTTCGCGTCAAAAGGCTCCAATGGTTAGAGACTAAATCTTTTGTGCTATTTCAAAAAAAATAAATAAAAAAATTAAATACATAATAGAAAACATGAAAAAAAGTGTAGGTTATGTGTGATAGAAGTCAGCTTGCCGATTTGTAGATTTAATGTTGAGATTTTGGTTAATATTTGGACCATTTGCTGATAAATGTTGTGCACCATTCCTTTATCTTAGATTAATTAACCTGGAATTGAAAGAGTTTGTGATTTAGAAGCTAACCGAGGTGATGTTTCTCGGATTTTGATCACTGATGCTTGATATATGATTTTCTCTTGGTATCTTGACAATATGGTAGATAGAGCAATAGCCATTGTCAAATATTGGTGTTTGTTTACCGTTCTTGTACTTGAGAACAAGCATGGTTTAGGTGTGGGGGGAATTGATAGGGTGTAATTTTGTTATTTATTTTATTATTAATTTTCTCTATTACCTGATCCGATATGGATAAATTGCTGAATTCTACTCACTTTTAGTATTTGACATATATTTTAGGGAGTAGAACGAAAATATGATAACAAGTGCCAATTTGACAGAAAAGAAATCCAAGACATAGAACTTATCCCAGGGACATTGTTGGCAAAAGAAAAATTTTTGCCCACTTTGATAATTGCAGCAAAAACAGCGGACGGAGAGTCTTCATTATTCCCTCGAGGAGCCGCCGCAAAGGGGAGTAGACTATTAGATAGAAAATTAGAATTAGGAACAGGGGATGAACACGACCTTTTAGTTGCTTTTATTGACTTTTCTTTTATTTAGCTTTTGAGTAGCTTACCTCTTGTACGTCATTGGCAATTGGGATGAATTGAATCATTCCCTGGTGTCTAGCTTTTGACTCTTCTTCTTCGTCTTCAGTGGAGACTCTTAGTAGTTGTTTTCCTCCCTCGTGAGTGTTAGGAGCAAAAGAAAAGTATTGGACAATTCCTTTTTCTCTTGTTTTTTGCTCTTGTGACTTCTGCTTTTCACCCTTAGTAGTTTTCTTCTTGTATGTCTGGACAATTAGAAAGAATTGGATCAATTGTTGTAGCTTGCTTTTCTCATTGATTGAAGCGAATTAAATTCTCCCAATTTCCAAGAAAATGGCCGCTAATCTCTCTACAATTTTGCGCGGGTCTCTCGCATGAGAATGAACTAAATCCCTTTTTTTAGTCAAGAAATAACGGATGCTTTGTGTTGCCTAAAATTATGAAATCGACTTAATTTTAATTTTTTCGCTTATTTATTGGTATTTGCATATTCTCTGATTGCAGTGCGTATGGTTATTTAATTAATTGATTGTCTTGGATCCGGATAATTAGTTAATTTAGTAATCCATTGTCAATTAGGGCATTTAGGGCATTAAATCCGTAATTGTTTAATTACCTTGAAATAGTGACAACTGGCATGATTGAGTTCGTGTCAGGGGAATATGCAGGCTAATCTAAAATAATCTTGGTAGTGCGTTATTTGATTAGAATAGGACTCCTCTAATACGTAAAACAATTGGGAAATTAAATCTTACGGGCGTACCTAGGATTATTTCCCAATTAGAGTAGTGATTAACGGGCGTACCTTTATCACCGGCACAGTAAGGAGGGGTTGACTGTCATCGATTGTTTGGCAGTTATAACCTATTTATTAGTAATTAATTGGAATTGCCTTTGCATCGATGATCAATTAGGTGAACTATTGCTGAAGTTATTTCTTGACTAGACTTTTAATTATTATTAATCTAATTTCAGTGAATTGTCATTTAATTTCTAGTTAGCTATTTATTTTTATTTGAATTCCTTTGATTGTCATCGTTTACACAAAAACACCCCCCCGTATTACTTTGGATTTCGAAAGAGACAAATATCTCCAGTCCCTGAGAATACGACCCTACTTACTTTGTTTACAAATTAATAATTATTTGTGAAAAGCCATCCCATTCAGGTATATCGGATCAAGCAAACTCTTCGGAAACAGGGTGAATCAAGTAACCCATTGCACACCTAGAGTCCCTGTTCCAGTACTTGGAATCGGATTTTGGTTATTTTAATTGGCAAATAGGTTTATTTTTATTATTGCACAGGTTTTGACAACCTGTCACTCAGTCGAGAAAGAGCCATAATTCTCAATTTGGAGGTACAGTGTTGCTTTATCCATCTGGGATTCTGTAATTTGCATTGACTGGCCGTGTTAATTTCAACCTGAATCGATGAAAAGGACAACTTTGTTTCACTTACTAGCTGTTTTTCAGAACTATGCTCATGTTTCAGTTTAATTTATGAGTTGCTAGTGCTTTGTGTTTGCCTTTCATTTTGTAAATGATCGTGCATTTTATGTCATAACCGTTTAAAAATGAAAAAGTTTCTCTTTTGTGCTTTGCTCTTCCTTCTACCTTTGTGCTAATTCTGATGTTTATGGTGTTTCTTGTGGGAAATGACAGCATATCAAGGCTATTATTACAGCAGAGGAGGTGAGCTTAAGAACTTCTGTGTTTTTATATGAGCTTTTTTGCGTAGGTTTTCATTCCGACCCAATTTATATAGCATGGCTGACCTCCTCCTCTTTGATTCACCAGTTTTGCAATTTAGAGTGTTGAATATAGACAGTATGGACTGAAATGGATGTAAATGAAAAACTGAAGTCGTAGGGTATTTGGGACATTAGGTTGTATCTACTCACTATTCACTATTTGCTCAATTGACATCTACAACTGTATCTATTGACTAATTGCTTCTATATGTTTGTTTTAGAAGCACTCATTGGATCGGTTTGAAGTCAATTTACTCGGCCACTGATAATTAGTTTATACAATCTAGACACCTTTTGACCAATCAACCTTATCCTGAATTCTCTAATTGGTACTTAATATAGACAGAATTTCTACAAACTTCATAATAGCTTTAGATAAGTCTTGCGTTTATCGCTCAAATGTTATGTTAGTGATATTGACAAAATGTTGGAACATTTTTAATTTAAAGGAGTAACAAACACGTGCAGGTTTTGATTCAAGATCCACTGGATGACAATGTTCTTCCTGTGGTTGAGAAACTTCGAAGGAGATTGAATCCAGTGGATGCCAATCACAGACATCAAGGGGATGACCAGTGTTCAGCTGCACAACATGATGTTGAAGTTGATGGGGAAGACAGTAGTGAGACTTAGAATTCGGAGTAGATTTCCAAGTATGTGAGGCACTGTATGTCCCTGCTTTATCAGCCGAGGCACAATTTTTGCTGTTGCATTTCTTAAGCAAACGCTTGAAAGAGGGTATCACTATTTTTGCTGTGAATGAGACAACGTACGTAACAGATCCGATGTATCTTAAGCAATATATTCGCATTTGGCAGCTTGGTTTTATGTCATTTCAACCATCACTGGATCTGTTGAAGATTCCCTGCACCATAACAATGGATTAAGACGTGCACCAAAACCTTCTATCATTCTTGTTAGTTACAAGTTTGATAGAGCAAGCATTAACTCTGGTAATTCTAATCTGCGGAGTCAGGTGGCCAGCGTCCCTGGAATTTTCAGCGCCATCCATTTTGTTATTATCATTTGCTATGCTCGCAAAAAAGGCCTTCTTGGATCCTGAAATTCAGAATTCATCCAGTAATGCCTTGTTGAAGAGGATGCGATGCGTTCTACCAGTTGCGAAACAGAATTATTGCCTCTTTTTTCCACAAGAGTAATACAAATTTTTACCACTATATATGTGTATGAACTTACGAATTCTGACACATTAGCTCTGTGGAGCACCCAACAGCATGTCGAAGTATTCAGTTATGTATTATATCATCTCTGAGTAACCAGAAGGATCATTTGAGACTCTTTCAAAGCTATAGCTCCTGCCATCTTCCTGTACATTCAATAACCACTTTCTCTCCCAATCTCTCGATTTTTTTTTTTTTTTTTTTTGGGTTTCTTGGACTCGTGCCATACTTGCTAGTTAGTCCTTTTTGTAAGATTTCAGATGCTAAATATTGGACAAGTAATTAGAATCTGGATAATATTTGGAGTAATCGAGTGATTGTTAAATGGAACCGGACCTCCTTTCAATGAAAAAACAGAGAGAAATTTTTTTTTTTTTTTTTTTAAAAAAAAGGAAATCCTCATTCGCTCTCATTTCTTAGCGGTTTACAACCTCTTTATTCATCTCGTTGTAGTTATCCAATTTATTATGGCAGGACAAACACACAAGAAAAGAGAAATTTTCTGTATAGATGCCCCCTTGAGGAATTATAACACAAATTAGTTGAGAAGAAAAAGGGGCAATTGTAAATTTTAGAAGAGTGTTGTAATGTTTTCTCACGACACCACAAGTGAATGATAACTTTTTCAAGTAATAAGTCGTAAGTTTAGTTTATACAAGTAGTGAGTTTTGGTATCATATCATGTAAAAAAAATGTTTTATTATCATAAAATATGCTTACTTATTACCAAAAACCCAATCTTACAACTTCTAAAATATGCGATTGGTGATAATTCTAATACTTTTATAATGGGCTCTTTTTTCTATTATATTCTATGATCGGCTGGTTCAAAACATGAAAACATTTTAAATAAAATTAGTTAAAATAGTAATATTAACCCTTTTTTTTTATGATAGGAAAAAATTTAGATGTGTTCAACTCCGATATTACAAGCTAGAGACTATAAGTTGCTCGTAAATTGCCCACCAAAACCGTTCTGGCAGTAGATTCCATGCGCACGACCTTTTGTGCAAATGTAACACTGAATCCTTGACTTTTTTTTTTTTTTTTTAATATTAAAATGCATACAGGAGAATTCGACAGAACTCTTTCAACCGTTTCGTTTTTGCTAACAAAAAATTGCTGAAGTCACTCCTCACGTTCTATTATATATCATCAAATATTCAAATGTCGCACTGACTTCACGTGCTGAAGGTTGATGCTAGCGATGGTATTGCAGGCCTACTTAAGTCTGGTAACTGCCTTCCCTAGTACTATTATTTAAAGCCAACTTAAGTATGGACTGCAGAAAATCTTTCGTCCAGAGTAGCTCACTTGCTTATGTCATGAAAAAGGGAAAAAAAAAAAAGAAAAAGAAAAGAATCAGAAGAATAGCTCAATTGTGTACCAATTAGTGTGTTTGGATTGTAAGTTATTTGAGATATTTTTACTGTAGCACTTTTTGTGATGTGATGTATGTGAGATAAAAAGGTAATTAGGAAGATAAAAAGGTGTATTGGAAATTGTGATGGTGATGTCAGCAAATAAATTTGGCCAAATAATTGGCTGTCCAAATTATTAATGAACTTTACAAGACTTCACAAATTTATATTTTTCTCCAACTTATTCTTCTGATAGAAATGCCCCTAGAGGAGGAGTAAGTCCTACATAATAATAATAATAATAGGTTTTAACTTTTATAAAAGATTCTTCAGTGAAGCAGCGGCTTCAGTGATGGCTAGACTTGCAATCCACAGAACTGGCAGATTCTTCGCTCGAGATGCCATCAGTTGGCTGGATAAGAAGCTTGCTTCTATAACATGCTTCCATAAGATTCAATGTTAATGACGGGGACGCGACTGATTTTGTCACGATCCGGTCCTCCACGCCCATCGATCCCATAAATTCTTTGGACGATGAATTCTTCAGGCATTTTAATTTCCAACTTTCTGAGTGTTGTAATAAACCTCAGCCCATCAGGAATCATCTCCAGTGCTTCACATCTGTCGATTCTAAGACGAGATAGGTTAGGCATGGATCCTTCAGCCACCACCCACTTTTCTAAGTTTCCTACACGAATGATCGCCAGAGATACGAGTTTTGGAAAAGCATTTTCATCAATAATCATCACATTTCTCTCCCCCAAGTCCACATACGCCAAAGTCAGGCTCCTCAAGTTGGAAAGATATCCCAAGAAATTCATTGGATCTCCTTCAATTGAACACTGCCACAAAAGTAACTTACTGAGGTTCGAGGGGGAAAGGGGTGGTTTAACTTTTTGAAACTCATACCTTCCCCCGATTATGGTCAATTGGTGGAGACAGTGGCAGGACAAAAGATCTAGAAAAGGAAGCACTACTTCTTCACCAGATACAAAAATCGCCAATTGAGCCTTCCGTAGCTTGTGTCGGTTGGAATTCAAGTAATTGAGCATCTGAGGGAGATCGTTCTTCTCTTTACCGATATGCACAGTTGCATGGAGCAACCTTAGATTATTCAACCCTGACAAATGTTTCAAGTCTCCGACATCATCGTTAAAGCCAATTAAAGTCTCCAGCTTACTTAAGCCAAGAAAACTTAGTTGTCCATCTCCGACTTTTTTAAGCCCAAAAAAATACAGATGCTTCAATCCTTTCAATTTGCACAAGACATCAGGCACCCAAATCTGATTACCGACTCGCATATCAAGTGTCTCCAGGTACTGTAATTGACCTATGGATGATGGAAGATCATCCAACATACTGTCCTTTACACTGAGGAACCTCAAATTGACCAGCTTCTTTATTCCTTTAGGCAAACCTTTGCCCGTGAAATCATAACCCTCGAATTTGAGAACCTTTAGATATTTGCACTTGTTTGAATCAAATATTACTCGAGGAAATCCACAGCCACCACTTAATGTTAAAGAACGCAGCTGTCCACTGGCTTCCAGTGCCCTACTTATCATAGAGTCAACATCACCCGGACCATGCTTTTTACCACCTTCCACGTGAATGGAGCATCTAGGAGTACTGTTGTCGTGCTCAGTAGAACAATCCGATAAGGGATCATTTCCTCCTCGAAAATCAAGCAACTTGAGAAATTCAACTTCTTTTCCACGGGCCAGGCAGAATTCCCTCATCAGATCATGAAGGTAGCATGACTTAACCTTTCTGGATGTCGAGAACTCATCGAACTTCACCTGAAGCATTGACCTACTCGCCATCTCATACAAGTACCTTTCAGCTACATCTGTCAGAGTTTCTCCTTTTCCGCGATGATCTGCTGAGACCATCCCTTCTGCTGTCCACATTCGATGCAACATCTCTGCTTCTATGTCCTCATCCTCACGAAATTGCCCCAGGTAAAGAAAACATGGCTTCAAGTGGTAGGGTAGCTCGTCATAACTCAGAGCCAACACCTGCAACACGGGTTCATACCCTTCTTTGCCACCTCCACTCATCCTTATATACGAATCCACATCATTCTTCACTGTCTTCCACTCCTCGAGTGAAGTCTTTTGACTCAGAACTCCTCCAATTGCAGAGATTGCTAAGGGTAGGTTTCCACACTTGCCAACAATTGCCCTCCCTTCTGCTTCCAACTGTGGATCACTTTCAGAATCTACAAGAGAGAAAAATGTAAATTACGTGTCTCTATAATTTGTCAAAAAGATGTACCTTTGTTTTTTTGGGTGTGAAAATGTAACTATTCTCCCAACATTTCCACTTGGTTTGGAGACTAATGCTTCTAAATTTGCCAAGTAAAAAAGGCTAACAGAAACTAATGCATACAGGTATGAACGGCATAGAATCTATAGGAATAAGCATCAAACTTTATATTCTGTTTTAACTAATGCAAGTCAGATATATGTACTTCACTAGAGAAAAGCTAACCTGCGCCATTTCTTTTGGCAAAAGCTCTCTTTTGAAGCAACTCCCAGCCTTCATCCTCGTTCAAAAGGTTGAGTGGATAGGGGAATTCAACTTCTGCGAGTTTCTGGTTCCGAGTTGTAATCAAAATTTTGCTATCCGCCTCTGCAAATGGAAATGCTACACTGAGACGCTTCCAGTCCTCAATTTCCCACAGGTCATCAAGAACAACTAAGCTTTTTGTCTCTTTCTGCACTTTATAAAGCTCTCCTACCAATTCCCTCTCATCCATCTTCTCAACACTTTCCTTCCTCTCGTCCGGGACAAGCTGCTTCAGAAGGTCTCGAAAGACAGTCATCGTATTGCACTGTTGGGTAACCGAAACCCAAGCAAACTGTTTGAAAGCACGTTCTACTTCAATGTGCTTGTAGATCTTCCTGGCAAGAGTGGTCTTACCGAGACCGCCCATCCCATATACTGAAATAACTCGATGTGATCTAATTCGCTCATCAGTGATGAGGGACACAAGCTGTCTTATATCATCTTCCATCCCAACAAAATATTCCTCAACTTGATGGGGATAGGTTTGTCTCAGCCGCTGTTGATTCTGATCCAATCTCGCATTGGAACTTTGACCGTCCTCAGTACTGCTCAATGCAATGACACCATAAGTTTGCAGATTTTTGGTGAGGCTGTTGATTCCTGCTTTGATGCTAGCTATCTCTGAACCAACTCTGTGAAGAGCCGTTCCTTCAGAAACTAGGCCCGCAAATCTTCTGAAAGCCTTGCGGAAGCCGTGGCCCCTTCTCCTGGATTCGATTTCAACGGCGTACTTCTCCAAGACATCTTCAGTTCTGTAAGCAAGACGCCTGATCTTCCTGACATAATCACGGACAGTCGAATCATTCAGTTGCTTTTTGTCGGCGTCTTTCAACAATCGTCGCATCCCTATCAATTCTACTTCAACTTCCTTGACTTGATCCGCCACTCCGCTCAAGAATCTGGCTTCTTCAGCTAACAAATCCTTCACCGTTCCCAAAGCAAGGGAGACAGCTTCGCTAGCCATTTTGGTGCAACAAACAATAACCCACTTTTTTTCTAATTCCAATTTGCTCTCCTACAAGCTGTATCTTGGACGATGGATACCCAAAGCCAAAACAATACAAGTATGAGATTGGTTTGTGCGGGCTCTAAAAATAGTTAGTTGAGATGAAATAATTGAGCAAGGCAATTATTTTCCCGTGTACAGCACGAAGAGTGCCTAAACCACATGTTCAGAATATTGAACTTCTATCTTCAAGGGGGGATATGCCCGTGGAAGAAAACGACGGCTGTGGTCGTGGTGGATATGGTTTCTAAAAGATAAGTCCGTACGATCTATAGATAATTTTTGGAGCTACATCAATGATTTTTTTTTTTTTTGTCAAAAAAAAAAGGGCTTGAACCCACTTCAGGCCTGACCCTTATTTGGGTTGTTGGTTTATTCCCCATTTTTGTTACAGGGTTCGAACTCTGGTAGATGTTCTAACTAGAGACTACACCACCAGATTGACTATCCTGGAGGGTCCGGAGCTACATCAATGATGATATATGCAATTTCCTAACCACAACATCTGGACTTTAATTGCAGTCGAGATTTTTGTATATTTCATCCTTTTTTTTATTTTTTTTAATATAAGTAGGAGATTTTGAACCCAAAATTTTTTACTTACACTTTCTTCTCCATGTCGCCTAACTCATCCCTTCTCTTATATTTCATCATATTTCTTATCAAGGCTGAAATGTTGTTGAAGCTGAATTATTTTTTGTTGGGTGGACATAGGGAATTAATTATTGACAGAATTTCTTAAAACTTCAGCATAGCTTTAGCTTTAGATAGTTCTTAAGTTAATCTTCTATCCACAGCCAATGAATACTAAATTAAGGCATACGGCCGGTATATAAATAACAGAGGACAAAGCAGAAATTTTGCATTTACCCAATACATAATAAAAAGTTTAGAGTTGAGAGGAGAAATTTAGGATCCTGATTATCCGCAAGTGAAAAAAAAAAATTTTGTGGGGAAAAAAATAAAGATGAGAAGAGGACTCCCCCAATTTGGAGAAGAAAAGATTGGTGGTTGGGGACAGGAAACGAGTCTCTCCAATTGAGTTCTGTCTAGTTCAATTCAATTTGTATGAACTGACAAATTTTACGATTGCACCAAAATTGTGCAAACTTATACCAAATTTATATTGGTTTAAATCAGCCGGACAGAAATAAACAAAAACAAAGTGAAGCGGCCCTGGATCCCTGGGGACGACGGTGTAGAGGGTTGCATTAATTGTAGTATTGTGAACTCTTATGCTCATTTAGATTAATCACTTGCATAGTATTTTTTTGTTGTAGGTACTTGAAAAAAGATAATGTTACGATCTCAAACGTCACCAACCACAGTTAAACACAATGCAGATGTAAACGCGTTGAAGTCAAGATTATATATATTATTTGTTTCCTACAGGCATATGAGAGAGATAAAAGAATACACATATAAGCAGAAACATGGGTATAATCACTTTTCAGTTTGGGACTTTGAGGATGTTCAGAGCTGATGAAGGGCCATCAAGGCCATTACTATTTAGTACTGGAGGAGGTGGTACTGGTGACTTGTTGAAGAAGGCTGCTGGCTCAAGGAGCTGGATGTTAATGAATGCGTCAGGTCAAGAAATGATTTTGGATGTTGACAAGTACGAGATTTTGGACCGCTTACAAATTCATCCACGCGATCTTCGCATGCTTGATCCTCTCTTGTCCTATCCTTCCACCATTCTCAGTCGAGAAAGAGCCATAATTCTCAATTTGGAGGTAGAGTGTTGCTTTATCCATCTGGGATTCTGTAATTTGCATTGACTGGCCCTGTTAATTTCAACCTGAATCGATGAAAAGGACAGCTTTGTTTCAGTTTAATTTATGAGTTGTTAGTGCAATGTGTTTGCCTTTCCTTTTGTAAATGATCGTGCATTTTATGTCATAACCGTTTAAAAATGAAAAGGTTTCTTTTTTGTTCTTTGCTCTTCCTTCTACCTTTGTGCTAATTCTGATGTTTATGGTGTTTCTTGTGGGAAATGACAGCATATCAAGGCTATTATTACAGCAGAGGAGGTGAGCTTAAGAACACTTTTTTGGATTTACATCAATAATGAACAATCAAAATTCAATTAGGAAGAGTCCATCCACCTTATCATGAATTCTCTAATTGGGACTTAATATAGACAGGATTTCTATAAACTTCATAATAGCTTTAGATAATTCTTGCGTTTATCGCTCAAACGTTATGTTAGTGATATTGACAAAATGTTGGAACATTTTTAATTTAAAGGAATAACTAACACGTGCAGGTTTTGATCCAAGATCCACTGGATGACAATGTTCTTCCTGTGGTTGAGAAACTTCGAAGGAGATTGAATCCAGTGGATGCCAATCACAGACATCAAGGGGATGACCAGTGTTCAGCTGCACAACATGATGTTGAAGTTGATGGGGAAGACAGTAGTGAGACTTAGAATTCGGAGTAGATTTCCAAGTATGCGAGGCACTATACCTCCTTGCTAATAGCTGTCATAATGTTTGCAGATTGTCCATTTGAATTCAAAGCCCTGGAGGTGGCTTTAGAAGCTATATGTAGCTACCTTGCTGCCAGCGCCACAGAATTCGAGGCTGCACTCTACCCGTCTTTGGATTTGGTTACCTCCAAGGTGAACAGTTTGTAGTTCTCTTGGTATCTCCTCCACCATAATTCATGGTTACCATCCCTGTATTATGAATCATAGCTGGAATAATACACATCATCGATGATCTCCAAGTTAATTTTATCATTCACCAGGGCGGCTACTGTACTATTACAATTGCGCAAAACTTTTAAAAAAGCAATACTCCTGTTTGACTCTTAGAACAAATTCTGATTTGCAGTCCATTTTTTGTATAGACAATGTGTATCACTTTTCTGTGTCAGGAAACTTCTTGCATTTCCTTTTAAGTTTTCCCAGAATTGTTTTGAAGTTCAAGCAATCTCTGACTTTGTTTCATTTTTAGCTTGTAAGCTCTGTGGTACTCTGTGGTGTGTGGACGGCTCAAGTTGATCCTCTTTTAAACTTCCCTATCTCCTTGCTTTTGTTAATCTAAAATTCTTCTCGTCCTCATAGTGCATTCCGTAAATTCTGATAGCAGATCAATAGCCGTCATTTGGATCATATTCGCAAGTTAAAGAGTCAAATAACAAGGTTGGCTGCCCGCTCGCAAAAGGTAGTGTGTTTTTATCCATTTGTGTCTTTTCATCAGCATTCCTTTCAACTTAAATCTTGCGTGGCAGAACCTAGAAACATGCCTAACATCTAACAGAAACCTAAATTGTGACATCCCTACAAGTTTTGTGGTAGATTTGTAGAATTGAGCAGATATTTTCATGCTATAAGGCTGTTCACAGGAAGGTGATGATAGAAGAAGGTACATATTTATGAGAGGAGATCACAGTATGCTAACAGAAGAATATTTTGCTTAGTCATATCCCTTCGCGATTGATTCCTAGATGCTAGTCGGGCTATTAAGTCATTACCAAGTTTTGGTAGTTGTTTCTGCAAAATCAATCTCCAATTTAGATAACAGAAGGACTTTTAGTAGTACACGGACATTACTCCTTGCAAGGCAATAGAAAATCTCATAAAATTTCTTCCCAAACCCTGTAGTTATAGCCTTGGGGCTACACATGCACGTTTTTGCAGATTTTTGCATATACACTAATTTTTTTTATCAATATGTGATTCTGAGAGATAGATATAATTCTTGGAAAAACTGATTTTTGTAGGTAAGGGATGGGCTTCAACAACTTCTGGATGATGGTGATAGCATGGCTGATCTATACTTGTCTAGAAAAGTAGCCAGTTCACCTTTACCAACAAGCAGATCAATACCAAATATCGCCAAATTGTTTCTTGCTGCGCCTTCAGTAAGCTCAAGGCAGTCCGAAGCAAGTAGGGAAAGCATCGTCATCGTTCATGGAGATGAAAATGATGTTGCAGCGCTTGAGATGCTACTTGAGGTAATAAAAATGAGCTTCAATACTGCCCATTAGTCCCTATTGAAACACAGCTGCTGAAGAGCTGTTCTTTCACAATATCGCAGGATAACTTCAAGCAAATCGATGGCACGTTGAATAGGCTAACTACGGTATGCAAAACGAAATCTTTCTTCTGTACTTCTGCAAAATTTCTGTCCACGAACAGAGCCTCATAAAAAAGTTGAGGATGCTGTAGTCATCCTCAGAGTCAGGATGATGCTTAACGACACGCTGCATTTTCTCTTTTTCCAGTTATTCAACTTTTTGTTAGCATTTCTTGTGATTTACGACTAATAGTCATGTCCAAATTGCAGCTTCGTGAATATATTAGTAACACAGAAGACTGCTTAAACATTCAGGTAATTAAAGTGGGAGAAGTGAACTTTTTCTCTGATTTCCATTACTCTCATTGTGGACTCGCACTGAAACTGTGCCTAATTCTTGTCGATTCTTCAGCTTGACAACCTACGAAATCAGTTCATTCAGGTGATGAAAACGAATGTTAATTACTACCATAATGCATATTCAAGTTTCTGATTGCATTTAGTCCGTAGATTCTGATTTCATTCAATTAGAAGTAATGTCTTCACTTCCCACTCAAATGTTTGCTGCAGATAGAGCTGGTCCTGAGTGCAGCAGCCGCAAGCATAGCAATTCATTCTTTGGTGGCTGGAATATTTAGTGTGAGCGTCCCATATACCTGGAATAATGGTTATGCATATACTTTTAAATGGGTAAGAGCAATTGATCCCAGAAAAACAGTGCTCCCAACTTCTTTAATTCCTAGCAGGAACATTATTTGTTACAAGTTTGATAGAGCAAGCATTAATTCTGGTGATTCTAATCTGCGGAGTCAGGTGGCCGGCGTCCCTGGAGTTTTCAGCGCTGTCCTTTTTGTTGTTATCCTTTTCTATGCTCGCAAAAAAGGCCTTCTTGGATCCTGAAATTCAGAATTCATCCAGTAATGCCATGTTGAAGAGGATGCATTCTACCAGTTGTGGAACAAAATTATTGCCTCATTTTTCCACAGACTACAAATTTTTACCACTATATATGTGTATGAACTTACAAATTCTGAGCCATTAGCTCTGTGGAGCGCCCAACAGCATGTCGAAGTATTCAATTATATATTATATCATGTCGAAGGATCATTTGAGACTCTTTCAAAGCTATAGCTCCTGCCATCTTCCTGTACATTCAATAACCACTTTCTCTCCTATTCTCTCAAAATTTTTTTTTTTTTTTTGGTTTCTTGGACTCGTGCGTGGCGCCTGCCATACTTGCTAGTTAGTCCTTTCGTAAGATTTCAGATGGTAAATATTGGACAAGTAATTAGAATCTGGATAATATTTGTAGTAATCGAGTGACTGTTAAATGGAACCGGACCTCCTTTCAATGAAAAAACGGAGAGAAATTCTTTCTTTTTTTTTTTTTTTTAAAAAAAAAGGGAAATCCTCGTTGGCTCTCATTTCTTAGTGGTTTACAACTTCTTTATTCATCTCGTTATAGTAATGCACAAGAAAAGAGAAATTTTCTGTATAGATGCCCACTTGAGGAATCATAAAACAAATTAGTTGAGAAGAAAAAGGGCTCATTGTAAATTTTGGAAGAGTGCTGAAATGCTTTCTCACGACACCAATAAGTCGTAAGCTTAGTTATACAAGTAGTAAGTTTTGGTATCATATCATGCAAAAAAAAGTTTTATTATCATAAAATATGCTTGCTTATTACCAAAAACCCAATCTCACAACTTCTAAAATGTATTACTCAATTTTTTTTAAAAAAAAAACTCTTAATTCACTTGACAAAATTTGCAATTCACTTGTGGTGCACAAAAAAGATTTGTGACACTAATCTACATGCGAGACCTTATATTGTGTCTCTTATGACAAAAGATAAAAGTCGAGTGGGAGTGGGAGTGGGATGTCAAATCTTGAAGAAAAAAAAAAGATGCAACATTTTTGTGGAAGGAAGTGCATGCGGCTCAAAAAAAAAAAAAAAAAAAAAAAAAAGGTGCAGGCGATTGCTGGAGTAGGTGATAATTCTAAGACTTTTATAATGGGCTCCTTTTTCTATTACTAGGCATTGGACCCCGCCGCGGGGTGCCCATATTATAGGGTTGTTGAGTGATGAGGAATATAAAATAAAGTAGAAAGAATCATAAATAGAGGGTTATTATTTTGTTGAATATTAGAGTAGTGATTGTAGATTAAGCAAATATGAGATAGTATATGTAAATGTAGAGCGATGTGAAATTGGTATTTATTGTATCTAGTGTAAGAGTGCTAACTGATGGTTTATTTATGAAGAAGATGTTTGTGCAAGAAATAGATTATGAATAGGAAAGCAAAAAGCATGTGTTTTTTTTTTATATATACATCCTAATTTGAGAGTGTACTTAGGTTAATGTAAGATTTATTTAATAACATAGATTTAGAGTATTTTGTATCATAATAGAGTTGGAATAGTGGATAGAGAAGTGATAGATTGGATTGATTCATTTATAAATAGATATAGTAAAATTGATGTGATTTGTATTGTGTTTTTTAAAATTAATACGATCTACAGATTTGATGGATAATATTGGTTTCAAAAAATTTTGTTTTTTTATTTTAATATAGTGATAAGTAAATATTATTTAAATTAATGGAATATATATTAATTTTTTAAAGTTGATAGGATGGAAAATTAGGTGGAGAATTGCATTGAGAGTGTTATAATTTATTGTACTTTGGGTGTTGGTAGTTCATGTATTCTAGGATGATGATATTTTCATAATTTGGATAGCTATGATGAGTAAGTGTGCATTGTTGCAACAGAAAAGTCTATGAAAAGGATATAAAAGAATGGGAAGTTTGTTGAAAAATAAATGGATAATAGATATTTTTTGGCCAATTTTGATATAGTTTGGGTGTTGTGTGATGAGATAAATTAATAATTTGGAATAATTTGATACTATAGCTTGGGAAAATATGTGTTTATTCATTAAGTAGGTTTTTTTCTATAAGTAAAGATGATATTGATTTAGTTATGAATAAATGTGATTGAAATAGATGAGAGCTGTATTTTTTTAATTAATAGAATCTGAATAAGTAAAGGATAATATTAATTTTGAGAGCTAATAGATTTCATATTAATAGGTTAGTACTAAATGGATATTATTGAAAGTAAGGTGATGCATATAAATTTTTTTTATAAGAAATGGAAATGATTGCACATGAAAATTATAGAGTTTAATCACTGTAATTTACAGTAGAATTTTTAAATATTTACTGTTTGATGTTTATGCGACTTATTTTATGGTACTCAGAGTTGTAGTGAATTTTGTATTAATATATACATATATATAGGTATACGATATATTTTGTAATATGTGTGGATATATATATATATATATATATATATATATATATATATATATATATATATGCGTGTGTGTTTAGTATTTTATTTTAGGAGATATAATGGTTTAATTTTTTATTGTTTATATTTTTTGGGGTTTTGTTTGTTTGTTTGTTATATTTTTATTATTTATTTATTTATACACATGTATATATATGTATATTTAATATTTTATTTGAGCTTGTAAGATTGTTTAATATTGTTTTATCGTGTCTATCTTTTCTAGTTTTGTTTGTTTGTTATATTTGTGGTGTTACTATTTGTCTTGTGATTCATGTGTCAGTGCGATATTTGTTTTTTGAGTTGTATCATGTATATTTTTGCTATATATATAGGAGTTCGGTTTTAAGTATTTGTATGTAAATTTCTAGTTGTTTGGTTATATTTTTTATAGTTTTAGAGAAAAGTTTGTCTTTTTTATTTTGGTTTTCAGTGCTATATTTTTAATTTTTGAAATATTATCAAAGTAACATTTTTGAAATAGAGGGAAATTATCTTGTATTTTTAAAAACAATTAGTTGTATAATGCAAGCTAATACAAAGTGGCACAATTGATTTATATTTATTAGATACACACAAAATTTTTGTCGATATATATATAATTTTCAGAAAATCAATATTTTGTCGATATATATATTTTGCTGAAAATAAATATATATAAAAAGGCACACAATTAATCATCACTTTCTATTGACCACATTTATGTTATGTTACTCAATCTTAAAATGCAAAAGCTTTAAATTAATAATTTAGTAGTTAACAAATATTATCGAAGTAACATTTTTGAAATAGAGGAAAATTATCCTATATTTTTAAAAACAATTGGTCGTATTAGTGGAAGCTAATACAAAGTGGCACAATTGATTTATATTTATTAGATATGCACAAAATTTTTGTCAATATATATATTTTTCAGAAAATCATTATTTTTGTTGATATATATATTTTGGAGAAAATGAATATATATATATATATATATATATATATATATATATATATATATATATATATATATATATAGATAAAGGCACACAAATAGGATGCAATAATATATATTGATTTGTTTATGATGCAACTTAAAAAAAATGTGTTTATGATGCAAGCGAAATATTTTTTGGGATAAGTTTTGTATCCAAACACTTTTTTTTTTATGGTAAAAAAAGTGTTTAGATGCATTCAACTCTGATTATCACTACAGGCTAGAAACTTTAAGTTGTTCGCAAATTATTCATCAAAACAGTTCTCAAATCAACGGTGAAAGCAAAAGTAACACCGAATCCTTGACTTTTCTTCTTTTTTTTTTTCATTTGACAGAACTCTTTCAACCGTTTCGTTTTGGCTAACAAAATTGCTGAAGTCACTCCTCACGTTCTATTATATATCATCAAATATTCAAATGTAGCATTGACTTCACATGCTGAAGGTCGATGCTAGCGATGATATTGCAGGCCTACTGGATCCAATGTTTCCTAGTACAGCTTATACGAGGAAGACTTTATTTTAGACAGTTTATATTTGCACCAATTTACAACAGCTTTTATTTGTTTATTGCCTTTTTTTTATGGAGGAATTACTTGAGGATGGTAACTGCCTTCCCTCGAAAACTAGCATTAAATCCAACTTTTTAAGTGTACTATAGTATGGACAGCATCGAATGCAGAAAATCTTGCGTCCGGAAGAGCTCACTTGCTTATGTCATGAAAAAGGAAAAAAAAAAAAAGAAAGAAAAAGAAAAGAATCAGAAGATCGAATAGCTCAATTGTGTACCAATTACATTATTAATGAACTTTAGAATTTAGAAGACTTCACAAATATATTTTTCTTCTGATAGAAATGCCTTAGAGGAATACAGTCCTACATAATAATAGGTTTTATAGAACAGATGTCCCAGTCTCGACAAAAACCTCCACAAGCTTTTTTCTACACCAAATTAATTAACCCTTGTTTTGAGAAACTTATTATTAGAGTTGCTTCTCATTCAACCTCGGCAGATGTATAGATAACCAATAAAAAGATTTAATATTTGTCGAAGTTACCAGAATTGAAGAAGTAAAACAAGCCCGCAAATATGCATGCATTTTCAAGAAACTCAAAAAAAGTGAGAAGTGAATTACACCTTGTATCCTCCTAACGTTTTCGGGAAAAAAAAAAAATTACACCCTGTATAAACCATATATATCTAAAGCCATAATCATACACACAAAACACAGTAGTAATAGTATTTTTTATTGAAGCACAGGAGTTTGAATTTGGGAAGTGTTTGAGATGGTTGGAGCTGGTGTGAGATTAAGGCGGAGGGTAAGTGGTGTGGGGCGGGATGACGAGGTGGGGAGGAAGAAGGGCGCCGGATCAAGAAGCTGGAAACTAATGAAGTCTACCGGCGAAGAAATGGATTTGGACGTCGACAAGTATGCAATTATGAGGCGCGTAAAGGTTCACGCTCGTGATCTTCGAATTCTCGATCCCCTCTTGTCCTACCCCTCCGCCATTCTCAGCCGTGACAGGGCCATTGTTCTCAATTTGGAAGTAAGTTAATTACTTAAATCCTGGCTACTTGTATTTTTCTTTTTTCTTTTTTTTGGAGAGATTTTGAATTTCAGGTTAATTGAGAATTTGGGTTCTCATTCTTTTTATAATTATATTGGAATTTTCATGTCAAAATTTATACAGCAGATAGATGCTTGCTCTGGAATTCATCGTAATTCAAATAAATGTTGTTTTAATTACTGTTCTCACCTTGTTTGGGATACGCATGTAGTTCACGAACATTTTGATTAGAGCTCTTTCAATGATTAATATTCTGAGTTTTTTTTTTTTTTTGGGTGATAATGCAGCATATCAAGGCAATTATTACAGCCGAGGAGGTATGATTTTCAACAGATAATATGATGGGGTATAAGTAAATTAATTATAAGCCCTTGGACAAAATAGATAAATCCATAATCGTTTTACAGGTTTTGCTCCGAGATCAATTAGATGATAATGTTATACCGGTCGTGGAGGAACTTCGGCGGCGATTGAAATCGATAAGCACTGCTCATGAGGGTCAAGGAGACGAAGATTCACCTTTACAAGAAGGTGAAGAAATGGGTGATGAAGATGGTAAGCATTATATTACTAGTAATGAAGGATTCATTGCTTATTTAAAACTACCTAATTATAGCGTCGCAGAAAAATGAGTAGTACCCGGCGTTGGTGTAATATTTATCACTTATAAACTGGCACTTTTATTTTTTTTTATTTTTTCTTTTTTATTTCTTTTGAGGGTTGATGCAATTTGATTTATGGAATATTCATAATCTGGCCACCATTTGTGAAAATAATTTGATGAAAATATAGCAAATAAATATCTTAGAACTTCGAAATAAACAGCTTGTAGATGCTCAACATGCTGTTAATCAAGCTTAAACTTTGCTTTTGGTTGGCCGGGGTAAACTTTACTTAGAAAAAACTTACTACTAATAATTTTCTTATCTATGGTGGAGACACATTGATGCAGATAATTACGTGATTATTTGCAACTAAATGCAGAATCTCCATTTGAATTCACGGCCTTGGAGGTGGCTTTAGAAGCCATCTGCAGTTACCTTGCTGCTCGGGGAATAGAATTGGAGACTGCTGTTTTTCCTGCTATGGAGAAGCTTACGTCCAAGGTGCGTGCACGGAAATACTGCATGCTTATTATAGTACTACCTTTGTCCACTGCCCCTCTCAACTGAATGTGGTCTACTTAGTCATTCCGGATAGATTTGATGTATTCTTATATATTTCCTGGACAAACCCGCTGGAAAAGCAGCGAGTTGCCCAGAACCCCTTTGTTCTCTTGCTTGGCTTCAGATAAGAAAAGACTAGTCGGTTTAACCTGACTTCCTTCAAAGAAAGGCTCCAAGAAGGAATTAGAAACCTTACTTACAACAGAAGGTTACACCCCAACGAACAGAAAAGATAAAGGTTCATCCCTCCTCACTTCACCTCAATGCTATGGAGGAAAAAAAACCAGTATCTTCGTAAAAGCACCTTCTTCCCAATTAAGCACCAGTCAGATAGAATTAGTTGAAACTCAACTCAACCTGCCCGCCTAAGGCTTAATTAAGTACCTATTTCTGAAATCGTACCCAATTGGTAATTGCAGGTCACTAGTCGTAAGTTGGATGAAGTTCGTAAATTAAAAAGCCAAGTCGCAAGGTTGAGTGCTCGCGTGCAGAAGGTACATATTAATTCCTAATTTATATATGGTCGGTCATTAAACTTAGCTCCAAGCATCAGTTTTCTGTTTGATAATACTAATCAAAGAGTAACGTGTCAGAACACCCATTTGATTTAAATGAGTCTATCCTTCTTTAACCTCTCATACAATTCAGTTAGATTCCTTCTCCCCTATAGGATAGGATAGAATAGTATAGATGTTGCCGATTGAACCAAAAAAAAAAGGGCGTTAGTTAGTTTTCTGTTGTTATATTTTGTCTAATCAATTTCCACTTCCATTTGCTGTAATTCTAATAGGTGAGGGAGGAGCTCAAACAACTGCTGAATGATGATCATGATATGGCTAACCTTTACTTGTCCAAGAAATTACCCGGGGCATCTTCCCCTTCACCGGATAATGATGGCGGTAATAAATCGGATACTGGCAGTGTTTCTCAAGGTGGGGATATTCATATTGTACCAACAGCAGATGGATCAGATGATGACTTTGGTGTTGAGGAACTTGAGGTAATACTTGAGGTAAGCTACAATTATTTTTTTTTCACGTGGAAAGTCTCGAATCTGAACCTTCCCTACTACAATATTATTTACAAAATTAAAAAACAAAAACAAAAGATTTTGTTATTTATTAACAATAGTTACCACCACTCAAATTGACATTTCATGATAGAGTTTTGGTACATATATTTTGCACCATCAACTTTAGTACATGCAACTATATATCTTCGACCCTTCATGTATTATCTTTGAAATTAGTTAGACATCTAATTGCATGTTTTTACTTTTTATTGCAGGCTTACTTCACACATATTGATGGCACGTTGAACAAGTTAACAATGGTATATATGTGCACATTCATTTTTGATAATTTTTTTTTTTTTGGAAATAATAGGGAAGTAAAATTACAAAAGTACACATAGAGAATTTTTGTTCATTTTTCGTGGTTATTTAACATCGTGGAATTCTACCCATAAATGGAAATCAAATTTTGCAGCTACGTGATCACATTGATAACACGGAAGACTACATTAAATTGCAGGTAAATTTATTAGTGACGTCCAAATGAAAATTCTATTTCAACCCTACATGCTCATGTCAATGAGATTTTCTAATTTAATCTGAAAGCAGCTTTCCTTTTTCTTTTTTCTTTTTTGGTTTCTCTCTCTTTTCAGCTCGACAAGCATAGAAATCGGCTCATGGAGGTGAATTGTGAGCTAATATGAGTATCTTGTCACAATATTGAGACAATTAGTTGCTTCAATTTGCTAATCTATTTATTTTGCCTTTGGAGTACTAAGTTCCATGATTCAAATCATAGGTAATAATGATCATGAAATGGAAACGAAAAAAAAAACTATCAGAAAAATTATTTTTGACATTTTCCTCTCATGTTAAATTACTGATGAACAAAACAAGTAAATTGTAGCAAAAATTAGTAAAAATTGATATAAGATATCCATATAGTTTACCAATTTTTGCTATGCTTCTCATTGAAAGATTTCTAAATTTTTCAAGTTTCAAACAATTTTCCCTAGGAATATTTCCATGGAATTCTTATGTCTTATCAACTGTTAATTTCAACGTGCACTGAATCTATTTTGGTAGGTTGAGCTCTTTCTTAGCGTAACATTCATATGCTTATCAATCTACTCTACGGTGGCTCAATTATTTGGCATGAGTATCCCCTACAGTTGGAATTTTGGTTATGGATACCTGTTTAAATGGGTAAGTATAAAATGAAGATTAATTAACTTTTGGCAATTTTTATTTCAGATGAGTGGAATTAATCAATCTTTACTGCTTCCAGGTTGTCATCATCCCGGGGCTTTTCAGTTCCTTCCTTTTCATATTTGTTATTTCTCATGCTTGTCGCAGAGGGATTATTGGATCATATAATTCATAATCTCACTTGGATAATTGTACCTATGTGCCAGATTGAGAATGTTTTTCGATAATGGAACCATTTTATGTCTTCCATTTGTATACAATATTCAGATTGTTATGTGAAATGGTGACTATCAATAAGCTATTTAAATTCGTATGAGTATTTAAAGTAAGCTATTTCGCCGAACGATTTTTTGGTTGAATACCTAATGGACACTCGTTAACGCATCTAAATTATACCCGATAACCATGTGAATACACGCAACTATAAATTTGGCATTTAGAAACTTTATGAAATTGACTACACTTTTCCAAAACAACTAACAAGTGAAACCTGAATTAATGTCCATTGAGCGCCCTTTCGCCGAAAGGCTTTAGAGCGTTTTAAACATAAAAAGAAGCTACACGTAGTGCATTGAGAATTGGGTTGGATGATAAAGTATGATAGATTGTAAATAAAAAACCATGAATTCAAAATCTCTCGCTTATAAAAAAAAAAAAAAAAAAAGGATCACTAGTGCAGGTGGAGAGGGTTATATTGAATGATAAAATAGGAGGGACCAAAAAAAAAATTCGCTAGTGCAAATACAATTTTTACAATGATATTACAAGAAAAATTAATCGGAGAATCAAAACCTAGGATTTCGAGGAACTATTTGGCCACTAGAAGGAGTTTTTTACACTGACCAGTTGCAAATGGCATTGCAATAAGAGTAAAAGACGGTAGTGTTGAGTCAAATGTTGTCGCTTGCCTATAGATAATAGCTCATGCTCAACATTAATTAGATTAATCTCTTGCATTATTAGCATTTGACTCTAGGATGTAACAAACCTAGTTATCAATGTACCAGAAAAACTCGAACGAGTACATCACTATCATTCGTTACCTAACTTGTTTATGCAACCCTACCATTATTTTCAACCTTACCATTATTTAACTTTTATTATCCACTAATACTAGTGGTCAAATTTTGATTATTATAATTTTTGTACTTTTGTCTTTTTGGTGCATTACAGGGGCGGATTTAAGGTGGGGGCACGGGCCCCCACTGCTCCCTTTAAATTCCTATAATACCTATACAATTTTGACATAATTTTAAGCGTGCCCCCAAAGTTTTTTTAGAAAAGATGTGGAAGAATGGGTCACAAAATTTAGTTTAGTTACTTATATTGAGAAAAATATACTTCTTGAAGTTCAAAATGAGAAAATTGTAAACCGTTATCAAAATATAAAAATTCATCGTGAGTAATTGTAAATAGTTTAGTTTGTTTTCGAAATAAAATTATTATTACATTAATAATTTTGATTTTATCTTTTTTATGTTTTTCATGGAATGTACGTATCATTTATACTTGTTGGTGAATTTATTTTTATTTTTTGCTTAAAAAACTAGAAAAAAAAAAAGAGTAGATAAAAAATTTTAGTGTTATTTTTGCCCCCGCTAAGATTTTTTTTTGGCTCCGCCACTGGTGCATTAATAACTTTTGAAATGGGAAGGAATGCAGAACTTTATTTTCAGAAATGTGTTATCACAATAACAGTTAACCGTCAAGATCACTTAAGTAAATTTTTTATTAGTCCACTTTTTTTTTTTTTTTTTTTTTTGTGGACCAAGGAACAACTTAGAACGATCAATGGTCATATATAAATAATCAAGAATTACCCAGAAAAGCAAGTTTTGACAAATGTTGGATACATCTCTTAAATCTGAACAAACATGGCCCTTCAATCAAACGCGGCATTTGAATTGGATATTCAAGCGTTTTGCAGCGAATATCAAAGTGTGTAGTAGCATTGAGTAAATCTGTACAAATTTAGGGAATAACTGTTTAGAAACTTTTTATGACGCTCTCATCACTGACAGATCTCTCAACATTTTTAATCACGTAAAAAGAAAAAGACATTTTATATAGATCTCTCCAGGATCATAATTGGATTGAAAAATTGAATTATCTGAGTATTTTCGTATGATTTAAAATTTTTTTTCTAAATAAAATGTCTCATCAACAAATTTTTAAATGCCAATATCAACACTCAATGGGCGTGTTAGGATAGCGTTTAGGGTAAATTACATATAATCCCCTTGTAGTTCTGCATAATGTCAGATGATCCTTTTACGATTTCAAAATAACTACATAACCCCTTTTTGGTTTTATGTAAAGTAGAAAATGGACGGAATACAAAATCAATTATGGCGACTAGATCACATGCACTCTAAAAATACATGTAATGAAATCATAATATCCACTTGACCCCAATAGCTTGCATAAATATTCACTTTACTCCCCTATGATTTTTACATTTATCCACGTAATTCCTCTATGATTTTTTGTACAAGGTGGTTCAGTTATCATTTGATTTAGTATTTCAACAAGGACACTACTGGTGTTTCAACTAACGACATTACACAAGTTATTTTTCATTAAATTTTCAGTTTATGTGAAATCATAAGGGGTGAAGTAGATATTTTGAAATATTAGGAGGATCATATAGCAATAGATGAAACCACAAGAAGACTATTAATAATTTACTCTAGTATTTATTTGTAAAAAAAAATTATTTACTTGCATTACAAACACATTTTCTAACACATCTTTTTATTTTTGTAATTATATTTTTATCTCACATATGTTACATCACAAAAAATGTTATAATAATTAATTTAAATAATATTTTGAATAATTTATTTACTATCTAAATGTTTTGTCACCGCTTCGAGCCTTAAGTTCAACCTACAAATACACGAATGATGAAACCACCCCAGAAACCTATAAAAACTATAAAAACTCACCAAAGGAACCTTCCTAACTCAATTAAATATTTAGTCCGACACACAAATGTCAGAAACCGAAATACAGATGAACATTAGCTTTTCCCAGTTCTTTCCTCTGCTTCTGCACCTTCCCCAGCTTCATCATCCCCTGCTATATATTCATACAAATTATGTTCCCAGTTCCCACAATCGTTTTTCAGCCATGTAGTAATTATATTCTCATATTCTCAACACACGCACACACACTAGGTATAGTTTTGTAGAGGGGTTAATGGTTAGAAGTTGTGCTGATAATTATGGGTGGCAAAGATGGGAAAGTAGTGCCGGAGGGCCAACCAAGCAGCGGCGGTGATGGTGGATTGATAAAGAAGGCAGCTGGGAGCTGGAGCTGGATGTTAATAAATGCTTCCGGTCAAGAAATGGTGTTGGATGTTGATAAGTACTCGATCATGCATCGCGTGCAAATTCACGCGCGTGATCTCCGTATTCTTGACCCTCTTCTATCCTATCCCTCCACCATTCTTGGTCGTGAAAAAGCCATTGTTCTCAATTTGGAGGTAAAACTCTTTCCTCATATATATGGGCATTTTGTTTAAAACTCTTTACTTTTTTCTCGTATATATGTTCCAAATGGCCTTGACAATCATTGTCCAAGTGGAACTGCTGTTTTCTATAAGAGCCTTGGGTTTATGTTAAGAAAGATTATCTTATACTTGAATTTTTGTTGGGCAACTGGTTTTTACTAATATAAACTCCTAATAGTGTCTGCTTTGTGTGCATGTCTTGTTAATTTGCAACGGGCAGCACATCAAGGCTATTATTACAGCTGAAGAGGTAAGCTGTTTCTGTTTCCATTTCTTTTATGATTCTAATTTTCCTATCCATTATTTTACTTTCCTTTGTATCTTGCTGTGGTGAACATTTACAGGTGGCTCTTGTATGTGTACTTCACATTTAAGTGACTTTCAATGAGCTATAGAGAAGAACTTCAGCTAAGAAAATTTTTACTTTAAAAATCAAATGTACAATCAAAATTAGTGAATAAGAAATGATTGCATTTGTGTTTAACCTTGTTAACAGAATGTATGATGCTTCTTCAAAGTTCTAATATGTTGACTGCAGTACCTGTGCACCTAATTTTGTTATGTCTTGCAATGACATTAATGTTCCATTAAACATGCTATTACCTGCTTATATCATTAAAACAAAGTAGTGTTCTTATGTTGAAATTAACATCTAGGATTAAGTAGTTTAGGATGATCATATGGGAAAATTGTGGTGCATGAATTTTTATAAGTTGAAACCTTGTTTGATGCTTTCAGTGAGAAAGTACTGAACTGTACTATCAGGGACCTTTTGCCTGACTGGTTTTTGGATGTAATTCCTGTACAGATTTTGCTTCGCGATCCATTGGATGACAAAGTTGCCCCCATTGTGGAGGAACTTCGAAGGCGATTGAAACCGGTAAATGCTGATGATGGAGATAATATAAGTGGCAGAGAGTCAGTTCCCCAGCATGATCTTGATACAGGGGAAGAAGACGGTATGCCTTACAGCTCCAGTCACCTATTCTATAAAGCCTGATTTCAAAAAAGGGTTGAGGACAATAGATACATTTCTCATCCTACTTCTCTGATGATAATTCTTTTCTCTTTAATGTCCTTTTTTTTCTCATTTTTGACAATCAATATTTCCTTTTCATTGTATGTGCTGGCCTACATTTTCCGAGCCTTGATTATCAACATTATGGGATGCAGAGTCTCCATTTGAATTTAGGGCCCTGGAGGTTGCTTTAGAAGCCATTTGCAGTTACCTTGCTGCCCGTACAATAGAATTGGAGATGGCTGTCTTCCCTGCTTTAGATATGCTAACAGAAAAGGTGCAAATTAGCATGCTTTTCCTTGTGTTTTCATTTTAGATTTGAGCGCTCTAATGTATGTGTGCGCACACACTTGTTTGACTCCGTGTCTAGTCTTCTGTTGTTTATGAAGGCAGCTACGAGTGAAAAAATTAAAGCTAAGCTTTGACATTGTAACCACAATTGAGTTTGCTCGAGGCTGATTATCAAAATCTTTTTTGATGTTTCATCAGCCTACCTTTTTTTGGTGATATATCTCAAGGACGACCCTCATACCCTCTCCCATAAATGCTTCCCCTGTTTGGGTAAACTGTCCTGTTTCTGATTTAATATAATGCGTTCTGTAATATGGAGAGACTTCTAGTATACATCATCAAGTAGTTCAATGTGCCCTATTCTTTTCTCACAGAAACCTAAAGAATAACATGAGCTATTCACTGATGTTCCATTTTTGGCTGTGTACAAATATTGGTGGTTTCATTCACCCTGTTCATTCCTGAATTGTTGTTTCTCTTTTTATCAGACCCTTCACCAAATATGCACCTAAAGATGTATCACAAATGTGCACCTAGCTTATGCATTGATACATAACTTTCTTCTCAATTCCTGCTCTACTCCTTTTGCCATTTGTCTTCTTTTTTTCTTTTCTTTCTTTTAATTGTCCGAAAAGGTAGTTATATCTTCTCTTTCTTGCTGATACTCGTGCTATTGCTCTTGTTTATACCTGTTATTGCAGATTAGTAGCCGTAACTTAGACCGACTACGCAAGTTAAAAAGTCAGATGACTCGGTTGACTGCTCGAGTGCAGAAGGTAGTGCTCTTCGGCTATTTCCATCTTGTGCATAGATATTCTAATAGCTACCTTGGCGGCTCTTATAATATGTTTTCATGTAAAAAATGATGTATGTTACCTTAGAGGGTGATACAATTATAGTTATTCAGGCAATTCAAGCATGCATCTTGCTAGATTGCTTTGCAAGAGAAGATACAACTTTTTCTGTTGGAGGTGGAATTATTGTCAAGTTACCTTTCCTCTAGTCCTTGATTACTTTTCCAAAACGGTTATACAGGAACTTTTTGTTGGACGATTGTTTTAGGTGCACTTTCTAGATCTTTCATCTACGGGGCTGGGCGTCTGTGAATTGATACTTCTCATTCCTGAGTGATAATGGACCGCTTGTCGGCGGTTTGGTTTAAATGCTTGATTGCAGGTAAGGGATGAGCTAGAAAAACTTTTGGATGATGATGATGATATGGATGAACTTTACTTGTCACGAAAGTTGGTTGGTGCATCTTCATCTTTAAGTGGATCAGCTGCTTTTCTCCACTACTCTCCAAGTATGGGCTCAAAACCATCGAGAGCTAGCAGGGCTAGTGTTGCTACAGCTCTTGGTGATGAGAATGATGTTGGGGAGGTCGAGATGTTAGTTGAGGTAAATAGAGGTTTTACTAACTCGTTGGTTTGGTTCTGTTTAGCACCAAAACATCAAGAAGTTGGCCAATTCTCTTTCTTTTTATCCTGCAGTCTTACTTCATGCAGATTGATGGCACGTTAAACAAGTTAACTACGGTACATGAAATTCAATTGTTTTTAATCTATTATCTTTTTTGCATTGTATTAATGCTTGTAGTGTCAAAGTCGAGGTTCACACATTACTAATGCAAACCCCCAAAGGGTACTACTGTTATGGGATGTCTTTTTAACGTTCAACTTTAATTGGAAGCTTTTCATCCCAATGCTTAACAAGTATTTCTGCAGATACGTGAATATATTGATAGTACAGAAGACTACATAAACATTCAGGTAATTGAAGTCGTAGGAAATTAAGTCAGTTTCTATATTTGTACATTTTCATCAAACTGGATTGTGATCAGAAAACAACTCATCTTTGCATTTTGCAGCTCGACAACAAGCGAAATCAGCTGATTCAGGTGCAGACTACATGCATAAATGAGATTCTTTTAACATGCTTTGCTCTGCACTAGATGAGTTCATTTTCTCTGTGTCTGCAGCTAGAACTCATTCTCAGTTCAGGAACTTTAAGCTTATCAATATATTCCTTGGTAGCTGGAATTTTTGGTGTAAACATCCCATATACTTGGAATAGTGGTTATGGATACATGTTTAAATGGGTAAGTTACAGAACTCTAGCATGATTGTTTGGGAATTGTGATTCTTATACAGTTAGTTGCATTATAGTTGGGACTGATTGATTTCCTGATGCTGGCCAGGTGGTAATCATCACGGGGATTTTCTGTGCCGTAGTGTTTATATTGATCATGTCTTATGCGCGATATAAAGGACTTGTTGGATCATAAACTGCATAATTCATGGTAAGAGGAACATCCAGTTCTGATAGACCATGCCAAAACATCTGGATTTTCTTGGCAAACGAAATTGAAAGTGATAATCGGCACTATTATTATTAACTTGATGCAGAAAATCGAGTTGTTGAAGTTTCTGTGTAAAGAATCTATTGTGCTCACAAGTGCTTGTATTATTAAGCTTGGAAAGTTGCCACTGCTGTTAGTATTGTACTGATAACATCATTCAAGCAAAACAGCTTAAAATCTCCTCCCTTCTTTTATATTCTTTTCTTTTCCTTCATAATTTAACATTTCTCTTCTTTCCTTTTCTATCCTAAAAGAATTTTGTAATTTTGCAACTCTTATATGGTACTCGAATGGTACCAGGATCCAACCTTAAGACCCCCTTATCAAAGGGACCAGGGTTCGAATCCTGGGGAGGCCTTCCAAGGCACCAGAGGCCCTAGACGGTGCCGAGGTGACAAATACACAATTGGCCTCCAGTGGAAGGGTTCACCATCTACACATGCATCCAAGACATTTTTTTTTCTTCTGTTCATAGTTAAAGTTTGAATCTTTGTAAGCAAAAGTGGGATCAATAGAATCTTAGAAAGATTAAGAGAGCTAGATCCAAAAGCTGATTATTTCATTTGCTTGCTTAGATAAAATTTGAGAAGGTACAATTCTTGTAATCATCCACATGAAGAGTCCAAAAAAACAAAAAAAAAAAAAGAAGAAATTATCCACATAAAGAAAAGGAGTAGGTGTACCAAAGTCTCAATTGGGGAATATGATTGGTGTTGGTTCTATCTAAAATCACTTTCTGCAACAGGAAAAGACAAAATCAAGGAAGTTTGCATGCAGGTTCAGCTTGAACTTGAAGTTGAACTAGCCTCAAATTACTTAATCATGTCCATAAACAATTAATCTGTACTTTTCAGCCGTCGATCTCAAATAGGAGTTCATGGTCAAAAAAGTGTACTTGTCTCTTTCATTGGGAACGGTTTTTGAAACTTTATTCTTTCCCTTCCCATCCACAAAATTGGTACTCCAATTGATGGTAAGCCTAATCCACAACTTGCCACTCTATGTGGCTGGTCTTTGCCCCGAGGGGGTAGCTCGAGCAATCCGCTCCCCCTTCTTAGGATATGACGATCTTCCTGACTTGTCCAGATTTCGAGTCCCACTGTTAACGTGTTCGGTATGGAGTGGAGCCTCCTCTTCCGAGCCGCAGGGGATTAGTCGAGCCCCGTAAGAATTGACCCGGACACCCTGTGTCGACAAAAAAAAATAATAATAAAAAAAATTGATGGTAAGCCTAAGCACATTCGGAAGCAGAATTGGATTGGGTTTGCTTGAAGGATTAAGGAATAAAGGTACTTGTCATTATTCCGGAAAATTATTATTCATTTTCTTTTTTCTACTTGAATTTTAATTTCTATTCAATTTCATGTTTATTTATTCAATTTTTTTCTTTCTACTTGTCATTAATTTTTTTTAACTTAAAAAATTTGTTCAAGTCAAATTCGAATAAAATTTTATTTTGTTCAAGTCAAGTTCGGACAAAATTTCAAAAGATTGAAAGGCATTGTTCTATTATCAAATTAACTTTTTAAATTAAAAATTTTGTTCAAGTCAAATTCGGACAAAATTTCAATTCGTTCAAAAATTCGTTGAAGCTAAATTCGAACAAAATTTCAATTCGTAATACCAAAAATAGAAATGCTATACCACAGAATCTCACACACGAAAAAACACAGCAAAAACCTTCTCCGTCATTTCGTCCTCTGCTTCTCCCACCTTTCCTCACCATGTAATATTCGATGAGCTTTTTCTCTATAACCCACCAAAAACCCCTGATTCCCCATTCGCAAGTTAGGGTTTTCTTTCTTTTCCCCTTTTGTCCCTCTTTCTCTCTCTTTTTGTCTCATTTTCTCTCTCACGCACTAATACACAATAGGCTTTTGGGGGATGGTTAGGTAGTGGTGACAGTGGAAAAATGGGTCGGGAAGGCGGGTACGTGGTGCCAGTGGATCCGGGTATGGGTACGGGTGGTGGGTTGAAGAAAAAGGGTGCCGGGTCACGCAGCTGGATTTTGATGGATTCTTCCGGCCAAGAAACCGTCTTGGACGTCGACAAATATGCGATCATGCATCGCGTGCAAATCCACGCGCGTGATCTTCGCATTCTCGACCCTCTTTTGTCGTATCCCTCCGCGATTCTTGGTCGCGATAGAGCCATTGTTCTCAATCTAGAGGTAATTTTTGGATAAATTTCATTTTTCCTATTGAGGTTCCCCTCAAGGCTTTTTTTTTTTTGGCTGTTTGGGATTCTTGATGTAAATACTTTTGCTTTCTTAGTTTTGAGGTTGATAAACTGGGTTTTGTTTATTAATTGAAAATTTTTGTCATAATATTTTATTGCAAATTGAAATTCTTAGTTTAAAATTTTGCTTGAAAATTATTGTTCATGATTTCATGTTGAAAGTAAAAGGAATCAAAATATTATTGATTCTCTCATTGATGCTTTGACATAATGTTTCTGGAGGTTATGGTTTAGGCTATTTTTGGATGTGAAACTCAAAGAAAAGTTTTAATTATGCTAGAAATTGAAAGTCAATCTTTTCATTGCCGTTGGATCCTTTTGACAAAGAAAGGTAAAGTTAATATGGTTTTAGTTTAGTTTGTTCGTGTGCGGTCATTCAGGCGTGGATGGGCTTTTTCTGTGATTTTACATCGACGTTCAAGGTCTTTCTTGCTTGTTGCTTGAACTTTAAGTTGGTCAATTTTCAAAATGAAACTTAATGCCTTTCCGTGTGCTGTATTTCTGAACTTTACAATTCCACACTGTTAGGGAAACGAGTTTCAGCTGAAAACTAATGACAATTTTTGGTGGATATTGGCAGCATATCAAGGCTATCATTACGGCTGAAGAGGTACATTTCTTCTGTTTCTGTTATTTTTTATTTATATATTTGTTATCCTACTTTTCCCTACCTTGGCTATAATAAATCTTATGATCCTTCATTTGTTCCTCTGGTTTGATTAAATATACTTAAATCAACAAAGAAAACCTGTATAGCGTTCTAGCTGTACTCGTGATGTTGTGGATGAGAATTTTTTATTGAACCTATAGGGTCGTCCTTCGCCAAGTCAGGGCTTTTTATTGTACTGTTAAGACTTTTTTCTGTTTTCAGGATCCAGGGATCCATTATACAGCTCATGTTGTTTTTATCTTGAGCTTTATATCAGGATTCTATTAAATAGATGTCTAGTCATCTGATCTGGATAACAACATTCACTAACTGGCTATACTGTTCTTTGTTGTTTTATTGCACAAGGTTGTAATTCCCAATAGATGTTGGATCTGAGTCTGATATCAAATTTTAAGGTCAGGGTAGCTTAGAATGATGAAACTGCCAACGTGCTTGAAAAGAATACAGGCCTTCTATTGATAG
Source organism: Coffea arabica (assembly GCF_036785885.1). NCBI lineage: Eukaryota > Viridiplantae > Streptophyta > Magnoliopsida > Gentianales > Rubiaceae > Coffea > Coffea arabica. The sequence goes on from NC_092315.1 coordinate 4,097,542, forward strand.
GATAACAACATTCACTAACTGGCTATACTGTTCTTTGTTGTTTTATTGCACAAGGTCGTAATTCCCAATAGATGTTGGATCTGAGTCTGATATCAAATTTTAAGGTCAGGGTAGCTTAGAATGATGAAACTGCCAACGTGCTTGAAAAGAATACAGGCCTTCTATTGATAGGATTTTGAACCTTTCTGTTTATACAGGTTCTACTTCGAGATCCATTAGATGACAATGTAACTCCTGTTGTTGAGGAACTGCGAAGGCGTTTGAAATCTGTCAATTCTAATCATGAAAATCATGAAGATGGGAAGGAGTTGCTTGCCCATAATGATGTCGACAATGGTGAAGAAGATGGTATAACTTGTGTCTCCACTCTCCTAGTGTTCTTTAGTTTATTGGAGGAAGTAATAACGACAAGTGATTCTTATTCTAGTAATAGTCATTCTTTTGTAATGTTGTTTTGATTTGTACTTTTCTTTATGTTTGTAAATCTTTCATATTAATGTGTCCTTTGCCAACTTTATGAAATGCAGAATCTCCATTTGAATTTAGGGCCCTGGAGGTAGCGTTGGAAGCTATATGTAGTTACCTTGCTGCCCGCACAATAGAATTGGAGACTGCTGTCTACCCAGCTTTAGATATGCTTACATCCAAGGTGCAAATTTTATGACATGTATTTTTCTGTTAGATACATGACAATAATATTTAAGTATTGACTTTCTCTCTCTGTGCTTCCTTTTTGTCCTTCTTTTGTTACTTATGAAGGCAACTTAAAGCAGGGAAAAAAGAGAAAAGAAAAGAAATACTGGTCTAGAATGAGCTTTTGCATCAAGTATTTATTTTTTCCTTTTTCCCCATCCCATGCTCGACTGTTACTTTCCCTTTTTTTTGGGCCGAATGAAAGAGTTTTTGCATTTCCTGCTGACTCAGCAGTAAGACTAGTCAGCAGGACTGTCCTTTTGCACTGTGTGTTTTTTGTATAATTCCTGTTTGAGTACATCATGCTGCATCCAAGTTTATGGAAGTCATTATCTGCGCACAGTGAGAAGTCTACTGCATTAAGTAGCTCATATTTCCCCATCGCTTTCTCATCCAAAGTTTAAGTTGTTTTACTCAAAAGGATTTGCTTTTTGTTTCATATTGTATTATGCATTTTTCTTTTTGATAGTCATGGAGTTTTTAACGTGCAAGCCTTGGCCCAATTACATGCCATGAGCAGTTTATTAAATTTTAGGTGATGATATTGGTAATTTCCGTGTTCCTATCCCTTAGTCCTTTTTGCTCTCCTGTTTGTCCTCTTTGTTTAACTTAATTTAGTTGAAGAGGGTGAGGCTTTAAGTTCCATTTTATTCTGCCTTACAATGTTACCCTTGTAAACACTACAATGCAGATTAGTAGCCGTAACTTAGACCGAGTTCGTAAATTGAAGAGTCAAATGACTAGGTTGACTGCTCGAGTGCAAAAGGTACTCTGCTTATCTCATTTTTCTTTCATATGTGGAAAATGAACTTGCCATTTTGTGGTGAATGTCCAGTGAATCATTTTAAGAGTTTGAGTGGATTTTAGGATGCAAACACTGTTCTATTTCAGTTGCTTTGCGGAAGGGACATACATCCATGTCTCTGCAAAATGGAAGTGCTAATAATCACCTTACAGCACTTGCCTGAAACAAAAAAAATTGCTAAAGTTGTCTGTACATTCATATGGGACACAACATATGGCAAAAGATTTAGGCCATGACTTTCTTGTCCAAAATATTTATAGTTGATTTGACTCATCGAAACAATTATAGCAGTTGTGTTAAAGTGTTGCATCATGATCTTATCTATGGCGGTATACTAAGTGCTTGAATATGAACTTCATTGGGAGCCTGCGAGGAGGATAGACTCTTTCTTCAGGACATTTTAGGGAGCTTAAGAAGTGAGAGGGAGAAGAGAGCAAAAGAGAGATTTCAAAGTAATTTTGGCTGATTTGGTTTTTACCCTGTTTCAGGTGAGAGATGAGCTTGAACAGCTTTTGGATGACGATGATGATATGGCTGATCTTTACTTGTCAAGAAAGTTGGCTGGTGCATCTTCCCCTGTTAGTGGTTCAGGTGCTGCTGGTTGGTTTCGTGCGTCTCCTACCATAGGCTCAAAGATTTCCAGAGCTAGTAGGGCAAGTGTAGCTACGGTCCGTGGGGATGAAGATGATGTCGAGGAGCTTGAGATGTTACTCGAGGTAATAAGCTGACCTTACTTTCTCATCTCATTCGATAGAACCTAGAACTTAAGTCATGACCATGTACTTTGCAGGCTTATTTTATGCAAATTGACAGCACACTGAACAAGTTGGCTACGGTACGTGAAATATTATTTATTTTTTTGAGCTTTTTTTTTGGGTGGTGGGGGAAGGAGGGTTTGGGGGTTGTATCCAGTGCAAGTGCCAATATATATTCATGGATATTCATACGCACAAGATGACCCATTTTGTATGATTTCATTTGCCTTGCCCAGATTCATGCATGCAAGATGATGGGCACTATTTGAGTTTCATTTGCTTAAATTCTGTTGTGTCTTGGTTCATCAAATTAGAAAAGATGCAGCTCTTATTGGAATTATACTGGCAATAGAACAGATTCACAAGTCAATATTTGTTTTCTGATTGTGATTATCACACTGTTTTGCAGTTACGTGAGTATATTGATAACACAGAAGACTACATAAACATTCAGGTAATTGAAGTGCAAGATATTTTCAACACTCGAGAACTTTAATTTGATTGTGAGAGATCTAATAATAGCTTGTTTTTTTCTACTTCAGCTGGACAATCATCGAAATCAGCTGATTCAGGTATCTTGCGCGTGTCTGAGTTTGTGGTGTGTTATTTCTGCGTTCATTTAGTTCCTCTATTCCATCAAACTAGGAAGACCATGACTGATAGCTCTTTGTCGTCGATTTCTCATCTTCACTCTGCTCTGACATTGCAGCTAGAGCTCTTTCTCAGTTCGGGTACCGTATGTATGTCTATCTATTCGTTAATAGCTGGAATCTTTGGCATGAACATACCCTATACTTGGAATGATGACCATGGTTACATGTTTAAATGGGTAAGTATAGAAAACTACAATGGTAACCCGGTACTGTTATGTGAACCATTTTTATTTTAGCTGACAACTATTTTTACTCCTGATAACTGGCCAGGTTGTCGTCTTCTCGGGGTTTCTTGCTGCTCTAACTTTTGTGCTCATTATTTCGTATGCTCGTTGTAAGGGACTTGTTGGATAATGGCATACTTCAAATCGTCTTTGTCAGATTGAAGAGCATCCAGCAGTAACCTGCTTTAATTCCAACCGGACTCTGCAAATTCTAACCATCTGATCGACCTGTTTTTTAGTGCATATACAAAATTGTTAACTGTAATTATGGTGTTGCATCTTACTAGTTGTAATTTTACCCACACGGTAACCTACCTATATATGCGGCTATGGATTAAGCTTTTCTCGTTCCGTTTGTAACGTTTACTCGTTGGATTTTTACCAGTAGTTAATATACTAGGAAAGTATATATTATTATGTATATGACAACGTTTGCATTACAAGTCCAAAAATTGGAAAATGCAAGAGACTTTTTTAGGTGCAATATCCATAATTCTAATTCACTTACATGTTGTAACAATTTATTTAGTGGTCTTGAAATAATTGAAAGTTTGAATCTAAGGGTTGATCACGCTTATTTTATATTTAATGGTAAATTTAATCCCATGGATTCAGTACTCAAAAGAGACTGTAGAATTACCTTCAATTTTTTTTTTTTCTTGTGAGATGTGGTAATCCTCGCAAGTAACCAATATTGTTGTCGCAATTCACATGCGATATAAAAATTAATTAATTACTTTCTTATAAATCTAGAAGTTAGAGATTACAGCATTGTAAATAGAAACTAATATTGTAGCAATTCACGTGCGATTTAAAAATTAATTATGATATTGTTTAGTTACACGCATTTGTATAAGTGCTTTTTTGTATCAATTTTGATGAGGTGAAATTGGATAGCAAATTTTGCCGTGCACCACACATGCATTATTACAAGGCACACTACCTGCTCGTGAAGTCTTATTATATGTACATTTTTCTTCCTTTTTTTTTTTTTTTTTTTGTTTAATCATTTTTTTATCCCTTTTATGTGATTTTTGCTTTCTTTGGTTTTGATTCAATAATTGTGCTCAACTATACGCATAAAAAGGTGTTTCAATTGTATTTGATTGTCCATAGGGCTCTCGTTCAGTTACCAATTGGTTGGACGTGTGTTTCTCGTGAATCCCCCTTAGATTACTCTTAACTGGGTCCTTCAGCCGTTAACTCCTGAGTGTTTCTAATCTAATTGGATGTGTGTGTTTTTGACTCTTGACAGAAAAAAAAATTGTATTTGAATGTCCAATCAAATCACCATAGGCATTATCCGTGCAATGCACGTGTTTGTAATTAGTTATAACACAGTATTCATGCAACGCATAGGTGTTAAAATCTCAATTTTTATGCCCAAAAAAGATTTGTGTTCTGAAGTCCCTTGTACATTAAAAATTTTTTATTATAAAAAAATCAAATTAAACTTTGTTTTTCCTTTTCAATAGTGTCAACATGGTTGAATCTAAACTATTTACTAGCCATAAACGAAATTGCTCAGTGCAGTCCCATCACTTGCTCCACCATGAAACCGACAAACTCTACAAAACTTGAATCCATGCCACCCTTCAGCCAAGAAAAATGTGTCAGGCAAATATTTTGCTCAAATCTACCTTTTCAGGTTAGATCTAAAACTTGATTTCAAAATCAAGTGATCTTAAATAAACAAAAATCATCATGATTGAGAAGGAATCAGAAGATTTTTCAAGACAGCCCCTGTCGAGAACTCAATTAGAGATCTTGTGGCCATTGATTTTTCGAAAATTTTGATTTAAGAGAAAATGAGAAGTTAACATTGACACATTTGGGAGGTTTTGATATCCAACCATCTTAATTGTCTCAAAGTCTTCCACCAATTATCCAAATAAAAACAAATTAAGGCCTTCCACCTGTTAAGTATTAATCTGATAAGTTAAGGATATATGAAGAGAATTTCTTTATTGTTTTCTAAAAAAATCATTTGGGCACCCAATCAATAATCCAACCCGCCCATAAAGTACTTGGGTTCTAAGAAACCCAACCTATTAGAACCATTACCCACAAATGTTGACTTCATCAAATTTAGGGTTAGATAGGATGTTCATACTGAGTTCAAATTTCATTAAGACACTCTAATGCTTTTCCATGTTTTTATTTAGAGAAACGGATTTCAACTACTATGTAGTGTCATGAAAGTTGTTTGAGGAGCAAATGCTGCCTCTTAATTAATTGATAATTATATCATTTGATTTTCTACCCATTAGGATGAAAGGCAATTAGGGTACTCATAACTTGCACCTGCATATATTATACTTAACTTGTCACAGCTTATTTATCAATATCATGTGGTACAGGATATCTTTCTACCCCTTAAGCTTTATTTTTGTTCTTTATTCAGGAGATTTGCCAAAAACTTTGTAGGGATTGCACGACCATTGACGAGTGTTGTCATACTAGTAAGCATCTTTTTTGCTTTTTCCTGTTTTTTCCCCTCATTTTCTATATTCCTTTTACATGATTTTTTCTTATTCAAATCTTAAATCAAATAATTTTAACATTCACAGACATAGGTTGTTTTGAAATTTTTTTGTGAATTCAAGTTTGAAGTCAAGCTTTCATCTGTGACTTGCATGGTCCTATTGATTTTTTTCCTTAGGCTTTTACATTCTCCGTATGTAAATTTACCTAATTTCATCCCAGCTTGATTGAATTTTTCTCAATTTATGCTCATCCGATCAAGATCCTATGTCGCCATGTTACTATAAAATGTCTAATTTTTATCAATGGTGTAATTTCACTAGCCCCAGATTTGATTTTCAGAAATTTCATTTGATTTTTATCAGTGGTGTAATTTCACTAGCCCTGGATTTGATTTTTCGAAACTTCATTTTAATTTATCCTAGCTTTACTCAGTTTGCATTCACTTTTTTTTTTTTTTTTTTTTTTTGTGATCAGGGTTTGCACGGTGTCAGTTTTGGTAACAAATAGTAAAGCACAGATTTTTCGTTTTTCATCAAATTTTTTATTTTTTGGGGAAAGTTGGGGCAGGTTTCATTTTATTTCTTGTTCTGTTGGTACCATGTTGCTAAAAGCAAAAAAAAAAAATTGAAATAGAAAATTGTATTTTCTCTTTGTTGCATTGTAATCTTTGTATCTAACAAAACCTCATCAAAATCAACTAGAGAAATTTCTTTGAATTTCAAGGCTATATCCTGGGAGAATATTTGTCAATTGTCAGGCACTAACATAAATTTTTCTGATCTTGGCTTTCCTCAAATTTGTGATGTAGTGAATATTATTGTGCATTTCATCTTTGTAGCTGCTATTTCGCCTTTTTAGATTGTTCCATGGTATAAAACAGACTAAATTTAATGTAATTTTGGTTTTGCTCATTTGTCTGAACAATTTGCAAGAAGTGCATAACCAGAAAGATTACTGAAGAAAACTTGTACAACTGTCCAAAGTGCACAGGCTCAAGTATGAACTAATCTTCTTTTACACTTCTTCTTGTGAAAAATCAGGTATTCTTGGTTCTTAGGATATAACATGTTAATTAGTCTAATTAATGGCCCTTTGCTTGAGGTAAGTAGTTAGGTATTAACATGTATTCGCATTAAATTGCATGATTAGACGATGTGTCATGCAAAGAAAAACATGCAATTGCCTCCGTTTGAATTAACTGTTTTTTGGAGTATTTTTGAAAAATTTTACTGTAGCGGTGTATATGAAAAAATTTTACTATAAAATTTTTTTAAAATATTTGATATATTGTATGGATTAGATATTTTTTGAATTATTGTATATTACTATAGTATTGTATTTAAAAATTTTATTTTTAAAAAAAATGACCAATCCAAACGGAGCTGGTGCAAAAGTTGTGCCAAGCCTAAACTATAATTGGTTTTATTCTAGTAAAAAAGTTTAGAATTAAATGGGATGTTCATGTTGAATTTAAATTTCATTTTGACTTAGAGGCACTATAACACTTTTCCATGACATGTTTAGAAGTATGAACTTCAACTATACAGTGCCATAAAGGCTGTTAGACGAGGATACTGCCTCTTAGTAGTGACTGCATCTTTTAATGTTTTACCAGATCAAATCCATCAGGACGAAAGAAATTAAGACATCTTTAATCATCATGTGCATAAATTATAATTAACTTCTTAGCTTACCATAGTTTACTCATCATACTTTAAACAATGCATTGTTCGTGTAGAGATTCTCATTCAAAATTTCTTCCTTTTCCAAACCAACAGGCACGACTATTGTTGGCAATCTGTGAGAAACAAGTATGTCGTTATAAATGAATTACTCATCGAACATAGATTGATGAAACCAAGAATGCAGGATCTTGCTCGTGAAGCCAAGAACCACGTTGGTAATCCTCCAATGAACCAAGCAACTTCGGAAGCTCCTAGTGTAGACAAAAAAGGAAAAGGCAAAGTTTATCAACCATCCAATGAAGCAGTGGAAACTGAAATTGAGCCCATTGTTGAGCCATTGCCCATTAGGAGAAAGGAGAAATCCATTTCTTCTTTAGTTGGTCGGAATGAAACCTCAAATCCAACTGCTCCGATTGCTCATCAGAAAAGGGAGTACACCAGAAGAAAGTTTATTTCTCCCCAGAGAGCTTCTCTATCTAGGATGGACTCTCCCAAAGTAGACAGCAATAGTTCTCAAATATCAAGTAATTCGGTAAGTGTAAAAAAAAAAATTTTTGTTTTTTGTTTTCTAAAGATATGTTGTTCTTTGCCTGAATAAGACATTAATTTTTTGATGCTTCTGTAGAATCTTTGTGCCGCCTTTGAGCCCTCAATGAAACAAGTGGTGCAAAGCAGCCAAGAGCATGGAGGGGAACCACCGAAAGAAATAAACGACTCTCTGAAATCTCTAGATGAGTCAGCGAAAGGTGTAACAAAATCTAGATGTAGGAGGTCTGCTACCAAAAAGGCTGTTGCATCCGAAATCAAAACAAGTGAATCAAGTGGTATAGGATCAGCATCCATGGATATTAGACCAAAAAAGTCTGAAAGAGGACGTCCAAGAAAAGAAGACAAAAATGGTCTTGCTGAGGATCTGAATATTCCCACACAAACTGTGGTTGATTCTTCGAGTGTTTGTGGAAGAAAGCGCCAAGTTTGGTTCCAACTTGTTGGCTGTAAGAAGCAGTAAGGCTTTATTTGCCTGCACTAAATTGATTAAGCTTTGGAATAAATACATATACTGCTCTAATTTCTTACAGCATGTATTGGATATTTTAATGGGTTAATCGCACTTTATCCCCTTTAAGTATAGGCCGTTTCTCACTTTACCCCCCAACGTTTGTTTTTCCTCAGTCTACCCCAAAAACTAACAGTCAACTCTAATTGACATAAACGGAATATTGAAAAGACAATAATATCCTTATGAAAACATTGAACAACCCAAAATACCCATATACGCTGGTTTATGAAATGCAAGTTTCCAAAATTACCCTGAAATAATGGAGGGAAATTTCCCTCCATCTGGCATGGGACAGAAAAAGAAAAAGAAATTAGGGAACAGAACAGACAAAGGTCCCCTTTTGACTATGTCGGGTCACTTTCTCTTCCTTTTTTTCTTTGTCGGGTTACTTTCTCTTCACTGGTGCCCGAAGCCTTAGCAAAACGTCCACTAACAAAATTGAAAATTCTGGTGCAATCTTGAATGAAAAAATGGGTAATCGATGTGGTTGTTAACAGACGGCAGAATTGAATTTGAAGATTGTGAAAGGAGATTATGAGAGCTTGGGCAGATCTATGAGGTTCGATTTTGCAATTTTTTCTCGATTTTAGAAATTTGTAATTGTTAATCAATTTTATTGCACAGAAACAATGGTATGGGTTTTTTTAATGACTGCATGGGCTTTAATATGTAGACAATTATTTGTTTGAAATCTGTTAGTGTGGTCCCTTAAAGTTCATAACAAGTCATTGTCGGGTTAGGATGGAAAACGATGGGTTTGTCTTTTTTAATTATTAATTTGCTGGATTTTTTGATTATTTGGATGGTTATATGTTGGCTGTTAGATAGACAAACTAGGATTTTTTATTTTTGTGGGACAATAAAAGATACTTGCTCTGTATTACCTGTGCATGCACTAAAAACAATTACCTTTGTGTGATTACAGAAGAATGGACTTCAAAACCTATGTTTTAGAGGTTCACTACGGAGGCCATTTTGCCTATGTCCCAAATTTACAGTATGTGGGGGGAGAAGTTGCTAATTTTGATGATGTTGACCCTGATTTGATGTCAATTTTTGAGTTAAGAGATGCTTTTAAAGATGCTGGAATATCACATGAAACAGAGGTGTACTATAGGGTTAGGAATCTTGACTTTAAGGTTGGTCTTAAACTGTTAAACAGTGACCAGATTGTTATAGAAATGTTTGAGGTAAATAGAACTCAAAACATCATACAACTTTATGTTGGTGAGATCCCTGAAGAAGATTTGCATGCTGATAGAACTGTTGCAGAGGATAATATTGAGGTTAATGGAAAACAAAATCTAAATCCTAATGCTGATCAACCCCAAAATGATGAGGCCGAAAGTGATGCTTCAGATCCTTCACAAGAAGGTGATAGGGATGGTTGTAGGGAAGTTGAATATGACTCTGACTTTGATTTTTTCCTAGATGGGGATGATTTAAATGACGCATGTGACCCTATAGATGATGTAGAGAGGGATGGTGGTGAAGTAGATTGTCACCTAAAACAGACTGATTATGCTAAGTATGTGGCACTGATTAGTGAAGAATATAATGCATACCTTAACTCCAAAGGTCATGGAAAACTGGTCGATGATGAAGATGTTAGTGATGATGAAATACTTAAACCAGTTTATGATTCAAATGATGAAGGCATGGAGCATGAATTTCCTGAGTTTAACATGGAAAGGGATCTAAAAAATCCTGAATTGACTGTAGGCAGAATTTTTAGCAATATTTATGATTTTAGAGCTGCAGTTAGAATGTATTCAATTTTGAATGGATTTGAAGTTACCTTCACTAAGAATGACAAAGATAAAGCTGTGGTTATATGTTCAAATAAATGTGGATGGAGAATATATGCTAGTGGCTATAATGGAAGCAAAGTTACACTTCAAGTGAAGTCCATTAAAGGCGTACCTCATAGATGTCCATGGTCTTTCAAGAACAAGAGTGCAAATTCTAGGTGGCTGTCTAGGATGTTTATGGAGGACATTGCTGACCATCCGGATATGAAAGTAAAAGGGTTCAAGAAGAGCATAAAAAGGAAGTATAACCTGAACTGTACAAACTCTCAAATGTATAGAGCAAGAGAGAAAGCAGAGGAAGCAGTGAAAGGGTCATGTGCAAAGCAGTATGCAAGATTAAGAGACTATTGTGCTACACTTTTACAAAGAAATCCAGGTTCAGTGGCATTTATTGTAACTGAAAAGTCCAATATTTGTAAAAGTCCAATCTTCAAGAGAATGTTTGTGATGTTTACTGCACAAAAAGAAGGTTTTGTAAATGCATGTAGGCCTGTAATAGGACTGGATGCATGTCACCTTAAGGGGATCATGGGAGGACAGCTTATGTCTGCAATTGGTAGGGATGCTAATAACCAGATGTTCCCAATTGCTATGGCACTTGTTGAATCTGAATGCAAAGATAGTTGGGGGTGGTTTTTGGACAGCCTTACTGATGCCATTGGCACTCCAATTGAAAGGGGTTGGGTGTTTCTATCAGATAGACAAAAGGTCAGCACCACTACAATCTGATTTACTTTCCTTTATTCCTCACTCACTCCTTTCACTAATTCTGTTATTTATGTTTTTATGTCAGGGATTAATTGATTGCATTGAGAATAAGTATCCTGGAGTGGAGCATCGATTCTGTGTTAGACACATGTATGCTAATTTCAAACTGAAATTCAAGGATAAGCACCTAAGAGATTTAATGTGGGGGGCAGCCAGGGCTTATTTACCCTGTCATTATGAAAGCAAAATGAGAGAGTTACATTTAGTAGCCCCAGAAGCACATGCATGGCTTAGTTCCATACCAGCTAACCTATGGGCCAGACACACCTTTTCTCCAAGGACAAAATGTGACCTTTTAAGTAATAATATATGTGAGAGCTTCAATCAATACATTAAGGATGCTAGGGAAGAGCCTATTTTGACTATGTTTGAGGCCATTCGAAGACAGATTATGTGCAGATTTCAAGAAAAAAGAGACTGGATTCAGAAGGTGAAGTCTCATATTTGTCCGAGGATCTGTCAGAAAATTGAAGAGAGGAAAAAACAGGTAGCTCAGTTTGATGCACTTGTGTCTACAAGAGAGGTGTATGAGGTGACTGGTATAGTAGGAACTTTTGCTGTTAATGCAGTTCAAAGGTCTTGCACATGTAATGAGTGGGATATGACAGGAATTCCATGTGTCCATGCATGTGCTGGACTTGTGCAAGACAACAAAGATCCATATGCATATGTTGATAATTGCTACTCAGTAGAAACATATGTAAAGGCATATGCTGGTGTTGTTATGCCTATGCCAGACCAAACAAATTGGGTGAATGCTAGCAGTGATACATTACTCCCACCTCGTAGGAAGATAGCTCCAGGCAGGCCTAAGAAAGTTAGAAAAAAGGCTCCATTGGAGGACTTACATGTTGGAAAACTATCTAAAGTAGGGCTGCCAATTCACTGCAGTCATTGTGGTCATACTGACCACAATGCCAGAAGTTGCAAGGTCACTGGTTGTTCATTTGTGAGGCAAAGAAAATCAGTGACTGCACAGGTAACTTCAATCAATATATGTTGCTTGGCTTTTTTCTATCTACATCTGACTGTCATTTTTTGATGTATTGCAAGATGCAAGGGCCTACTAAACGAGGAAGAGGAGCTGGTAGAGGCCACTCTACAATTGCTGATGCTGCTGTTGAGAGAAATACTGATGCTGATGTTGTGCAAAATGCTGATGTGACTAAATCTACAACTGCAAGAGGCCCAACTAGAGCTAAAATGAGAGGTAGAGGTAGGGGCAGGGGTAAGGGTAGGGGTTCAGACCATAACAATGGGCCACTATGTGGCATTGGACTTTGGAATGGTCAAGGGATATCAACAAGTAAAACATATATCCCATTTGAGTATAGCATGGTGAGTTCCTTTTGTATTTGTATGTAACTAATTTAATTTTAGACACTTGCAATGATTAAAAACTACCTTTATTATGCAGATTCCAAGTACTTCAAAGACTGGCCAGCCCCCTCCAACCCAACTGGTAAGCCTACATTTTAAAACTCTGCATGCATGGCCATTTTATACGTGCTCACTTATTGTTTCCTATTGATGATACAGTGGACAAGAACACCTACATATGGTGCCAATTTGAGTTCAACTACTGTTGTTGCTCCCACCAGCGTACCATGTACAAGTTCAAAAGCAACCACTTCAGTAACAACTAAAAGACCAAGAACCAAGTTGGGTGATGCTAAAACTGGAAGTTCTAAAACCAATTCAGGTGCTACTAAAACTGGAATGGTGAGTTCAAGTCTTTTGGCTATGTTTACATGCTACCACCCCTAGTAGTAGTTTGATGCACTAAGATGCCCCTCATCCATGTAGGTTCAAACCAAGAGTATTAGATTTGGAGATGCTGTGTTTTCTACCCAAGGATCTTCAACTGCTGCAACTGGACGTTCAACAGTTATGCGCACACCTGAATGTGTTTTGATGTGAAATGGTGTTGCTGTTGCTATTTTTGTCATTACTAGTATTTGAAGTTACCTTTGCAGCAATGTTAGAAATGCTGATGTTGTTTTTCTTTTCCCATTATTTGGACATGTTCTAGAATCATGTTTTGGCTGGGTTCTACTAAAATGGCCTTTGTTTGGGTGGCCATGCAGACACATGCTAAGATGTAATCTGATGTGTAAAATACTTTTAACTTAATATAACTTTCTTTCATACATATTTGCTTACAACTATGGTAGATAAAGCAGATTTTTGTTACTTTTTGGTTCTGAAATAGAGTACATATACAAAATGCTAGCAATCAGAAATGTAATGGCTAGTGTTTTTCTCCATGATGAAAATCGAGCAGCTTTGACCATCATGTATTGTTGCTGTAGCTGTTGGTTTTCAACTTGTAAGACGCAGACTTCTGTTTTTAAGGCTTCATATCTGCTTTTCAATTTCTCATGCTCATTTGCCAATTTTTCATGCTTCCTTTGCAAGTACATTAGTTTCTCCTTTTGCTCCAGCAATCTAGATTGCAGCACTGCACTTACTTCTTTTGTTTGGCTACATACTTCAGGATCTACCCATTCAAAGTGCCCACATGCGTGTCGGTTCTAAATTAAAAAAATAATTAGTTGTTTAAACTCTTTCTAACTAATTCAGGTATAGAGCAAAATTAAAGACAATATTAACAAATTATTAATGAAAAATTCTTACATTGTAATTTGAGCAGCCGTAAAATCTTCTTCCCGGATTTTCAAGTGTCCAAGACGTGCACAATGGTGCCTCTTTACCACATCTACACATTTTTTGGGGTGATCTTCCAACATCATTTGAAGCACTTTGTGACATTTTATGATGCTTTTGGTTGACAAAGAGAAATTTTAGGAACTTTGGAGAGAAATTTTAGAAACTTTGGAACCTTTGAGAATGTATGAGAAAAATTGGGTGCAAAATACCTCCTTTTATAAAACCCAACCAACGGCTAAAACCAACCAACCAACGGCTCTTTGAGGGAAAAGGTAGGCTAAAAGCATCAGACACCATTGAGGGGCATTGTTGTCTGCTAAAACCAACGGCCCTTTTCGTACGGTAAATTCGAAATCTTAAAGTTTTTAACGGTGCAATTGCTGACGGAAGGGGTAAACTGAGGAAAAACAAACGTTGGGGGGTAAAGTGAGAAACGGCCTATACTTAAATGGGATAAAGTGCGATTAACCCTATTTTAATTCACTCTTTCAGGGAAAGTTGTGGCCTTTTACCTCTAATGTCTCCTCAATATCGAAGGGTTCGGTAAGTCCCTCAACAATGTTTGCTGCTTGCATTTCTTTCAATTCAATTGCCTTCTTTTGTTCTGAGACTTAGGATCTCTTGTAACTTACGCAGGAATAGGCAGTCGGAGATTGTTAGTAGCAACCATCCTGAATGATGTTTGATATGGACTGAAATGTTGACATATCTTGTAAAAAAGTTCTTTTTTTCCTTCTTTTCAATGTTTCAAATGTTAATTGAAATTGATCTTAAATTTTATTCCGTTCAAGAAAAAACTTAATGTCAATCTAGTATTTTATTCCGTTCAAGAAAAACCTTAATGTACATGCAGATATAGTATTATTATAGCCTTTAAACCATCTATCCAAACATTTACTTGTAGCTTAGTGGCTGTTAACATGACACGAGAAGCAGCAATATAGCTTCAAATGGTTTGATGTTTGGTTCATGACATCCATTCGAAAAAAAGTACAGAATTGTCTTGTTGATCTTGGATATGGTCAAGCAAAACATTCCATTCCAGCTTCATCTGTTTGTTTAACAATCACTTATCGTTCAACATATAACCAAGGCTATAAATTGAAAAACCATATGAAAGGTCACGGATGTTTCAACTCTAGAAGCAAGAAGTTGCAGTGTACTTTTCATTTGCATCTGTCTTAGTGAAAGATTTGAAAGATTAATGCATATAGGACAGCATAGGGATATGAACAGTGGCGGAGCCAGAAAAAATTCTCAGTGGGGGCAAAAGCAACACTAAAACTTTTTACCTACTATTTTTTTAGTTTTTTAAGCAAAAAAAAATATTCACCAACAAGTTAAAATGAAAGAGTAAATCTTATATACATTGACGGTATATACACTATTACGGTTGGATATACGATACATATACAAAATTTGAGTTTCAAATTCAAATTCGGATTATGTGTCATGCATTTAATGGTGAAAGTGTATACATTGTCAGTGTATAGAAGATTAATCTGAAATGAAAAGCCTTTTTTTAGTTTACTTCAAATGGAATTTTGTGATATACATATTTTTTTAGAATATTAGTTCATGAACCAATTAAGTGAACCACGTAATTTTTTCACTTATTTCGTCAAAAAACTCCAGAGGCACACTTGAAATTATATTAAAATTCTACAAGTATTTTAGCAATTTAATCGGGGCAGTGGAGGCCCGTGCCCCCAGTGCCCCCACCTTAAATCCGCGGGTGGATATGAACAGCTAAGATTTTTGTATTATTATTTTTCGCTTGATTATTATATTGCTATAGATGGTAACAAAAAAAAGGGGGATAATAAGCTTCTGAAAAGTGGAATAATGCATGCACGTACAATTTAGAAAGTTATCACGACCTAGTTAATGACACTTTCTGTAGGTTTACGTTTTGCAGTAAGCCATACTAGAAGGAAGGATGAAATTGAGACACACACTCAAATCCTAAGATCACAGAAATTCCTCTAAAGCATATTGGACAAATTGGAATTACAATATCTAAATTTTGTTATATGATTCGAAAAAGCAAAATTTGAATTAGATAAAAAGGGATGAAATTCAGATGTAAATCAGGCCTTGTTTGGACAGCAATTTTCCAAAGAAAAATTGCTACGTTTTCCGTGAACACATTTTCTAATCATCTTTTTATCTCACATATATCAAATCGCTACAGTAATTTTTCTACAAAAAATCCAGAAAAAGTGCAATCCAGAAAAGTAATTTTTTCATGCTTGAGATATGACAATTATGTTGACTATTGAGACTTTCTTGAGACTTAAATTTAACATTTTCTTACTTTCTTGACTGTTGTAGGGATGTCAACATGCCAGCTAGTTTCATCAAAAAATATCTGGTGGTAAAGCTAGGACTTCAAAGCAAAGATGAAAATAAGGTCCATAGCTTAACTAACAACTTGCTTCCATTTCATCATACTTTAGGCTTTTTTTTTTTTGTACAATTACTTTGTGTATTAATCGAATTAAGCTAGTACAACAACTTTTCTATTTTTTTTAATTACCTTGCGATCATGATATGCCTTTGAAAAAATTGGAGACACAACATCTAATGTACACATGTTTTTTGTTACTTTTGTACACATTAATAATGCTTTCTTTTTATTATTATTCATGATTGATATCCACCTTTGAGGCACCAATTCATGCATTATAATATGGAAATCCTATCTCATTTTAACTTTCTTGTGTTGTTGTGTAGCTACATATTTTAGGATTTACTACTGTTAAATTAATTTGTTGATCTCTTAAAAAATTTTGTAGGTGGAGATCAGTATGCGGGGTCAACCAATTCATGGCAGTGAATTTTCTATATTTTCTCAGTTAAAGGTTGAATTAAGTTCTACCCAAAATACTAGTATGAAGTTGGTTTTGGCCTTTGGGAGTGACGGACAATAGCTCACATTGTATGAGAAAAATATTTGGCTCCAAATTTTCAAATAAAGCCAGACGTTGACATAGCATTTGAGCAAAGATAATTTTATCGAGCCAGTAATTCCTGAAGGCTTAGAAGTTAGAACAACTACAGATAAGATGGAATAATGGTCAATACCATCCGTGATCTATTAATTATATATATACCCAAGTCATTTTGAGTCTTCAACCAGTCATTTGTGCTACCAAGTAAATAACCACCCAAAAGAAAAATGAGACAGCATTTGTTCTAACTTTATAAGAGTTGGGGTGCATAAGCAAAGTCCTTAAGAAAAGATATAGATTTTTTTTTTTTTAAGCGGGGAGAACGATGGAATTTAAAAAGCAGTCAGGAAAATGCGGATTTGAAATCAAAATCTCTAATTTTCGATGCCTCAAAGGTAGCTATTAGTTACAAGATCAAGGTCTCATCGATAATATGGATCATATAATATATATATACAAAGAAGAATGAGTGATTGAGTGACAACTTAGTAGCACTTTTTTGTATGCACATCGCTGTGTAATTGACCATAAGAAAGGGACAAATTACTGCCTAGTAAAGTTCTCAGCTAATACGCATGTGCATGGCTTCCAGGGACGTCTCCTGTGAAGCCCTGAATTTGTAACCTGCAGGCAGGCTCCAACATGATCATCTGTTTGATGTGAGTTGCTCCAACATCAGCTTCTTAATCAACTCATGCACTGTCCTGTTAAAGACAGTAGAAACTTGAATTTTCCAGCTCTTCTGTCAGTTAGGAGAACTGCATTTGTAAGGTGTTGAATAGTGTCAACATATGCGAGGTCTAAAGTAAATCTAAATTAATCCAACCCTTGGCTTGTGGACATGATAAGAGACGAAAGATGAAAATCAAACATTCTTTCTTCTTAGGAAATCATTGTGTTAAATGAGTACTTACCACCAAAAGATTTTCTTTCTGAAGGAGTCGTCACTTTTATAAAAGACGGTCCTTGGAGAAAAAGCTTTTCTTCTCCTGTTTCTTTCCTCTTGCCAATCAAGAATTCTTTTCTTTCATCAGTGCTGAGCATGTATTCGTTTCATTTGTCATTTTGGGTTATGAAGTTGCACCAAATAAAAAGAAGGATAATAGTTTGCTTTTGGAATTATTCTGCGTAGCTTGCACCAAATTAAGCTACTGCGATAGGGGACAATCAGCCGGTTTTACTCTCTGTTTCGTACGTTTATGTGTGGATTGCCTGTTCAGTTGACACTTAATTCGACTTAATTGATAGATTAGTGAAGTTCTTTTGTCATTTATGTAAACTAGTTTTAGTACTCCAAGCTGCTGAATCAGGGTTTATTCCATCAGGGTTTATTCGGCCAAATCGTGCCGCGTAATCTTTTAAAAAGCGTTCTTAATGAGTTATTTCAATTCCGCGCTTTCGTTCCTTTGAATCAAAATGAAACAGAGCCCTTAGTTCAACAACTGTTTATTATTTGTAATAAACAAGTAGTAAGATTATCAGAATCAAAGGAAATGAGAATGGAATTTTTTTGGTGACATAAGTTCGAATGGTATAACAATCAAAAGTTGTGGCATTTGAAGGGAAACAACTACATTTTCTGCTTTTTTACCACTAATTTAAAGAATCTCATCTAAATAAAGCTCAGTATTCATGCACACACCCTGCTACCTTTTAAAGTTTCGCATCAATTTTCTCCATTAGGGCTGTTCGCCATTATTTCTGAGGCACAACTCGTAATATTCCCGACCACCCAAAAAAAATATCTTATACAAATACGTCAAGAAAAAAAAAATACACGATAGAACTTTCCTTCATTACCTGGTAATCTTACAGCAATCAACAACTTTCTGTCACGCTATAAGAATAAGCAATCCACTTTTTTCCATCACATAAAATCAGGAAACAAACATCAGGTAAAACATACCAGATTCTAGCATAATAAAAGCCCACAATCAGAACATCAGAATGTTGAATGACTCCAAACATGAAAATCGAACATGCATTGTACGCACATATGAATCAGAACTAAAAGCTTGTTCTCAACTATCTAGTCGAGGCACCGTGAAAATTGAACTGCACTCCAAACTTCACATACAAAGTCTGTTTGCATTATGTAAAACCAGAGTAGTGCTTAGAAAATACGAATAACATTTCACGCAAACTTAGCTTAGGCAATCCAGACTTTATGAGAAAAGCAGCGCACTCCCAGTTTTGTCATGAAATATGATGAACGTGCAATTTAAAAACAGAGAAAAAGGGCATAATCTGTTTGCTATTATCCAGAAGTTGAGTTCTGAGCAAACCTTAGCTCCCATTGAAATCAGTCCACCCTGATAAATCTTAAGCATAGATAATTACATCATTTTAATCTAGCAAACAGCCCCGTTTCATGTGTAGAAGCTTGAGATACCAAAAGCCATCCACACTGCGTGTAACACAATCATCCCAATAAAAGAAAAAGAAACTCACAATCACCAAACAATCACCAAAGCGTGTGAAATCATTAAACAAAATTATCCAACAGAAACACTGCAGCCAACATAAGATTAAAACCATGAATTATACACCAACGTTATCCTGCAAAGTCAGACTTTAGAATCGGGAAAAAGTAACTTGAACAGTGCATAGACTGTGCAAACTACCATCCATTCACAGTTTTGCATGACAGGATTCACCAGAAGGCAGATGAAAGTATATCTCAAATGAGTAAATAATACAAAACCAACACGAGAAAGAAGATCAATTACTGACTTCTATTCATCGAAATCAAAAAGCTAAGACACTTTTAATCCAGAATCACAAGATTAGCAGCTGTAGCAATCAAAACCATGCTTGAATTTCCAATAGCAATCATTCTATGCTTAAAATTTGCAACAGAGAGAAAAAAAAAATGAACAGCAAAACACTTTTAATCCAGACTCATCATGAAAATCGAAACAATATATGAAGAAAGACAGTCAAATATTATTCTTCAATCCAAATCATTTTTCATCGGAAGAAATACAACTACAAAAGCTTAAAACAGGAAATACAAAATCCAGAATTTAACATTCTAAAAATTACTATCCTTTCCATAAATCCCTGCTGATATATTCCAAAATAATCCAAACCCAGAAAATTTGATCAAGTAGAACTTTCATCAATTGAAATCCTAAACCATAGTATAGTCTCCTGATGGGCTAGTTACATCAGAAAGCAAAGACCCATAAGGAGACTCCAAATCCTCCTCGGGAGCTCTCAATGCACCATGTAAGCAGACAATCACCACTCCAATCACCACTGATACGACGACGTTCAGCCAGACCTTAGCAAAAATTAGGGCAACCAAAGTAACCAAGCCCAGAAGCCCCAAAACAATCTTATCACTTATTTCAAAGTTCAAGATGATCAATGGGTCATCAGGGTTTCTGGAGAAGTAGAGAAAGAGCCATCCGGCGAAGATGACGAGGAAGATGATGAGGGAAAGAGGGTGGTAGATTAGGCTGAGGAAGAGGACTAATAGGACGAGGAGAGTGTAGTTTGGGAAGAAGAAGCGGAGGTTTTGGTTGATCCGGTAGGTGGTGTCGGAGAGGGAGATTGGGAGACTGAAGGTGGATAGGCTAAAAAATTGGGCCCATGGACGGAGGCGTTGGCGGAGTTGCGTGGCGGCGGTTGGTTGTGCTGGGGAGGACATCGGTGGTCGGATTTTTTTTTGCTGGTTGAGACGAGACTCCAAAGTCCAAAGTCCAAAGTTCTGTTCCTCTTTGGATTTTTAAGATTTTTTATTGATATGCTTTTTGAGTAATTACTGAGAATTGGGGGAGGAATTTTGGACTTGGGCTACGAAATCCTACTAGGTCAAAGGCGTGGTTTCACTATATTGTAATCCTATCACCTCACATATTACTCCCTTTCACAAAGCCAAAAAAAAAAAAATGAAATGAGAATCATTGGATTTTTAAAGTCAAAAAATGAAAATATATAACTCCAATAGTTTACTCTTTAAAAGAAAAAAATTCCTAACAAGGAAGAAGTAAAGGTGAAATTTAAGGAGCGAGAAAAAGAAAATTTGAATTCAAAACCTCTAAATCGTTTATTTGATATTATTTTAAAGTAATTAAAACAGTATTAATTTCAGACTACTATAAATTTTTCAAATGATTTTCTCAATAAGTGCATATACGCACTATCACATAGGCTTTATATTGATTGCCCCTCCTACATTCACTCACTCAAAAAAATTAAAACTTGAGAGCTAAAAGGACCCATGAACACCACCACCTCCTCGTTTCATCCTTGTCAAGATGTTCAATACCATTTCTTTAACACAATGCGTTTGCGGAACTAATTTCAGCTTTTTTTTTTTTGCTGCTTCTTTATGATAAACATAAACAGACATCAAACCACAATTATGTAACACTAATAATTCCATGCAAGTCAACATCTCTGATATTTGTTATGCACACGAGCAAATCCCAGAATGAAGGTTAAACAAGCTTGACTTAAGATCCTTGAACCTTTTTTTTTTTTTTTTTTGAATGGTGGGGAATGGCAGACAAATTCAAGCATACGAGTTTCCATAATACAGCTTTGAACTTTCTGACCACTCTTTCCTTTTCTATCTCCCATTTAATCAAAAACAAGGTACTAAGATAAGATGGATTGCCTACGAAAGTTTTGGAGTTGTCCTTGCATTTGTGCCTGTACCCTGTGCGTGGGAGAGAGTCGGAGAAGGAGAGAGCCAAAAGGAAGAAGCATAATAGATACATCTGACACAAGATTTCGAGCTTACAAACAGGTCTTGCATTGCAGAACCAACATACATTGTCCCCTACCTGATCATAGAATACAAGAAACCTTAACCAACCCCGAAATATCAGCAAGCTACTTGTTAGCACGACCAGCATACATGCATTCTAATTGTATGCTTTAACCACACTAATGGCATGCCTGGGCATAATAATCGAAATCATCCCTCCAAGTGTAAGTGACACTCAGTTACATGCAGATGCCACCAAAAATCTAAATACTGATCCCAGTAACTGCAACACGCATATCGTGTCTTATGGTACAAAATCACCCATTTCCAGACCAGTCAAAAAAAAAAAAAGTCTAGTTATCCTTGAGCAGCCTTCCAGTAGGCAAAGACGTGCATCCTACTCGATGTCCCATGATGAGATGCTTCTTCACTCAGACTGTTAGTCGAAGTAGATAAAAGACTGCAAATATGATAAGCTGGACTAAATTTAGGAGTTAAGCACTATACAGCATGCAAAAGTTGCGTGCAATGAGAAACACCTGCTGCTCATGAAAAGGTTACAGCAAGGATAACATGCGCATCACGTGCTCAAGTGAGGGCTGCATAAATTACAAGGGGCCGATGTGCACATTTAAGATTCCCCTGTCAGCCTCTCCTGGATGATCTGTTCAAGTTTCATGTACAAAGCTCGCTGCTCTTCAAATGTGAGGTTCATTAGTATCTACAACGCAAGCATAAAGAAAAGCATTATTACAATTCTGAGTAAATAGATTCATTGAACAAAGAGTAGCATATCATGTTATCTTTTTACCTGATCCAAGATCGTCTCAATTGATATGCTCTGAGGCACCACAAATGACTGATGATAGATGTAAGCAAAAACGGCCATCACCATCTGCATACAGATATCTCTTCACATATATCATACCAGCGGATATGCACGAACTAATTAAGATTTTACGGATGATTCAAATAACTACACATATTACGTGCATGAGAGTGTGTTAATTACAGCTAGAGACAAATAAAATTGAAGTTTATTCCATTTCTCCAATTTTTAAACTTACAAATCAAGGAGAAAGCAAAATAAATTACTAAATGCACACAAATTCTAGCAGAGTCTAAACTAGCCTGATTATTTTCTAGTTCGTACATACAACTGATTATCTACATTTTAAAGGAATACAGACTTTTTCCTTTACATTTTTGTCCTATTAGCCTGTCCCTGGCCAAAACACATAGAATGCTCGATGTCCTGCACCTATTAGTACCAGCTCAAAAGTAGATCAACTCAAGAAAAGTATCGATAGTCTCAAAAGTTGGGACAGCAATCCTCCATTTACAATTTACTACCATGAACCCTTATACCAGTTCTACGGTTTCAAAATATATAATGCTCCGATGTAAGAGTTTTAACCATTCATTTAACTGCAGAATGTATCGCACAGAAAGATACTACCAAGTTATCAACAACTGCAGACATTACAGGAGCAACTTAACCAAATTAACCAACTAAATCCCCACAGCTAAAGGTTTTTCCACAATAATGCATAAAAAAGTAGACTAATATTTATTCTGAAATTATCTTATAGGCTTGATGTACCTGACAATCCATTCTGTCAGTGATTCCACCATGTCCCGGAATACTATCACCAAAATCCTGCAGCGGAAGAGAGTAAGAGAATACAAGTCTGAATAAGATAAACTGACTTATCACACAAATTCACAAGTATAGTTTCAGAACTTGAGAGATAATATGGTTACAGAACCTTAATCTTGAAAGCTCTTTTGAAGCCACTTGCAAAGAACCCTCCAAAAGGTGCAATAATTGAAGCAAATAATCCAAGGCACAAAGCATGCAACTGTACTGGCAATACTTGGAACTCTCTCCAAGGGAACTGCAAAAGGACAGATATTCATTGTTTGTTTCAAGAATATTTTAGGACCAAAACATGAGATGCAAGAAAATATTTGTACAACCGACATTGTATGGTAGCCTGTAGAACCACAGAATCTGGGAGTTGTTGGTTATTAAACATGCACTGATACTATTAGCTGTAACACATTTTTCCAAGAGCAATGCTATACTTACAAAGTATTGGATCCTCACTAAGGATAAAAGGGTTTTGCAGGTGAGCTGATATGTCTAAAGCAACATTAGGCCTCATGCGTATGCTTATCTTTTCTTCAATTTCTCCCCTGCTCTCTACAGTATATACCTTCTAACTAAAACAATTTGTTTATCATTCACATCTCCTCTCTTAGAATGTAATCATACTTTTCATGTTTATAGTATCAAAGTGCAATTTTGAGGATTCAATTCAACTCAAAACAACATAGCAACTGCCTTTTCAGATAGACAATGAAGAATGGCACCATGTTTCAAGGCTTAGCATCACAATTTCAAAAGTGTAACACAAAGTAGTCAATAAATTGAAGCAATTAGGAGGGGAAAAAAGGATTGAAACCAACTAATTTTAGGTATAGTACGCCCCATTGCTGAGACCTGGAAGAAAAACATGAAAGTACACCCAAATCTTGTATGTTCAGGTAATTAAAGTGGAAAGAAAAGAACGTCCAACATACCCATTGAGGAACCCATTCTGGTAGAGCGTAATTTTCTGGTCTAAATAGAGGACCAGGATCACAGTTAAGCCAGCCCATGGACAAATCCTGCATGTGAGTCATCTCAAGTACTTGTAATCCAGTTTCTTAAAAGCTGGCAGGCACATCAACCTAAATGAAAACTTCAACAAAATAGGCATATATGGTCACCTTCCTAGGACACGTAAGCCACTGAAAACGACCAAAGAAGTTTGCAAGCTGCAAAAACAAAGTCAAGATTACCTCATTAGCACACAATTAAGCAAACAATAGATATCAATACTCAGAATCATATTAATCACAAACTTCATCCTACTGATTGAAATATTCTCAAAGTCAATCTTCACATCCAAAATAAATAATGGAGATACTGATACACAAGTACAACCACAATTCCTACTACTAACATCACAACTGCACTTGATTCAGCATTTCAAATTTTCTCTTATTTACTTGAGGCAAAAGTTCAACAAGAAAACAAAGCACAAACAATGTTATTGCCACAGTATTTTGAGAAGTACCATATAAATCCACAAAAGAACAGTTCCTAAGTAGAAGTATATGAAATGAAATCAACCACACTCTTTCAACCCAAACTTTTTCAAACTACACCATCAAGCATCTAAATATGTTAAAAAACAGACCCTTCAGGAAACTCGGATATTGCGATTCCGAAAAATTAAAAGAATTTAAAACCTAACTCCAGGATTCCTGCAACAATCACAGACATACAGTACTGCACAAAAATGTAATGTCAAAACAGCTCAAGGAGACGTGAAAACTGCGAACAATTGCAAATAATGGGTAGACTGCTCACCACAAAGGCAGAGATAATAGTCGTAACAGATGCTCCTATGAAGCCTTCCCAAGTCTTCTTCGGAGACAACTTGATCAAAGGAGTTCTTCCAAAGAAAAACCCAACCAAATAAGCAGCGATGTCATTGATGACAATAAGTGATGCTGGAAGAAGGAACCTGCAAAATGGCTAATTGTCTTCAAGTTCTTTATCAACATCCAAACTTTATCATTTAAAAATCAGGTATAATGTTCACATGAGGCTACTGTTTTACAAGCCTTCCAAGTTTAAAGTTAAATGAAAACAGTGGTCTAGAAAATAATGGAGTAAAGAAACTGCATACTAAGGAAATTATCTGACTGCTAGTTAAATTACATCAAAGCAAAAACAAGACATCTTTGGTTTGCAACTTTACAACATGTCAAAACATATTGAATTGTGATACAGATGAAAAGAGACCTATCGGAGAGGAGACCTTGTTGTGTGTGTGTGTGTGCACGCGTGTATTTGCATGGGGTATGAGAGAGAGAGTAGAGAGAGAGAGGGAGAGAGGATAGAGAAGAAGAAGAAGAGAGAGAGAGAGAGAGAGCAAGAATACGACATCAAAAAGCACATGCAACATACACTTCACAAACTAGCAACCAACATGGGAAACAGTTAAAGAAAGTACTTAAGCTGTGTTACCAGAAAATTCCCTCAAAAATATTGGCCACAGTGAAGGAAGACTGTGTAAAGACCACAATCAGAATCATGTGGGTCCATGCATACTGGCCAAACTGATACTTGTACATCTTCTTCTTAAGAGTAAGAATAAACCACATGAAACCTGATGCAAATAAGAAAAGGAAAAAGAATCGCAGTCAATCTAACTATCAAGCACCTTCTTTTTCAAAACTTAAACAAGTTTCTTGTTATTGCATCATTAGCAACTCACAAAGAATCCTTGCTACATAAAATGGACAAAGCAAGCATAAAGAATGCAAAAGTCCCTTTCCAGGAGCAAAATTCCTTTTACAACATAAAAATTGGTAAAATAACAACTATCATGAATTCCTGGTAGATAAAGCAAGGATAGCCAGATGCTAAAATTTTCAAAAAAGAAACTCTTGAATGAAAACTACATTTCTAGTCACAAGAAATAAAGTTAGACAATTTGATCGAGAAATAATCAAACTATATGATCATCAAACAGAGTGGTATGCATTCTTAACATAAGTACTTAAAGGAGAGGCTGCTTAAAATAAGAGTTCCTAAAAACCAAGAAATGAATGTAAACTAGAGATCAGACACCACAAACCTGCAATATACAAGAAATAACAAGTCACCATATGATACTTGATAAATTCGCTCACAAGCTTGTACAAGAACTTGTCTTGAAAAACAGTATTCACGAGTCTTTGATTTAGGATACGGCCATACCCAAAAAGCATTGCTGTGAAAAAGAAATGCCTGCCAACAATAAAGACAACGTGACTTAGATAGCATCAAGTCATATTGCTACTTTAACCGAATTCTAAGAGTTCTTCAGCAACAGCTACACTCCCCAAAGTAATAACCTTCCCGGAAGCAAAGGAAGCTTGACTCCACAGACTCTGAGAAGCAGCTTTCACTTACCAATTTAATAGTCGGAAGCCTGGAAGTTGCTTATCTTCATGTGCTCGCCTGAGAAGATTAAACAGCTCTTTCGCCATGAAAATTTGGATCACTACTACCATGGCCCAAATATAAAGATGACCCATATATATTACGAAGACAAAGCCCCCAATCATCCATACTGTTGAGTACATCCGGATCAACATCGACTTGTATTTGTTTCGATCATGAACAAGTAAATGATTTCCATTCACTTTAGCAACCTCAGGAGGAACCTACAATTAAAAAAGACTTGGAAATCTAAGGAATCATTTCTAAACCTTAATTTCAGCAGTAACCCACTCAAAATAACCAATTTTTCCCTTAAGTTTGCACATAGCTAATCATCACAAACTTCCTAACTAGCTCACTTATTATCAATGATTATATTAATCAACAGTCATTAAGAGGAGTAACTTCAAAAGATTAACTCATTTAGAGCCTTAAAAATAGCATTATCGACACATTAATGCTGAAAAGATTTCCAGGGTATCAGGAAAATGAAAACAACTGTCCCTACAAATAATCAAATCACATAAATTACAGTTCAAATTGGATGCAAAGTACCAAAAAACCACCTTAAATCAAAATGCATAAATAAAGTTCAAATTGGACCCAAAAGCAACAAGGAGTTCACCTCATTTGAACCTCTACGACGACGCAGCCGGCCACCACCAGGCGTTCCAGGGGCGCCTGAACCGCTATCCTTCTGCATATCTTTCTCCATCTTTTCCTAACTTTTTACCTCACTAGTACCACCAAACATACAAACATCCAAAACCCAACTGAAACTAACCAAAAAAAAGACAAATTATTTAAAGCTGGAAAATTTTCCAATAAACAAAAGCAAGACTGAATGTTTCTGATAATTGACAGTCAAAAGTTAGGCCCTGAAGCATATAAGTTAAGCAAAGCAATATAAAAGATCATCAAGAAACACTAAAGATGCGTAAAAAAATAAAAGTAACCAATTCATAAAACACATAAAATTTTCCTACTTTTTTTCTACCATAAGAACGTGGGATTCTGTAAGGAGATCTGACCTGTGAATGAGAGCAAGAGGGGTGGGGGTGGTTGCGCTTAGGAAGTATGATGGTTCAGGAGGCTGCAAGGGGAGCCCGGCGGAGAGGAGGTGGAAGGTGGAGGCGCTGCGGAGAGGAGAGGAGTGCCAGTGAGGATTTTGAGGAAGGATGGAGTGGTTCGGTGGATAATAATTGGGAGAAGTTGGTTTTATAAAATGGAAGGGGGGAGTTGGGGGATATAATTGGGAAGACGTCTAGAAAAGTGGGGAGAATTACCAAAATTAAGAAGAATATGGAGGGATTGTCTTTTGATTGCCACAATTATCCATGTAACAATCTCTTGAACCTCATTCAACTACAACCTCTTCTTTCTTTCCCTTTATTTATTGATTTTTTTTTTTGTTTCTTGTTTCTTGTGTCTTGTTTTGAGCATTTTCTTCTTCTCTCAAGGCTTTTCCCTTTATTTTTTTTTATGGACATTAGGGTTTATTTTAAAGCTTGATTTAATTCGAAAACTTCAAACTCAAGTATGTAGTTGAATTAAGATCTTATTAAAGCCACTGCCCTATATTTTATATATGAGAAATGTAGTCTACCACTTTTGTCTCTTTTACAAAATTTATTTTTCTTGAAGATGAAATTGAAAATTTTTACCAATAATTAATAATAGGTTAGTTAATGGTCACATTTGAAATTAGTATATTTTGGATACTAATATATCAGCTTAAACTAGAAATTGAGGTATTTCCATGAAAGAAAATTTAGAAGATTAGGTCCTGAGCTCTAATTCTCTTCCTCTCTACCCTTTTTTCGTGCTTCTTAAATCTCATATCTCTCTTGCTAAAAAAAAAAATTTTAAAATTAGAAGACTCATAAAGATCAATGGATAACTCAAATACTTCTCATTTTCCTAATTTTTTAAGAAAAATTAAATTTATGAGCCATGCCAAATTCCCAATCTATACATTGCATGGAAAGTGGAGTTGGGATCTGTGCATTGTTACATATGTCACGGGAGATTATACCTTTGTAGTGTTGCTTAATCAGACATCTCTATGTTGGATTTCTATCTTATTTTACTAGGTTTACTTCATAAAGGTTATCAAATACCCTCAAAAGAGGGAATATATCTTACTTGGCCATTGTCTTTTCATAAGGAATTATGCCCTTGTCATATGTTTTATTAGAATCTAATATGGTGAGATCAAAGAAACTGTGGACTGCAGTTTCTCAGACAAAACTATCCAGCTGTGTATGAATTATGAACTACCTTACATCAAGAACACTGCTGATGCTGCCCAGAGCAAGTTCTCAAAAATAAATAAGAAAAAACCTGCAACTCAAATACAGTTCTACCCTGTTATTTGCTTTCTTTGACACCAAAATAACTTATTATTGGACATTTTTCTTGATTATTTTTGATGCGTACTCTGCCATCTCTGTACTAGTAACCCTTCACAGTGACAACCATTTGGAGCTACCGAGTACTATTAAGAAATCTTCATGCTTGTACAGGACACTGATGAAACATTCACCATTGATGGAATAATTTCACATCTTGATTGCCCATTGCTGTCAAACCATGGATCATTTCTAAGCTTTGGCAGCAAAACTGGGGCCCTAAACCCCAACTTGGCAGGCCCATGCATTAGTGACAGAAATGCACCATTTTGAGTCCCTAGGACTAAACAAGTCTACATAGTTTGAGTGCAGTTTTCACTTTGATAATTGTCAAAAAGTTGGAATACATGGAAATTCCATTTTCCACACAGGTTAAAGGGAAAACATTATTAATGTTCAAAACTTTTGAATTTCAAATTCATCTTCATTACACATATACAACAAGTATAAAGCTTTTCCACTTGTCATGAACTAAGCTCTTCCTAAGTACAAGTTGAGCAAAGCATCAACAATCACAGCATTTCTAAAGCCTTCACTAAACTACAAGAAAATACATTCATCAACAGTAACCTGCAATGACAATAAAGACATACGTGAGAAAGTTATGTTTTCAGGGATTTTACAAGTCCAATCCTTCAGATCCTGCCAATTGAACTGGTCCAAGAGAAGCATCATCAATTGTAGCAAGAATATGGAAATGCCTAGCCCTGTCCCGATTATTCCATCGAACAGCAAAAACCATAAAACGGATGACGCAATCCTTCTCAATTCGGGAAAGGTCATTGCTCAAGAAGAATGGATTAACCCCATCAATGAAATTATAGTTTGGCATCTTTAGACGCGAGAGGTAAATAAAATTCATAGGTCCACATTTGAGAAAGACTCCACGTTCATGTATATAATAAACAGTGCCAATCATTACTTCACCTCTCTTGGGTAAGAAGGTGCGGCAACAAAAGGTCACTGGAAAGAGAACATATGTTGAAGATTCATCTGGAACTCCTCTGCCTATGCTCCTCAGTTCAGTCACTGCAAGAAAGTAACCACATTCTTCTGTGACCCTGATATTTGACAGTTGATACAAAAGGCGTGCTGCAATCTGGCTTTTTGCAACAAGCCCACTTTTATTTAGGCTGTTGACAGGAAAGAGCACCTTAAAAACACATTCCACTTCGCACAGCATAGTCAAGCCCTAGTGAAGTTGTAGAAACAATCACTTAGTAATCTGGTTTACTTTTTCTCATTAATCAGTTAAAACTTAAAACTAGATCTCATGATATTAATCAAGAAAAGTTCAGATATAAAGGAGTATACCCATTTCGGCTAGCACAATTTAAGAATTATCTTTTAAAAAAAAAAAGTACCCTGCACAGACTTTATGAAAAGTACTAGAAGGTGGATTCCTGAAGTTGATGAACCAAGTTTTAACCTTGCATCAAGGAAGACCATAACTACTCCCTGATTTCCTCTGTTATTATCCTAGCCATTAAACCGAGCTTAAGCAATGTTAACGTGAATAGGCTACATATTCAACTTGAAGTAAACTGCCTATCCTGTCAATTGAGGTAAAAAGTGATCAAAGATCATGTACAATCATAGCATGACTTCATGGGAGGTAGGGAACCAAAGTAAATGAGAGCCAGAAAGTAGTCTATATACCAACACTGAACAACAGACGATTGGTAAGCTATGTGGCGCACAACTCAATCATCTCATTATGCCTAAATCATGGTTAGGCTTTACATATATAGTCGACACCAATGAAAAAGTTTATAGAAAAGACACCACCATTAAACTATTCTAGAAACTGTAGAAAAGTATCTCACAAAAGCGTATCAATCAAATAGGATAGCATACTGGCCCAAAATATACAAATACAACAGAAGTTTTTCATTTTCCAACAAAATGCACATATGTGTAAAATGTGAAAAACAAAAAATGAGACTGTCAAACCACTTCTTTTGCCAAATCTTACAAGTTTTGCAAATTCAAAAATAACCGCTAAATGCCATGGCCACCGCACGAGTTCCCTTTTCCTCCTTGTTCCATTCCCTAATTCTCATCAGAAAGCAACATTAGCCATATCCAATCTATTAGCTACCAAATTTTCAAAGCTGAATTTGTCTTTCTTCCTTGCTTCATTTAGATCCCCAGGCAATCCAATCTGAACTCAAGTAGCTGATACTATACCTTTGAAATAATGAACATTGAGTAGGAGTCAAAGAGCAAGTAATACAATCTAAGCAGGTGTTGGCTCACTTCCTACGCCATTTGCTCTGATACGCCAACCTAACAGTTTCTTTTCAACTGAATACTTTTTTGAATTTTAACAATTTCTTATATGAGAAACACACACAACTTAACTTCTTTGTAACCTTCTGCTCTATTAAAAGAGGAAGAATCGAATAAGAGGAACAAGAGATAAAGCAGAATCAGGAAAGAAAGAAGAAATCAATTACTGAAAAAGGGACTTTACAATCAACTTCAGAAATCGCTTTCCCAAAAAAAACTACCAATTTTTTTCTAATTTCCACATAAATATCAAAATTCTAGTAAATAACCCCAGATAATTACTGTCTTGCATTGTCAGACCAGTATAATCCAAGAAAATCAAACATTATATTGCAGCAAACCCAGAAAGCCAAAACTACCAAAGAATTATGAAAATGAATGAGAGCCCTGAATATAAAAAATGCAAACTTTATCATCTCAAAGTGATAAATACAGAGAAATATGTTATATAAAATACAAAATCAAATAAAAAACAAAAGGGTTTTTAAGCTTCACCTGAGCAGAAAATTATTCTTGGACCAGCTTGAAGGTTTCTTCGGAAAATGATTCTTGAAATTTTTGAGCTCAAGGAGAAAGTAAAAGCGGAAGGGATGAAGTTTAAAGTTCAAACTCCACCGTTTTGAGCTGCGCATGGGCAAAGTATCCCACATGAAATGCTAGGTGGCGTTTTCAGTGACGGGAACTTAAAGGCGTGAGCCTTATATTGCTTTTGAGAGAAATCGGGGGCATACAATAGAGGAAGACACTCAAAAGCGTAAACTGCCTAATTCTGATGTGGATGTCCCACGAAATCATGACCAAGTTGAATCATTTGATTTTAGCCCTCGAAGTAACCAAAGATTTCAAATTGACCCGTTGAAAAATTTTCAATTTCACCCTTCGAATGAACAAATTTGTTCCTTCTTAGTAATTTTTCTTTTAATCATTTAACTTTTGGTTCAGTAGGTCCACATATTTTGGCCAAGTCATCTTGATAAGTGAAAATAATACGTTATAAACATTCATGCGTTTCATGAGTCTAAATGCCAATACCTCGTGTCAAAGTAAATTCTAAACTAAGTAATTTCTAGATCAATTAAACAAGTGTTTGGACAATTGGATAGGAGTCTATTTGAAATAATTATTATAGTCATTTTTATGATATGATGTGTATGAGATAAAAATATAATTGAGAAAATAAAAAAAAGTGTTAAAAATTATGTTTGTAATGCATGCAAATAATTTTTGTGCAAGTATTATCTATCCAAAATTTCAATAGTAATTTAAAATAACTATCTCAAAGAAAAAGAAAAGTCCAAAAATTTTCCATTTCTCAGTCAATCAAACAAGAAAAAAAAACATGCAATTACTAAAATTTTGTTCCTTACTTTTTGTTGTTAGTAAACAAATCCTCTTTAACTCATGTAAGGGTTGCATACTTGCATAACAATCAAAGTTGGCAGTCAGAGCAAAGGTGAAATCTAATCCATTTTTTTTTTATTGATCAAATTGAAACAATTTAACAGGTTGTTTCGATTGTAATTTCCGGAGAGTTTTTAGGAAAATTTTAGTGTAGCACTTTTTAGAATATGATTCATGCGAGGTAAAAAGTAATTAAAAATTTGTAAAAGAAGTATTCATGGAAAAAGGGGTTTTTTTTTTTTTTTGCAAAAAAACCATCCAACAAGGCCTTACAATTGGAAAATTTTCTACTTTTCGAGGCCATAATATAATAACCCTCCTCATTACAAGGCCTCTTTCTCAGAAGTCTGAACTCAAAATAATCAGTGAACAAAAGTTGTGCCAAAGTAGCGAAATACTGCCCAACCCAGCTAAAATCTCCCCGTTTCAGTATATCTTTCAGCACTCACCCCTTCTACCTCCATTTCCCTCTTTCTCATATTTTCTGTACATTCATAGGTGTTAATTTGTTCATGTTGATTGCTTGTAAACCTCAACAACCATGGCCTTAGTGCCCATCCAACACTTCTATCCAAGAGCTACTACCTTCATGGACTCATTTCAGAGCTCAGTATCCAAACTTCATGTTAAAACCCGCCTGCAATTCCTCAGGTATGGTTATTCAATTCCATTAAAGAAACAAGCTTTCTTTATAGCCAATAAGAGTACCATGAATTCAGACTCAATCCAACGACAAAATCCTCATAAAAGTTTTGATTTTGATGGTAGAACAAAGAATAAAGAATGGGATTTTGCCAGTAAAGGTTCAAACGCTAGTGAGGTGAGCTTGTCTAGGAATTCTTGGTTGGATAAATGGAATGAAACCCACAAGCAGGATAAGAAACTTAAAAGGCCTCAGGTAGTGTTGAATTATAGAAATAACGGGGAGGTTTCAAGTTCTGATTGTGAAGAAAGTGGTGGTGGTACTGGTACTACAATGGAGAGAATTGTTGAAAAATTGAAGAAATTTGGGTATGTCGATAATGTCACTGACAAGGTAGGGGAGGATAGAGTGATTGAGAGAGGGTCTATTGAGGACATATTTTATATTGAAGAAGGGATTTTGCCTAATACTAGAGGTGGGTTTTCAGAGAAATCGCCATTTGGGGATGAGAGTGTGGTGGGAAGTGATGGAGAAGTGAGGTTTCCGTGGGAGAAGGACGAGGTAAAAGACAAGGAGAGGTATTCAGTGAGGCAGAAGAGTAAAACTTCTTTTGCTGAACTGACTCTTCCCGAGTCTGAGCTTAGGAGGCTGAGGAACATGGCTCTTCGGATAAAGAATAAGACGAGGATTGGTGGTGCTGGTGTTACTCAAGAGGTTGTCGAAAAGATACATCAGAAGTGGAAGGGATCTGAGGTTGTGAGGCTGAAAGTTGAGGGGGCTCCTGCACTTAATATGAGGCGAATGCATGAAATTTTAGAGGTCAGTTCTTCATGATACCTTCTTGAAATTTACTTCTGTCTTTTGTTGTCTATTTAGGGGATATTATAAGTCCCTTCGAATACATCGTCAATAAGTTACATGGAGATGAAGCAGTCATTTACACTTGCTCTTATATACATGAATATATCTCTAGGCCGTGCATAGAGTAAATCCAATATTTCGAAAAATGTGATATATAGCTTTCTGTATAAACTTGTTGGTGACGTTGCTCGTCCTCGCGATATTTAAGTCCTTGCTTTTTCTAGGAGCTGCAGATTAGGAAAATCAGGCTTAAATCCATGAGTTTGCTAAGAAAAATACAAAC
Organism: Coffea arabica; assembly: GCF_036785885.1. NCBI lineage: Eukaryota > Viridiplantae > Streptophyta > Magnoliopsida > Gentianales > Rubiaceae > Coffea > Coffea arabica. Next base: position 4,131,762 of record NC_092315.1, read on the forward strand.
AATGTAGCTCACTTATTGCATGTAAGGTTTCTTCCTTTATCAGACTGTTGATTGAATGATTACTGCATAATTGTAACCCATCCTTCCTTCTAATGCTGACCATGCAGATGACGTATCTAGATATACAGTGCTATTTTCTATTTTTCTTGCAAAATGTTTTGTCACTTAACCAACTTGCTTTAAATGTCGAAAGTGATCACCTACTTGAGCTTAACCCATTTGAGACTTTCATATCCTTGTCTGTTGTATCGTCAGTCAACTCTTTTGGCAATGGTGAAGTTATTTAAATTGCACAGCTTCATTAGAGTTATATTCTGCAAGATATCCGATTATAAAATCCAAAAATTTTCCCTACATAGGTAATAACAACGGATACCTAGGTACTTTTATCAATCTCAGATACAAACTGTTCTCACCCCTCTTGTGATTGTTCAGAGAAAAACTGGTGGGTTGGTAATCTGGAGATCAGGCACTTCCGTTGCTCTTTACAGAGGTGTAGGATATGAAGCTCCTTCTGAACGATTGAAGAAAAGGATTTATAAGGAAAATGAAATCCCTCATGATCAATCTCCAGTTACTACCATCAGTAATAGCAATGACCATTTAGAATGCAATCCTTGCAGCAATGTGCATACACCTGAATCTGTAACAAGTTTTAGCAAGGATGCTGGGGAGAACAGAAGCATTGGATCATTGCCAGAAGTCAAGTATGAAGATGAGGTAGGCAATCTGTTAGATGGCCTTGGCCCAAGGTACACTGATTGGCCAGGAGCTGGTCCATTACCTGTGGATGCAGATTTGCTTCCCAGTGTCATTCCCAGTTATCAACGTCCTTTTAGATTACTTCCCTACGGTGTCCGATCTACCCTTGGAATGAAGGAGGGAACGGCGTTACGCAGACTTGCCAGATCGCTACCTCCGCATTTTGCACTGGGTACTTACTCTTCTTGTTTAAGAACATTTTATCATGAACATGACTTCTTGAGCTAAAATGTTTGCATCTTCAGGCAGAAGCAGGCAACACCAAGGTCTGGCTGTCGCCATGATTAAGCTCTGGGAAAGAAGTTCCATTGCAAAAATTGCTCTGAAACGTGGTGTCCAGCTAACTACAAGCGAAAGAATGGCTGAAGATATCAAGGTAAGAACTTGGTATTGACCATAAAATGATCAACCTGATTTTTTTTTTTTAAACCAATAAGGATGAAACCAAAGCAAACTGAAAGGTCTTCAACTTTGGTGGGGCCAGGACAGTTTTTCTAACTTGCATATGCCTTCTACTTTGCTGGGTCCTTTTGTGATACCCAAATTATGCTATTGATTAATATGTGTCCAACTGAAGAAAGAAAGAAAAAAGATCTCATAGTTTGCATCATTTTGATCCATTTAGAAGCTGATATTGGGAGCAGTTTGCATTTATTTAGAATGTCACGCTTTCCTATGTCTTTGACTTTATAGGCTTATAACTTGCTTAATTTTCTTTCTTGGAACTAAATGTGGACATGTAAATTGAAGATACGAGGTAACTACATCTGGGGTTTATACATCTTTGTGCGAGAGCATTTTTTGTCTTGATTACTGATCTATTGAGTAGGATTCTAATTTATTCTTTTATCTTGTTGAATTATGAATTCAACTCTGCAGTATGTCTATACTGTTACATTTAGATCTTCATAGAGATATCTGTTATGCAGTATAGGGACTGTGGAATTTTTAAGTTACAGGGAATGATTGTAGTAGAAGGAATGAAAAATCATGATAAGTGGAGGAGAAAAAATGTCACTGCTTTAACACTTTAAAGAAGAATACTTTGGCTTGTTAAGTCCTATATCACCACAAAAGATGCAAGTAAATGTAATTGGTATCCATCAAGAACGTCAAGTTGTTGCTAATAAGCACCAAATAATTCTAAGAAATTTAAAGTTTGACATAATCACTTCTTAGAAATAATTTTGAGGTTTCTTACATAATGGAATTGATATGAGGACTAACTTTTGTTTACTGTGTCATTTAACCAATTTGAGGTAAGTAGAACCCAGATGTGTTTCAGTGTTCTTCTTCATTGCAATATCTACCAGAATACTAGCATCAGAGTAACATGATGAAATTTACTTTGGGAAATGTGTTTGGAAGCAGAGTTTGACAGGGGGAGTACTACTCTCTAGAAACAAGGACTTCTTGGTGTTTTATAGAGGGAAAAACTTTTTGTCACCAGACGTTGCTGAAGCTTTGCTGGAAAAGGAGAGACTGGCTAAGACATTGCAAGATGAAGAAGAACATGCACGCTTGAGGGCATCAGCCTTGGTTACACCAAGTAGGGTAATAAGTGATGAATCTGGAACTGCTGGTACTCTTGGAGAAACATTAGATGCTCATGCTAGATGGGGCAAAAAACTAGATGATGATCTCAAGGCAAAAGTTATGAGAGAAGCAGAAATGCTGAGGCATGCCAACCTTGTCAGAAAGCTCGAAACAAAGCTTGCTTTTGTAAGTCCTTAGCTCTAGTGTTAATGAATTAGTATCCTAAGAATTACATCAGAATTGCTGGTCTTATAGCTTTGTTATTTTTTTTACGGTACCAAGAATTGCATCAGATACTTTTCTCAGTTAACATGTTTTAAGCTTCTAAGTTCCCCTCAGATCATTTTCTAATATTTACTTCATTTACAGGCTGAAACAAAGATAAGTAAAGCTGAACGAGCTCTCTCAAAGGTGGAAGAGACCTTATATCCGGCAGATCGGGCTGCAGATCTTCAGAGCATTACTGATGAAGAGAGGTTTATGTTTAGAAAGCTTGGTTTAAGGATGAAAGCATTCCTACTTCTAGGCAAGAAAATTTTTCAGAATATCTGTTATTCTTGATTGTCAAAAAGCATTTGTTGCTGTCTATGGATGTAAGTGCTTCTCATCCAGATTGAAATGTGAAATCCTCCTCCTTCAGGTAGACGTGGAGTTTTTGACGGTACTGTGGAGAATATGCATTTACATTGGAAATACCGCGAACTGGTCAAGATCATTGTAAAGGCTAAAAACTTTGAAGAAGTCAAAGCTATTGCATTATCCCTTGAAGCTGAGAGTGGTGGTCTGTTGGTTTCTGTTGACAAAGTATCGAAGGGCTATGCTATAATTGTTTTTCGGGGTAAGGACTATAAGAGGCCTTCCACTCTGAGGCCTAAGAATCTCTTGACAAAAAGAAAAGCGTTGGCTCGCTCTATTGAGCTTCAAAGGCGCCAGGTACCTTTTATTTTGTGTTCACTGATCATGACAATATCTCTCTGCTTGTATGTGTCATGCAAACAAGTTGACTCTGCTGAATTGTTTGAATATTGTGCACAAAGCACCTTTTGGGTCTCCTTTATGTCTGATGCAATCATATGATACTTATACAGCTATATTTGCTTGACCCTTTAAACTGTATGCCATTATCCACCTCCACCACTAATATTTGGAGTGGATGAAATTTGATTCATCTGATGCTTCTCCCAATATGCTATTCCCTTGGCACGTTTTAAACTTGTTATGCATGTTTGCCTCATGTTTTGCCATAAAAGCCCTTGACTTGGTGAGCATTCTTGTAACTAACAGGCTCTCCTGAAGCATATTGCAAGGCTGCAAACAAACGTGGAGCAGATAAGAGGAGAAATCGTACGGGTTCCAATCTGTTTTATCCAACTCAAAGAGTAGCTTGGATTCATTTTGCTATTTTTCATCGATATTTATCATTTCCAGTTCCTAATTTAACTCGAGGTGTGGTTTTTCGATGCACAAATATAGGAACAAATGGCAAATGTGAAGGACCAAGGGGATGGGGAGCTGTATGACAGATTAGATTCTGCTTATCCCACCGAGGATGATGAGGACAGTGAGGTTAATTACTAACCTGTCTTAGATTTGATTCGAAGAATAACGTGATCATTCACATAGGAAATGCATTTTTCAAAATAGTGCTTTTGATGAAGCTGAGGTTGCATTATATTAGTTATATCGTCCTCTTCACAGTGTCAACTATGGCATTGGAACAGTTTCTTCCCGCTTTAGCATCGATGGTTATGTTTTTTCTTGTTTTTGAATTTTCTCCAAATCTATCCATGATCAGGAAGAAGAGGATGGCGCATACCCTGAGACATATGGCAGTGAAACTGATCTCGTAGACAAAAGTGATGACCCTTTTAGTAGTCACCATTCGGGGAATTTTGTATATCGTACTGGAGATGTATCAGAATCAGAAACAGAATATGTGGAGCCATAGAGCTCGGCATTCAACAGTGCAATGTTAGCATCATTGGAATTGGAGGAACAAAGGTGCAGATGGGCAAACTAACAGGCAGCAGCAGCCATACAGGTTGCCTTACTATCCAACGAACAAACTATGTTCATCAATCCATGATGCGTGGCGTCTTGTAGTCTTCCTTGAATCGTTCCATTCATTTTATTTGTAGCTAACTGTACATGTCCAAAGAAAGTCTTGGCAACAGGCCAGTAATTGAGTCTCATAGTCATGATATGGTTTTTGAGCTGTGCATAACCCTGTATTGGATCTAAATTTCATCGACTTTCATAAACTTAATAGATCACAAGAATCCACTGAGCAACATCAAAATATATGAAAATTCTTTGTATTGTGCGACCAAAATGCCGCTGCCTGTGTGTTTAAATTTGCAACACTTGCGAAGAAATTGTTTAAATTATTTTGATGCAAATGAAGGCCTAAACCCTGAACGCATATTTAGTAGGCAAAGCAACAAGAAAACCAAATTCCCCTGCCATGAAGCTCCTGACTTCTCGATATGATGCCAAAAAAATGCCCAAAAAAAAAAAATCATGCAAGTTTGACCATCTGCGTTGACATTATGTGAATGAACACAGTTGACCGAGAGATGTGGTCCTCCGGACATTTGACTTCCTGTACGTCGGGAATTGTCAAGAGATGCAATTATGGCACTAGTATTACCCAAAATTTGAGGAACTGCAAGTTGATCCTACATTTCAAGAATAATGAAACCAAATTATGAAGTAAAAAAGAAATCTACAAGTGGGTTCTAAATCTTGAAGAGCCAATCACATCTCAAATGATGTATTGAAGGAAAACATACTACCAAAACTAATGATGGAATTCATGTACTCGCTACTTATATCCCTAAAAAAAAAAAAAAAAAGCACTTACAAAATTCATTGAATAGTAAAACAACTGCGTAAGTACTACCCCATTTAAAAGGGAAAATCTGCTTGATTACTCAATTAAATCCAGTGAGCTCCAGCTTTCATATTTGCATTGAAACAGTTTGCTCATGCTTTGCTCTTATCTTCAGTAAAGTAGCAACAATTTGTAAGTTTACTTCACAGTAATCCTATACCTGAAATTTCAAATTTGGGTGCTTCAGTAAATAGATGTGTTAGTATAATTGTGGGCGAGCACAGGGGGACGTACTTTGACCATTTGCGTTTTGTGAATAAACTAATATGAAATGATTGATGCAGACAGTATCTGTGTTTGACCCTACTAGACTACATGATCGTAGGTTGAATCGCGTCTTGACTGCACGCCATATATTTTTCCTCCATACTGTTCATTTGTGGATAAATATTGCTGCGCCGTGTTTCGACTTTCAACTCGCTGTCAATCCAAAACATTTGTTTGATGTGATTAGATAGATCAGCTTGGCCTTCAAGCAAAAATTGAAGAAAATTAGAGCCGAGTAATGTGTTATTTAACACGATTGCTGCATAAACGAATCTATAGTTTTTGAAGTAGATTGATGGTACTTTGGAACTGTTTGGATTGATGGGGTAGGAAAGAAAGGAAATGACAAGAATTGGATGTGTTTAGATTGATTTTTTGAGGAGAGAATGTGAGGAAAAAAAGATTTAATTATTATGTTAAGATATGGTTTCCATTTAAAATAGAATGGGAACGTAAAGAACTAAATTCAAATTATGTTAAAAAACCATTTTTTCCCTCCATTGTAGTTTATTAGCACTTACCATCTTTTCTCTCTTTCTTTTTTTTCCCATTATCAGTTCAAACAAATTATCAATATTTCCTTCTTTTCTCTCCGTCTATTTTGAGGGAATGGTAGGGGGAAAAAAAGAAAAAAAAATGAAAGAATAAGGCTTTTGATGTTTGGATTAATATTTGAAGAGGGAAAGGAAAGGATAGGGAGGGATAAAATCTAGTTATCTTTTATCAATTTACTTTCTGTCTAAAAGTAGGTAGAAACGGAAGGAAATGATGTTAAAATTAATGAAAATTTTAAATTTTTCTAAAAAATCTATTATGTGTTTATAAATTAGACTTTAAAATTATGGATAAAAATATAACTAACACGTAATAGTTTATTTTTCTTTTCTTCCATAATCCAAACAAGACGATCCATGGATTTTAGTTTGCTCTACTCTCCTTTCTTTTTTCTTAATCCTCTAGAATTCTCTCCTTATCTTTCCTCCTCCTTCCTCCAATTAAAATGGCGTGGTAATCTAAACAAGATAAATGAAAATCGCTTTCCTTTATTATCCCTTCTATTTCTTTCCACTCGTGTTTTTCCTTTCCTTTCCTTCTTCGATCCAAAGGGGTGCCTAAAATTGTCTTCTGAAGCAGCATGCCATACCATTGTCCCAAACCTAAAACACAAGTGGCACCTTGTCGACAACAATTTTTACCAACATTATTATGTACTAACTCAACCTATGATTCCTTCATTTTGTCCGCATACTTGTAAAGGCACAATTTAACATACAAGAATGGTGTGAACACATTCATATTTGCTATTAAGTTATTCTGATTCTTTGAAACGGGAATGCCTTGAGTACTTAATTGGATAAAAATAAACTAGTATAAGACACGTTTTAGCAGTTCCAACTCGGCCAAGCAAGCAGAGTGCTCACTGGGAAATGGACAAAATCGCATTGACTGACTTTTGTATCGCGTTGTATAACGAGTAGAAGATTACCCACGAAACGAGTGATTTAAGTACTTCTTGTAGATAACTTATTTTTATTCCTAGTAACTAAATGACTTCACAGCTCCTTGACCACGACCAAAAACATTTGATCACATGTTAATTGTGCAATACATGGCTTCTTTTATCAGATCCTGCGGCTCGAGACATATATAATAACCTTTACAACATAATTTGAAAATCCACGGGGACAACTCAACAGAATCAGAAAGAGAGGGAAAAAAGGCCAAGAGGGCTCATGGAAGAGTATTTCTTTCAACATTACAGCCAAGGGGATGAGGTGTTATGGTTTGATGGAGAAGTCCTTCCACTTCCAGCTGTTGATGATCAGTACCATGGAAGTTCTTTTGTCAAGTATTCGAACCATCCCCTTCAGGGCTTTGGATCGAATGGAAGGGTAAATCATGGAAAGAATGATCGAAACGCAAACAAGAGAATGATAGAGCTGCTGAAGAAGAGGTGGAAACCACCGACGATCGGAGCAGTGGAAGCCGAAAGAGAGAGGAATCGCAAGCATGTAATCAACGAGAGAATGAGAAGAGGGAAGCAGAAGAAGAGTTTCGTCGAGTTGCATAAAATGTTGCCTTATGGAACCAAGGTCAGTACTAATTATCAGCCGCTGTTTTTTGGATTTCATTTTAGTGTGTGTACTGTGTGAAACTTTTTGCTCTGGGTAATGATTTTTGAAGCTGAGGATTTTGTGGGCATTTTTCCTTTCAGGGTGACAAGAATTCTATAGTGCAAATGGCAGCTGAGAGAATTCACGAACTGCAAAGATGCAACGAGGAACTGAAGAGGAGAAAAATTGAGCTTGAGTTGGCTTTAGCTGCAGCAATCCATGATGATGAGGAAAATTTGGAAGTGGCTAAGATTAAGTTAAGGGTGGTTCATCCTTCATCTGGGATTGATTCTATGTTGGAGGTTCTTAAATGCTTGAAGAATACTGGGACTAAAACCAAAGGTATACAATCAACATTTTCATCCCAGGAATTTTCTGCAGTATTGGAGATTGAAGCCAAGGTTTGTCTTCAACTCTCTGCATTTCCCGTGTATGGAAAACTTTCGCTCCCTCTATTTTTTGGCTTGCACGGCACCACTGAGCAACAGTACTTGTTGAAACCAACATATCATCATTTTTCCAAGATTCTATAAGTACTATTTACATTATTGAAGCACCTATAAGGCAAAAGAGCAACAAACCTTAAATCACAAACGATGATGCTCACCAACATGTTAGTGAAAAAATAGAAAGAGAGAGAGATTGAATAAACTTGCTAGTAATAGAAAAGAAACGTGTATTGCGCTTGACCAAGAAACCAACATGTTAATATCGGAGGAATACTTCTCGTATTTTAGGAGGCTGTAGCTTGTTTTAAACTAGTCAATGAAAGCAATATATATATATATATGACTTCATAGATGTTTAAGAATAAGAAAATCTACTAGCGATAAGCTTCTAGTACATGTAGATGTTCTCTGATGATTAAAGGATTATGTTAAAGATAGTTGATCTCACTAAACTAATAAATGTTCACATTAGAGCTTACTTGAAAAGCTTTTCTTCAAATAATTAAAAACGACTTTGAGCTGCCTGCATCACTTACTTGACAAAACTTGAAATTGTTTCTTGCGGAATTGTAATATCTTGGTGCTTAGTTTCTTGCCTAATATGATTTCTTTCAATCTCAAAGAATCAGGTTTAAGTAAGTAATGCTCATTTTCATATCAAACCATTCGATCGAGGCATTTGTTTATTTTTTTAATAATCTCTGTCCAAAGAAATCTGGAAGGTTGCTGTGTGAAGGGATATACTTATTCCGCTACAGCAACATCAATGTGACTCTCAACTGATGTATCCCTTTTTCCTGATGTTTTGTCAAATGATTTGGTGGAAGGGAGCTGCAGAAGTGGAAAAGGCAGTTCACGAAACCTTATTTGAAGCTGAGAAGAAATTTCGATGTCCTGTCCTGTTTGATTGAGAGAAATCTGAAGAAGATCAGCATTGCTGACGCTGATGGCTGCCCGTGGAATATTCAGGAGAAACCAAATACAAGGGGCCAAGCTTAACGCCAGTCTTGACCTTTTTTTTTTTTTTTTTTTTTTTCAATCGTCGCTGAATTCTTGACCAATTGGCCATTGTACACATAAATTAGAGACGTGGAAGGTGGACTAGTCAATAAAATTCAGTGTACACATAAAATTGACATTTGTCTCTAAATATAACCATAACTTCGTTTGCTGTCAAAAGAGATTATCAGTTTAGAAAAAAATGAGATTAAAAAAAAAAAAGGTTCCCTCTCCCTCCTGAGAGCTGCACCGTCCCGTTTTTACTTTTTACTACTAGTATGCATGAATAAATTAGGAGACCAGTGAAATCTCACACTGCTTAATTTCCTCTTTTTTTTCTTCTTCTTCTTCTTCTTTTTGTCCATACTTACTTTGCTAGTAGATGCTACTACACCATTGGAGGGGGGAAATTTTATTCTAATCAGGAGCCAGCAACTTGACAAAGTTTTTTTTTTTTTTTTTTCTACAAAGACAAAGTTAAGTTGTGTTCAGTAGTTGATTTATGACCAATGAAGTATTATTGCAAACCAGATAAAAACAAGAACAGCTGCTTCGTGCCCACATCGAGGGTAGCGTCTCTCCACGACCCTCTGGAAACATTATTGAGAAGACGTTCAACAGACCCCATTGTCTTCTTCCTCTTTTCTTTCGGTTAAGGTTAATGTTGCCTTGCCACCCTCTTAGCAAATCCGTGCCGGACTCAATTGGCTACAGAGTTTCGTCTCTGAGAAATCCATCCACAAGAAAAAAAAAAAAAACTGATTTGGCCAGCAATTTCAGCGCTTCAGGCAAACAACTGAGACTGGTAAGTTCTTTATTCCCCATTTAACTAGTAAAAAAAGGATGGCGAGGTAGCAAGGCAGCATAACATCAACCTTGTCCCTAAAAATAGGCCGCGCTTTGCATCTAATGTGGGATTGAAAAAAATGATTTGAGATTAATAGATTTCCCAATTTTAATTACAACAACTTCATTGGTCAAAGATCAAGAACTGAGTCTATGTTGGGAGGAACGAGTTGCTTGACTAGGGGGCTGCTTTAAAACTGAGGACTATTTTCCTCATTGTACAAACGCCCAACAACTTAACACTAAATTATTCCGGATTACGAGATTTAACACCTTGAATAGCAAAGAGGAAAAGAAGGAAAGACGCAGCAGCCTTCAGGAATACGTGCTGTAAGACCTTGAATGGAGAAGCAAGCAAGAAAGGACAGAACGGTCGCCAGAAAACTCTGTTCATTTATTTATTTTTTTATCAACCCACCCGAAATCCTAGTTCAAGGACACACACAGTCTTAACTCGAATTAGATCCATACGACGACCAGTCTTACCACATCTCATGCTTCGTGATAACCTCAATGATGGTGATACAGTGTAGCACCTCTATATTCCATCAAAGAGGGGCCTACATGGCCGTAGACATAAAACTGTACCATGTAAATTAATTGCGACCAAGGCTGCAAGCAAATGAAAAAACAAAAATATTGAGAAGACGAGAGAGCTGAAGCAAATCTGACCTTTAACAAACAGTATCAGTCAAAAAACTTGTACTCAGTCTTTCAGATGCAGTATTAAGCTAAAGAACAACGTTTAAACATCCATAGTAGAATCTAAAATCCCAGGGCAAAACAGAGTAGGTAAAGCATAGCTTAGGAATCTTGAAACAAAACTTCACATATCTTCCAGCTGATAGCAGAACGCCTCACTTCAGAGGAATGAACCTTGAAGAATGGGTGGCACCAATACCTGGCCTACCGTGCTTGACAGGCTTGTATGATATTGAAAACTCAGCTAGATAGTGGCCAATCATTTCTGGCTTGACCTCAATGGTATTGAAAGATTTTCCATTGTAAACACCAATTACGCTGCCAATCATCTCAGGTACTATAATCATGTTACGAAGATGTGTCTTCACCAGATTTGGTTTCTCACCAGGTGGGGCCTCACGTTTCTGACCCAAAATTCAAGAGCATTTTCGTGTTAGAACTCTCAAATAGAGGCCAAATGCTGATCCTATTGTTAGTCTACTCATATACAAAAGAGAGATTGCAGCAATGGTATCGTTATCTATTCACAAACAGCTTAGATTCCACAAACACTCAAAAAAGTAATAAAATGAAAACAGTAATGGAAGACATTGGAATGTCGACACTAGAGGAAGACATTCATAGCCTAACTAGCTTGTTTCAATGTGCTTCATTTGTTTAACAAATACTGTTAATATGGATTTATGTATTAGTATTAGTGGATATGCAGTAGGCATATTATTGGATGAGGAGAGAATCTATGTTTCTTCTTAAGTGTCAAGGTACACTTTTGTAAAGATGCTTGAGCCGTCGCTCAGATATTGTACAGTTTTGACTCATCAATAAAATTTCTACCGTTTCTGGAAAAAAAAAGTAATAAAATGAAAACAGTGATCTAAAGCTGGGAAAAGAAAACAAACAACATCGAGTCAGGCACCAAACAGATAACTAAAATAATTTTAAAAGGTTTTACACAAAGGCCTCTATCACCATCCAAACAAATCAAATGCCATGCAAGTCAGTAAACCACAAAACTTTTCATAGGGCTCAAAGCAAGCTCTTTTTGAGAACATCAGCATAATAATTACAGTTGACAGCATACCAGTAATATAATGCAAAATACTAAAATAGGCTATTCTACAAATATACAAAGTTCCTGATTGTTATTTATTCAAATATCGCTATTCAGGTTCAAAACCAATTATGCCACATTACTAATAAGATCTTAAACTAATAATTGCAGCACCAAGAGAACATAAAACAGGAACTGCCTGACATACAACGTTGCTGCTCCAAAATAATTATGCACATTAAAATTCTTATGAACTACTTCCAAAAAAATTGCCTTGCTACCCACAATTGATATCGATGCACACATATCAGCAACAAATAAAAAACAAGGGCATAAGCTTCTGCAAACCTACAAAACCGGAAAGAAATATACACATACCGCCTTTCGCAGCTTCTTGATCAAAGCCATGGGTTTCCTCTTCAAGCCCCTATTGAACCTACAATCAAACCGAAGCGTATATAATCAGAGCCACTACCCATTTACAACTTCCCCAAGCACTAACTATAAAACTAAATATGCTTCACCTCACCAAATAATTACCAATTTTTAACACCACATAATTCATCCATACACACTTCCTTCCCTCTACATAACAGTAGCAAAAACTCCCATTTCAGAAAAGTAAAACATTTTTCAGCATACTAACAATATCCACATTAACAAGGGAATGAAAAATACCACAAAAAAATTAATCAAATGCCCGCATAATAAAACCGCACTATCTACACACACAACTGAACCTCGGAGCTAAATATTCATCATAATGGGGAGAAAAACAAGAAATCTCATTCATTGATTAACTAAACAACACTTTTCCGCATCCCCTTATACACACATGTACAAACTCGTTCACAAAAATCCAAACTTTAAGCAAAAGAAAAATTGAAAACTACCTTCTGCGAGCACGAGCATGGAAGAGCTTAACAAGCTCATCAGTGGACATGTCGAGGAGAGCATCGAGATCCACGCCTCTGAAACTAAACTTCTTGAACGTCCTCTTCTTTGGCTGTGCGGCCGTAACATCGGTCTCCACATCCGCCTATTTTCCACCAAAAAAAGATCAGAAAAATTCAATGATTTATTGATGAAACGCAAAATAAATGCATTTTGTTCCAATTGACCGTGCCGTTAGAGAATTACCATGGTGATTCGAGGGAGAAGTCGCAGATAGAACTCTACGTTTTGGGGAGAGATGGAGCGAAGCGGCTGCTAGGGTTTTCAGAGAAGGTGAGAAATGCAGTGAAGGTTTATGTTGGTATTTATATGTACGAGTCACCTAGGGACCAGGGCAAAAGAGGGTGTCGATGGGAAAAGATGTTTACTAGCAAGGGAGCTCTATTTCCTTTAAATTATTTTCAGGCCCTTCACTTTTTTATAAGGATTTTGTATATAAACAAAAAAATTCTTTGCCTTGGATTGTCCAATTTTTGTCAAACAATAATGTCTCGTTTGAAACGTGCTAATTTCATTGGTATGGGATTTTTCAAGAAAGTAAAGGCACCTTTGTTACTAATATATAGCCAATTTTGATGAAATGAAATTTAACAATCTAGTGTAAAGTTACAATTAAAAAATAAAAAAATTCAAGACTTTGTCTTTTTGCTTTATCAAATAATACTCCTTGATAAATTTAAAACTATTTAAATGGACAATAATAAGGACTATTTAAACTCTTAAAACACAAAATTTCTAGCTATTCTTATATAACAATCTCTTTCCTTTTTAATTACTTCAATCTAAATTTTGTCTATCACTAGCTAAATTTTAATTATGGGATAATTTCAGAAATCTTCCCTGAGATTTCTGACAATTTCACTTACCTCTTTTTAGGATTGAAAAATTTCACCAACCTCCTTTCATATAGTAAAATGACTATAATATTCTTCGCTTATAAATAACTCTTACCAAAACAAAATCCTACAACTACTTAGTTGTTTATTCTAAAGCAATGAGTGTCATATAAAATAAATTCTTATTTTCTCTCTCCGATTATCTCTCCTATCTCCTCTTGCATTTCATAATCCACTATTTTTTCACAACTACCATCTGATACATCTCAAATTCTCATTATCATGGAATAGATCCTCTCTCTCTCTCTCTCTCTCTCTCTCTCTCTCTCTCTCTCTCTCTCTCTCTCCTTCTTTTTTTGTGTAAGTATTATTGAATTGAAATTGCCAGATTACAAGCTACTGGATTAGATTTGTTGTCACACTAAATGAAGGTAAAAAAGATGTCACAATTGATTTTGCATGGGAAGTTTTGGACGACAATGGAAGGCTATCAAAATTGTAAGAATATGGGAATTAAATTGAAATGGTTTATTGACTTCGTTAGGATTGTGTTTATGTCGTTTACAATATTGTAACGTGAAAGAAATTTATTAGTGAGTTTTTGCCCTTATGAGTAACAAGGGGGCATTTTAGGATTTTTAGAACAAATTTAGCATACTGGATCTATAGTATTACTAAAATGCTAATCATAGGGGAGGTAGGTATAATTTTTTAAACTATAGGGAAGCTTTTTATAGTAGTTAAAAACTTCAGGGGAGGTTTTTAAAATTAGCCCTTTAATTATTTGACAAAAAGAAAAAAAGATGTAAAAAGTAAAAAAACAAAGAAGGAAATTTTCAGAAACCTAAGAGGGCCTCCTGCGTCTGCTTAGGAGCCCAAAACATGCTTTCCTCCCGGCTATGATTTTGTCTTGATGTATCTTGACGAACCGTGACTGATGTTCGATTGAGCCCATATTGCCTCATGGGCAATGCAGATACCTCTTACGCGATAAAGCCCATTTATAGTCTTCAGTTATTGACCCCACTAAATTTCTGGTTCCATTTTTTTTTTTTTTTTGTCAGCAACGATACATGTGTATAACCTACTCTATCCTAATCTAGGGGGGAGGGGAGCCTAAGGAGGCTGTTGTAGGAGCTAGTGGGTATACAGACCCAACTAGACCAAGGGAGTGCTATGGCACAACCCTTAGATTTTTTTCGCTGCTGATGAGGTTTGAACCCTCACCAACAGCCTAAGGAGGGACTTAATCCCTCCCTGGTGGCTACTGAGCCATTGGCCCAGTGATTTTCTGGTTCCATTTGAATGGTGTATCTTATAGAATGTTTATCCAAAATTTACTATAGATTACTGTAACTGCTTTAACTAAAGGAAAAATCGTTCCAAACATCATTTACATTTTGTAAAATAATTTTTTTTGTTAGTCACTTTTAAAAGTATACTATTGCGTCCTTTACAAATTCATATTGGTCAAATTTGATTCCTATTTAGGTTTCCGACTAATTTTTTGTTGGAATTCATCACGCGCCTTGCAGTGATCATTTTTTTAGGGGCAAAATTGTTAAATTAAAATTTACATAATCCGATTTATAGTTCCTTACAATTCACAAAATGAATTGTTTCGTCCATCACATTTCATAAAATAAATTTTTTAATCTCTCACAATTCACAAAATGAATTTTTTCATCTCTCATTGACCATGTGTAAAAATAATTTTTTTTAATCTATGTATATATCTATTTGATTTCACCTGAACAGTACGAATAGTATGTAATATATCTTTATTTGATTTCACCTAAACAGACTAATTGTAATTGTATACATGCTATTCAATAGCTATATACATGAGTTTAAATCTAATAATTTTGTTTAAACCCATATGTATATATTTATTTATTTGATTTCACCATGTGAATCTATGCAATATTTGTAGTCTTTCTCTTTTGCTAATAATTCATTTATTGAGTTGTATAATAAGGCTATCTAATTAATCGATTCTAATTCGAATTTTATAGTTATGCTAACAAATTGTAGTTTAAATATGAAATTTTTACTCGCCACCTTTAAGATCAATAGTTGAATTCATTGTCTTGTTATACTTTAAGATCAGTAGTTTAAATTGTAGTCTTTCTTTTTGTTATACTTTTTTTTGTTTATTTTTTCTGTCCAAATTTAATTCGATATAAACATTTAATAATGTTTAGGATTAAATACCTTATTTATGTTCAATTTTCGAGTAAAAGAAAATGAACATGAGTGAAAAACTAACAATTTTTTAAAATTCTTGTATATATCTATTTAATTTCATCTGAACAGTACGTTCAAATGAAATCTCTATTCAGATGAAATTAAATAGAGATATATTACATGTTATTCATATTATTCAGGTGAAATCAAATAGATATATACATGAATTTTTAAAAAAAGTTATTCATACACATGATTGATGAGAGATGAAAAAAATTATTTTGTAAAATATGATGGATGAAAAAATTTATTTTATAAAATGTGAGAGACAAAACAATTCATATTATGAAATGCAATTGACAAAAAAAAATTCATTTTGTAAAATGTGAGGGACTATGGATCAGATCATGTAAATTTTGTTTTGACAATTTTGCCCTTAAAAAATGATCACATGCAAGGCATGTGGTAGATTCAGATCAAAATTAATCAAAAATCTAAATAGGGATCAAATTTGACCAATGTGAATTTGTAAGGGACATAAAAGTACATTTTAAAAATGAGGGACGAAAAAGTTATTTTACAAAATGTAATGAGCGTTTTAAATGATTTTCCGTTAAATAAACTAGTGTATTTGACACACCATAGGTGTGTGCTTATTTCGAAAAATGTATGATTATTTTTTTTATATTAAGTTTTCACATATCATGGTAGACATGTATGTATTTATTTGAGCATTCTATAATTACTAATTTTGCTTTGAAAGATGTTATTGTATTTTACATTAGAGTAAATATTATATACACTGACAATGTATACACTATCACGGTTGGATACACGACACATGTGTAAAATTTGGGTTTCAAATTCAATTTTAAATTATGTGTTATGCATCCAATGGTGAAAGTGTATACAATATCAGTATATAGAAGATTAATTCTTAAAATTATACTAGAGAAAAAAAGGAAATATGAATAGTTTGAAAACAAGTTTAACAGGGTATTTTTGGTATAACATAAATTGGTACAAAAAGTTTACATCAAAACCCTACTCTCCCTTTTATATATATATATATATATATATATATATATATATATATATATATATATATTAGTTTTAAAGGCACACCAAGTATGTATGTGTGTGTAGTTGAGAAATAATTGTTATTTATCATGAATTTGTAAATTTTATTTTTTGAACAAGTAAATTTTATGAGAATATTTCATCAATAAACTTCAATTTACAAGTAATTTTTTTCTTTAATAAAAAATAGATAATTTGTTAGTAGCAATACCTAGGATAGTTATGAGCAGTTGCATTGGCATATGTGATTAGGTAATTAGGATAAATCTTCAAAAAATAATAGAAAATGTTTACACCAACTGTCACTACTCTTCCTTTGTATATTGTATAGTAAGTATACACATTGTTATTATACATATAATTGGATCCATGTAAATTAGGTGTTTCTAGGGCTATTTCAAAAAAATTGTTGTAACTTTGTATGTAAAGGGACAAATCAGTTAGAGAATCACTTATTATTACTTAATAGATTAATACAATGCATGTGGACATTAAAGTAATAAATGTAAATAGTAAAATAATAAGGTAAAAATATAACAAACTTTGTTACTCATTGAAAATCATGTCGCACAATCAATCTCATTCATTCATTCAACGTTATATCAATGTTATCTGCATAATTAATTTGAGCAAATTGCGCGAAATGTCATTAAATTATTGCAAGATGCCGGTTTTGGTCAATTTTTTATTAGCCGAAAATGTCACTAAACTGGTAAACCTATACCGTTTTGGTCACTCCGTGATCTTATGCCGTTAGGAGAGGCGGAAAGTAACTTTTTGAGGGGCAATTTCATCTGCACAGCTTTTGTGGGAAGAAATTTTGTCTGGTAAACGAAGGGACAACATTGCAGCTTTTGAGGGTGTTTTCTTCATAGAGGAGGATCATTTTGACAGGTTGAAGGGGGAATTAGAAGTAGTGAGAAAATTTTTTCTGGCTGCAAGGAAATTGGAGAATTCCTTTAAAAGATTTGTAGATTTTGTTCATGAAAATAGGGGGAGGCTTTACTCGTCTTCTGAATTAGATCAGGCAATGTCCAACTTCGACTCAATTGCAGCAGCCTCCATTTTTGGATATTTTTTTGAAGAATTTTAGGCAACAGACCCGATGTCTTGACGATTTTGTTCATCAAGGTTGGTAGGGTTTTTATTCTCTTCTTCTTAAGGATGGATTGCCCTCCACTGTAGCAGATCGAGAAACTCTAGGGAATTTTAGGCAACCAATCAGAGATTTTTACAAAAGGATGTGGGATTCCATGGTGCAACTCTTTTCGGAATCCAGAATGAGATATTTACAATAGCGCTGAGAGCATCACTTGACGGGTGAATGGGAAAATATGTCTTATGAGAGAATTGAATTCATTGGTTTCCAACAGAATGTTGAGAACATTTTCTGCCTTGGTATAGTCTATGATTCATTGGTCTTTTCAATCTTGGAACTTGTTCGAATGAACCCGACATTACTAGAAGAGTTCCGTCGCCCTGGCCGGAGGAGAAGCCTCAAATTTATCAAACATTTTCCAGTTGTGGCTTTATTTGCAGCACATCTTTGTTGTTGATTTTTAAGAGATCGAACTGTTGTCCCTTCAATTACCAGACAGAATTTTTCCCACAAAAGTTGTGCAGACGAAATTGCCCCTCAAAAAGTTATTTTCCATCTCTCCTAACGACATAAGATCACGGAGTGATCAAAACGGTACAGATTTATTAGTTCAGTGACATTTTTTGCTAATAAAAAAGTTTAGTGACAAAAACTGGCACCTTGCAATAATTTAGTGACGTTTCGCGTAATTTGCTCTAATTAATTTATAGTAAAAATATTATTACATTTGCATAGATAGCGTTATCCCTAACTAAACAATATCCTAAGTGTGCAAAATAGTTTATGATCTTTGCAAAATAACATAAGTGTGATGATTGCAATGTTCTCTTTGTTAATTCACAAGTTGAGCATATAGACGTTTTTTGGTTGTTTAGAGTTTGCTTATGTAGCTGAAGACAAGCTTTGCTCACTTGTTTATAAAGAAAGGAGAGTCACAATAGTCATTTATACAAAATCATACTTATACAGTAAATGGTAGATAAATAGTTTTCATCCATAGTGTACATTAACTATATATTTAGGGTATAAATGAATTTAATCAAATTGACTACTTTAGTGTTTAAACTTGTTTAATTATTTTAATGAGTTTGAAATTTTGTTCAAGTTTGGTTTGGTTATCTATCCAATCAAGTTTAAATGTTATAGAATATAAAATACCGTTCAAACTTAGTTGGTGAACCAAATTTAAATAAATTCTTACCAAGTCGAGTTCTTGAGTAGTTTAGTTCATTTTTTAAATTTACATATACCACTGTACAACGCTTACAAATACACTCATGGAGTGTGATGAATGATAATGGCAAACTTCTTTTGGAAAATGACAATTATGCCTTACACTAATTAGCGATTGGGTAGAAATTAAAAAGAATAAGGGCTATTTGGCAAACGAGTTTTTTGGATGTTTGCCTAATTTTTTATTATAACTTACTATATAATTTGTAGAAAAAAATTTTAAGATGCAAAACTTCTTTTTTTTTGTCATTCTTTTTCTTTTTCCTTTTCTTTACTCTCCTTTTCTTCTCCCTCACCTTACCACTGATGGCACTCCCTTAGGTTACTGCCGGGTGCCGGTGTCAGAACCTCCGCAGGTGACCAGTGCCAATAGCAGTAGGAAGTTTTTTTTTTCTCTTTCCTCCCCTCTTTCCCCTGCACGATCTGGTCGAGCGACTAGATTGCGTTGGGGGGAGAAAGATGGGAAGGAGGAGAGAGAAGAAAAAGAAGAAAAAATTTTTAAAAAAAGAGATAGCTAGCGCTGGTGTTGGCGTCGGAAGAGATGGCCAATACTGGAAGAGATGTTGGCCGGTGTTGGTAGGCAGCAGAGTTGGTGGTAGGTTGAGGTGGGGGTAGAAGAAGAAGAAAGGAAAGAAGGAAAAATTTTTTTTTATGTGTTTTTAGGTATTTTGAAGTATGCATTTTAAAAATTTTGAAGAATTTTTTGAAATTACTATAATTAAAGTTGTTAAAAAACTTGTAGGAGAAAAACTAAGCAAAAAACTGATTTGCCAGACATGGCCTATATTTGATCTGCCACTATAACAAGTGTTATGATATTAGGTGATAATCATAGAGTATGCACCAAGCACTAATTAAAATTTTAAAGGCTTTAATTGAAACCTAATATGTAACT
This sequence comes from Coffea arabica, assembly GCF_036785885.1. Lineage (NCBI taxonomy): Eukaryota > Viridiplantae > Streptophyta > Magnoliopsida > Gentianales > Rubiaceae > Coffea > Coffea arabica. The sequence continues at coordinate 4,151,665 of NC_092315.1, forward strand.
TGTCAAATTAACTAGCTAACGAAAATACGAATCACTTATTCCATTACTTTACACTTATGTACTAAAAGGAGTTTTTGTCCGCGTGTTTGGATATGAATTATTTACATAAAAATTATTTTATTTACAACACAAATACATTTTTTAATATAACATTTTATCGTTCCATCGTTTTATCTCACATATATTATATCATTAAAAATATTACAGTAACATTTCAAATAATCTCCCATCTAAGCACACTAATTTGTTGATGTACATTAACAATTAACATCCAAATTAGCACTTTTAAGGTTGAGCTCAACCCAAAAAAAAAAACATGATTATAATTCCATTATAACAATTGGACCAAAATTCTTTAACATCCCTTAACCAAAAAAACCATACAAAAACTCCTTTGAAATTTCCTACCCAATGACCTACAAAATCACCCTGATGTTACAAATTTCCATCAATTAAAGCCCAAGTAATCTACATAAAGACTCATCCGCAAAAGCACAAAAACGTACTACCCTTCGAGGAATCACCCACCATCGTCCCCAATTACACCTCAATCCGCGTCATTCCCTCAACATCCATTATCAACCGTCGATAAGGTTCCAATCCAACAGTATAGATTTAAAACTCTAACAACTTCAGATCACAATCCCGTTTCACAAATTTTCCACCAATCACATTCCTCCATTTCCCTCTATAAATACCCTTTCCACAAATTAAAAAAAAAAATCAGTAACTCCTCCTCTTCATTTTCCCTCTGTCTTAATCTAAATTCCAATTTTCAATTTTTCATCCATGGCGCCTCCATCCAAAACCGCAGCAGCCGGCAAACGGGCAAAATCTCCGGCGACTAAAAGTGCCGCTGCTGTCAAAGCCAGAAAAGCTCCTGCTGCGAAGAAAGTCCGATCTTATCCTACTTACTTTGAGGTATATAATATTGAAATTTTTGTAATCTGATCGGATTATCGTATTTTTGCTCTATTGTTCATTGGTTTTTTATTTTTGTCTGCGGTTTTCAGATGATTAAGGAGGCGATTATTGCGTTGAAGGAGAGAACCGGGTCGAGTCCGTATGCAATTGCGAAGTTTATTGAAGAGAAGCAGAAGGATTTGCCGCCGAATTTCAAGAAGCTTTTGTCGGTTCAGTTGAAAAAGCTTTTGGCGTCGGGAAAACTGATTAAGGTGAAGAATTCGTTCAAGCTCGCTGCTCCTGTGAAGCCTACTACTGCTGCTGCTGCTGCTGCTGCCGGGGAGAAGAAGCCGAAGAAGGCTGTTGCTCCAAAGAAAGAGGCGGCGGGTACCAAGAGGAAGAGAACTGCTAATGTGGAGAAGAAGAAGCCGAAGGTGGTTGCTGCAGTGTCAGCGAAAGTCAAGAAAACTCCCGTCAAGAAAGCCCCGGTGAAGAAGGCGGTGAAGAAAACGCCGGTGAAGAAGCCTAAGAGCCTCAAGTCGCCGGCGAAGAAGCTTAAGAAATGAGTTGTGTGAGTTGGGGTCTGGAGGGATTAAGGAGTAAATGTGTAAATTCATAGATGGTTGGGGGTTTGGGAGGAATTTCGTTGTTACTATTTCTTATTTTAGCGTTCTGTTTTAAGTAGCATTTAGGTTGTGGTTGGACTTCTTAGTAGGTTATGCAATCGAGGGCAGTTTGACTCAGAAATTATAGTACTAATCCATAATTATCAGTTCATCTTGTGTTTTGGTTGAAGTTTGGGTGATTGACTATTATGTTTGTGATTTTGTGAATCTTAACATCTTGTTTAATTTGCAAAATGCTACTATTTTTTTTTTATTTGCATACAAGTTAAAAATGGTACTTTTTGGTTGTTTTTCCTGAAGAGAAAACCAGACACCAACAAATTATGAATTTTATCTTCAGCATTACCATGATGGCCTTTGTACGAGACTTTCAGCATTCCACCAGTGCCGAGAAAAGCTTGTTACAAAGTGATGATGGTGGAGAATATTTTAACCACAGCTTCTTGTTGATCTGTAACAAACCATCGAACTTACGACGACCCAAAGAAGAGAGTCTATCTATATTGCTGGAACTTCGATTTTGGCAATGACAGTTCTCAGCTCCTGGTTGATAGTTTTCCTTCTGGGCAACAAAACTACGTCATTCCAAATTGAACCTGGCTTCAAGATCGGGTCAGAGTCTTTGTGAAGCTCATATATGGACTCTGCTTCATCATTCAGGCTGCCAACCACCTTCAGACAATTGATGTCTTCAGGGTCTATCAAAAGTTTGCTATCTCCATCTTTCCATGCTATTAACTGCATTCACAAAGATTTGTCAAGTGAGCAATTGTTACAAGTTTCGACTCCAAAAACGACGTCGTCCTTCATAGTTCATGGTTTGAATCAGGATTTATGAATTTAGTGATCCTACAGGAGTCTGAATTCCACGAATAACAGCTGCCTTCCAAACTTTTCGAAGGATACATGCCACAGGGTACTCAATGAAATCCGGTGATCTAAATTCGCATTTGACTAAAGAAGAGAAAGAAAGCTCCTCGACTAGTCGCTCTTGTTCTATGACTTGCTCTCCTGATTTCATTCTTATTCTTTCTGGTGGTTGCAAAGAAGGTTTGATCAGGATAAACTTTACCTTGGGATGTCCACTCGTGTCATTTGTGCAATAGAGCCTTGCATTATCCACCAGTGGGCAGTATCTAGGAAAGGCATTTGCGAATCTCTTGTGTGATTTCAGCTGTGGCTTTTACCCTCACTGCCCTTCCTGTCTGTACTGCTCTCCTGTAACAGTTCAAACGTAAATTATATGGACTCCATAAGAAGTAATTTCAGGCCAATACAGAACCACTGGTAGACTGGGATGTAGAGTACAATTTACATCGTCAAATTTTGATTCTTTGGAACATTTCATTATTATAGATAAAAAATAATAATAAGCAAGCATGTATTTGGAAATCGGATCAATACCTGATGCCTCTCACAACAGCTAGATAAGCATCACAAACAACTCCAACCAACTCTATTCTGTATGGTTTCCTGATCTGAGCTACTTCTCCTTGTTCTTCGATCTGTTCCCAATAATTTTCGGTGACTGTACCATCATCTGCAACCTTGTACCCCACTCCCATGCGGTAGCGATGTTTATGAACATTTCGAACCATTGCAATTGTCTGTTCCACAAAGGGCTCCCATGATAGGGTACCATCCATTATCACGTCACGCCCTTCATTAAGTGCAGTTACTAGGAGGGAAGATGCAGCATCAGTGGAAGATTGATGCACCTGTTTGAGGAATATAACAACTTTTGATGAATCAATTCTTACACTACTTTGCTAAAGGATTTTATGCATGAAATAGTCAATGCTGCAATGCAGATTGGCTTCTTGTCGTGGAAATTAACATTTATCGGAGAGAATTAACTTTCTAAACAGAAATCAAGAAGACAATAAAGGATCATTATAGTACTACTCGGAGAAAGGACCGAAAACTCATCTGCTAGAGCTCTTTTTTGGGTAAGATCAAGCATTGAGAAAAAAATTATTCAGTGACCTAATCAGAATATAAGGACAGAATCAAGGGATAAACAAATTCAACTATTTGATCAATGTTGTGTGTAGATAGATTTTCATCATTGAATGCAGAAAAAATTACCAATTCAGCAGTTTGAAGCATGTCATGGTGACCTCTGGAACTAAGTGCTTTATAGATGACATCTGTCTCCTTGAAAGCATCTGCCTCTACCACCACTGCATTTGCTGCAGCTCCAGACCAAAATGATCTGCCAAAACAGCAATACAAGTAGATATTAATGGATATGGTATCAGCTCAGGGACCGAATCCAAAATGCTACTTATCTTCCCCATGATGTCATCAATAAATTCCATTCAATTTTGTGGATAAGATTTCCAATATAAAAGTTATTCATAAGTTCCAATTATTAAAATTGCTTCAAAGTACTGTAAACTGAACCCTGCAAACATCTTCCTGCTGTTTATATCATTGCAGTACTTGTAGCTTCTTTTCCTATAATAAGCAATCAAAAGGCATGTGGTAATACTCTTTGAGAATCTGTTTCAGGACGGTGCTCTTGCCAGCTCCCATTCCACCACCCATAAAGAGAAGTACTGGACTTCTTTCACTGTGAGCTACGGGAACCATGACTTCTGTACATTTTGATTCCCCATTTGTCTGTCCAATTGCTTTCATCTCCTCCACCAGCGTAGAGAAAACTCTCGCCACCTTCAGGTCCCTGGTGACCTTTTCAAATCTCTGCTTTCTACCCCCCCAAAAAAAAAAAAAAAAGAAGCAATAACTGAAACAAGAGTCATCCTTCTGAAAAAAACTGCATAGTATTAGTAATAGGGGACCATGAAGCTTTAAGTAATAATGCAGTGCACTAGTTTATCTTCAGTTCTTTTGTGGGGAGTGTGTCTAATAATCAATGTGACCATCAAACTTTTTATGTTTCCATGGCCTAAGCAAAAAAATTCTAAGTTTTTGTCCTCCTGGGTATAGGGGCCATGCTACTGGCAGAGGAAAAAAAAATCAAAAGTAGGACTTGTCCATCATCCAACGAAAAGGTTCCTTGCTTTTTCTAAAATTCCTTTTCTAGTATTTTACATTTTAAGAGGCAGGCACAAGCATGAATTTTGGCATTCCTAGATTCTGTTTATATCTAGAAAGATAAAACCATACAAGGTAGATCAATACAGCGAGTCCTTTGTTTTTCCCTTCACTTAATTCTTTTTCTAAATCTGATTACTAGACAGGTTAGACTGACCAAAGCAAGAATTAAGGCTTGCCGTTTTTCTTTTAAAAAAAATAAAAATAAAAATTCAAGGCTAAGGATGAAGGCTTCAACATCTATCGTTCATTCCAAGATAAGGAACAAAGCCCTATAACCATTGACCATAAGGTTATGTTTCATTCTCAAGCATAGGATTCAGTCTTTTACTTCAATTTAAGAACTCTATTAAACGGAAGTTGATGTGTCAAAAATGAACAACAGTGGTTCCTGAAATGGAACAGATGAATAGCTAATACGTCGAAAAGAGCTTAGTTTGGGACAAACCATAGAGATGCACTCCTAAATTTCTCCAACCTAAAATCCTTCTTATGCTACTTGATAAATCTGACAGCTCAAATTATATAATTCCCTCCTGAAGTACTAAGGTCAAATCATCCTCAGTCTTGCATTTCTCAGCAGTCTACATTCCACACTTATGCATTTCTTAGTTACTAGTTAGCCTTGAAGATAAATGCAAATAAGCTTAATACAAAAGGGTTCTCAATTATTGCTGAAGCAACTCCAGACTCGCATTTCCTTTTGCAAAGGCAGCAGAAGAATTAGTTCCATGAAATTGTGCCAAACATGGTCTGAAACAAGTCAATGGTTCTGAGACTTAGCCCTCTGGATTCATCATTTCTTACCAAAGGTAGCAGGTACTATTTTGTTAACTATGGAGATTATGAGGGTGTTTGGACAGCCAATTATTTGGCCAAATATATTTGCTGACATCACCATTACAATTTCCAATACACCTTTTTATCTTCCCAATTACCTTTTTATCTCACATACATCACATCACAAAAAGTGCTACAGTAAAAATATTTCAAATAACTTACAATCCAAACACACTCTATATGTTTCCAGTCAATTGTCTAGTGTTGGTTTAGAATTGACGGGGGAGAGTAGTATGAAAAAATTTCGACAACACAACCAGTGTCAGGCCTGTTATGCCCTGGTGGGGGTATCTGGAGTAAATTACGTGTGAGAGAAGAATGAATGGTCATTTAGCGCATCAGCTTCAATCAGTGGCGGAGCCAGAAAAAATTTTCAGCGAGGCAAAAACAACTTTAAAATTTTTTACCTACTCTTTTTCTAATTTTTTAAGAAAAAAAATATATAACTACAAATGATACATATAATCCATGAAAAATATAAAAAGACAAACTTAAAATTATTAATGTAATAATAAATTTATTTCAAAAAGCAAACTAAACCATTTACAATTACCCACGACGAGTTTTCATATTTTAATGACGGTTTACAACTTTTTCATTTTGAACTTCACGAAATTTATTTTTCTCAATATAAGCAATTAAATAATTATTCATCTAAGTGTCTTCCATTCTAGTTCGTAACCGATTCTTCGCTATATTCATAATTGAAAAAACCCTTTTTACGGTAGTCGTAACAACAGATAAAATCAAAGGTAACTTTACGAGCATATAAATCAATGGATATACAAAACTTTAGGGGGTACACTTAAAATAATATCAAATTTTTATGGGTATTATAGAAATTTAAGGGAGGCAATGGCGGCCGTGCCCCCAGTGTAAATCCGCCCTTGGCTTCGATCCTAGTGGATCAGCTGATTTTTTTCTTGCCACTCCATGACTAATTATGATTAGTTCTTGATGATAAGTCGTAGAATATCAATATCAGTCCTATTCTCTTAGCTGGCTGCTTAATTATTTATGCTACTCCTTACCCTTTAGATGATAATATTTGTATCTTATAACGTCACTACTGACGAAAACAGCCGACTAGAGTGCAAAAGGTCACCTTGTTGCAGCCATTACAAAGTCCTTGAGCTTTTTCTGCTCAGAATCCACACTTAATACCTACACAAAACAAAATTACATCATTTATAAACTTCAAAATCAATTAACTGAATCTCAAATGAATTAAGATTATGGGTTGATTCCAGCCCTTCCAGAAACTTAAAAAAAAAAAAAAACAAATAGTATATAAAGGTACCTGAGTGATCATGAATGAAGCATGACTCCAGTAAAATGCAAAATAAGAAAGAATGCACCTCTCAAATTCTTCGACCAACTTGACATACAAAGAATCTGCATCTGCTTCATTAGCAAAATACTCATAAATCCTATCATGACACCCGTTGGATCTTTTCAAGTACTGATAAGCCAACTTGCTCAACTGAGGGCATTCACTTCCATCTTTAAACCCAATTTGCCTAGCTGCAAACCATACCTCAAAAAAGTTTGTTTAAAAAAAAAAAAACCCAAAAAAAGAAAAGCGCTGACGAATTCTTTAAAGAAAAGGGTGCATACCAACATAATCTGAAAATTTTTCAAGCTTTCCAACACGGCCGGACTCAGTTTTGTCTAAAAATGGAGCAAGAAATTTGTTCAGGTGATGATCTTCGGAGGATGAAGATTTTGACTTTCTTCGCCTAAAATACACGGTTGCAGCCGAGATGAGTCCAATGGCGGTTGCAGCCAGGAAATGGGCAAGAACAACTTTTCCATAGCCATCTGAAGGAATAAAATCGTACCAAATGTAGTAAGCAACACAAGGACACGTATGGGAGATGGAGCAAGAATTTTTTTTTTTTTTTTGGGTTTTAGTTTACCTTGATGATGCATGATTGAAGAATCCAAGATAAAACTACAGTTGAAAATGGCGCGGAAACTTTGCTTTTCTTGATGTACTTTCAGATTTTGATGATGATGGCGCTTTTATATTTTTTCAGTTTATCTAGGCGAATGCGACCTGGAGCCTTGGGGAGATATACTTGGAGCATTGGATATTTTTGTTTAGTCAAAGTCACACTTTCTTAGTTAAACATAGTAAAACTTATTTCTTCTTCCTCTTCTTCTTCTTCTTCTTTTTACCTTTTGCTAGTATTTGAAATTCATTTATTCCTTCATATTTCAAGGAACAATATACTCAACCATTTAATCTAACAACCTCCCTTATGCTTAAAAATATTTTTTTTTGTAATGATCACTCTTTAGTACATCTAATTGTGTCAGACCAATTTTAGATAGAGAAAGACACCATTTTTCATCGTGTTTCTATTTTGTATAGAATTTTTCTAATTCGGTGTCTAGTGAAGTATAATTAAACAAAAATTATACTAACTTGTCATGTGAATACATATATCCAGAATTTATTCCAGTCTCCACATTTAAATACTTTTTTTTCAAATTAATTTTACTTTTATAAAAAAATACTATTATGAAAGAATGTCCATTTGGCACCCATTGATCAGAAACAGAGATAAAATAAAAGGAAGGAATCATCAAAAAGAGTGATGTTGGGTGTAATTTACTCTTTCACTTTGATTCCAGAAATCAATTTTAGTGCAAATGCAATTTCTTCAAAAAAAAAAAAAAAGAAATGCATCTTTCTAAGTTACATGGAAATTGATTGTATTAAGTTTATATATAAGGAAAAAATGCACTTTTCATCCTTAAAGGTTGGGTTGATGACCAATTTCGTCCTCAAAGTTTCATCAAAAATACATTTCATCCTCAAAGTTCCTGAATTTTCGCCAAGGAAAAAATGCACTTTTCATCCTTAAAGGTTGGGTTGATGACCAATTTCGTCCTCAAAGTTTCATCAAAAATACATTTCATCCTCAAAGTTCCTGAATTTTGGCCAATTAGGAACAATTGACAAAATAATACTCAATTTGGACGGAAAGCAGTACATAAGAAGCATGCTCCGTTAGAACCAACTTTGCATTCAACAAAAAACAGGTAAAACCTGTTCTTACTTCATTTATGTCCTCTCCACTTCTTTTCTTGTTGTAGTTCAAAAAAAATTTCTAACCACTAAATCCAGTCATTTGCTGCCAAAAAGGTTGACATAAATGGTCGACATCCAGTTATTCATGGATTATAGGTGACTTGGATTTGAGTATCTATCCAAACGCATTAAATTAGCTCAGTCCATTTAATTTAATTTTTTATCTATCAAAAAAATATATAATAGGGGAAACCCTATTTGCAAAAATAAAGGAAAGCCATAAAAAACTGGTAGGTTGTTGTTACTTTATCTTGTATAGAAACTACCAGCTGTTTATAACTTTTAATTTTAGGGATAATTTCAGAAACGTTAGGGGATGTTTTTGACTATTGCAGGTAGGTCCTCTATAAATTAAAAAATTACACTTACCTTCTCTACTATAGCATTTCAGTAACAATATAAATCCACTATGCTAAATTTGTTCTAAAAATCCTAAAATACCCTTTTGTTAGTTAGAAGGGGGGAAAACTCGCTCATGAATTTCTTCCACATTGCAATTATTGCAATTCGCATAACTACCACCTTAACGAAGTCAATAAGCCACCTTAATTTAATCCTCGTATTCTCATAATTTCGAAAGCCCAAATTTGCAGCTTTAAAGCTTCCTGTGCAAATCAATTATGACAATTAAAATTTGCATTCAACCTAATCTTTTTCCTCAATTTTTTTTGCCTAAATTTTGCATCTAAATTGACCAATGTCATTATTCAAATTCAATCAAAATGGATGCAAGCTTGTTAATGCTAAAATAATATAACCCCCCAAAAATACCAATATGGAGCAACCAAAAGCAACATTAGATACCACATTCTATGTCTTTAGGCCAATTTGATTATAGTTCTTGTATCCCAAAATTCTTTTTTTTTTTGCACAATTAGTAGAATAGTGTAATCTTCCTCAATCTATGTTTCTTTTTTAGCCATCATTTTTATTTTCTTGTTTATATTCTGTATCACTACCATTCTTTTCATTTTTATTTAGTTTGACAACAAATATGCTTTGACAACCTATCATTTAGCAATGTCAATTCAATAATACTTACAAAAACGGAAAACGAAAAAAAAGAGGATCTATTTCCATAATATTGAGGATTCGGGATGTATTAGATGGTTGTGTAGATGACGACTCTGAAAAAAATGTGGACTATGAAATACAAGGGAGAAAAGGTAAGAGAGAGCATCGAAGAGAGAGAATAAGAGTTTGTTTTGCATGGTAGCCGTTGTTTTAAAATGAAAGATTAGTTTTAGTTGTAGGCTTTTTTAGAAATTATCTATAAGTGAAAGATATTATAGTTATTTTACTGCATGAATGGAGGTTAATGTAATTGTTCAAAACTAAGGGCGGTGAGTGAAATTGTCAGAAACCTCGGGGAGGTTTCTGGAATTATTCCTTTCTTTTATCTTGTCCAAAAATTATCACCTCTTTATAACTTCTTTTTTTTTTCCCTTCTCTAGAAATGAAAAAAATACTAGCTATGCTTAGGATTCTTTGTGAGCTTCTTTTATTTCCTACAAACTATCAGCTGTTTGTTGTTTTCATCCATTATTTGAAAAAACTACCAGTTATTTATGAGTATGATTTTCAGTTCCAAGCTAAAATGGGCATTATATAAAAAAACCACCAACTGTTTTTATCTTCATGCTGATTTGCCTGTCAATAAGGTAAGAAGGAAAAATTTGGTAGAATTTTGCCTTAAATTTTAACAATCCGAAGTAACAACCAAATTGGATACTGTAACCAAATTAATATAACCAACTAAAACCATAAAAAAAGAAAGAGGTATAAGCTTGTCAAAAATGCATTCCAAGTGGTCCTTGACATGGTTCCTACCGAATATGGACCATAAACAAAATAATGTAAAGATACAAATTTTAGAATTCAAAAGTTATAACACTGGTGTCTGCACTTCCGAATGGGTTTTATCCTTTTTTTATTGGTTCTAACAGAGCATGCTTCTCACGTGCAGCATTCCGTCCAAATTGATTGTTATTCTGTCAATTGTCTCTAATTGGCAAAAATTCAGGAACTTTGAGGATGAAATGTATTCTTGATGAAACTTTTAAGAACGAAATTGGTCATCAACCCAACCTTTGAGGATGAAAAGTGCATTTTTCCCTTATATATAATAACTTAGTGAATCTGGAGGTGATTTCCTTTGCGTAGTGGGGTATTTTATAGATGATTGATTAAATTAAACCAAGTTGGGTGGGAGCCAGAATGCTGATAATTGATAATGCTGCACTAACCATCATGCTGTCTTTCTCCCTTTTGTAATCAATCATTAGATAAACAATTCCTATGAATATATTTTTCCATAAAATATGACAGCTAATTGTTTAAGTCAAGGAGACTTTTTTTTTTTTTTTTTGAAAATTTGAAAACCGTTTCCTGCTTATTATGCAATACAGACATTTATTCATGATCAATATGACCTTTTAGCATTGCCAGATCCAAAGAAAATGTTGCTTTGTCAGAAGAGAAGAGAAAAGGGGAAAAAACTTTACTTTTTTCGAAGAATGGACACTTTGAGTCTTGTTAATGAGGACTCGTTACAAATACACAAAAATATGTTCTAAATTTATTGTTCCTTACCCAAAATGGCAAAAGATAGTAGTATATGTAAATCCTTTCAGGATTAATGGGCCAATCAATTATTTGCGAGGCAATTTGTTGCCTCCACTATAAGGGTCAAGAGCGTATCCATGCATGAATTTGCATGAATTTGATGGGACCATGTGTCAATACCTTTCTTCTTCTATAGTTTCGATGCATCAAAAGCACCGTATGGATTCCTTGAAAAAAAAAAGCACCACGGTATGGAAATGTGACGAAGTAATGGAAATTGGGGTTTGCCATATCCAAGCACGTGAGAAACTATATATATCCTCTAGTCTTTCCATATTTGGTACAAAGGGAACCTTTCCTTTTTGACCATAACCAACATTGAACAAATTTTCATGTTTATAATTTTATCCATATGTTTATGCACAATTTCAGTCTGACAAGTTGTTTAAGCAATTTAGGACATGAACAAGAACCCTCATAAATATTGCTAAATATTGCAATTCTTTCTAATTAAAAGAAAAGAAAAATGTGATTAGAAGTTTGGCATGTCAATGTGATAATGCTATATGACTAGTTCTCTTTTTTTTTTTTTTTTTTTTTTAATTTTGAAAAGAAAAATAAAGGAAAATCCATCCCTATGGTATTACTATTAATGGTTCCTGTTTGACAAAAGCAAATTGCATTATTTTTGTTATAGTGGATATAAAATTTTAAAGAACTTCAAAATCCGTATGGAGCTTCTCAACACACCAAAAGCTGTTTGGCATGCACGTCAATTCATTAACTATGAAAATTAGATTCTTTTCTTATGTTTGTCTAAGAGAACTGGTCATCGAAATTGTTCTTTGTATTATTAAGATGCATAGATTTATTTAAGTAGCAATGAAGAAAAATTTTCCCTTTTCTTACACACATGATAAAGTCCAACAAGGCCTATATTCCGAATGAGTGAAAATCTACCAAAGAAATTTTACAGTTTCTTACATACATAAAATCCAATAGGCCCCATATTGTTATCGAATATTGATTACTATTTACATCAATATCTCTACCATAATAAAGCGAGAGCACGTGGTTTGGTGTAAACAATCTGTTGTCACTTTTTATAATTTCTTTCTTATCTTTCAAATAATTTCTCATTTCAACTCAACCACTAACATCACACAACCACCGAATACACGTTTATCACTTAAACATAACAATTGCTTGTTTTTTATGATTTTTTTATTAACTTTTTTAATTTACTACTATATTTTGTTGTCAAATAATGAATCTACATTCATTAGTTTAACGGAATTTTTTTTAACACATGCACACACTTCGAGTATGCATCGATCACTAGTAATTATAATTCCCGCAAGTAAAAGGATATCTATCAGCTTTTCACTTGAGGCAAGTGATTTACATTTTTTGACAAAACAAAAATTATTTGAGCCTGACAAATTATGCTCTGAAAAGGGGCTACTGGACGGAGGAAGAACATAGTTCTATCTTGTGAATTGCTGTAATGGGCCAATGAAAGAGGCTTTATAATGCTAGTCCTCTTAATGCATGGATCCCAGGTGGCAGCGACGAATCCTCAACCGCGAGCAGCATACAAGAATTTTGCTTCAAGTACTAATCCTTCTAACACTATTTCCCACTACAATTATTTTGATGTAGGAGAATCCTCATGGTTTCTGTCCGGGACCCAAATTGACAGGACAAGATTCCAGCACTATAAGTGAATTTGACAAGGAAAATCACACTTCAGAGTCTTATCCTTTGCCTAGTGCATTCAAAACAGCAAAGTAGATTCTGGGCCAAATTTGACGCCACCCGAACATAAGGGCCACAACAAATGCATTATTTGCAGCTTTTCATATCTTCAAAAACCAAGTTAGATTTAGTAGATTAATTCGGTGTAGGTGAAGTCCACAAAGAATGGACTCTACAGGTTGGATTGCCATTTTTCTTCAAAAAATTTTTAGGTTTCCGTAAACATATTTTCTAATCACTCTTTTACTTCATATACATCATATTGCTACGGTACATTTTTCTATAAAAGCTCCAGAAAACAAGCGTCATACTTCAATACTTTCCTTTGATAAAAAGGAAGACATCATCAAGTCCTGTAACATCATTTGAAGTCAAGTTGTTTTATTCTTGTTAAAAGCAATGGACCAACACATCTACAAAGGTGGAGATATGGCTGCTGTTATTTTCCAGTTGTCATCCACACACATAGTTCCAGATAGAGATTCTTTTGCTCAGGCAATTGATAGTGAATATTTTCCTATGCCTTAGTAGTTAAATGATACACCCTTTGCCCAGACCAGAACAACATTCTGGTGGCTTTGTTCTAATATCAGCTATTTTGATCTGGATGTGTGTTAGTCCAACCTTTCACATAATTACACAAGAAATGAGGCATTAATGTGAGCCAATATTTTGTCAGTCTGAAAACCATTTTTAAGACTAGGCGACCTTGGAAGCCAAGCAATTGGTTAAAATTTCCCACTACTGATTCTAGTTTTCAAACAGGATCCAAACTAGTTTTCTATGTACAATAACTACATGCTTGTTCTGCTATTCTCAGCTTACCCCAAGGGTGCTTTTATTCTGAATTCGCACTTTCTCAGCTCAAGTTAAAACAGAAGTCAAAACCAACTGCGAATACCGAAAAACTTGCCTTAATTAACCAAATCAGAAAACTTGCGCAAGAAACCCACTGTAGCTTGGTGATGCTATGCTACTGGTCTTAAGTGTACATTTTAGAAGCCTAATTTGATTCTCTGTCTCAATTTCGTTTCCAAATCCTCCGTTGATGGAATCTTCCCACCATTCCTCAAAGTTCTGGACCACCAGACCTTTAGTTCATCCTGTTACGCGAGCACGTAGAAAACACTTGGTCTCAACACAGAGATAGATTCAAGAAATCTACCATTAACAACTAAACAGAAAAATCAAATGGAAATGAAAACCCAAATAGTACAAAGCATCAGATACCAAATACAAAAGCGTTACATATTTACACCACCACAGCCGAAATAACATTTAGCTCACATTTTACTGCATTATCTGGGATAATTACAGAAGAAAAGTTGAGAAACACCTTAATTTTATTTAAACCATGTATAATCAGTTAGCATACTAAATGAAAGTCATAACTGTAATGGTGGCTTAGATGCTTTTGAACACAAATATAGAGGGAATTTACCTCTAAGAAGTCATGATTGGACACATACTGACTCCCAACCGAGCATTTAATACCTCCAACACTCACAGAAATGGAAGTTTTAGAATCTTTCGCTGGTTCCCCTGCTTGCTCCACCGTTAATACACATGCCAAAGACAAGAAAGGGAAAGTAGTAAAGTACATAAGATAAATAAGTACCATCAGTGCTTATAAGCAATAAATGGTTTCCAAAAGTAGCATCCTGAAACAGATTTCCCAAAATGCAGTTTCACATATGGCATACCTGTAATACAAGCAACGTAGTAGCCAGTTCCACCTAATCCTGCTTCCCATTTACCAAGTCGCAAGCGCAGGAAAAGACCTTCCAAATGTGACAGTGAGACATCGGAGCTCATCCATCTGAAGCCAAATGAATGTTGGTAAGAGGAATGCATTCGCCAGGTAACATAAAGAACAACAATGTATTTTCCGACGGTAACTGAGGGGCCAATTAAAAAGATGTGCATAAACCAGGGTTGGCCCAGTACCTTAGGGGAGCTCCAAGTATCTCTTTGTTTAGGTTATTGAAAATATTTTTTTTTCCTCTACATCTGTTTGCATGTTTAATTTTATGTGCCAGGCTGTAGTGCTGAAAGGGCCTTGAGGACATAACATACATCATCAGCTTAAATCATCCCAAGTCATGATCTTGAGATGGCATGGGACATTGCATGATGTAGTGTAAACTTTATGCCCTGTCCAAGTTGACTTGGCATGGGAAGAATGCGTGCCGTAAACTTATGCACATGGCAAGAACAAAAATCCATGGCAAGTTGTAGCCAACAGAGTAATATTTGACAAATTTATTAACAGGCAGGTTTTACATGCTTTGCTTACTTGAGTATATCTGCACGAGATAACTGAAGCCGCCTCACGGCATCAAAAATAACTTTTGGTACTTCTTCAATCTGCTCGCTAACCAAATTAGATAAAGGCAGATTCTGATGCTCTATCAGTTTCTTCTTCCCAGAATTTGAAGTTATCTGTTTCAGAGTTTCATCTGAACTCAAATTATTGCCAGAAAACTCCTCTGGATTGGACACCAGGTTTCTGAGGCCAGTGTTCATAGAAGGTTCTTCTCCACTGCATAGACCAACTTTAAGATGGCCTCCCTTGTCAAGAAAGCACGCCTTTCTTTGATTGCCTGAAAACAAAATTGGTTTACTAACATTCTGACACTTAACAAAGGACATCTTATTCTCCAATTGATGTTGCCTATTTGAAGTCACTACTGGACAGGTAATCGCCCAATGATCAATCTGAAAACATCTAATGCACAAATATGGTGAATCTTCAAGCCAATTACAACTGCTCATATTTTTCAGAAGATCCTCAAGCTCGGATTCCATTACCTCTGAGCAGTCTTGTAAATTATGGCCACTTTTACCACAGTAAAAACAAGTTGGTGCAGTGAAATTTGCATCTTTTTTAGCCTCTGAAGGTATGATGTGTTTGAGGGCATCCACTCTCCTAGCAAATGTAGAGGCCATTGCTTCTGAACTCTTGGGTCCTTGGGAAGGTAAAGTAGATTGAAGTTTAAGCACAGAATTTGAATGCTTACGCTCATGTATCTCCATAAAGCCAAGAGAAAACTCAGCACTGGCAGCAAATGTCTCCAAATTCTTAACCAAATCACCTGAATTCTCGTTTACCATGGTATCTGAATGCTTTTCCTCGATGGGAAAACTCAGACTTGTCTGATTTTGAGTATTGGGCCTTTCACAGTCACCTAGACCATCAATGACCAGACAGTTATCTCTTTTGGAGTGATTTAAGTTCGACGGAATGCCACTTGTTTTGGTTGAAAACCGGGTGATCCACAAGCTACCTAAAAGATTGTTTTTGTTAGACAAGTCACATGTTTCTCTACCATCAGATGCAACTCGGGTGTTCGCATTCTCAGCAGCAGTCATCTTGTGATGACCTAGAGAATTGGATGAACTTATCCCCGTGTTACCTCTACAAAATTCTTGGTTACTTGGAGCTTTATCGTCTGCAGAGTCAGTGCTGAATTCATTTTTAATGGGAATTGCAGATAAATTCCAAGCTTGATCAGACTGACTGACTACACATTCAGTTGAGGAAGGGAGGATCTTTTCATCTGCTATAAAAATGTGACCCAAAGACACCCCATTCTGTACAGAGGAGTTGATCGAAGAACGTTGAACATTAATTTTGTCAACCTGCACAAGATTCTGCAATCTTTCTACTGAAGAATCATCTCTTGATACTTGAGTTTCTATTAGCTTCTCACCAGAACGGTACAGGGACCTAAATATAGTCTGGAAACCCATATTTTTGCTTACAGATTCTTGATGTTCTCTACATATCATAGTTTCATGAAGAATATCTGTCTGTTCACGACTGAAATGTGCATGGGTGAGACCAAGAGATGGAACTTCTTCATGACTAGATTTAGAGAACCCATTCACCATGTTTGATATCCAGTTCATGAAAGAGCTATCATGTTTGATTAAAGATGTTGATTCTGGACATCCATCTGTCTGCTGCTTGACTCTTTTGCTCTCACAAATTAACTGTTGATCAAACTTCCATCTTCTCTTGCCCAGTAATCCAGTGCTGGTACAGCTTTCCACACTCTCTTGGCTGTCATCTAGATTATTTGAGAATCTTCCGCCGATATTGCTATCAGATAAAGCTTTCTCTTTGCCTTTCAGTGGACATGGTTGCCTGCTTCCATCACCTGGAGAAGTTTCAAGTGGAAGAGAGCAGCCCCTGAGAAGTCTCTCTTCATTCTGCTGATATGCATCTTTTGTCATTGGATGCTGCAGATCGTTTTCAGCTGTGTGTTCTAGCTTCTGCAAAATAGGCACCTTAGACCCGTGTATCTTGCTCTTGTTTTTCCGCTCTTCTTCAAAAGCCCCCTTCACTTCCTTGTTAGGTTCATCAAAGTACGTTGATATCTGCGGTGGGGTAATCTGTGCTTCAGATACTGTTTCCCTGTGAACTTCAGCAGATGTAGTCACTTCTTCAAGGAACTGCCCACCATTAACAGCCTTGCTAACAATAGGATTAAAATCATTCGAAATTCCCAAATTAAGATCCCCAGATAAGGCTTCGGTTCTTGCCATGTTAATATTGGAACCAATAGGACCTTGCAAAAAATGATTTGGCATTAGCTGAACTTCAGAACTATTCCCAACAACAAAAGGTACCAAAAGTGAGAGGAAACAAATAAAGAAAACTATTAAGGAGTGCATTTCTTTAATTATATTTGTATGAGT
Organism: Coffea arabica; assembly: GCF_036785885.1. NCBI lineage: Eukaryota > Viridiplantae > Streptophyta > Magnoliopsida > Gentianales > Rubiaceae > Coffea > Coffea arabica. The sequence continues at coordinate 4,169,221 of NC_092315.1, forward strand.
TAAGATATAAAAAATAATTCAAGCAATTAGCATTACATTATTTCCTTAAATTCATGAATTACTCAGAACATTTCGATATGTATACCTGTATTCTCTTGACTTCTTTCAGCCATAATATCAATTCGCTCATTGCATGGATCACATGATTCTTTATCATTCTCATCAAGATAGCCAGCATTTTCACCTCTTTCTTTAACTAAAATTCCTTTCTCAATCTTCTCTTCATCCATTTCGTCTCTGCTTTCTGTCAATTGACTCTTAGTCAGTTCCTTAGAAACAACCTCTATATGGATAATGAAAAGCAAAAAGGAAGAAAAGAAAATTGAAGCAAAGAAGGATTCAGAAGAGCTGCAGAAATTCAGAAACTTCATTTGTCACGTAGCAACTGATATACGACAAAGAAAATAACATACCCATATTTTGTACATGGCTTGAACCAATTATTGGCCTGGCAGTGCTTCCAGGAGATTGACTCAAACTAGCTCTCTGCACAATCTCACTGTCCACATGAAATGCTGCCTCTGAAATAATGAAATTTTCCTCCATCTTTGTCTCATCATCAGTTCCATTGCAGCTGATACCTTGAGATAGTGAAGGAATCGTATTGCTTGGTCCCACATTCCACAAAAGAAAAGGCTTCTTATCTGCTAAGCTGCGCTCAGCACATTTGAGACTCAAACCGCTGTGCGGGGACCAAATTAATTCAGACAGGGAATTAGATGCTGTATATGTCATGTCGATTATTGATGCTGCATTTACACCTGCACCAGAATTTTCCTTCAACTTTGTCCTGATGCAGTTACTGGAACATCCAAGAGAAAGCCCCAAATCCCTGTCGCCATTGTCAGCACTCATCACACTCAAGAAACTATGGTGGTCAGTTAAATCTGAAATTTGACAAATTGATCAAGTCAGACGTGACAGTTGGGATCAAAGAAAATAACATTTGTACAATCAACTTCTATCTGTCAGCAAGTTTCAACAGCATTACAGAATCTGTTTACAACCCAGGTTAACAAATATTGTGAGGTAAATTCTAGTACAACTTAATTATACTTCTGAAGTACCTCTTACATGTCTTGCGGCGAAGACATTGGATGAATCTAACTGGTACACTCCTCCAAAAGTTACATATAACTAATTCAGGCCATATGGAGGGAGTTCATGATAACATACGTAACATAGAATGACACTAAACTAGACTTATTGGAAGAGGATCGATGTGGCTAACCCCAGACATCAGTGACAAGATTCTCATTCAGTTGTATATTCAGAAAATATAGGGTCAGGATGTGGATATAAATTACGACATAGAGATCTAAAGCTAGTTGTACTTAAAACTATATAACCAAAACTTGCAAAATGTACTCAGGTTTGCTTAGGTAAATCCTTGGTGCCTCCACGCACTGGATGATTTATCAGAAACTACAAAATCCAGGGTCACTGGAACATGAGTCCTAACTGATTCTTGTGAAACCCTCAATTTAAAATCCGTGACAAATTGTTCCAGAATTTCATTCTGCTTGAAAAATCAAGTTCAAAAACCAACTTAACTTGTGAACATCTATATTCCAGACTTCAATCATTCAGCAAGATGATAGTCATGGCTACAGTTTTTTTGGCTGTAGAGCCATGCTGATAAGCTCGCTTATTAGATTTGCTTCCCCTTCTGAAGTAAACCTAAATAGGCAGTCTGATAACAATAGTTTGGAAGTCAATTCTACATTTCAAATCATCCCACATTGAATATAGCTTATAATTTGACAGATAGCCATAGCCATAGCATCGCTTAGTGTTCGACTAAATTGAATACAGCTTACAATTTTTTCAAACAACCAAATTGTCAAGTAAACAATGCTATTATCTGGATTTTAGTCCCTATTCAAGAAAGCAATATATTTTTACCAAATTGATCCAAACAGGATGATTCTTAACAAAAAGCAGCCACAACCGCAAGTTGAAATAATTCCATCACGGGTGCAGTCTGTTCAGTAGTGAGGAAAGAACTAGTAAAATTTTGATTATCCAATACAGGTAACACCCAAGATGAGTTGCATAGAATTCTCTATCTAGAACAAAACCATACTTGCAACATATACCCCAAGCTCGAGATCATTTTCATAGCTCTCAATAGTCAGATAACAATCAAAGAGAAGAAGACAACAAAAGCAGCATTTTTCTGTAGCACTTACAAGGTAGGGATAATCACTAATCCAAACAAGAAAACAAGCAAAGCCCACGAACCTTTCAATCCTGAAATTCATGTAAAAAGTCGTTTCCAGTATTACACCCTCCAGGAAAACAAGGACTTGATTAGCTGCTCAAAGCCTCAAACAATGGAGTACTTGAAGATTTTATGTGTACAATAAAAGCTTAAAGTCAAAAAAGCTTGCACAGGTGATGACGTTTTTCAGAAACTCAAACAAAATACAGAAACAGATAAAGATTCTGTTGCTGATTACAATGTAGGGAGTGAATCTCACCCAGCTGCCTGGCGTCCTGATAATCCTAGTTGGAACTTGGAACACTAGAAAACAAAACAAGAGAAGGTCTGAATTCTGCTGCTCCCAACTTGATCAAACCAGTGGTTCATCAGATGCCACGTGGACCATTGCATGCCACTTGCCACTGTGTAAGTTAACATGGGATTCTTTCTTTCTTTCGTTGAGCAGCATTTGAACCTGCTTTCCCCTTGTGATTCACAACTAATCTACATCTGGGAAATTGTAGCAGCGGAACATATTAGGAGCTCTCATGCTGCCATTTCAAGTAGGAAATGTTGTGTGAAAGAATCACGTAAGTAAACTCTGATGCCATTTTTGTACGATGATTATTGACCCGTTTTAGTAGTAGTAATCACCCCCAGCCATATCTCAAGAAGAAAGTCAAGTACTACACAATGATTATTGACCTGTTTTATTAGTAGCAATCGGTCACCCCGAGACATCTCTCAAGACGACAGCAAGTACTACAGTAGTAAACAGTAATGATGGTACTTGCATTGAATGTAGTCTTCTCTCACCCTCCTTTATTTAGGGTCGAGAGAAGGTTCACTGAGTCAAACTTCTACTTGTGGACAAAATTAATCCGCCGCACTCATTTGTGGACCAAGTTATTCCGCACCCTTTTTTGAGTCCACCTATGTAAACAATCTCTAAAATTAAATTAAGAAGATGAGTTATGCGTTAATTTGTTTTTATCGTTTAAATCACAAGTAGTTTAGTACAGAATTTTTATAACTTTTTATATATGATAATTTAATTTAAATTTTATGCATTCAAACTATATAGTACATGTGTTGTCAGTGTAACAAAATGTTTTCGACATTTTATGAAGCCGCATTTCATACCGGTCGAATGCTAATCATACAAGATATGGAGAAGTCAAAGGTGAACTTTTAAGATGAGGAATTCTGAATTTGTTTTATGTTAATTTGTTGTCGCGGTAACAAAAAGCAAAAAAAAAAAAAACCCACAAAGAGGAACTGATGAAGGTAACAAAATATGACCATCTTGATTATGATTATTATGGTTGGAGTTTGCGATTGACAAAAAAAAAAAAATTTATCATGATCGAAAAAAGACTATATTAGTATTTTTTTTTTAAAGGGTGACATGTTTTATTTAAATTTTTTTTTGATAAAAAATAAATTTCATTAACGGACTCTTGTAAATCGTTGACAGGATTAACATCTCTGCTTTAATTAATCATGTCCTAATGGCACGTTAAACATACACTTGAAATAACAGACATATTTTATTCAGATAGATTTTTTTGATAATTTACATAGATTAAACATGCACTTGAATAAAACGATTCGATTTACATAAGTTTAAATATGCATTTGAAATAATAGATTTCTAATTTAATAACATATACAGATACAGTAATAAAGATAGATCGCTGTGACTCTCTTCTATGTACATCCCAATTATGAGATTTGCTAATCAACTTTTTCCAACTCCAATAATGGTTGTAAGATCTATTGAGATAGATCCAAAAATCCATAAAATTCTAGATCTAGTAACCAAATTTGAAGTAAATCCGGATCAAAAAATAAAATGAGGACAAAAACAGAATATTCTCACTAGAAATTTTCAGGAGAAACAAAAAGTTTTTACTAGAAGCCCTTAGGAGAAATAATGACTCGAAATCGAAAACAGGTTAAGACTTCGAGAGAATGTAAGATGTAAAAGAATTATGGTGCTTCTAGTAGAGCAAGAAGCCGTACAGTAAATAAAGGCATGTGTAGGCTTAAGTTTTAACACTACTGGTAATTGCTTACCGACACTCCACTGATTTTGGGATTCGGAAATTTATTAGCTGTTTGACCGGGCAAATAAGAAAAACCGCGATCTTGGGCATACATCTAGCAAAGCAGTTTTAGCTCTTCGTTTTCGGAATTTCAGCGGTAACTTGAGTATTTTCTAGTTATTTTTTTTCTATCAAATATCCAGATCGTTCGTTCGTTTAAGGCACCTTAATCATATTCAACCTAGCATATTTTTTTTTTTCCAGAAACAATAGGAGTAATATTCGATCTAGCATATGAATGCACGTATTAATGATTACTATCTTATCTTGCATTTGTACGTTTTTTCTAATTAAATTTAATTTTTTTTTTGAAAATTAACATCTCAATCACATTTTAACAAGTATAAAAGAATCCTTACCCTATTGAATTACATTTTGGCATCTAAATTACAGTTTGTGAGGGGAGGAGCGTCAAGTTCAAGGCTCATGGTTCAAATCCTTGATAGTTGGGGATGGGAAGAGTATAGGGAATGATATATAAGGAGGATTCAAAGAAAACAAAAGAAAAGAATCCTTACTCTATCGTAAATAAATCAGGCCAAAAAATTAATTTCATTTTCCAATTGTGATGTGTTATTAATATTATTTTGCTCACAACTTCCCGTTGGGGATAATTGTCAGCTGATTGGAGGATCATTGCTAATCGCGCTTGAGGTAAACTACAAATAGGTGTGATTGGATTCAAGAAATTGAGTAATTTCTGCTATTAGTGCAAATTTTAATGATGTAATTTCTACTATTAGTGCAGATTTTGATGATGTAATTTCTGCCATTAGTGCATATTTTAATGAAATTATGATATTTTATATAAAAAAAAAAGACTCAAGAAATTGAGTAGAATAGAGAGTTATTTATCAAAAGGAAGCTATCAATTTAAATTTCCTTTTTTACTTTATGTTGATGATTCTGATGATTCTTTTTTTTTTTTTCTTTCAATGATTGTGAGAATTCAATACAAGACCAGACGTAATTGTTCATATTCTGGAAGGAGAATCTCGTGCAACTATTTTATTTGTTAATTTGTTTGATACATACGAAATTATTTGGTCATTACATAATTCATGAACATATGCAAACGGCACATTGCAAAGCTTTGATGGGCAATTTAGCAACTTCACAAGAAAGACGAAGAACAACACAAGAATTTGGAAAACTTGTCTTGTCTTTTTCTACGCTAATCTCAAAAGAATGGCAAGACAATTATACGTAGAAAAATCACTAATTTTGGTCGAAATTGAGGGTTTGAACACAGATTGAAATTCTCTTCTAATGCAAGCCTTAATGTCAGATAAAATTTCATGTCTTTTTTTTTTTTTTTTCCTGAATCCTTTTTTCTTAAGCTCATCCTTGAAAATGCAGATGCTGTCAAAACACATATTTATATGTACACACATTCTGATTTCTGAGAGGGGACCAACATTTTCCCATTATCCTAAGAGTTTAATGTCCTGGTCCAATCTTTCACTAAAATTATTGGTTGGGGGTTGCATTGTATCTATCTATCTATGGAGACAACTCAGGAGAAATGAACCACGAATTTGATGTTGTAGAAGCGTCCGCAAACTAGGGTTCTTTTTCATCATAAAGGCCTTGACAAGCTTTGCTGCTTTAGGTGTTTCATCATAAAGGCCTTGAGAAAACATTCCATCAAATGTCATGTCCAGTTCTGGATGCTTCTTGTGATCGCAGCTTAATCAATGTTGATAATTACCCTTGAGCTTTATACTGATCCGTCATCCAAGTGGTGGTTGTTCCCCGTCTAATGGACAAAAGATGATTTATGACCTAATTACCGGAAGACTCGTAGGAAATCAGACCACCGGATCTTTTACAACATTAGCTGTTTGGCTTGGGATTTTCCTTGAATTAGTAACAAAAGTTGGCATGAAAGAAGAGATGCAACTGACTAGAGGCTCGAGATAGAGACGAGTACCAAACCTAATCTATCTTACATTAAGGGGGAAGGGGGCGGACCTAAGGAGACCCAAAGATAATTCAAAGGGGACTGAACCACCATCGGACCAGACGGGTGCACAGCACACCAACCTGGATTTTTTTTAAAACATGCCACTTAAATGTGGCATTTTGGTGGGAGGCAAGGTTTGACTAGGTTTGAAACCTTGCTTCCCACCCCCACCAACTAGGTGGTGACCACTGAGCCATTGGCCCAGTGGTTGAGAGTAGAGGTTATATGACTAGGCTTTTTTGTTTTGGAAGACTATTGAGTCCATAGATTCTTTTCTCTGGTAGGCACCGTTTCACTTTGGCTTTGAAGGAAAGAGAAGGGAAGAAAAGAAAAGAGCTCTAGTGAAAAAGAAAAGAAAGGAGAGTACAGGAAATTAGAGTCCATCCATCTTATTTGGATTACGGAAAGAGAGTAAAGAAAATCATTATGCGTTAGTTACGTTTTTGTTTATAGTTTAAAAGTTAAATTTATAAACATATCATCGGTATTTTTTTTAAAAGAAAATTTCAAAATTTTTTTTATTAATTTTGGTGTCCCTTCTCTCGATTTCCACCCACTTTTGGACAAGAAAATATACTGATAAAAAAATAACTAATACTTATCACTCCCTTTTTCCTTCCAATCCTTTCCTCTCCCTCCTCAAAAATCAATCAAACAATAAAAAATTTTATCCTTCGATTTCCTTTTCTTTCAGTCCCATTCCCTCAAAACAAACCGTGCCTAAATTAGTGTACTAAGGCTAATAAATCTACGTCACTTGGCTCTTTGGCATTTTGGTGCACAAATACAAAACATCGATGGGTCAGATTCATACCCATTGCATCTGTTCCACAACACGATCTTTAACGTTTATGTTCAAAATCTGTTTAACAGCGTCATGATTCTATTTTTTCTGTCCAAGAGAGACTCGCCTCCAACCGTAACAAGGGTCGAACCAGATCCCATGACGGATGAGAGCATCATCTTTCATATGTGGTTTGAAAATTTTAGTTGGACTAATCTTCGGTCTTCACTTATTCGGCCCATTGTAAAATATTCCTACGTTCTGCATGCAGTGTGCCCACTCCCATTAATTTCAGATATCGATAGCCCAAGGCAACCCAAAAAAGGGGATAAAAAGCCAGGCAGGCAAGAGGCACCAGAATCTTCTAGACTCTGGATTTTTCGGTCGAGACGCTTCTGCTTCGGCTACTGCAATTCAGTCGGAGTTATATATAGTAGAAGTAAACCCTATATAGGGTTTTAGTAGCATATAATCACCGTCACACCCCCTGCCCCCCTCCGTGCCGGGGGGCAAAGGACAATAGGTAGCCTTTCTCTTCCAATATAGTTTTGGTTTAGATGGGAGCTCTGGAGAGGTGAGATTTTGGTTTTGCACAAGCCATCCAACCCATCATATATGCTAGTATAAAGATTCTGTTAGCTACTCTCCGGTGGTGTTGGGTGGCTTGTGCAAAATCCACAATCTTTTCCTCTTTCTCACTTTATTTTTTTTTTAAATTGTCCAACGCGGCAAATCCAGTGATTGTGAAAAAGGTAAAGCTGTTTCAGTTTTTTTTTAAAAAATTTTTTTCTGATTAATGTGTGTCCAGGTGAGTTGTCGGGCTTGCAGGTTTGAAGGAAGGAGGATGATTTTGACGGCATAGATGGTCCATTGATTTGTGGCCTTTATTCTATATGTACTGATAAATTTGGACTCCGGCGGTGTTCTGTTGTCTGGTCACATCTTGCCTTCTCCCCATGGCTTCAATTGAAGGAATTCTCTGCTTGTATGACAGGATGTACTTTTTCATAGTCCCTTCCTATCTCTGTTAGTGGTGATTATATTTAGAAATTTTGTAAGCAATAATCGAATGCATTTTGAGAGTCGAGTACTCAATTCAGAAACATTTTGATATAAATTCAGTCAATCTTCTTTCTTCTGATCTACTATTTGAACCATATGTTAACCGACAAGGTAACAAATTGTGTGTTTTGTAACCTCATCATTTGCAGATCTGCTAGCCCATCTGGTTCCCTTGCTGCAGATCTTTTTTCCTAGAAAATTACGACGAAGAAAGATCCGGGTTTAATGCCTTGAACCGCAGACTACAATTGACAGTCAGATCTGGCCCAGGAGATTCAAATTTGCATAGGACGGCTCCGGTTTTTTTTTTTGGGGAGACTCTTATATGATAAATCAAGAAATTATTGTATGGTGCGATCGCAACAGGCACCGGCCCCAAATCCGACGAAGAGGGCTAAACTTTTCTATAGAACATATTGTTCGCCACTATACACGCATTTCAACGATGAGATTTACGTATGTCAAGATTCACAGTAACATCTTTCAAGAACAAAACAGCTGCAAATAACTCTTCCCAAAAAACGAAAAAGTAGGCAGCTGCAACCAGACAACGTTTGAGTATTAAGGAAAAGGTCCTACGGTTTCCGGTCAAGAACAAAACAGCTGCAAATAACTCTTCCCAAAAAACGAAAAAGTAGGCAGCTGCAACCAGACAACGTTTGAGTATTAAGGAAAAGGTCCTACGGTTTCCGGGAATACAACTAATTTCCTCTCCTCTCCTCCTGTCAGCTCTTTGGCCTGCTGCAACTAATTTCCTCTCCTCTTGCCAGCTCTTTGCCCTGCTGCAACTAACAGAACCTTTCCAATAAAGCCTGTGTGAAGTCCAACAGCCACTGCAGCTCCACCGATAGCTACCCATCTCCAATCAATTCCACCGTCATTCTTGTGGCACTGGATGTCCCTTCTGTTAGCTTTTTCTTCTTCCTTGCGATTTGGCTCTAATAAGGCGTAAGCGCCCTCATCAGAAGAAATTCTTGTGGTGATCCTTGCCATCAGAGCACACCTGGATGGTGATTCTTCTGACCTCCTCGCGATCTGGTATGCTCTTAAGCCAGCATGCAATTTCTTAACAGTTCCCCACATCCCATGACGTACACCAAGTTTAGCCACGTCCCTGGGGATCCCCATATCTTCATAGTGGACTAGCATCACCTCACATGCAGACAACTGGCCATCCCCTTTAAGTGATTGCACTACACCCATATCATGAAGATAAAAAATTAGTAGACGCGGTCAATGAATCTCACTGATGTATGAGTTACCCGGCAGTACTTACCAGGCTTAATAATCCAGCTGGAAAAGTATAAATCAACACGCCTAGGTCTGTCTCTTCTAGGCACAGCCGGATGCGGTACTCCCTGGTGATGCAGCGAACAGAAGTGTCATGAAGAAGTACCAATATTTGCAACATGGAGCTAAATTTATGAGAAAAATAAGTCAGCAGTTCATAGTGTCGTCAAACAGCATGAAGTTGCAAATAAGAATTCCCCAATAATATGCAAATTCATACCTTGGTTACACAATAGTATGTTCCCCCAGCTTCCCATATCCTTCTTCCAATAATATATTCTCTGTCACTGCAAAAAAAGGGAAACTGCATACCAGAACCACAGAAGAATCCCATCAGTTTAGAAACTATTTGACCAGATGAGAACTTATGATAATTATTGCAGCAAAACTGATATGGGGCTTATCATCAACAAACCTTTTTAGTCCAGCGTACTATCATGGTCCCATTAAGGGGGCACTCCTCCAAGATTTCGACAGACAAAATCATGGGATCCCATTTAAGACGGAACTCATCATCCCAGAAGAAATCTCTGACTAAATCAGGAGTTGCATCTTCAAAGACAGTTTTGCTTCTAAACACTACAGGGCCAGTCTAAGAGACAAGATTCGCTATCAGGTAATGTTTTGACAGTATAAGAATGCATTGGAGAAAAGTATGAACTCTTTCTTTAAATTGCACAAGAAACATAAACACATTGTTTCTGTAGGACACCATCAAAAGTTCAGGATGCAAGTGACTTGTTACATGCTAACACTAATGTATGGACACATTGACCATGCAAGGCAATCAACATCTAATGGTCTAAAAGCTATTTTTATCCATGGTTTTTCTTGCTAGTTGACAAATATCAGCAGTACATAGACTAGCAAGGTGCTCTCTTTGGGTTGAAGGAGAACAATGGAATCAGCTTATTGCATGGTTGTTCCAGATGAATACCATTTTGCTGAGCTAATAGATGCAGCCCAATTTCTGGAACATTTTCCCCCTTTTTTTGGCTCATCACTGTAAAACATTCTAGTTCTATCCCAAGTCACATCTACAAAATCACAGAGAAAGTTGAAGAGTTCCGCAAACTTCCCAAAAGATTAGCGGCAAAATGGCAATGGGAAACAAAGTTTACAAGTCCAATCTATTTGAACCACGTTGATTAATCAACGATATATGCTTAAAAAAGCCAGTGACAGTAGTCAACATGCTCAATGTTGATGATAGTCAACAAGAAAAATTTGACGTCAAATGGTGCTCATGCAGACTGTTCCAGTGTGTTAACGAACTAAACAAATATTACTTCTAAGGACAAAATTAAGGAGGAAGAGTTTAAGTTGGGAATACACACGTAATATATCTAGATTGAGATCCAATTTTACCTCAGCCTCGTAGCGCCAAGCTCGGTATGCTAAGTTTGGAGTGGAGCGCTCCATCATACTCTGCCAAGCCATCTCTCCATCTTTTCCATCAAGAAGATGTAGCAAGTGTGCCAAATCATTCTCCGTGACAACATTCTTGTCTGTCTCAAGTGTTCCAGTGGTTGGCCTTCAAAAGACACCAAGACAATATTATGGAAAAGTTCTTTAAGCAAGGTCAGAGATTGCACACGCACTAACGATAGGGTAAAAGTTGAAGGAAGCCAAAAATAGTAGATATGTGTAGTTACTGGATCCCAATTCCTTATTTGGTAAAGATAAGCCAGTATGCCTGAGAGATTGTGCATCCAAACATAAGAGAATGTAACTTGAAATTTTGACTGTCTTCTACAACAGATAGAGCAGTCATTACAGGATAAACACGACCAGTAGAGCGGTCACTACAGGATAACTAATGATTCTCAGATTTATGATAGACAGATCTATAACAATGTCACCAGAACTTTCCAAGTGATGTTTAAGGAGGACTGAACTTGCACATAAAATTACCTAAATCTTTCTTTAATTCCATTCAACACGAAGTGCTATCTGAAGATGAAAAGAAAGCAAACACAAATAGGCACATACAGAACTTAGTGAACAAAGATTTCTTCTTCCTCTCAAGACCTGAAATGCCACTAAACCTTCACCTTTGATCACACAAGTAAACCTATTAACTAATTAAGCAGATAATTAGAACAGAAACATAATCAATCAACTCCAATGCTGTTCAACAGAGAGAATCAACAACAAATTTAAAGAGCACAATTCGGCACACACATAAACCTAATCAAGAAAAAAAGCTAAAAAATTTCAAAACTTCAATAAAATCGCAACATGCATTACCACGATAATTATTACCGTCAAATGCGCAAAATTCTAAAAAATAAAGTGATTGCTTTTAAATCTACCTGATATCATCACTGCTAGATCTAGCCTCAACAGTCTGAGCCGAAAGCGATGGAGAATCCACAGCCGGCTGCTCTACCTGAGCCGAAGCCAAAGAGAAGTCCTTCCTAATCCTGCCATGGAGCTTAGACAAGAGTTTACGAGTAAGCGAGAACACGGAGAAGGCGGTGAAGGCGAACCAAAGCTGGCGAGCGCCAAAACCCGCAGGAACGGTCCAAGCGAACCGGAACTTAGACCGGAGTCCGAGAAATAGCAGTCCGGTCCACCTAGGCCTCCACGACCAGCCGATAAAGAGTCCGATCATTACCGCGAGCCAAATCGGAACGAGGCAGAGTAAAACGTCGACGAACGTTTCCAATACCGTCTGTGACCTGAACATATCCCTCATTGTTTGGTTGAAAACGTCCATTTTTTCCTAATTTTTTTGGAAAATTTTTCTTCGGAAACGGATGACGCTGAGGCGAGGGAGAATTATTTAAGCCATGGCTGGACGGTGGCGCAGAAAGGAGGAGGAAGAAGGCGGAGGTGAAAGATATCGGAAATGAATTAGTTGCGTGGGGTCCAGACAACTGGGTGAGTTTTATGACGTGGACGGAAGATAAGCGTTGATCTGGATTTTACTGTGGATAAGGTTTTATGGTGGGCGCGTGAAGGAACCTGGGGTTGGTTTGACAGAGAGGAGAGCTCTCTCATTCAAAATTAATCTGAAGTATAATAGGAGGGGGAATTTATCCCAAGGCAGCCTTTGTTGAATTATATCATTTTTTGGAGAAAAAATTTTATATTTTTTGTGAGCACATATTCTAATCATCATTTTATTTGAAATATATCAAATTATTATAATATATTTTTATACCAAAATTTCTAACAATAACAATTTAAACGGGACGTAACTTTAAAATCCTGTGGATCGAACTTTGGTAAGTTTAAATTCGATTCACAAAAAGAAAAAAATTTCAATTTTTGAATATGACTCACTAATGCAAGGTTCATTATTAGAGCTTAGGGCTTAAAACAAGTTCGGCCCATGTTCACAATTTAATATATAATTATATATTTAATATTCGTATGTTATTATATAATTATTTGTAAACTATGAATTTTTTTAGTTATAATATGCATAGTTTCATATATTGTTATATATACATTATAAATACTTGAATTAGGTAATTATTTGGACTTGACTTTAATCGAGCATCCCTTATAAGACCTAGACATGACTCACATTTATTTCAAATCTAAATCTAGGTCCAAATTGTATCAAACTTAGTTAAACGCAAAACTTACCTCTATTTTCTCCGATTGAGTGGACTGGACCGAGTTCAGGTAGACCAAACCCATCACATGGTAAGAAAAAGATAAAGTCAATGCACACACTAATGGAAAGTTAGTGTTTTTTTAAGTTAATTTTTAGGTTAATAAACTCCTATATACAAATCCTTCTGTATTTGTATATACTTTTCATAATTAACTTTACTTTTTAAAAAATGTTAACACCTAAAAATTTGTTCTTGACATCTTTATCTTTGTTTTTTTTTTTCTGTGACTCTATTTGCAGTGATTGGAATTGCAAAACTTCTGTCCATTTCAATTTAGGGACCTGGTTGTGTGAGATCAATCCCTTGGAGTAATCAGCTCAAAAATTAATCTGCCTCCAAATCTTTTAACTGTTCCGAGCACGAGAATCCTAATCCTAATATATAGTAGAAATTGCCCTCGACCGCGGTCAGGTGCGCGTGCCAAGAATCTTTTTTTTTTTTTTTTTTGGCTGTTTGTGGGCCGGGTGTTGGGAGGGTATTGCTCGGATAGCCCATAAAAATTTTTGCTTGCAACAGAGACGGTTTCAAGGCCTTAGATATTCTCTGGATCAAATGTATCTGCATGGTTCAGAGTTTGAGTTCTGGCATTATTGGTTGGTCTATCACCGTTGGACAAGGGGCACAAACGGATTGTATTCATTTTTCACAGCACGTAATTTTCATTGCACACGATGTAACTTACTTTGCACACGATGTAATTTTACAACACTTTTTTATGGGCCCCACACATGACGTAAAAATCGAGTTACATGCTGTAATCTAAGCCGCACAAATTTTTGAGGTCACATCGTGGCCGTGAACCTTCAGGAACGGTTGTCAGTGACAACCGTTCCTACCCCATTTCCATCACCGTTCATCTCCTGATTGATTATATATGATATTTGTCAACGTATCAGAAATTCTATTTTTTTTTTTGCCCCCCATGATTTTATCAAAAATAAGTTTAATAGTTTTGGGTGCAGCTGATTTTAATTGAATGATTTATATATTTGAAAAAAAAAATCATCTAATTGCACGAGCTCGTTGAAGTTGAGATGTGAAATTCTTTTTCTTGTCTTTTTTTGTGGTTCATATGGAATGTTTAAAGCCTGCAGCATTTATGCCACGATTGGTTCTTTAACTTAAGAAACTTCCCAATCCCTGCTCACCTAATACTTCATGAGGCCCAGTCAAAGGTGAAGGCTGCCTTAAAAATTGTTTTTTACTTTTTTTTTTTTAGAACAACGTGTGTGATTTGTGATATCACTACACGACTTAGCAAATGGAGCTATGCGCGAGAGTCACGCATGGTTTTCAGATTGCACAGCGACGGAGTCAGGACCTTTGTTCGAAGAGTGCAACAATAATAATATTAAAATAAATTTAAAATGTATTGGTTTGAAAATTTTAATATAATTAAATACCCCCCGTCCCACTTTGATAGTCCTGTCTTCTTTTTTCATCCGTCCCAAATTATAGTCCACTTTCCAATTGAAGAATGTAGTTGTATTTTAATTTTTCTAAAATACCCTTATTCAATGTAAGTTGTTGTTACTATAAACTTACCCCATTTAATGAGAGTTGATTCTTTTTTACTATCAATTCAAATTTCCATAAAGTTGTACTCTAATTAATGTGAGGGTATTTTAGGAAAATAGCTACCTAAATTGATTGTTCTAACAAAATTAACTAATTTTTCTTAAACTGTGTGAAAAAGAAACCAGGACTATTAAAGTGGGACGGTGGGAGTATTTGTTATAAATATACCAATTAATTTACTTAATATTGCAAAAAAAAATTTTAGAAAAAGTTATTTACTGCTTGTGATTAACTTCATCATTTTAGAAAATTGTGTAGAGTTTTAAAATATGCACAGGACTACAAGATGTAAAGATCTAGTAGTATATAAATCAGACTAATTATGCACACATGACTTTACTGTCCAAGGAATGTTCGTTTTATTTGTAATTCATATTATTAGACGTCTAAAAAAGTTCAATGTTACGTAATAAAATACATTAGAAAAACAAAGTAGATTTACGTCATATATTTTGTTTCAAGGTTTCCTTGTAGAAATGATAAGAGCAATTGTAAAGATTTTAACGCTTTCGAGGAGCAGTTGCAGAGTTATAAGGAATATTATAAAATTTCAGGGGGGAACAAGAGAGGAGCAACACTAGAAAAATTATTGTGTTTGGATTGTATTTTTCGTGATTTTTCATGGAAAAATTATTGTAGCGATTTGATGTATGTGAGGGAAAAAGGTAATAGAAAAATGTGATCACGGAAAATGACGTAATTTTTCGACGGAAACCGGCAATCCAAACAAGGAAAATTTTGTAGGCTATTCTGCAATTTTTTAAAAATGTACAGAAAGAAGGTTGCCGACGCTAACGACCTATCTTATCTATGTACAGAACCTTTCTCTTTAAAATTATCCAAGGCCACATTGGGGTTATGACCATCACCAATCTGGCTGTCAGTTAGTACAGTCCCACCAGCTTGGACAATGTCAAGTTTGCCACCAATAACATACCATCTTTTATGTTCCACCACAGGGTATATTACAATTGGAACATATTTGTAAGTAGTTTTTTTTTTTTTCTACAAACACCTTCTAAGTTTAATGGCCTTCATAAAACTAGAATCTGTTATATTTTATAATTTGGCAAAATGAGTCAAAACCCTAATGGAAATTAATGACCATCATTATAATTTTTTTTCTTAGATTTGTGGTGTATAGGCAAATTGCAGATTAGAGAGAACTCAGTTAGCTTCTCAGATTAAATTAATTTTTGAGAAAAACTTGCATTTGATCAGAATTGTTCGTCGAGAAATTGATTTTCTATGTCATGCTGATGCAGGCAAATATGTTATTGGAAAAAAAAAAGAAAAAGAGAAAAAAAAAAAAGAACAAGAGGTGTTGTAACACATCAAGCTTTTTGGCTATCGTAACAGCTTTTAGATTTTGTTGTGAAGGAATTTGTCTTTCAAGCCTTCAAATGGGCTTTCCTTATCTTTTCAAAATTTTTGGTGTTGAATGCTTTTTAGAGTTTTGAGTTTAGTCAAGTCACGGAAAAGTACATAATCAATGTGTTTGAACTTTGAACAATCCATCTTTCCATAATGTGATTGCTTTTATTGGAGCATATAATACGGCTTTGCCCCTTTTTTTCTTTCTTGTACATAGTCCACTAGTCTATTTCTACTTCTCTTTTCTTGAACAAGCACCTCTATTACGTAACTTTGACTCATGCAAAACACACACACACACACACACAAAGAATGGAATTTTTAGGCACACATAAGACAGCTTTTTTTTTTTCGTGATTATGTTGATGTTGCGGACAATTTTCAATCAATAATTTGGTTCGTTGAGAAACTTCAAATCAACTTCAAGAATATCCTAAGGAAACCTTTCAAATCAATATTCAATTCTTCACACCAGCACAAAAGTCTTGAGCTAAAGGGAAGGCTTCTACTGTATCTACAAAATCATTTAGCACTCATACGTACACACTAGTCAATGTTTTCTTATTTGCCATACACAAGAATATAGAGGTTTGTCTTTGTATCTGTGTGTATAAAACGGTGAAGCAATTTCTACTTTTTTTTGTACGGGTAAATAATTGCCAATACAATCAACAAGAAAGGCATAAAAAGTAAAGTTTTGTCGACTAACGCCATCATTCACATTGGTTTTGGCAACTTCATATTTTTGCGTCATTGCAATGATCAGAATTCCAATCAAGATGGTCATGTTGCCCCTTTTCCTATGGAGATTGTAACACAGTCATCTGAGCTGCAATCATAACAACTGAATGGGGGTTTCAATGATTACAGAATTCTATCATTTTGGATTCCACGGTTGAATGGAAAAGTACTTTAGTGATCTTTCTGTGATTACTTCACATTAGAACTACTAGAATTGCCTTCAAATTGACATTTCATTTCCTGTACCTACTACCTAATTTAACAAGTCTCATCTTTCAGCAATCTAATTACCCCGAAATAAGGATATATACTTCATAAGTTCATAGAAAAGGGATGATGCATTATTATTTTCTAATGCAATTTATCTATGCAGGGTCAAATTACTGTAATTTCGTCTCCGTGATCTAACTTATCCCACTTAGTTAGATGATCATGAAATCTCATCCCTTTCTCACTTATAAGGCTTCGAGTCTCCTCTTGAAAAAACAAAAAAGAAAAACACTCAAGAAGGTAGGATTAATAGGTTTGTATTCAGATTTCTTCAGTGTTATTTTTTTGTTCTTTTTTCCCCCAGCAACTATGTATCAATCAAGACATGCCTCGAGCAAATATTAAACATTAATCTGGCATCTTTCACATATCAATATTTTGATCATGATTAGATTCACATGGCAATCTATTCCAGTCTTCGTGCAACATCGAAGCAACGCCAGGTGTTACCAAGTTCCAGGTCAAGAACTGAAAAACACGCAAGAATTAATGTTATGTAACAAGTTGATGTGACCCCAGGGCTTAGAATCTGAACCACACGGTAGCAGGAAGGGAGGGGCCATTGGCTAAAAATGTCTAGAACAAACCCACATGGTAATGTAGGATTTTCATGTACTTATGTCCCACGTTGTAGTAAAAGGATTAGATTGGGGACAAGGCTAGAGGGATTGCTATGATGGCTGTCTTAAGGTAAAAATTCAAAGACACCTTTGATTGATTGGAAATCCGTTAGGATTTCTTTCACTGCTCTAATCTCATGCAAAGATAAAGTGAATTAAAGGGATCTTGCTTGACTCATATTCTTTGTTACCGTCTGCAAGCAAAGTCCTAAGTCCAGATGGATAAAGATTCAAACCCTGAAAAGATGAAACCTAACTTTGTTAGCTTTTCCAATATTATTGGTTAGTTTATTTTCTCTTTAGTCATATATTCACACGAACCATATTGCTTGAGTTCAACGAGTTAGGTGAAAAATGTAAAAAGGATACCGAGGACAAAGGTTGCATGTGGAAGCTAGCTCACTTCAAAGAAGAAAATGTACCCTCCATTTTACAGCTAATTTTCGATCCACTTCTTTATGATCCATTTCTTTTCCTAAGGAAAGCAAGACTGCACTATATTAGTAGTATTTAGACAAAAAAACAAAAAGAAAGATTGGGATTGCTATCATCCATCAGTTAGCTTAGCTTGACCAACTACTAGTACTGCTGTTTTCCACATTACTTCCTTGCGCCTAATCTATCTCCCTATCTTGATAAATTGTCCACACGCATTCTAAACCTGAAAAGTTTGGATTGATAAACAACTGAATTTCCTTTGAATGTCACTTCTAAAATGCATTAGAAGAGACTACGAACAATGAAGAAAAAAAAAGAGAAAGAAATGGATTAATTGCCACCAATGAAGCATGACTTGTAGATTGAGCTAGAACACACTACAACTCTAGTCTTGTTCCACAACACTTAAAATCTCTTGCAACAAAGCTACCTTGATCAATTGGGTACAGCAGACAAACAAGGTTAGAAATTGACGAAACAGTTGGTGTCTGAACAGTTTTCTCAAATCACTTCTAAAATGCATTAAAAATGCTTGCAGCGAATTTTTAAACAAGAAAGTGCCATTCTAATTATTAGAACTGATCAATCAACAGATGCCGTTTCTTTGAATTTAATAAACTTAGTATCCCTAGCTATGCAGTATGCATCTGTGTGTGTGTGTGTGTAATTGTCTTTTGCTTGATTCAAATTCAAAGCCTACCTGCAGACATGGCTGGAGGTTGCATCAAAGCAGACATCCGCAGATGACAATGATAGTACTTAGGTAATATGTAAGATGAGAGCATGGAGGAGCCTGCTATTCAGTTGACTTGATTATAACAAGAACAAGAAGCTTTGGGTTGGGGGGAATGAAGCCTGGTCCGAGATCATTCATCAGATGATGTCTGTCTCAATTTCTTGGCTTCAATGAATGGTCTCGAACCAGACAGCATTCCCCTCAACATTTCAAGAGAGAGAGAGAAGGAGAGAGAGAGAGATCAGAAAGGAAGAAGATGTTTGATTTTGAAAGGGCCATGCATTTGGTTCCATATTCACGGGGTACTACTACTTATATACGTAGGATTTAGGAGGGTTGTGTTTGGAAGTCAGACAGACGCAGTTTTTCTCTTTTCTTTTTCACTTTCTACACCTTCCAACCCATGCTTCACACACAGTATATTATAAGGTGGTGTGTGTTGATATTGAGCAACCTATGATTCAATAAAAGTCAGTAATTACATTGTTGGACTTGGTGTGGAGGAATGAAGACAAACAAATTGGGCACTTTTTAGTATCATTTTCAAGTTAAGGGGTGGCAGCAAGTCAAGACAATTTTTGGCTGTCAATGAAGGGAGGCCAGACCAAGTTAGAAGACCTTTTTACAAGCAAATGTGGCATCAAAGCCGGGACTAGCGAATTCTTTACTCTACTTTCTCTATCCTATAGCGTTGAGGCATATGTTTAATTTCCTAACAACTTCAATTGGTGTTGGTTAAAAAAAAAAAAGAAAAGAATGCATCAATTCTTGCTATAGTTCCTATGGATTCTACCACTATAAGGCATTAATAAATTATGAGTACTTTTTTGGAGTAGAAATTGGGAGTCAATTTATAAAATGATGTGGCTGTTGTTTTCTATTTGAGGAAAAGGAGGAAAGGAGAAGTGGATCTTTATCAATAAAGGTTTTGTGCAAATTATGTGATTCCAAGCTTCAATTGAAAGAATACAAAAGTTTGGCTAATTAAAGCTTGGCTGAGCAGGACCAATAAAGTTAAAAAAAGATTTGGGAAATGGGAGTGAGACACAAAAGTTGAGAGAGAAGAAAAAAGTGTTCCTAAGTGACATTATTAACTGTATTAGATTATTTTTCACTGTGCTCAATTAACTTTGACAGACCAGAAAAAATGATTGAAAATAAGTGGGCACACTATTATTTTTTTTTAAAAAAAAGGCATTTCTGTGAAAGAAGTCATATACACTTTTGTCGTATAGGGCCATAATCAAATTTAGCCATCACAAATCAGACTGCACAGAAATGCCAGCTAAAATTGATCATTATTATACTGCCGACGCTTTTTTGTTGCTATTAGAATTATGTGATCAATAATTTACAACACGTTTAAATCAAAGAAATATGTACAGAAAATATAGTGAAGCTGAGGAAAGTCACCAATGCCCATGTTGAAATATTGAACAAATAGACTATTAGAGCCTTGTACAGAAAAAAAAATGTTGACTTCTGGTTTCAGATATTTTTAACAATGCCAATGAAATACTTTAGTAAGGCTATGAGTAGACAAGGAAAAGGCCTATTATCATGGGGCAAACCAAGAATACCTAGCGGAGAAAAAAAAATAGTTTCAAGACTGCTGTTTTCAGTCCAAATTCCCCATGAAGGAAAAGCTAATTCCATTCCTCATCCCAGCTCATCTTCACCCCTCCTTACCAACAAGCCACCGTCCGGAACGTGAGAGGGGCCAGTGCGGTTGGGGTTTGGTATAGTTCGATTCGATTATCGTAAAAGTGATATACATAAATAAAATATTTGACATTGATTTAATATAACATTATGACGTATTTGTATATCAAAAATTTAAATATGTACAACGACTCGATAGAATCACATAAAAGCATAATTGTACTGAATCTATACCCTGCTAGAAAAACCAAGAGTTGGGTTTGGACTTTTTTCCATGGTACTGCAATTCATGTGACATTGACTCGAGCATTTGTGCATTATCCAATAAACCTAATTGATTATGACAAAAGTCAATCCATAAATAACTTTATAGTAATTTTCAACAATATTGTTTGGAGACTTAATATGCTTTTGCTTTGTAGATAGGAGGACAAACATCTGACTTTGGAGTTTGGACTTGCAGACTAATAATACATGTACTTTTACCGTAAGGGTTTGACATTATTGTAAGGTACAAGGGCTTACATGTGGAACCATCCAACAGAATTTCTGGAATTTGCATTACTCTCGATGCCAGCATGTCTTATGACTGGATCACACCATCAAACTCAATTATAAAGTCTCCCAAGACGACTTGTGAGCAAATAATTCGCACCAAGCAAAACAACTTGGAACCCGTTTGAATTGCTGTTTCTTGGAGTTTTTTAGAAAAAAATACTACAACGATTCGATATATGTGAAATACATCCAAGCCCTTTGGAGTTGGTTCGGATGATTTCGAGATAGTTTAGTTAGATCCCGAGATCGTGTGTTCGAATCATCTCTCTACCGCTTGTGTATCCTTGGGGGGCGGGGTGCACAGGCGCAAGGAAATTATTCTGACAAAACTGGGATACTTCCTGTGTTGAAAAAAAAAAAAAAAGATACAAGATGATTGAAAAATATATACACGGAACGCAGAAAATTTTTTTGAGGAAGAATGGCTTTCTAAAGAGATTGTGAAATGCTTGGTCAACCTTCGTGGTCATACTCATAATCCCCAGGATAAGTAGCTAAACTAGAATTAACATGCAACCAAATTCAACAACCCAAGGTATATCATCAAAAGACAGTAGCCTTTTATGTTCAGGAATACTGGAGAATATCAAGGATGTTCCCCTTAAAAAGTCATATTTTTGCTGAATATTTACAACACTTCAACTTGAGGCACTTTAAGCTCTGTTGGAATCTATTCTTTTGTTTGCAAACTTTATATAATTAGCCTCTCCACAATTGCACTAAGCAAAGGTTCCAGCACAACAAGAGCACATCTTAATGGGGGTCCCCATTGCCTGTAACTTTATATCCATCATTGAATTTAGACTTGAGAAGCAACCATCGGTAAGTGCTGTGTAACACTTGTAACTAACTGGACAACCTTCCTTTTTGGAATCGGCAAATTCTATTTAGCTTTCTTTCTACACTCTTTTGGGAATTTTGGGTTGGGGAAAGGAAGAACATCATAACGCAATGTTGCAAAAATTGTACAGCAGTTCTGACTAAATTAAAACATGAAAAACAGTGGCATCAGATATCCACTCGATTAGCTGCACACGAACTTGCCACTCCTTACTTGTGAATGCAATTCCTTGCATTTATAAACATAAAACATAATTCAAGAAATGCTATCCAGTTATTCCAGAGAGAAAGGAAATCATATACAACAAAGACAGTCCTTCAGACATGGGACTTGGGCATATAACTTACAAAATTTACAGTTCACAAATAGAAAATAAATACACAGCCCTCTGCAAGCATTTCTTGCAGTTAATAGAAACCAAATGCACGTCATCAGAATGGTGACAAGACAAAAGAAAAGCTCTTTCTTCAATAAATTAGAAGACTGACCAAAGACTAGGATGGAAAACAGATGCCCATATTCATCCTGCCAATAAATTTAGATGCAAATGGTTCATCAACTTGTCCTGGTTCATGCTCATCATTGGATATCTGAGTGGTGATAGGAATCTGGATATTGACACGATCTTTCCTTCTTATGGAAGAAATGGTGGCATCATCTCTGTAAATATTGAGGCTAGCTATCCTCTTTTCAAGAGCAACTGCTTCACTGCAGCTCTTTCTTCTACCCAACTTTGGTGATTTTGCACGAGTTGGAGGTTGCTATGCCATAAAACAGAGTTTAGTACTATTCAGCAGTAATTTGTTTTGGGTTGATGAGCCTCATCAAGAAATTATAACGCTAATAAATGAAAACTTTTAATGCTTCAATAGTGCATAAAAAACACATTGTAATATCTCCAAGCTTATAAAGCAAATAACCCGTCTCATACCTTTTTCAGTTCAGCCTTGGGAGGTGGACCCTCATGGTAGAAACTTGGCATTGGGCTTGCCTTAAATAACAAACTTTTTCTGAATTGTTTGATAGCTGCTTCTTTCTCTTCCTAAAAATGTTCCAGAATTGGAGGAAACAAAAGACGACATATATATCAGTCTCCATGTGCTTAAGACGTAAAGGATCAAGATCAAGACAACTAAAATGTGATATGAAGTATTTCTATATTTGGTTGCTAGATAAGATAAGGAAAGGGGATCTGAAGTTGTCTGGACATAGTAAAAGTTATACCTTTGTCCTCTCCTCCCACTGAATCTTCTTAGCTTCAAGTGCTTGATGTTTCTCTTCTAATTTTGTGTAAAACTATCATAAACAATCAAAAGAAAAGAAGAATGGGGATAGTTTAGTCCCATTGGGTTTTAGATATATTGCTCACGAAAATGAGGCTTAGAAGAACGTCATATGCTGAGAGTTTAAGAAGCATTACTTCCTTCCTCCTCTCTGCCCGTTCAGTACATCTGAACACAGGGGCTGATGCATTAGTAGTCCTGGACTTTCTTGTTGATGCCAAAACGCTAGACATAGTTAAGGAACTAATCTAACCACAGTGCAAAAGTCCAGAAGGAATATAACTAACTAGAGAGAAAGAGTGCTTATTGAGTAAGAAAGTCCTCCAGGGAGAAGGATACGAAGAAGCAACAGAAAATGAGTCTTCTTCACCAGGGTGCTTCTTATTATTGGGCTGCAATGGCTTTCTTTGAGCTGCAGGTGAGACTGGCTGCAGCAACAGAAAGGTACATAGTCAATCATCAGCATAATGTAATTCCACAACCAGTAGCAAAAAAGACTATAAACTTCACCAAGTTAGAGATTTTCCTATTATCACATCTCAATTCAGCTTGTTGGCTTTCCCTGTGAAAAAAAGAGCACCCTTGCTTATACTACATTAATGTCTTCTTCTAACTCCTGTTCATAAATGTATATGTTTTAAAAGTGAACTATTAAACTTTAAGTTGTAAAAACATGTATACAAAAGAACTACCCATCAACGAAACCACATCTTGTGTAACTCTATCATGCACCAATGATTTTTGGGTAGAATCAGCTTAGCTTATAATCATATTCTAGATAGTTCAGCATCCACAAGTAACTAGTTTTTCCAATGAGCAAAGAGATAAGAGAAGATTTAAAAAATGAAGGAACTGATAGGGGTTTTGCCATTTCATAATTTCATACTATGTAGCTGGAACTTTCTGGAACATAGAGGAGCTGGCTCTTACTTATAGTAACCTGTTGTGTGCACAACCTATAGCTGATGATATTCTATGATTGGTATTATGAATAGGAAGTACTGCATGAGACAAAGTGTACAACCCTTAGATCGAAATATAATTAAGACACAAAAAAGATGCTAGAAAGGATTCTTTCCCTTTGAGAAAAGCCACCCAAGAGATAAAAGTATGACTTGAAGAAGACTGAGTGCTACCACAAGAATTCATAGAAAAAAAAAAGGAGGAAAAAAAAGTGTAAACTATGAGCTTCGGTGCATAGCAGATACCTGAATCAGCCTTGTACCACTTTTATGCACGGCAGCGCTAATCTTTGATGTTTTAGTAGCAACACCATTGTCAGTTTCAGTTCCAACCGGACGAGCTCCAAATGAAGCACGCTTTGCAGTCGCCAATGCAAATGGCTGTGGAATAGTGCATTTGGTTTTACAGTTTCCAGAAGGAGACTTTGTCTTAGATTTCGCTGGAACTTTTGTCTTCTTACTATCATCTTTTACTTCAGGGCTTTCGGATTTCAGCTCCTCAGGTTCCCCAGTCTCACATTTTGGGACTAGTACAGCTTGCTCAACATTCTTAATGTGACAGACTGTAGATACAACTGACTTTTCACTGGTGCATTCCTTCACGTCATACTCATTCACTTCAGCTTTCTCTTCTATAACATTGGACTGAACATCCCCATTGACAAGTCCACATGCCTCCATAACATGATGAGGGTTGGTGGTCACATCATTTTCCTCGGTGGGAGTACCACTTGAGTATGTCACCACAGAATCTGGTTCCTTGTCCATACAGATCTCAGTAACTTCCATGCCCATTGGACTGCTTAAACAGACCACTTCCATTGGAAGATTAATCAAATGCTTCGTCAAATGCTATTTGTAAGACTAAGACAAACAAGTTGTTGACTGGCGAACCTATTAGACGTGTGTACCATTATTTTAAGGAGCTAATGCAGGTATAACATCAAACTTGAAGTTGACAATTGGATTTTTATTTTTTTAAATGATTCTAATCTACCCTTCACTTATATGATTAAGAAAGTAAAAAAATACCAGATTCAACTCATGTGGAGATTACCCATTATATTACAGGTGAGCCCCAAGAAAAAGCACAAAAGCTTTCTGAACAATTTTATAGTTTTTTATCATGCAAACACCATAATTTGAATTCCAAGATCAGTTTAAATAAGAGTAAGACAAGAAAATTGAAATTTTTACGACATTTTAAGTACATGAGAAAAATCTTAAATAAACGGAGGCAAACTAATTAACCAGATTACTCTAGTGGAACATAAATTACACAAGGATCCACAACAAAAGAGATACGTACTCAGACTTCATGTTTTTGATAGTTGCAAAGCTCAATTAACCTTTATGTTTATGGCCATTCTCACCATCTACCAATGTACTCAAACTAATGCGTACTCAGAATTAGAATGAGTGACTTAAAACAAAAGAAAATGGACTCAAGATGCATAATGAGGGCTGAAAATTGAGCTTATACTATACCAACTATTGCTGGCACCAAGGACTACATTGGACGGTAGAAATCAAACATCAAAGTATTTACATCAGTAAAAATTTAAAGTTTTTGCTCCAATGCCAAGAGACTATCAGAAAAAAGAAAAGAAAAATCAAAATCCAGTGCAATAACACAGATTCATAAACAATTACTACTAAATCCGTCAACTTAACTGAAATTCTCAATCAAAGTACCTACTAAAATGCTAATTCTTCCTGCATTATCTTCTGAAAATTACAAGCTTCATCTTTTTCTTCTTTTTTTTCCCATACATATTCAGATAAAAAAAGATGACACCTGTAAACTCTAAAAATCAAACCCACAATATTTTATCACCAAAAAAAAAAAAGATACCCGTCAAAGGTTAAGGTCAAGAATATGCCTTTCAAGCAAATTTTGATTTAAATCTTGAAATTAAAAGAAAGTAAACCTGGACTGGACTAAACAGACAAAGTACACCGATCCCATTTCAAGATTTTCTTAAAAAGATCAATGTAGAGATATTCATAAACAGAGACGACACTGAGGTTGCATTCTGACCTGGGAGAAGAAACTCTGTCTCAAATGGCTTCCCCTGTCTGTGTGTTTTTCTGTGTGATGAGTGTGTGTGTTTTTGTACTTTGTCTCTGTTTTCTGGAATTTATACTGGTAACTGTACAGAGCGTGAGTTAACGGCGTTAGTTGACGGCTGATCAGTAATTTGAAATGACAAGGGAGGCATAAGTTGGAGGGTAGTATGGACTTTGAGTGTAAAGGAGGTTAAATGACTTAAATGCCCTCATTAGGTTGAAGATTTTAAAATTGCTGCATCATAAGAAATTGAATGCAAGTACCATATATAATCCTTGCATTGGTGGTTGAGTGGACCTCAATCTTTTTGTTTCTGTTTCCTGTCCCATAATTGTGTATTGATTCATGATTTGTCTACACTTTTTTTGCACATAGGAATGAGATGAAATTGATGTATTATGCTACATGCACTTTTAAGGATATTTTAATTGATCCCATGGAAAGGAAGATGATCTTTCCTAGTTTAGGTAAGTTAGTGGATTTGAGAATATATAGAAAGTAGAGTTGTTTCTATCTATTTGCTGAAGTCCTAATTGTTCCAATGATTAAAGCTTGGCTGTGATAATTTAACAAGAGGCAAAAGGTTGTGGTTGGGTTCTTGAAATTCTAAACCACACCAACCAGTTTAAGAATGAATTTAAGGTTTTAATTGACTTAATACCAAGATAAAGTAGAAGTCAGCAATTTTTTTATAAAACTGCTTGATATGGTGCCTCATCTATGGTGGATTTTAGTTTTAGGGCCTTAAACTAAACCACCACAAACTTCTTGAAATGAAATATATGATAAAAATAATAATTTTTTTCTATCCCGAGAGGCAAAGGGCAAAATGGAAATATACATATGGCCACGAAATGGAAGACTTTTACTTCTCCTCTCAATTCAATAGGATATTATTGTGATCCAAAGCAATCTTTGCCTTGTTTGGTAGACATGATTCCTTTTCTAGGCAAATAGTGAAGAAGTCATGAAAATTTGAATGCCATGCATTTAATTCCAATTGAGTTAAATGCATGTCAAGACTTTATTGTACTGTATCTGAGCTCTGAAGAAAATGCAATCCAAACGGGGCCACCGGTGTTTACCCATTTCTAAGTTTGGATTGTAATTTTTTAAATAAAAATTGCTACGTTTTTCATGGACACATTTTTCAATCATCTTTTTATCTCACATATATCAAATCGCTATAATAATTTTTTTACAAAAAGTCCAGAAAAATACAATCCAAACAAAGCCTTAATTTGCAGATTTGAAGTCGTTCTGGGATTTTTAGTTAGGTATGAAATTTATTATGTAAACAAATCAAGAGTTAGGAAGGGTTGTTAATGCACCAAATGTTAATCATGGTTTTTCAAAATGGAAGTGCATAGGACGATAGGCAATGGAAGATGAGGAAAATGGTCATAGAGTAATGGTCGGTGGAGAAGATCATTCAACATATTTACTTGTAAATATATCACCGAAAGTATTTAACAGCAATGGCAACATGATTGCTATGGTGATACTAACTACTAACTACTACAACATATAATCAAACCTTTCATGTATAAAATTTTAGCTGTAAACTTATTTTCTTATTTTCTTGAATGATGGTTAGGAGAACTTTATCTTTTTTTTTTTTCTTTGTTTCTCTGTGAGTGCTGAGTAGTTTAGATGTATAACACAGGTCTTTAAGTTTCCAACATGCAATTTTTATTCTTTCGAAGAAAGAACTCCTATGTTTTCTTGCCGGTCGGTTGATCAACTGTTTATTCTCATGGATAATGCCAATAGCTTCCAATAAATACTTTTTTTTTCTTTTCTAAAAATGAAAGAGTCTTTTTACCAAACAAGCATAAAAATGAAAATAGTTTTGTCTTTCCCTAATTCGACTCTTACAAGCCCTCTCCATTGCATTTGTAAGACTTGGAGTCTCCCTTAAAAAAGTTAAAAAAAAAAAAAAAAAAAAAACTTGAGATATTTTTCCTTCGTAGCTCTTTCGTTTAGAACGTTGAAATTTTGTTAAAACTTGAGATATTTTTTGAATGATGGATGCTCAATATATATGATTACCCTCTCTAATTGGAGAGGCTTTAGGTTAGGAAGAACTATCACTCATTTATGGATCGATATCCCAAATCTTCTCTAAAATATGTATTTTTCGATGAGCAAATTCAAACAATTATTGCACCAAATATTAGAGCACAAGTAATGGATGTGGTACGTAATCAGTCTGGTACTAGCATCTCAACCTAACACAGGATCTTTAGGTCTACGAAGATTTTTCTTGGGTTCAAAATATTTGATGGAAACATAAAAAGAGAACGTGTATAATCTTTTTTGTTTCCTTATTTTTGCATGCAATATATGGTAGGAGTAGAAGCAGTTTACTTTAATGTTCTGCAATTACAGCAAAATGACGTTTAAGTCCCAACTGAAACATGATTAGAGACAAAGAAAGCTGCACCAATTATAGCTTAGGCCCCATCTTTGATTAATAGTGTTTAACCTTTTGATAATGTCTTAACACCCTCTAATACAATTTTACATTCAACCTATTTTTATTCCTATACCCTATTTGCCCTGTTAACTTAAGCCAACAACAAGTATGCAATCCATTTTATCAAAGAAGTTGTGACTAATTTGGACCCTCCAACCTCCTTGCTGGTCCCAATCTTGAATCATAAATTTCTGAGAACTTGACTGTCCATGTTTGCATGTTTAAGATATCCAGAATCTCACTTTCTCATGTAACTAAGTTATGGATAAACCTATTTTTTGCTATTTATCTTTGGGATGATCTTGAGAACAAACAAAGGTGTAGCATAGCAAGGTTTTATATGCAAACATAATTAGCTGGTTTTCTCGTTTGCAAGCTGGTTTTCTCGTTTGCAACTAGGACTGCAAATGAATAGAACAGTTCGAGTCCGAGTTCGATTTGAGCTCGGTCAACATCGAAGTCGAGGTAAACTCAAGCTGACTAAGTCGAATTCGAATTCAAAAATATTAAATTCATTAACTCGTGAGCTAGCTCGAACTCAATTATATATATATATATATATATTTATTTTAATAGTAAAATCACATATATATCTCTAATATTTTATTATTTGTTAAGAAAAATTATTATTTTATTCCTTTTTTAAAAATAAAATTATGTTGAGTCTCGACTCGATTAGATCGAAACTTGACTCGACTCGACTTGTTTGCACCCCTATTCGTAACATAGAACATCGCCCTAGGTTGCTGCATGATGGCCCAAATTATGGACTAACTGAATTTATGCAGCTTAGACAGAACTAACTGATACAATTCTTTATGGATTAATTTTTCTTACACTAACTAATACAATTTTTATGAATTAATTTTCTTACAATGACAATTATTATATACCGTTGGGCTTGGATTTTATCCCACGAGTCATTTATTGGGATAAAACCCAAGCCCAATATATACTAGATGGTTTGGACATAGAATAATTAACTTCAATTTGTATTTAAATTTAAAATCTAGCACAATGTATACATTGTCGGTATAAATTAGATTAATCTATTTTTTTTGAGGAATTAATCTATTATTTGTTCACCTAACAAAAGGAAACCAAGGCCATACAAATTAAGCCGCAACAAATACAAGAGCTGGGTGCAGTGAACAAGTAAATATGGCATGCAGTCATGTCATTATTAATTAACAAGGTTACTCTTGTAATTACGAATTAATTGAAGGGTAACTAACATTCTATGTCTCTTAATTAGTTTTTGAAGAATGATTTATGGGCAGACCAAAAAGGTTGCTTTGAGCCCATCAATGGATATGTGTGCTTTGATAAGGTGAGGAATGGTTAATGGAAGTGTTAAACAAGCAAGAATGCACCTTAAACAAAAACCAATTTCATTAATTATTGGGAGATATGCTTATACCAACCCTTCCACATTCTTTATATCACGCATCAGATAATCAACCTTATCTCCGAAGGATACATATAGATCCTTCTTCCCATGTCCCACTCTCAAGATTCTCCATGCGTGTTGCGTGTTGAACATGGAGGCAACTTTCGGACCTTGGCACAAGAATATATTAGGTGAATCCTCTAAAATAGAGTAAACTTACTTGAAGAAAATTAAGAAAAAAAATAAAGAAAGATATAATCAATATATATATATATATAGTAAGGAATTAATAGATTGAAATTTGTTACAAATAAAGAAGTATACAATGAAAAAAATATATAATTTTTGTCCATATTTCAGTAATGGTAATAAATAATCAATGTAACCCTATATAAAGTAGGGAATTAATGAATTGAAATTTACTATAAATAAGGAATTATAGGATAATAGGAAAAAATGAAAGATTCCAAATCTTAGTAATTAATGGTTGATTGGCAAAAAATAAAGAGGGTACAATTAATAGAAATTTGTATAAGATAGGTCATTAGTAGATTTATTGAAATTGACTATAAATAAGATACCATGCTGTAAATAAAGAAGTAAAAGAGGAAGGGAATTAATTGTTACAAAAATAGAAAAAAGAAAAAAAAAACAATAAAGACATTGACGTGGCGAAAAGATAAATAGTCCACTTGACAGAAAGTTAGAGTAGCCAACTCAACAATCTCCCAAAACTAGAACTGAACATTATTTTATTATATATATATATATATATGCGTGTGCGTGTGCGCGATTAGCATATCATTAAAATGTAAGTTGTCGATAATTTGAATTATGAATCACCGAACTTTGGTTCAGTGGCCACCAAAAAGGGATTAAGTCATTCTTTGACCTGTAGGTCGGGGGTTTGAACCTCTTTTGTCTAGTCGGATTCGTAAACCTGCTAGTCCATTATATAGGCTCTTTAGCCTCTCTTTTCATGTGGAATAAAATAGATTAGATTATACAAAAGTTATAGTCGCAGAAAAAAAAATTGAATTATGAAGTTTGCAGACATTAGGTTAATGAAAGAATAAAGACAAAAGTAGGGAAGGAAATACTCAACTAAAAGAAGAGCCCAAAAGTGGAGGCTTCAGATTCAAGGTCTTACAGTCTTACTGATGAGCCCGTAATATTATGCATGGCTCAAGCCTGGTGCATGTTTTTGGACCCCATGTTTAGGCCCAGGCAAACCAATTATGGGTCCAAGCGAGCACCATTCTAGAAATTGTAGAAAACTTTTAAAGAAATCTTATTTACATTTTTATTTTTTGTGAATCGCACTTCCATTATCATTATAAAAATCATATAATTATTATTTATTAGATTATATGATAAAATAAATAATAATAGTGTAAATAACAAAAGAATAGAGTGCAAATAACATTTTTCAAACTTTTTTTTTTAAATTGCTCATAATACACTTTTCATGGACATCATGAAGTTTGTGGTGTAGATCTTTAAGTCAAGAATCTTGTGGATTAATAGTTGATAAACCAATATAAAATGTTAAAACGACTGGGCAAAGGTTTCGTTCCCTATCTCACATACAAATGAGTTTTTTTTTTTCTTTTGAAATGATAGATCTCAAATCAGAACCACTTACCTACAATCCCCTTTCTCTTTACCCACCGTAATCCAACCTTCATCCATACAAAAATGCTAATAATATAAGGGTTTTGACTTCTAGTGGAGGAGTACATATTTTGAACATTTATTATTCACTAATGAGTAGCTGTAATCTATTTGGTCAGAGCCTTAGAGGTTAATCCACATATTATCCAATTCCAAATGATATGCCACTCGAAAAGAATGATACTACTTGTCACTCATCTGACACCACAAGCTTATGTTCTTTGCTTCATGCTCTGTGGCATTCAAATCCAGAATGTAAATTACGACTCTATGTTTCTGAATGATAAAAGTCAAATGTATGTCTCTTTCATGTCCTATGGCGTTTTAATCCAGGGTGTTAGATGATGTAAATTATGTATGATCTTTGAGATTTATTTTTTCCTCGTGTCTTGAGAGTCAAGTCACATAAAATATGCTATATAATCTAGATGACTAAGTTTACACATTCAAACCGCCCAAAGTCACAAAGTCTTCTTATGTTACTTAAGAAAAATATAAAATGCCAAAGAGGAGATTTAAAAAAGAAAAAAAAGACGACTTCAAACATTGACATGACAAAAAACTAAGTAGCATGACCACTACTCTTTTGGGCATCCAATCCCTATAAAAATCTATCCACTTTCCTTCTCATATTATTGATTAATTGCTAATTCTCATGTTCTCCTAGCTTGCTGGTTGCCAGCAATCTTTGATCAAGGTACACATCATATTCTTTTCCTTCCACTAATATTGGAATCGTTTTTTTCCCACTTAAATACTAATAGTTAAACTTCTTGTTTGGAAAAGTCGCTCAAATGATTTGCTTTGTTTTGAATCTTTTGATGCATGTGTAAGCAATATCCTGAGAAAGTTTCCCCCACCATTATATCAATCTCCTTCAAGATGTAACAAACCTTTTCTCTCAATCTCTCAAAACTGGGTGCATATCCATATTTTTACCCCCCTTAGAAATATGCAGAAAGCCTCTTTCCAAAAGATATAGTAAGTGTTTCGAAGGGTTGTATCGGATATTAAAACCATTTGTAAGGTGGTTTTAATTACCACTAATCACAACTCTTCAAAATGAAATTATCCATTTAACAACATTTGGAGATGTCCGAAGCATGTCTACGTAGCAATTATTTATTCTGCCCAAAGTGCGACATCTAGGACTTGACTCCTCTCTTCTTCAATGAATTCTCTCTCCATTTTTAGTAGTGCGAATCTAGATGTACTTCATTTATTAACAAGAATTCATGAGGGAGAGGAGCCAAATCCCACATCCAAAGTATGTTCTGGCTATGGTTCGGACAGTCAAACATCTAGTTGACTTCCTGGCAAAATATATTTGCAAGCTACTTTAAACAATATTTGATTGATGTCGAGAAGAATGAACGAAGAAAGAAGTGTAACAAATAAAAAGTGATAATAATTTGATTAGTTCCATACGATAAACCGTGTGATGCAGGTTTTGCTAGAAACAATGTCAGGAAATTCTGATGAGTCCACAATTTCCACGGTTATGGATATCGAACCGGCTCGTTTTGCTAATTTTGACCCATCAAGCATCACTACACTGGTTAGAACAAGAAACAGGAGGTTGCTACAAGATCTTGGAGGGTTAGATGCAATAATTAGAGCCCTGGAAACAGATACAGAAAATGGTATTCGTGGCGACAGCAGAGATATTGATGCCCGAAGAAATATCTTCAGCTCCAATTCGAATCAGCTTCAGGAAAGAAATCTTGTCAAGTGCTTCTGTGTTTGTGCAGTAAAAGCAATCAAAGACCCCTTGATCATCATCGTAGTAGTTTTTACGGTCCTTTCTCTTGGTTTTGGCATAAAAAAAGATGGTCTAGAATGGATATGGCCAGAAGGGGTGATCAAACTCCTGGCTATTTTCACAGTTGTGATTGTCTCAGCTGGAACTAATTTCTGGCCTATTACTCAATGCCACGATTCCTCAGGGACCAGCAGCTATACCCCTCAGGTAGATGTTGTGAGAGCCGGTGAATGGACCAAAATCCCAATATCAAGCGTTGTGGTGGGAGATATTGTTTTCCTGAAACCTGGGGATCAAGTTCCAGGTGATGCATTGTTCATAGATGGGAGCTCATTACACCTGGAGAACTTAATCAATGTTAATGGAAGATCAGAGTGCGTGGAAGTTGGACATGAGAACAAGAATCCCTTTTTGTTCTCGGGTAGTATGGTAGTTGATGGCTATGCTAGGATTGTTGTTACGGCAGATGGGAAAAACAAAAGAAACCATCAACAAGTGATATGGATGGAGGGAAAGCATGCAGACGAGTTATTGAACCTTACCACTGTAGTTGGTAAGTTAGGTCAAGCAGTTGCCTTCGCAACATTTTTCTTGTTTTTGTGTCGTTTCTTTGCTGGAAATGTTTACCATGATGACAAGAAGGGAAATAAGGCCTTATTAGGTGACGAAAAGGTGGAGATTTGGGATCATTTGCTTGCTTTTGTGGGAATCCTAGCAGCTCCTGCTTTGATTGCTCTGACATCAGGGCTGGAAGGTTTGGTTTTGGCTGTAAAAATCACTCTAGCATATTCCCTGAGGAAGTTGATGCATGCCAAAGTTCTAGTTAGAAAGCCTTCTCTGTGTCATTCAGTTGCTTCAGTTGACACCATCTGTTTAAATAAAACTGGAACATTGACGGCATACTTCGCAGAGGTAACGTGGTTTCTCATTCATTATCCATCATGACTTTGTACAATAATTGATGATAGGGCTAGTTTCGCTTTGCAGCTCTACTTTGTATCTAAAACTTCTATTTTTAGACACTTCTGCTACCTAGTCTCCCTGATTTGTCTTACTCTTACTTAAGTCCTATTGATAATAACTTGAGCAAGTTAGCAGAATAGAGAAGATCGTGCAGACAATTTCACTAATGCTATTGTTTTTTGGGTGGAAGTGGTTCCTTTCTGGGGGAGGGGTGCTCAATGTTTCTCATATATTAGTAGCTTGACTTAAAAAGTAGCCATAAATAGATTATGGAGATCGTTTTCTGGAATACTTCACAAATCTTATGTGTAACTTCACAAATCTTAAGAGTAAATATTTTGTCTGTTTTCGTTTGAATCCTTGCAATATTCCAGCAACAAGTCAAAGACTAATATAATTTTTTCGTTTTCCAAAACTAGGTGAAAAAGTTCTGGCTGGGTCTAAGTTCCATTGAAGAAGCACCTCACAATCTGATTGCACCAAACGTTCTTGAATTACTGCATCAAGCCATCGGTTTAAACACAATTCAGCCTCGTTCTGCAAATTCTACATTTGCACCTCCAATATGTTCAACTGAAGCGGCGATTTCTGACTGGGCTGTTCGGCATTTCGGTATGGACAAAGAAAATCTGAGGCAAAGCTGCACAATTCTTGTCATTGAACCCTTCAACTCAACCAACAAAAGGAGTGGAGTCTTGATCAGCAAAAACAATGACAACACGATTCATGTGCACAGAAAAGGGGCAGCTGATGTGATTTTGCCAATGTGTTCTCATTACTATGAGACCACTGGCATTGTGAATGTGATTAATAAAACTACAAGAGCATTATTGGAGCAAATACTCGAAGGAATGACAAAAAATGGCTTTAGATGCATTGCGTTTGCCCACCGGAAGACATCGATAGAAGAGTACTTCAACTTCTCTAAGCAACAATTAACGTTATTAGGCCTTGTTGGGCTTAAAAATCCATTAAGGAATGGGGTTAAAAGAGTTGTAAAAGATTGTCAGCGAGCCGGGATAAACTTAAAATTGCTCACAGGAGACAACATTCTGACAGCAACAGTCG
This sequence comes from Coffea arabica, assembly GCF_036785885.1. Lineage (NCBI taxonomy): Eukaryota > Viridiplantae > Streptophyta > Magnoliopsida > Gentianales > Rubiaceae > Coffea > Coffea arabica. The sequence goes on from NC_092315.1 coordinate 4,204,739, forward strand.
TAGCTTCTCGAAGTGGCATACTTGAGCCTGATAACCAGCCTGGAGAAATAATTGAAGGAGAAGAGTTTCGAAACTACACTTCAGAAGAAAGAATCGAGAAACTGGATACTATTCGTGTTGTGGCAGGAGCTACTCCTTTTGATAAGTTCCTTATGGTTCAATCCTTGAAAAAGAAAGGCAATGTGGTTGCATATCTAGGCCGAGGATTGGGGGATGTTCAAGCATTAAGAGAAGCAGATGTTGGACTGTGTTTTGGAACTCAGGGTGGCACAGAAATCCTCAAGGCATGCTCAAATATTGTAATCCAGAAGAAAGATTTGTCCATTGTTTTTGACATTTTGAGATGGGGAAGGGGATTCTATGTTAGCATCCAAATATATACTCAATTCCTCATCACAGCAACTCTTGTTGATCTGGTGGTGGACTTTGTGATGTCCATTTTTCCTAGTGATCCCCCGGATTTTGATGCTATGGCAGTCATTTCTTCAGGTAAAATACCATATCCAGTTTTTCAACTTCTGTGGGTCAAGCTAATTCTGGGATTCTTTGCTGCTATTTCTCTGATAATTAAACAGCCCTCTGAAGAGCTCATGTCCAAGCCACCGAGGGATCGGGACGAACCATTGATGAATGATGTTATGCAAAGAAGCATAAGTGCACAGGCGATATATCAGATTGCAGTATTGCTGGCCATCCATTTTAAAGGCCAATCAATTCTGAAAGTTAATGTGAATGAGAAGAATACTCTGATCTTCACGACCTATGTTCTGTGCCAAGTTTCCACAGTGGTCAATGCCAGGCTTTTTGAAGAGAAGAAAATTTTTCAGGAGATGCACAACAAGAAATGCTTCTGGGGAATCATAGGCTTCATCGTTCTCCTCCATGGAATGTTGGTAGAAGTTTTGAAGAACCTTGCAGGTACTGCTCGGTTGGATTCTAGGCAATGGGGCATATGTTTCTTGATTGCCGCTGCATCTACTCCAATCAGCGGGCTGCTTAAGTATGCAACTGCCATGAGGATACCATTTCTGACCAATGTCAGAGGAACAAATCCGAAGGCCAAAATCGATTAGTCGTATGGCTGAAGTTTGATTGAAGCTGGTTAGTTGTACAAATGTAGGTTCTGTACATGTGTTTATAAGCTCTGATTGTCTTTTTGATAATTGATAAATCTGCGTCATTCAAAAAATGAGCATAATTCCTCTACTTTGCATCTTCTACTTTCCTTTCTTGGGCTGTACAAATTGTTGCATGTGATCTAGTATACCTCAATGCAAGGAGCTTAATGATGAACAAAATTTAGTTGTCATGTCAATTGCTTAGATGAACATAATACGTCAAATTCATAAGAAATTTAACAAAAGAAGCAAACTAAAACAAACAGCACGAAACAGCAGTTTCCTTCAATTATTCAATGGACAACACACAAATCATACTGAAAATTTCAATGGGCTCAAGTGTTGAAACAGAGATGGTTTTATACCCATATTTATGTAATTTAAGATTGGAATGTTGATAAATCCTGCTGCTGATCATATATTAGTCATCTAGCTAGCACAAAAGAAAGCTCAGGGATGAAATGTAGAATATTTCAAGTTGTACCTTTATTTATTTTTTTGGGGCAAATTTTCAAGTTGTGCTACTAATTACTTGAAATTTTGCAAAGGAAACAACTGCATGAAATGATGCCGTTTGGAAATTCAACTGCCAATTGAAATGACCCAATGATGATCATCCACGAGTCAAGTTTGTAGTCCAAGACAACCCCTTTGTTTCCGGGCTATTTATGTGCAGGCATGCTTTCCTTTTTGGGTCTGATAATCTTACATAAAAGATATACACAGAGAGTAAGCAAAGACAGAGGGATCCGGAGTGTGTAAGGAAGAGAGGAAAATTGTGGACAATTTCTTGCCATTTTTTCGCCAATGACTGACACCACCAAAAACATCTCCACAACAATGGAGAATAATACTGCTACCAAATCTAATGAGAATAACAGTACTAAGGATCAGAATCAGAAGAAGAACAGGATTCAAGTGTCCAATACCAAGAGGCCCCTCTTCTTCTACCTTAATCTCGCCAAGGTTTTTTTTTTGTTGCTTTCCCTTTCATTGAAATATTCTTTTCTATGTTGTTTTCACCATTGTGTTCTATTTGCATGCATGAACGCAACACCATGTACCATTTTTTTCGTATCTTGGTTCTCTCAGTTCTATTAATTGGGACAAAGATCTTTGTTTCGTGAATGTATAATGTGAGTTGTTTACCATCATTGATGTGATCTTGCTTTCTTGGTCCATTTTTTCGTTTACTATATATTTCTTGATATTATGAAATCCTTTTTCTGTGTCATGAGTAATCGTTTTCTATGTGATACTTGTATGCTTTTCTGAGTCTAAAATTGGTGATCTTCCTTTCGTTTTGAAGGGCTTTCGAGTAAAAGAAGAAACATAAGCCCATTCCCTTTCATTTCTCTTCCTCTTGTTACAGATATTAATTGCTCTGCAATCCCACTAAAGGTGTTTGATAAACTTTTTTAAGCAATCCCACAAAAGATTTTAATCCTTGATGCAGCCATTGTTTTCCGTTTAATCTTATTGGGCAAACGCTCATTTTCCCATTACACTGGATGTATTATTAATGAAGAACATTAGCATTGCTTTCGTTGAAAAGAAATTCTACAAATTCATACATTTGTTGATTCAAATTTTTGCAGAGATACCTGAAGCAGCATGATGAGGTTGAGCTTTCTGCCTTGGGAATGGGTATGTATTATCTATCTACTTCCCTTTTACTTAAATCTTCAGTTAATTTACATCATCAATCAGAAAAAACATGCTTTTATTAAGAACATAAACTCAAAAATAAGGAATCACTACACTACACGGTTTCATTTGGTTTTGGTGTCTCAGATGAAAATTTAATTATCAGGAAATAAATTTCCAGAGTTAGATTAATACTGTATCCTATGCACCATACTAATATTAGACAGGAATAATTGCGAAACCCTGTGTTTATCTGTACATGGCTACTGCAGCAATCCCCACTGTTGTCATAATTGCTGAGATTTTGAAGAGAAACGGATTAGCTACCAACCAAAGTACGTAAGAGGCTCTGTCCCAACTCTGTGCAGTAGATGATGATCTGATCTTTTTAGTCGTATGTAATCTTTGATCTTCTGTGTCTTATCATTGTAAAACAGAGGTTATGATATCTACGGTGGGCAGCAATGCTGAATCAAATGGTCGCTTTGTTAGAAAGGCCAGGGTTAGTATGTCTCTTCATAGCAGACAATAGAGTGAATTTTTTTTGGAAAAAATGTTTTTTTTTTGTTTGCCAATGATGACATATCTCTTTTCATGTGCTGACAGATTGAAATAGTATTGGAGAAGGCCAAGAATGCAGAAACCTAAGACTGCTGTTGACGACAAATTTCTAAAAGAAAAGGATGAAAAAAAACAAGTCCTTTGCTATTGTAGCGTAGGATATTTAATCTTAGGTTGTAGATTGGTAGGTAGCTTATTTAAGTCCAACTGCTGTTTAATTGCTCAATCTGTATGGAAGGGGAAGTTATTTGTTGGAAGCATATCCCAATTGGATGGATAGACTTAGAATTATATCCCCAACCCCTCAACCCATTGTTCACATCAAACTTAATCCAGTGGCTTACTTGTCCTATAATTTTACTTTCTCTACATCAAGTTTCCATTCTGAGATCTCTAGCTATTGATTTAGAAGCTTGAAGCTCAAAAGCCTGGAAATGGAAGTAGAAAAAGAAAATGCTTTGCTGCTACTGCCTTGATGTCTTAAATCATCATGTGCCAGTTTTGACTGATTAATGTGTCTTGATGGAAGTTGAAAAAGGAAATGATATGCACAAGAAATATTACATTATTCCAAGATTTCAAGTATTAGATGCCATATATACTTCAGATACACTTTAATTGATGCCAGAAGACGAAACTACAGCTGAAGACATCAAGAGAGGGACAATTTGGCTAGCGTTAGTGCTAAAACTTTGACCCCATCAGCAATGTGGTCGATGGTTGCAAATTCTTCAGGCTTGTGACTATAGCCTGCAAAGAAATAAAGAGGAGAGAGATGATATTGGACAGGATGCAAAGGAATACTGCGGTATCAGCTACTGACAGGAAGAAAAGGCCTACCTTTATAACATGGTATAAATATCATTCCCATTGGACTTACTCTGCAAGAGTAACATTTATGTTAACTAATGCTTGCAGCAATCAACAAAAGTGAAATTTTCAACTTCAGTTTTGGCACGACAGCAAGATATTGAAGTAAAGATGACTAAATCAGTCTATAATCCAGTCAATCTTTTGCATTTGTAACTACGAATCAAATCTAATTTTTGTAACTTTGATGCTTGCTAAGGTTTTGCGGTTACCTCCCCATGAACAGTGAATCATGATATGCTCTACTAATCATCTTCTTGTATGTCAACTTCAGCTCTTGGCTTGCTGATTCTGCTGCCTTAATTATTAACTCATCAGAAAGGGCAGGGGGATCTTGATTCACAATTTTGTATTCTGACAGCTTCACACCGCGCCTTTTAGATATATTTAAAGCAGATTCATAAATTTTATCAATGACAGAATTTCTCCGTTCTTCATCAATGTCACGTGTATCTGCAAAACCAGTTATTTAAGTAAATAGAGCTATTCATCTTTCATTTTCTTTTCCATTATTTCCTATACATTTAGGAGGAATCGTGCTAGTCAGCAACAGCATCCAGAAATACTAATATCCAGAAAAAGCAAATAATAGTTTATGGCCTGAAACTGGCTCCCATTACTTTCATCAAGGAGCTTACCTATTTCCAGGTGTGATTTGCTTGGAATGCTGTTAATTGCTCCAGGATGAAGCTCCAGAATACCTTTTGAAACATAAGCAATGTAGTAAGAATTTAAATTGACACGTAGAACCAAAGACCTTTTTGGTTTTCTAAGAGGAAGATTTAGTATACATGGGATTTCTATGCGTTGATTGCAGTAAGAAACGGAAGGAGCCAACTGCTCTATTTCAATTAGGCTAAATTTACAAAAAGTTTCTCATGCTTGCTGATGAAAATTCTTGGCTGTCAAAACAAGAAATAGCACAGAGGACCTTCCCTCTTGCTGACCAAAAAAATAAAATACAGGCTTACCAACTGTCCCAACAGTATCAATAGAGCCAGACTCCAAGACATGTTTCTCCACAGCAAGTGCCAGCTCTGCAGCAGCCAGTCCTGCATCATTCCTGCTCCAAATAGTTCGTAGAAGGAACCATGAGGAAAATAAAGGAACAAGAGAATGTAATAGCAAACATGCGAAAGAAAAGGGAAAGCATGAATTGCACTAAAACCTTCGACCAGAAAAAGCTTCTCTTGTCGATGCTACATGTAAAATCTCAAAGACAGACAACAATCTTACCATTCACTTCAAGAAATGGCAGTTGGAAATTACTAAGACCAGTAAAGCAAAGTGACACTAACTTAAATTCTTTCTGAGATTGAAAGAGGACAATAAAATGACTACCCTCACAGGTCAAGTCGATGCAATCTAATTCGTAAATCTCATCTCCAGGATGAGCCAAGTTTCACTTCCCATTCACTTCTTGTCCACAATGTTATCCAATAATTTTTGTACAGCTATACTACATAGCACAAGGATGTTTATTTAAGAGAAACATGCCAGGTACCAGAATGGAAAACCCAGGCCACTTTGGGTCAAGTCTATATACCTTTTTGGCATCAGAACAGCTCCTGCATGCCCCCCAGTGCCCTCAAAGTCCACTTTGATACTTGCAGGAGCAGCAATAGCAGTCACAATACCAATAGATGTTGCTAAAATCATCATGAAACAGACAAAGAGATCAGGAAGATATTTCTCCTTCATTCAAGTTAATAGTATGAGAAAGAAGAATATGTGAACCAGGTTACCTTCTTCTTCAAGAATAGGACCTTGCTCTATATGCAATTCTACAAAAGCAGAATAGCTTCCCTTCACCAGAAAGACAGTGGATAACTTCTCCACATTCATGTAACCTGCAGATTTTGCTGCATCAAAGAAGGAAACATTTTGACCATCAACTGTCTTTTCAAGCTGTTGTGCAAGTTCCTTGCTTCGTGCCAATAAACGGCTGCAAATTTTAGATATATTAGAAACCCTAAGCTAGGAGCTTCATAACACTTCAAGGTTTGCAAAATCTGTAGCGTTGGAACTGAATTCTGTTCTAACCTTCCTAAACAGCCGATTCCAAATCTTGTAGGCTCTTCTGAAGTAAACATAATCACGTCCAACGACCTTTTAGGTTTAAAGCTAGAGCTGTAAAAGCCAACCAATAAACAGCAAAACTTAGACAAAAGCAGCCAATGGACATTGGATCAGCAGAAAACACAAATAGATTTCCAACAGCCAAAAGCAGTAAAGGTAAAGATGTGACATCTTTTCACAAGAATGCCAGCAAGATACGTGTTCTTAGCATAATATATGTGGCCATATGGTCTTACTACAAACCAACACCCAAATTTTGGCACTCCAAAGCAGTTACATGATCTAAAACTTCCATATACCATGACCTCGTTCTGTTATCACAACATCTATTGCAAACTTCGTAAGGTACTCCCCTGCAACCAACTCAGGTATACTACTTTGCAATCAGCTAACAGTTTTGACCTTATTAAACTCGGTCCTATTCAATAATACATGATCAGCTGAACCAATCCTGGGAAAATCTTGGAACTCATGCAACAAGAATTCTGCATTCAAGCATGAACATTCCATTTAGATAAGTTTCTAGTAAAGCCATTGCTGTTTTTCTGGTTCCTCTGTTCTTTTGTCATTAACAGAGACAATGAAAGTTCCCCAAAGCAGACATACATACAACAAATCTTTATTATGATATGGCCAATGCTTATAATTCATGTTCCTCAAAAAATTCGCATAAAAGCTAAGACCACGTCAGAAAACTTAAAAATCCAGCATTCTGGGAGATTTCATGATTTAAGCTTTACTTAGGAGATACTATTTTGTGCATTTGCACCGTTTTCTAAATTTTCATAATAGAGGTTGGATCCATTTTTGATTTTTTTGAAATTATTTTCAGCAGCGGATGGGTGGGACTTAAGAAGAGGGGGGGGGGGCAGAGGGGATTTGAACCCAGGACCTCCAATGCCTAGGACCTCAACCTATAAAGGATGGATCCTTGGCAATGCTTTAATTGAAGAAAAGAATACAAAGGACTTGACATTTCCTTACACATAACTTTTAGCCAACACCTGCCAATAAATCAAAAGCAAGCCAAAGATGTACTGATACAGCCAAGTATAGAGATCTTGAAATTTGGGCCATGTTACAGTTTAAGAACACAAGAGAGCTAACAAGAGTCAGTCAAGCCAATTTAGTCTGCATACCGCTTTAGAACATTGATGGCTTCTATTGCACCCAACACGCCAACCACCCCATCATATTTCCCAGAATATGGTATTGCATCAGTATGAGAACCTGTTGAAACTGGAGCAAGCTCAGGTTCGGAACCAGTCCTAAAAAAATCAAATGCCAATTTGGGTAAAGTACATACATAACAAGCAGAAGAGAATGAACAAGGGATTATTACAAAAGCAATTTTCAATCAGGTTAAAATTTTTTTACATTAACAACCAACGTCATTCTGCAAAATTGAGAATTCTTCTTCTTAAATCATCACTTCACCCTATAAATATGAAGTTTGGAGTTGATGATGCTTAAAGTTCAAATTTTGGAACTTAACATCACCAATATAATTTCAATTATACAATTTTTGAAGTGATTTCATCTTTTATTGTTTTAAATATTGTCAGTGCCAACTATTCTTTCTTATGGACCATAATTCACCAAATACTCACAGATAATCTTTTTAAATAGTTCAAAAGTTATTCAATCACTTTTTGAATTTTCAGTACCTTCTCTTAAAAAAAAAAGTTACAAAAAGAGATCAATTGGAAACAAATGTCTCTTTCAACATTACAAATGGTAAAAGGGATTCCAGAAGTTTGCTTTTCGCATCGATAATACCATTTTATCCTACAGCTCAGAATGAGGAAAAAGTGGAAGAAATGTATGGCTGTAGTTGTACAAGGATTTACTTCAACTTTGGATTTGCCTAAAAGGCGTACAAAAGTAAACATCAATGCACAGGAAAGACAATGATGAAAGATGATGACAAAAGAATTGAGACCTGTAATGTCTAATATCTAAAAGCATTTCCCACAAAGTGAGATATGTATTGTCTGACTTTTCTATAAACTAATGAAACTAACCCATGCGTTGGCTATGCAATAAAGCAAGATTTTGAAAAGACAAGGTATTAGCTCTACACTTCACAATCATCCAATTGAGTCCTCATGCATAACATTGGTCTATTGACTGAGATGTTCTCCTGTAAATGGGATTACCAGGAGAACAAAGTTGTAACTCACCACCGACCAAAGATGTTCCCAATAGCATCCTCCCTGACAGAAAGACCTGAGGCTTCCATAAGGTTTTTAATATACCTGCATGGCCAAATAACTATGTTATATTCTGGCAGTCAACCACCTTTTCTATGAATGGCAAGAGGCAGACAAGAGAGGTAGACAAGACAATTCTAGAGACTCGTTCCGCTATACTCTACAATCTCAGTTTTACCTTACATGAAAGGAGGTCACAGAAAAATATACGTCGACAGACAAACAGGTTCGTGAGAGAGTAAGACAAGGCATTGGAAAATACACTTATCAAACAATCAATCATTTAAGAAGCAATAGATGTTCAATTAAGGAGATCACCTCAAGCTGTAGTGTTTAACTGTTAATTGCAATCAAAATGGCCAGATAAGCTTCTGATTTTACCTTCTTGATAATACATCCTTCTCACTGTACAGGATCCTAGTAACCGATGGTGCAGGTGAATCCGAGAAACTTGAAAGCTCATCAATCTAAAAAAAAAAAAAACAGAAGTGTATTGTAAATTCTATTTCTCTCAGAAACAACCAAGCACATGTGCACGGCTATGCTTGCATTACGAATCTAACATAGGGAAGTCAGGATACTGATGACAATAGGCAATTACCAATTCCTTGGTTTTTGCAAGAAATAGCAGAAAGAATCAAAATTCAAACATTTACAGATGATCCACATAACTCAAGCTAAGAAAAACTCCATCTTTCACTTTTCATATAACATCCATCAGAACCGCTTGATTCCAAATTGAGTGCCACCACTAAAACATCTACTGCACATAGTCAGACATACACGTGAATGCACTAGCACCTAAGATTACAGATACATCGCTTTTGGTTTGCAAAAATGAAGCAAAGCATCTTACATCCTTCAAAATTCAATCTTTATCCTACATAAGCAGTCAAACAAGTATCGCCTTTATCATACATAAAACAGCAGTTCAAAAGAAAAAAAAAATTTCTAGCGTATTACTTACTGTACACTTTCAGAAACAGATTTTGCATAAAAGCTAAATAAGAAAATAAGAATATAACTTTACCCGGATTGAGAATCCTTTGTGGATATCAAAGGGACTCCAGTTTTAGCATTAAAAAAAAAAAACAGAATCCAGTCGGATATCATTGATGAACTAAAGTTTACAAAAAACCCACAAGTCAAATACAATCTTTGCAAAACTTAGAACAACTCAGAAGACAAAAAATGATTGAAATTTCGTATCTGGGATTTCTTGTACATACCTGCTTCTGCAGAGTTTCAGCGTCCACTGAGAGTGAAGATAGGGAGTTTAAGAAGTGGGATTCGTGAATTGGGTAGCCAGAGAACTCCTCCATGGTCTTGATTGTAGGGTCATCTTCATTTCTGTGAGCTAAATTTACAGGGCAATTTGAGATGAAATATACTGAAAGAACAAGAAGAGTGTAGATAGAGAATCTCATAGCCATGATTTTCATGGTATGTTTGTTATCCGTGGATTCCTAGACTGCTGTGTATAGTGTCATCTGGCTTGGACGTATTTATCATGCTTGATACATAGTGGAGTGCTTTTAGGATTTGTATTTTAGCGTGCAGTTTGAGCTGCTCTGCAACGAAAAAAGGAAACACAAATGTTCAGATTGTGGAGTAACACGTCAGAAGCCACATGAACGGCATAGTGTCTTTTCCCCGCAAACGGATCTTCTATCTCACACCCTGTGCCACTCTGTGCCACTTTTTATTATATTGTTATTTCTCTTTCATAAACATTATGTTTTAATTCTTTTTTGTTTCTTTAAGATCCAATAACTATTAATTAAGTAAAAAATAAATACAACAGCTTCAAAAAAGTAATATATAATAGAAAAATAAAAAATACGGCAGAAAATGCATAAAAAATGAGATTTTTTATGCATTTTGATTTTTTTGAGTTTGTTAAATTTTGTGTATTACTCAATTAATAGTTATTAGATCTTAAGAAAACAAAAAAGTATTAAAACATGATGTTTATGAAGGAGAAATAGCAATATAATAAAAAATGGGACAGAGAATGACACAAGATGTGGGACAGAAGATCCGTTGCTGCGCTTTTCCCCCTTACAAAAAAGAAAAGATAAAATGAGTAGGTGCTTGCTGGGAGAGTGGACACGGGGCCGACCGAGTGTCAGAAAATCGGGTGGATTTTGTGTAAAATACATAAGATGTAATTTTATATGTATATGATATAATTTATTTTTAACAATATGTAATTATAAAATAAAATTTTATGAGTCACACGCATAATGCAAAAAGCAATGTATAAGATGCGCTCTCAATCTTATATATATATATTAGTAATCAAATCGTGACAATGAATCTTCAAGAACGATTGCTTTCTGCGATCGTTTCTGTCCTCCTTCCCGATAGAGGGACAAGTAAGGTTAGGTTCTAGTATTTGAACTTGTAGTTTCCTTGTGGATAGAGCTGTTAATCGAACCGGGCAGCTCGCGAGCCGAGCTCGACCCGGCTCGATAAGGGCTCGACTCGGCTCGTTTATTGAGAGAAACGAGCCGAGCTCGAGTTTAACTTGATGCTTGTTTAATAGACGAGCCGAGCTATGCTCGGCTCGTTTAAGCTCGATAGGCTCGAATAGTAGGGGTATTAGTGTCATTTCATTATGTATTTGATACTCTACAAGCTCGATAGGCTCGAGTTCGAACTCGAAATTGCTTGAATAGTAAGGGTATTAGCGTCATTTTAATTGTGTATTTGATATTCTACAGGCTCGACAAGCTCGAGTTCGAGCTCGATAAGCTCGACTCGATTTTGAACTCGAGTTCGAGCTCGAGCTCGAGTTTTCTACCGAGCACATCGAGTCGATCTCGAATAGTTTGTGAAGCTCGAATTACTAATCGAGCGAGCTCGAGTTGGCTCGATTAGGGGTTCGAGTCGAGCTCGATTATCACATGCTCGAGCTCGACTCGGCTCGTTAACAGCACTACTTGTGGACCGATTAGAAAACAACACTAACTAGGTGGTAACAAGGCCTTGTTAGCATGTATGGTAAGACTACTGTACAGAGCCATCAATCAATCCCATAAATTAAAAGTCTAGGCCAAAAAATGTCGTTATCTATAAGAGTCATTATTATTATCAAGTTCATTATCCTATGCCCTTTGCAATTAACTATGAATTTTTTTTCTAATGAGTAGTATTCGTTGGACAATCATTACGACATTGAAATCACATCTAATAAACCGTGTGTAAGTGTACATATTGATAATTATTATTATCTTATCTTGTGTTTATATACTTTTTTCTATTTAACTTTATATTTTTTTTAAAAAATATCAACACGTGAATTCCATCTTAACAACGGTAAATCCACTAACTATTTATTACCAGTTTCATTATTATATTGGGGTTTAACATATACATGATGACTTTGTTGGATGAATTTTGTGACATAGAAGTCTCAAGCAACAACATTCATGATGCAAGTGTAAAGTGTAAATGTAGAAGTGATGAATTACTGTTGGGGAATCCTAAGCAAAATTTGAGATTTGAAAGCCGGCACCGGTCCTGGGTTCCGCGTTCTTAGCACCGGTATTTGGTTTCGATTCCGAAGCTGGACAGCCTGGGGTATCTTCCTGAAGATCGGTGGGGCCCGCTCTCCTCAGGGTTAGGGAACTAATCGGGTGTAAGCCCGAATACCCCTAACTGAAAAAAAAAAAAAAAAAGCCGGCACCACCTACCCCGCCTGCTGCTTTACTACTCTTTATATTCCTAGATAGATAAAGTAGGAGTGGCAATAATTCACTACTAATTTGTAAACAACTAACAAAAATGGGAATAGGAGTTGGCGGCTGAACGGGCGACGGTCGGCATCAGGGACAAGAACTCGCTTTCATCTGTCCAGCAAGGAACAAAAAATTTAAACATGTATAACGGCTGAATAAAATCTCATCAAATACAATTGTATGAAATTTTTGTCCTTGTGGACTTACTCAATTCAGAGCGATAGCGTTAAGGTAAACTCATATTGAATCTTTTTTCTAATAAACATTTCTTGTTGAAAAATCGTTAGAGAGGACCAATTTCTTGCCTTTCCTTCGTTTCAAGCTAGAGTGTACTTTTTTTTTTTTTTTTGTCAACACAAGGGTGTCCGGATCAATTCTTACGAGACCCGATTAATCTCCTGTGATCCGGAAGAGGAGGCCCCACTCCACACCGAACACGTTAACAGCGGGACTCGAAACCTGGACAAGTCAGGATGACCGCCATACCCTAAAGAGGGGGAGCGGACCGTTCGAGCTATCCCGTAGAGGTGATGACCACTGGACCAAATTTGTAGAGTCTACATCCTTTCAAAAATTGTAAAATTATAATTTGACTCCATTTCTATTCCTTGACTAGAGTACTAAAAAAATATAAATAGAAAAGTACTATATCTTAAAGTCAAAATTCCTTTTTTTTTTCTTTTACGCAAATTGCAAACGGTTTATAATAAGGCGGGAAGTCCTTCTTTGCTCCGAGAAAGCTTCACCGAGACACTTCCCTCAAGTTCCAATGGATGACTCCCCCAGACACACTTGCCTGAAGCTAGAAATCCCAACCCGAAGCAATGATTCGGAGCCCCGAGAGGCCTCCGAATCCATCTTCGTCAAAGGCACATGGTACTCCGCCCGCTTCTACCTCGCCATCACCGACGGCCGCGACGCCTGGATTTGCATCGGTAATTAGTATGAAAATGATCAATTAGTCCTGCAATATCAAGTTTAATTTATCATTAATTGCAGCGATTTTTTTTTGTTTTGGTTTTCGTTGAATGATTAAAGCATCGGAGGAGGAGGTGAAAGAGAGGGCGTCTCAGTGGGACCAACCGGTGTCGGAGTACATTGATTTAGCTGAGAAATACTTGGGGCTTCAACATCCCGGCTCCGTTTATGGCTTCTCGGACGCTGGTAGCGGGTTCAAAAGGGTCCGTTTTTATTCGTTTAGTTAAAATTACTATCTGAGATTACAAGTCTATTAACTTATATAAGGCCCTTTGCTCAATGATGTGAAATTGTTTGTGAAAATTGAGAGTTTTGTACTTGAAACTTAAACTTGGGGAGGACTTTAATTGGGGGTTTTTTTTAATGCATTTTAACTGAAAGTTGAAATTTTTATCATTGCAAAAAAAAAAAAAGTGAAATCCCTTGTTAGATGATAATTAGTTGAAAATTCAGGGAAATTGTATGTATGGGATTAAAAGCTGGAATTTTTGTCCTGTTAGAATAACTTGCATAATCTGAAAAATGATACTCTAATGGTTTTTAATGAGAAAGACTAAAAATCTTTTGCTACTGCTGTCCTTTCTATTGTGTAGTATATAAATTTCTGCTAGTATTGAATTTTCGATGTTTATTTGTGTTTGTGATGTACTATGTAGTTAACATGGACATTTGAGAAGGAAGGGACGAAGCTGGAGTGGCGATGGAAGTGTCAACCATCACCAAATAGTCAGAAAACCACAGCAGATATCTTGGATTTTCTGATGGATGCAAATATACGGCTGAGTGTAAGATTCTTGTTATAGCCTAGTTGTCTTAACCAAGCTTACGACTTCTTGCTTTGTGGATAAAGCTGTGCGAAGGGTACCCCTTTGTAATTTTTTTCTGTTCCACTAACTATATGGTTCATGATCTTTTTGTAATAGGAGGAAGTTGTCAGGAAAACTGACTTATTTGAAAGGATAAAATTGGAAGCTGAAAAATGTTTAGCTCAAAGTGAGAAACTCAGTCTTGAGAAGGCAGAATTTGAAAATGAAATCTACGCAAAGGTTTGTTTCTAATCTAACCACCTTCGCTTTGTCCTTCCAGTTTTAAATTGGTGCTTGGTGCATGGATACTTGTGTGGTTATTCTTTTGCCTGTCATATCTGATAAGTTGCACCACACACGTTCCCCTTCATTCATTCTTGCCTTGAGAGTAACAATTATGAACAGATGACCTTCCTGCTGCCTTGCGTTCAGTATGGTAATAAATTTTTTTTCCCTTAGGAAGTTTATGCAAAGCAAATACTTGAGAAATAGTCAGAGAATGCTTATTTTAAGAAGGTAAAATCTGAAATGGTTTAAGAATAAACAAACAACGGTATTAATCGAAACTCTTTCTACATGTCCATTAACCAAAAGAGAATACTTATTCTAGATGCCATGTTCCCAGATGGCATTTGAATAGATACAGTTCACTTGTTTCCGTTGTCTATAGCAAACACAATCTGTGGGAGTCTGTATATTCTTCCACAAAAGCCATCCTTTTCATGTGACTGAGCAAAAATGAGGCCTGAAGCGATCCTGACCTCCTATAAATAGCTCATCCCAATTGTGTTAGGCTTTATTGGCAGTTACAAAGGAATGCAACATAGTTTGATTTCTTTCATTTTGCTGATTATGATTTGTGTATGATTACAAAAAGAAAAAAGCGCATGCATTTCTGTGTGATATGATCAGATGTTCCTAAAAAATGTTGGTGATGCTATAGCCTCTTTCTGTGTCACAGTTTCTGGGAGTTCTGAACTCAAAGAAAGGGAAACTCAGAGAGCTTCGTGATCGGCTCTCAAAACAGAAGATGGCTGAACCAGAAGAAGAGGAGGAACAATCGACTGACAAAACTGAGAGTTTTGATGAAAGAAGTGATGAAGACAAATCAGAGGAAGAGGCTGGGACTTCTAAGGATGCTCCCGCCAGTAAATCAGTCGCTGCTCCAGCCAGCAGGTCTCTTGGTAGAAAGAGGAAGTAGATGTGTATGTGACAAAATTCAGCATCCACCGCAAGTCTCCCTTTTCCCCCCTTCTCTTTTACGTGAGATATGTTTATCAGGAGACTGAAGCTCCTGTTGTAAATATTGCTCGAGGCATTTTCCAAGATTCAGTTGGTAAACCTCACAGTGATGACTTCATAACCAATTTTTCTACGTTAGTCTCTCATTGAATTGCGTTTGATCTTTACTATGCTATCAGCTGGAAAAAATCATTGCAAATTAGAGGATTTCCCGTCAAATATTGGATGTTGTAATCTTTCTTGCCGAGTAAATTACTGAGAACATGTTTTTGAACAGTCTAATGGGCCTCAATTCATGGAAACTGAAAATTTTACGGACTACGCTTATTTGGAAATTAGGTAAATTTGATCAATAGAATCATTATTGATTTTTCAAGATTCACTAGTTATGATCCATGAGGATTATAAAATCAATTGCACATAAGAATGACTTCATCTAGAGTCTGATCATTGAACATTTTAGAGCTTTCTAAAATATCTTCTTATATTAGTCTAACAACTCGTGCATGATTAAAATAAACATTTTTTGAACATTAAGAAATAAAAACAGTATCTGTGAGAATATAAATTTATAACAAATGTTTGGTATAATTCGCCACAATTTAATATATTAAACACCAAGTAATTTCCAATAGCAGTCAAAAAGTATTACTTAATAAATTTTTTTCGAGATATATTAAACTACGTGTTTTACAATTTATTCATATTTACACGGTAGACCAGTTGATGCACGTGGTTGCTCGGGTTTGGTAATAAGATGTGTTTTCCGAACTATAAATTATGAATGTAATGAGTTTAGGAAAAATCGTTCAAAATATTTATCACGTTTCATCGAAATTAATTTTTTCATCTTTTACTCTTAAAATAGTAATTTTATGTTTTAACAAAATTTTGTCCAAATTAAATTTTGTCCTTCACTTTTTGAAATATCCGATCGCTATCCCTAACTCCGCTGCACTTTTGGATTGCTTCATATTTCCTCAATTTTATTTGCTTACATCATCTTTACAATTTCCAATACACCTTTTTATCTTCCCAATATCTTTTTATCTCACATACATCACATCACAAAAAGTGCTACAGTAAAAATATCCCAAATAACTTACAATCCAAACAGACCCGACTCATTTTATTAGGAATTTAGGATTAGGATTAGTATTTAGCCCGTTTAAAAGATAGGATAGCCTTTTCCGCAAGAGCGCGTCTCCGAAAAGAAGGCAAAAACGCAGTCGTTTTACGTAGGGTCGGATCTAAGTTCGACCCAAACAACTCAGCTCAGCCGCCCAAATGACGTTTTCTGTATCCTCCCAATTCTATACATCTCCATAATCCCTCTATAGTCTCACAATCAAGCTGTAAGATTTTGTGCTCCATCTTCCCAGTCCTTCCACCAACTGTTTGAAGTCCTGAAATTTTGTTGTAGCGATAAAAGGAAAACGAAGCTGGTACTTTCTTCATTTACAGGTAACGTGATTATGTTGGAGTTGCGGATTAATGGATTTACTGAAAAGCCCGCAATCATTGTTTTAGTTCAGCTGATTGTTGTTCTTGTTTGAGAAATTACAATCTAACTACAAAGTTTTCTATTCGTTTCTGAATGTTATTGATGGTATATTGATGTTCGTGAATGTTATTGGTGGTATATTTTGCAGTTTATTGGAGAGTCTTGGGACATTTATAGGATAAAATTATGCTTTCGGGATTAAAATTCATCCCTCGAGACAAGATAGAAGTAAAGGTAAAGTTTTGTGATAGACATGTGATTGGGTTAGCTTGTATAAATGTTTATTCTTTTAGTTGAAAATGATAATAATGTATATTTTTGCAATTTTTCTGCAATATTGTTATTCAGGGATTGGACGAGGATACGGATGGTTGTAGGAAAGAGAGAAAGAAGTCTAGAACTAGGAAAGAGATAGATAGGCGTAAAAAGAAGAAGGGTTCCCATTATAGTAGTAGTTCAGACGATGAAGATTTTGGAAGGATAAAGTCAGGGTTTGAAAAGAAAAAGAAATGGTACGCCTCAGATGACGGCTTGTCTTCTTACTCAGACAGGAGTGGCAGTGAAAGTGAGTCTGATCACAATGAAAAGAAAGGTAGGAGTGGGAAAAGGAAAGAGAAGAGAAGACGGAAGGATAGATTAGAAGATGAAGGAGTAGGCAGTACAATAAAGAAGAAGAAAAGTCGGAGAAAAGATTCTGATGATGATGATGATTACTCTTCGAATGATTATGGAAATGAAGATTCTGATAATGAGAGCCACCGTAAGAAAGGAAAGAGAAGATGGAAAAAGGATAAAAGAGGAGAGCTTGAGGATGATGGTATGCTTTTCTCTGCTATTCAAAATTTAATTTAATGACATATTAAACCCTACAGATTTTGCATGTTATTACTCTCAAATAAGCAATAAATAATCCGACTTAGGGTCAAACTTAACTTCTGCGCTGCCCTATCAACTAGCGTAACACCTAGCTGGGTACTGATTGTATCTCTTGATTAGATGTTGACTTTCTTTTCTGTTGCTGTTTATTGTATCCATAATTAAGTTGTGAACTTCAGTTAAAGTTTTCATTTTATACTATATCTTAGGTTTGTTACTATAACAGGCTGTAGTTTTTCAGATTTAAGGTTATCTCCTGGTAAAATAGACAATTTTCAGGTGGTCTAGATATTATTAGCCCATAAATTTGATGAAATTATTTGACTCCTCCAAACTGTCTATTCTTTTGCTTGATTGGTCAGATGATGGTGGAGGATCTGAATCCCAGAATTTGAGAGACATTTCAAGGAAAGAAATGGGTTTAGACTGGATGCTGCGACCGAAGGATACCATGGAAAAGACTCCAGGTACAGCTTTGGACAATCAACAGGAGGTTCAGGTTGAAGCTGAAGAGGTAAGCTTTCAATGTATTTAATACTTTTTTATGTAAAACCTGCAAAGACACAAATTTAATGTTTGTTCATTACCATTGAACATTCTGTAGTGGCAACTTTTTAGTTTAAGTAGGTAAAAGTTCTGGTGATGGAGAAACCTTGGGATCAACAGTTGTGAAAGCAACTTTTATGTTCTTTGGTTCCAAAAAATAGCTGCCACAGACTTTTTGGCTTTGATTGTTTGCCCCAGTTCCCTTTTTGACTGTCAAGCAAAGAGGAAAATGATTGGGGACTGCTTTTTGGTAATTGGAGTTTGAGGAACTTTGTGGTTAATGGAAAATAGATAGAACTAACATTTAGGATCTATAAAACATGAAATGGAGAGGAGAGTAGAGACACTTGGAGAGGCTTTAATGGCTTTCTTGGAGTAATTGGATTAAGGACATGGTTCTTTTTCTAGTACATTCTCTGGACTATTAGCTTAGTAGCAATGATAACATTTTAATCCTGGGTACCTTGAAGGAGAAAATCTGAAGCATTGCCATATGGCTTTTGTTGAGTTGAGTTGTACTGTCAGTTAATTTGTAATATGATTGGTTTGACTGATATGCGATTACATGTGTTTTTCTTATGAACGTTGAGATTCTTTTTCTTGCCTGTTGTAGATTGTTCTTTGGGCTGATTTTCTCTGTAGATGCACATGCCCTCATCATGCATTTTCAGATACAGTTTGGTTATTCTAGATTGCATGCTATCTTTGTTGGTTCAGATTAAGAAGGAGAATCCCAGGGAGCTGAATCCATACTTGAAGGATAATGGTAGTGGGTATCCAGAAGATTCAGATGCTAATGCTCGTCGGAACCAACTTTTTTCCTCTTCACTTGTGGGTGATGGAGGTGCAAGCTGGAGGTTGAAAGCATTGAAACGAGCACAGGAGCAAGCAGCCCGTGAAGGACGGAAGCTTCAGGAGGTATGTGGAGGTTTCTTATGAGAAGATTCTTCTTTCAAGTTAGTAGTGCATAATGAACTAACTTTGCACAGGTAGTTGAAGATCGGTGGGGCTCTCTTGGAGAGGTGGCAGTTTCTGCGGCATCTCATAGAGTAGCACCAAATCATGCTCATCTTCATGCGATAAAAAGTAGGAGGAGAGGGCTAAAGGATGAAGGACAGACAGACACAGATGGAGACAAGGGAATATTTACTGAGAAAGTATGCTTTCTCCAGATTGTATTGTTCCTGAAGGGTGTTGGCTTAATGAAGCAATATTTTCCAATATTAAAAGAAATAAGTATATTTTTGGTAATTTTTCAAAATTTTCCATTATTTTCCTGGTTAAATTCTTTTTAATGGTTTTCTTCCTTTTCTTGATAAGTTTTAGAATCCTAACAGTAACTTTTTGCAGGATGGATCTTCCCGACATACAAAAATGAGAGTACCGAAAGTTCAGGATTCTTTATCCTGGGGAAAGCGTAAGATGCCTGCTCAGGATATCAACCTCTCTGCTGCAGTGAATAGCTTAAATAAGTTTTCCAATGATGGAAGCTTTATGTGTGACTTTATGCAAAAGAACAATGATAGTTTAAATGATCCTGTCAGTTCATCAAATACAAAAAATGACAGACTAGTGGAATCCAATTTGGTTGAAAGACATGGTGAAGATGGTCCAACTGTGAAGCCAGCATTGACGGCAAATCAGTTGGCTGCTAAAGTCATGCAGCTTCGCATGAAAGGGAAGCACGAAGAGGCTCAAAAGCTCTTGGTAGGGAACCATTTCAGTTTTAGTTTTTATCTGGTTTTATATACAAAATTACATATATTATGGCATGTGTATAAGCTTATCTTTCTCTCATTTTAATCTCCATAAAGTGATCTTCCACCGCATATGAGGAATCCAATTTTAGATTTTCCCTGCACCAAATGAGTTTGATCATTTTCAGTTTGTAGAAATGTATGTGCAATCACATTAAGAGCATGGAGCTTAGCATGTATAATATTATGATCCATGTTTAGAATTTTCAGTTGACACTGGCCTAGTAGATGCCAACAGGAAGGAATGATTATTCTTTCTTTCTTTTTACAATCAAAATTTGTTAGGGTAGAAAAATCAGTACAACTAGAGCAATTTAATTAGTTAGCCTTAGCTATTTTTGGGTAGGAATTCTTTCTTTCCTTTGACATTTTTGGTTGACGGAAATCTTCTGGTACTGCTTTCCGTGGTTATTTCATCACATAGATGCCACATTTCAGTTGGAGCGTTGACCAGCCCCCCCCCCCCTCCCCCCCCCACACACACACACACCAACCACACAAAAAAAAAAAAAAAATCCAACTTCTTTAGTCCTGGCTCTCTACTGTTTTTTTTCCCTGTTAGTTACTCCATATATGTTTTTAGTCTTTTTAACATCAGTATTACTTACCAAAAGGTTCCATTGGAATATTAGAGAGGAAGACATGAATGTTGTGTTGCATCTTGTTTTAGAAACTCAAGGGGATTGTGTAGTGTTCCCACTGATCATAAGTGGAAGATCTGAATGTCGGGTTGCCTTTGTTTGTAGAAATTCAAGGAAACTATCACATTAGCTTAGAATTTAAATTACATTTTAGAACCTAAGTTGCCCATGATTAACAAATTTTTCTCTTACCTGTTCAGGAGGAGGCAGAAAGCACAAAGGTGAAGCCAGATGCTGAGGAGGAGTCTCACAGACCACGGATTGATGGGAGCACAAGCAGGTAGACTTGAACCACCATCTGATATCACTTTATTTTAGTTGTAGTTCATTGCAGAATTCTCAAACTCTTTGAGTTTTATCAACAATCTTTTATCAGATATATCATGCATGACGTATCTGCTCGACAAAAGATGAAAGAGGAGGATGCTGACTTGCATCTGGCTCAAAAGATAATGCGAAACCAACAGTATAAGGTATCTGGTCAGGCAGATGATGAGTATGATTATGAAGATGGTCCAAGGAAAAAGACTCGGCATAAAGGAAGGGGTACAGACCAAAAATCAAATGAGATAAGTCAGGCAACTAGGATTGCAAATCGCCTCTTGACACAGAAAGAGAGGTGTCAATTTTGTTTCGAGAATCCAGCAAGACCAAAGCATCTTGTTGTTGCCATTGCAAATTTCACGTACCTATCATTACCCCACCGGCAGCCTGTTGTACCTGGTCATTGCTGCATTGTAACTATGCAGGTGAAATTACACAAACGCTCTCTCTCTCTCTCTTCATATTCACATTTGATACCTAGATGGGAGCAGGGTTTCCCCCTTACATACAAAATGTTAATAATCTCTCTCTCTCTCTCTCTCTCTCTCCATATTCACATTTTATACCTAGACCTGAGCAGGGTTTCTCCACTGTAATTCTAGAGCTTGAGTGTCTATGACGAAGTGGCCTTCCTCCTTTCTAGTCTGTTTGTAGGATAAGCTGCATGTCCCTCATTCTTTAGATATATCTCAGCATTCTGATTCACAAACTTAGACTGGTAGGAATTGCTTTCTCCTTTCTTTTAGTGATATTCTGTATACAAGTTTGACTCTTACCTAAAGTGGTTGGGTTTGCATTTTTGGTTAAAAACGAACTAAGAGAACCTGGATGGATACGCATTACTGATGTATCATGATGTGTTTTAGCTACTTGTAGTGTCCTAGTGAAGGTTGAGCATTTGCATCCTTAAAAACAGAGTGGGGCTGAGTGTATTTTCTTATCTGTGTTGTGGTTAATCCATAGGGCGGCAAAAGGTAATATACATCAGATTAACATTTCATTAGATGTTGAAGATGTAAAATCTTGGAAAACTAGATTACCGTTTCTGCTTACTATGGTGAACTTTTATGAAGGACATTTAAGTTTTACGCACTAACATTGTTGATAAAGAAATGAAAAAAAGTTTACTTACCTGCTGAATTGTTCTTGGAATTATTTTCATCATCTCACTAGTGGTAACAATGGTTTTTGACCTGTGCAGCATGAGTCTTCAACAAGAACTGTGGACAACAATGTATGGGACGAAATCCGGAATTTCAAGAAGTGCCTGATAATGATGTTTGCTAAGCAGGATAAGGAGGTTGTATTCCTTGAAACAGTGATGGGCTTGGCACAGCAACGCCGTCATTGTTTGCTGGAGTGCATTCCTCTGCCCCAAGAAGTTGCAAAACAGGCACCTTTGTATTTCAAGAAGGTTAGTTTTCTGCATTTTCTTCTGTTTTTGCATCACTTGGATGGTTAATCTTAAAGATGATCTGAACTCTGGAGGTTTTCTTTCCTTTTTTTTTTTAAATTCTTTTTCAATTTTGACCGGTCAGTACTTGTTGAATAGAGAAAAATAGGAATTGGAGTTCATGGGCTCCTTTTTGACCAAAATTGTGTGGTTTTTGGTTTGGTATGATAAAATGTTTGCCATGAGGAGATTGCTGCGTAGGTACAGGCACAGAGGGTCGTGCACACTTTTCATTTTGAAAATTGACAGTGTTAGTAGTTATGAAGTTTTATAATAGCCTTTCCAACTTTATCTGAATCAAGTGTGAAAGTAGTCTTTTTGAGTGTTTGACGAATCTGATGATTGATCAAGACGTGTGAAGCAAAGGTAAAATTGATTGATTTGCATGCAGAGCAATGATCATTATAAATTGCTGGGTCATTGCATCAGAAAATTACCTTAAAACTAATTTTTCATAATATCTGGTATATGAGTTCTATCCAACTTTGGTAGTTACGATCTAGCTAGAAAGGAGAAATATCTGTATACTTGTATCTATATTACTGAAAACTGAAGAGAGTAAACTCCTACTGTTTGTTGTTTATAGATCATTCAGTCGATGATGAATCAGATCTTTTGATTGATTATTTTGGTTAATATGTTGATGGCTTGAAAGCAAAAAACTGCTAGAGTCTCATGCTTGGATACTTTGGCTACCTGTAATCACAGGCAATTGATGAGGCAGAGGAGGAGTGGAGTCAACATAATGCTAAGAAGCTGATTGATACCAGTCAGAAGGGCCTCCGTGCTTCAATTCCAAAGAACTTCCCGTACTTTCATGTTGAATTTGGCCTGGACAAGGGATTCGTTCACGTGATTGATGATGAAAAGCAGTTTAAGAGCAACTTTGGCTTTAATGTAATAAGAGGTATGCTGCGCTTGCCTGCTGAAGACATGCATCGTCGACAGAAGCACGAATCGTTGGAGATGCAAAAACAAGCTGTAGTTGGTTTTGCTCGAGATTGGGAACCATTTGACTGGACGAAACAACTTGATTAGCAATATTGAGCACAAATGTTCTACAGGATGCTGGCTAGATATACTGTAATGGCTTTGTTTTGTATTATAGAGCTTTCAGGAGAACTGGTGAAAGTTGGCATCCCTGCATTCCAGGTGCAACTATTGACTATTGTAAACCTGAACGTCAAGAAGCAAATGCTTTGAGATATATTGGTCGGGGCATGTTGGGATGTTCAATCTTCTTTTGAGTGCTTGGGTTGTTTTGTAAATGCAAGGTCATTTTGGTTAAGCAGAGCATGTCATAAGCTGTGTCAATAATTGGAGAACAGTTGCGAACTGAAAAATTGCTAATAGATCATATTTTCGAGTTGTGGGCTGATGAGGGAAAATTGCTGGACTTTTTAAGACACCATTGCTAGAGCTTTTAAAGGTTAGAGTGGGCAAAATAATTGTTTACCCATTCCCCCATCCTGCGATCTGCATCCACTTACAGTTGATCTTGATAAATTAGGCATGCCATCTCTGGCTGTTTTTTGTTTTCTGAAAAACAAATTTGTCTATATATTTTTTATGGGTAAGAAAAAAAAAAAAAATTTTTGGTATTGTTACAGGTAAAAGTCTGGACGATGGGAACATATTTGTATTGTGATAAGCCCTTCTTTTTATAATTTCAAAAACAAATCCAAAAGTTTTATGTAAAGATAAAAAAAGTTGCTCCACAGTAAAGCCTGCAAAAGCTACGCATTCATACCATCAGCTACATACATTGCAATGAATCTTTCATACAATACAATGTGTGCAAGCAATAAATTTTTCGTGCCTGCATCCGCTACATATTTTTTGATAGATCATTTTGGTGTAAAACTGACTTATCACATCACATGCAATTCCTTCATTTCCTCCCTCTCCCGATAGCAGAACAAGCCAAGCCAAAATTACAACCTGCCATTCTATAACCTGAGCCAATAAAAATCGCAGATGTTAAAATATTCTCAGTCCCACTAAGAAGAAAGCAAGAAAAATACTGATGAATATTCAAAATACCACTAACAAAAAAGCAAAAGAAAATACTGATAAAAGTGCAGAGTGAAAAAAAAAAAGTATTCAAACCCCAAGCTTTGCAAGCCCTCAGAAATTCACTAGAATACATCTCTTTTATACAACAAAGACTTGTAATTGTTTAATGAGTTATCATGACCAATACATCTCTTTATACAAAGAAACGCGGTTGATGAAACAAAAGGGATAAAAACTAAAAAGATAATCAATCAGATAGAAGATGATCTCAAAATCGCATCTTCACAACCGCGGTTTCTCTGTATAAAAAAATGGAATGAGTCATTCCTGCTACGTAGCTGCCATGAACAGACAGCAGAGAAAGATAGAAGGCTGCTAGGGTTTTAGGCACCCTTTTGGACTGCGCCCAAATATGTGTGGTAGTTTTTATAGGGGACAGAACAGAACAAAGTCGGCGACAGAAAGCAGGGGTCAAAGTGACCAAATCTAGTAGTATAGTAGGGCTAGGGGGGATATTCGAGCTCATTTGGGCTGCTGTCTGGGCTGAGGAATTAAGACCCTAAAAAAGTTCAACTTTGGTTTGTGCTTAAAGTAGATAGAGTTGGTTTACGAGGCTCTCTCATTGTACAATTTTTGGCTTTTTGGCGATAACCAACAAAAAAAAGTTATTTTTAAAAAAATCTTTTTCAAACATCTTTTTTTTTTTTATAATAATTTTTTCAAACATCTTTTTGTCTTATATATTAGATCACAAAAAATATCATAATGTACATGCATTGAAATGTTGGGTCGACGATTAGGTTGAAAAATTAGGACCTTAACAATGCACCGTTATTGAAATTTTGGATCGACGACTAAATTAAAAATTAAGATCTTAACAATACAACGTTGTTGAAATTTTGAGTCGACGACTAAATTGAAAAATTAGAATCTTAACAATGCATCGTTGTTTTCGATTGCTTGTCAATAAGTAATTATCGTAATTTAACACTCTTTAAATCTTGTTTGGATTGCCGTTTTTCGCCAAAAAATTACGTTATTTTCCATGATCACATTTCCCTATGAACGTTTTCTCTCACATACATCAAATCGCTACAGTAATTTTTCCATGAAAAATGCAATCCAAACGTAACTTATTCTTGTCTTTATCATTTTCCTTTTTATAAGGTACTAAAACCTGAACCAAAAATAAATGCCTTTTTCATTTTTTTAATTACCTTTGTATCTTATAAATACCATATCAGAAAAAACTTAAAAATATAAAATATAAAATATTTTTCCAAATAACGTTCAATATAAGCTTGCATTTTTCAATATAAGCGTACATGGGCGTACAAATTCCAAAAGGTAAAGTGGCTAGGTGTCGAGAATTTTGTGTTCTCTTGCTTTCTTACATTTTAGGCTACAAAACGAAATTAGAAAAGGAAAAACCTCTGTAGGGGTTTTATACGAGGGAAGTGAAGTTTCTTCTTAATCAGATGCTCTGGAGTCTGTATACTCTGTTCTCAAAGCTCTTGTGCTTAGATCTTAAATTTTAGTACCCATTGGAATCCAAAAGGAGAACGGGACACTATCCTTCAAGAGGTGTAGCGCCCGTTTTCTTGTGTCTCACCCGAAGAAAAAAAAGCTACAGGTTGGAATTGAGGTAAAAAATGAGCAAGTTCTGCGCCTCAAATACCTGTTCTCTTCTTTAAATTCAATGGTTTGAGACCCTTTCTTCTTTTGTTTCAGCGTTTTAAGACCCCTTTATGTATCTTATTGACAGGGGCATAATTATCGAGAGGTTACATCGTGGGAGAATATAATGTGCATAACTTTTTTTTTTTTTTCTAATTTTATGAGATGGGTTCTGGGTTAACAGGTGTAAATTTGGAGTTAGCTGTTTAAAACAATATGTTAACTACGGGTGTTATTGAATCAGTCAGTAGAAAGATGTGTGCATGGTAGATGCTTGATAAAATGCTTCGATTAGCTTGAAAGGTAAAGTTTAAGATTTATGTGTATGAAATTCTTGATTTAGAACACGGGCTTTCAAGCACTGAAAATAGTTTAGAAGCGCTGCCAGGCCTTCAAGATTGCAATAGATTCACCAAAATGGTTAATGGTTGTGAGTTTGTGTATGGTTGATCAACAAGAAGTCTTCTTTGCCTTGATAGCTCTCTTGGTAACAAATGTCAATGCCATTAGTTTTCCTTCAACTCATACAGGCAGCATAAAGAAGATGCAGAACAAATTTGTATTGTTTCTGGAATTGTACGAATATTGAATGGACGTGTATGCTGGAATTGTAGATTTCAGCAGTTCAGTTCCTTAATGTTACATTGAAAAATCACCCCGGAGGTGCATGATTCCACAGATGAAAGTTAATAGCATAAAATAAGTTTGCCCAAATTTTTGATGCTTTATATATATTAATAAGATATAGTTGTGTTTTACTAGTTTCCCAAGGGAAATTGGGATAGCATCAATAAGAAAAGATCAGAGAAGAAAGGAAGTCTGATGACTTCCATACTTAAGACGAACCATTTCATTGGCTTACCGTGAATGGATCCTAAAATTTCTTGCAAATTTTGTTGCTAATAGCAAATAGCAATTACTTTGATATAATTTACCAAAGCAAAAAGTAAAATTACGGTGATATGACATTAGTGGTGACGATTAAATTCAAGCTTAACTAAGTGTAAGAAACAGTTCATTAGATTAACAACATTAGTTTCCTATCAGTTTACATGTATTCCACATTCTAATGAGAGTTTCCCTTTGGATCAGTTTGTAAAAATTGATGAAACACTAAGTTCATCTCCAGAAATTCTGGTTGTGATATTCATCTTTTTTCCTCTGGGACTTTCTAATGAGTGAAAGAAACTTTTATCTCTAACCATGCAAAACAGCAAGAAAAAGTTATCTTCAGCTAGTTTGGGAAAATGGAATTAGGAGAGTGTTGAACTATCCTTAGTGGAAATCTAATGCCACTAAACTTAATTTACCTATGACACTGTAGCCACTGGAAAGATGTGTCACTTTTTTGCATGTTGGATTAGTACCTGCATCATAACTGAAAGTGTTGAAAGTTGAAGAATTATGGTATCATGCAAGGTTAGTTGTTTGGGATATTTAGCTTTGCATACATGACCAACTCACTCTCTCTCTCTCTCTCACATTTCTAAGATTTATTAGTCCGAGATACTTGCTTTTGTTTATATACTGCTGATATATTGCTTTCTTGATAGCGTTAAGAGTGATGTCAGGAGCAACATCTCTTGGAAAGCTTGCCAGACAGTTCAGTCAAATCAGACTATATGCTACCCATCTCAATGTGGATGCTCGATATCCAGTTCGCAGCCTGAGAAGTGCAAGTTCAGTTTTAGACAGCCAATCCAGCAGTGATAGAGTGCCTCAGTTCCCCGATGAAGATGCTGGAGCTTTGTCCAGGATCCGAATAGGGGAAAATATCTCAAGGAAGGATAAGGCCAAGTTTCTTGTCAGTACACTCGAACTCAATGATAGCAAAGAAGCTGTGTATGGTGCACTTGATGCCTGGGTTGCATGGGAAAGGAATTTTCCTATAGGGCAACTGAAGAATGTGCTGATTAACCTTGAGAAAGAGCAACAGTGGCATAGGATTATCCAGGTTATAAAATGGATGCTAAGCAAGGGGCAAGGAAACACAATGGGTACATATAAGCAATTAATTCAGGCGCTAGATATGGACCACAGGGCACAAGAAGCGCATGAATTTTGGAGGAGGAAAATTGGCTCTGACTTGCATTCAGTTTCTTGGGAACTATGTAAAGTAATGATTTCTGTTTATTACCGAAATAACATGTTACAGGATCTTGTAAAACTATTTAAGGGGTTGGAAGCCTTTGATCGTAAACCGCCAGAGAAATCTATCGTGCGGAAAGTGGCTGATGCATATGAGATGTTAGGTTTACTTGAAGAGAAGGAACGAGTATTGGTTAAGTACGAGGAGCTATTCAAGGATAACATGAAGGGGCCTTTTGCAAATAGAAAGAGGCAACTTAAGAAGAAGACTTCAGGGAAGCACAAGGATGGTCCAGAAATTGAGAGTCATAATGATGTTTCCCTGAGTGGGCTATAGATTGTTTGTCCATGCTCAATATGTACAAAATGCAGCATTGCCTTTAGTTTCTCTTCTGAAATGGAGTATAAGAAAAGCCTTTTCCTGTTCCATTTATTATACTGCTGAGGATCTTCTGATTGTTATTTCGTAGTTAAACATCCTGCAGGCTTGCATGTGTTTGGTTGATTAAATCTTTGGAGGTCCAAAATTCCTAGAATTCTTCTCGCCAGGACTCTGGTTGAGCTTCTTGTCGGGACTCGAAATGTTTAAGAATGTTTAGGCCATAAGCGTCATGTCGTTGAGTACTTTGGAATAGGGGTGGAGCTGATTCAAGCTACTCGACTCGAGCTCGATATGTACTCGATCAGAAGCTCGAGCTCGATCTCGCTTCATCGAGCTCGAGCTCGATCTCGAGCTGCTCGTTAGAGCTATCGAGTCGAGCTCGAGCTCAAAAATTTGATACTCGAGAGCTCGACGAGCTCTATCGAGTATCACATAAAAAATTAAAAAAAATTATATATAAAATTACTAATATAGGTAAATAAATTCTGAGAAATTACCGGTGAGTACCCTTATCGAGTCGAGCTCGAGCTCGAGTATAATTATATTATAGCCGAGTCGAGCTCGAGTATAGCGGTACTCGAGCTCGACTCGGCTTGAATACACCCCTACTTTGGAACACACGCGAAGCTCGAATTGCAGCTCCTCATCATGAGATCCAGGCTGCTTGAATGGTTTGGCCCGTGGACCTTAAGAATATTACAACCAAAACCCTCAAATTTTCTTTTTGCCCTTTCTTGTACAAAATAATCTGCATTGAAAATCAGGTCATTGAAGGAAAATAATCTGAATTAGGGGTCTGTTTGATTGGAAGTAAAATTTTCCGTGGAAGTAATTTTCCATGAAAATAATTTCCCTTTCATCATTTTCAGGTGTTTGGTTAGCTTGTTGAAAATATTTTCTTACTTCATTTTTCTGGTGTTTGTTTAACTTTTGAAATATTTTCACTTTTATCTCTATCTTTACTTTCTACATATTATAACTACATACTTCTTCCCATACAAAATAATAAAATTTATCTCATTGTTTAACTTTAAAAAATCTTGGAGAAATGTATATATGAATAAAAAATATCTCCTTAAGCAATAAACAAATTGCTGGTCATTTAGTGTCAAATATCAATCACATGCAATACTTATTGTGACATATATCTTGCACTCTCACTGCTGAAAGTTTCTCTAGAAAAGAATGTCCCTATCATACATAATTAATTACTAGCATAGGATGAGCAGGATGAGATTTTTTTTTTTATTTTGAATATACTAAGGGGAGGGTTGGGTTGGGTTGGGTGGTACGCAGGAGGGAGTGTAAGGAAGAGGTCTTGGGTTCGAGTCCTCCTGTTTACACTAAAAAAAAAAAAGAACATACTACAAGATGTTTTCAGTAAGTTTGGAACATACTACAGGCGGGATGCATGCATTTCGGAAAACAACTTCAGTAAGTTTGGAAGGGAAGTTGTTTTCCATAAGATGAGTGAAAATATTTTACATAGGAAAATGTTTTCAGCAACTTTTGTGCAACCAAACACGGGAAATTAGGAAAATATTTTCCTGGAAAACATTTTCACCCGAAACAAACGGACCCTAGGTTGCACTCGTTAAAAGTGTGATATAATTTAGTTGTATCAAAAAGTGTCCACTATTTAGCGATTAGAAAATTCCTAAAAACAAAGCAAGTTTTGCAATTAAGTTTTACAGAATTATAATGGCAATTTCAATTAATTCTTTACATCTAAAAAGAGTTGTGCAATTTAGTTTTATAGCATTATAAGGGCAATTTCAATTCATTCTTTACATCTATAAAAATTTATTCTGTTGGTTGAATAAGGAAAAATACTCTGCATTGAACATCGGGCTTAAAAAAAATAATTTTTTGCAATTAAACGTTACAAGTGTAAGGAAACAACTGAAATTCACATAGAAAAGATAAAGATAAAAAAAAATAAAATAGCCGGACTATTATGGGCCTGTTTGGAACCTGAGTTTTTTGGGAGTTTGTCTAAAACTTTACTGTAGTGCACTGTAGAAGTTTTTGAAAAAATTTTGTAGAAGTTTTTGTAAGGTGAAAAACTTTTTTGTAGAAGTTTTTGAAATGTTACTGTAGACGTTTTTTGGATTATTTTTAGAGGTATTTTTAAAACATATTTTTGAGTATTTTATAATTTATAATTTTTATATTTTTAAACATTTATGCATTTATAATACATTTATAAATATTTAGAAATAAATATATTTATATATTTATTTAAAAATATATAAATGTATTATATTATATGTAATACGTAATATACATATATTTATAAATGTATAATTAATATAAATGTATAAATTATAAATGAATATTATATAAATGTATAAATTATAAATTATAAATGTATATGATGATTATGTATAAATGTATTAATATAATTAATATAAATGTATAAATGTATTAATATTATGTATAAATGTATAATTAATATTGTTTATAATTTATAATTTTTATTGTTTAAATATTTATATGCATTTATGCATTTATAATACATTTATAAATATTTATTAATAAATATATTTATATATTTATATAAAAAATATAAATGTATTATATTATATATAATACATAATATACATATATTTATAAATGTATATATGTATAATTAATTTAAATGTATATATTATAAATAAATATTATATAAATTTATAAATTGTAACTTATAAATATATATATGATAATTATGTATAACTGTATTAATATAATTAATATAAATGTATAAATGTATTAATATTATGTATAAATGTATAATTTATATTGTTTATAATTTATAATTTTTATTGTTTAAATATTTATATATATTTATGCATTTATAATACATTTATAAATAAATATATTTATATAGGTATATAAAAATATATAAATGTATTATATTACATATAATACATAATATAAATATATTTACAAATGTAATAATTGTATATTATTATAAATGAATATTATATAAATATATAAATTAATATATTATAAATATATAAATATATAATATTATGTATTAATATAATTAATATAAATGTATAAATGTATTAGTATTATGTATAAATGTATAATTAATATTGTGTGTTAATATTATGTATAAATGTATTATATTATACATAATACATAATATAATTGTATATAAATATACATAAATATATATACATAAATGTGTAATATATATAATATGTATTATATATATTAAATATATAATATATAATATTTATATAAATGTATAATTACATATTTATATTAATATTAATTTATATGGTATATAATATTTATATAAATATATAAAAATATATTTTAAATAAAATAAAATATTTATAATATGTTTAAATAAATATATAAATATATAATATATATAATAAATTTTTGAGGGTGAGGGACTCAAAAATTCAAAATATTTTTTTGAGGTTACCGGCGGCGCCGGAATAAGTGACCGGCGCCGGGAGAGGTGGTGGAGGCGGTGTCTGGTGTGGTGGGTTGGGTGAAGGAGGAAGAAAAGTTTTTGAGAAATTTTTTGTGTATAGATTTTTGAAGTGTGTAGGTAAAAAACTTTGAAAAGTTTTTTGGGATTCCTGTAGCAAAAGTTGTTAAAAAACTAGTAGCTAAAAAACTTGGTAAAAAACTAGGGTGCCAAACAGGCCCATTATTTTTGTTTTCGAATCTCAGGCCCTCTTCCAAGCCAAGAATTGCTTCTAATTTTTTGGGCTATGGATGCTTCTAATTTTATATATTTCAGAAGTGCAAATTGATTCAGAACAGCAAATATTAACACACAAAAACCCTTGAAAAACACTCCATTATTACAGTCTCAACAAACAAGATGTGATGTTTTTTTTTTCACCCAATTCTTCTAGGTTGGATGAGAGATGATGATGATCATGAATAGAATTCAGAGACGCCCTTCCCCCAATACATCATTTGCGTTGTTTCGTTATTCTACCTCAAATGCCACAACTACTATCCAAAACCCACCTGAAAAATCACCATTCTTGAAGAAGATTGTTCGAAACCAAGTACGGAAAATGTTGTCAGTGAAAAGCAAAACAGGATTCCGGGATTTGAATGAGGCACTTCGTCTGTTTGATGAAATGACCCGAGTGCTGCCGCCTCCTTCAGTCGTAAGTTTCTGCCAACTTCTAGTGGCTGTTGTTAAGATGAAGCATTATGCCCCTGCTGTTTCTCTTTTCAAAAGAATGTGCACTTTGGATATGCCCATTGATGCTTATACCGTGTCAATAGTGATCAACTGCTATTGCCATTTGAATAGGGTGGATTTGAGTTTTGCAATCTTAGGCTGGTTACTGAAGAGTGGTTATGAACCTGATGTTACCATCTTCACTAATCTGATAAAGGGTTTCTTTTTTGGGAACAATGTTGTGGAGGCGGAGGAATTATTCAACAAGTTGGTCAGAGAAAAAATCTGTGAGGTCAATGAAGTAATGTATGGGACCATGATAAATGGGCTGTGCAAATCTGGTAATACACAGAGGGCGATTGGAATGTTGAGAATGATGGAGGGAGGAAATTGCAAGCCTAATTCCGTAGTGTACAACACTGTTATTAGTGGTCTGTGCAAGGATAGGATGATTGATGATGCTCTCCAACTTCTTTCAGAAATGATTGAGAAGGGGATTCAACCTGATGTTATCACATGTAGTTCGTTAATTGAAGGCCTTTGCAATTGTGGCAGATTGAAGGGGGCTAAAAAGTTAGTTTCTGACATGGTGGAATTAGATGTGTATCCAGATGTTATTACCTTGAATAAATTGGTTCATGCTTTTAGCAAAAAAGGGCTAGTTAAAGAGGCAGAGGGGATAGTTCAGATCATGGTTCGAAGTGGTGAAGGTCCTAATGCATTCACCTACTCTGCGCTAATGGATGGATATTGTTTGCGAGGGGACATGAACAAAGCAGCAAAAGTCTTAGAGATCATGATGGCTAGAGGATGTGCACCAGACATTTATTGCTACAGTGTCCTGATAAAGGGATATTGCAAGAAAGGGAACATAGATGATGCTTTAACCTTGTTTCATGAGATTCCTCAGAAAGGACTGAAGCCAACAGTCATCACCTACAACACTGTGTTACAGGGATTATTTGATATAGGCAGATCTGCCGATGCTATTGAGCTTTTCAAGGAGATGCAAGCTCAAGGAGTGAGTCCAACTTTATCCACTCATAATATCTTGATAACTGGCGTGTGCAAGAATGGATTTGTTGCAGAAGCTCTTTCATTATTGCGGCGGATGGAAAATAGTCACTTAAATCTTGACATAATAACGTATAATGCTGTCATTGATGGGCTATGTAGGGATGGGAAGTTTGATGCTGCCAAAGATTTGTTTGACAAACTTCCATCTAGAGGATTGCAGCCTGATGTCATAACATATACTAGTTTGATAAATGGCCTTTGTCGAGAAGGGCTACTGAGTGAGGCCAAAGAGTGGCTTAAAAAAATGGACAAGGATGGTTGTCCACCCAACAGTGTGACCTACAACACTATTGTTCGGGAGTTCCTTAAAAGGAGTGAGCATCACGAGGCGAAGCTACTTCTGGAGGAAATGAGGAGGCTTGATTTCTCCCCTGATCAATATACTCGTTCTTTGGCACTAGATCAGCATCTATCTGAAGGGCAAGAGCCTGTTATCCTTGATGAGATGATCAGTCCCTTGCCGCCAGATAATAAGTTGAAGTCTTCAAATGCAAATTGAAGGTTATTCAATTGTTTTGTGACTGCATAAAGATGAAATTAAGGTAGTTCTATGCCCCATTAAAATTTTGACCAACAAAATCAACTTGGGAGTTGTGAAGGAAACTATTTTTTGTTATATATGTCGAATTACTGAAAGCTGCACCAGTGGCAGCAAATACATTAAGGATCCTTCAAATCTGAAGATATTAACTTGGAGTTGTCAAGGAAATTATATAGGAGGTATGATTTAACTCAAGATTAACTATTTAGGTGGTGGAGAAACCTCTCCTGAGCTTTCTAACACTTGCACTCACCTCCCTTGTGGTTTGAGAAATAGCACTGATCCCCTTGAAGTTATTGATTCTTTGCATATTCAATTCAGGAGATTAAAATATTGTTTTAGGGAGTGAAATGAGAAATTTGTGTCAAATTTGCCCTTTGTGCTACATATCAAACAGTGTTAGCAAAGAATTACAAAGTACTACAAATCAATTAACAATTAATAAATTTTAAGGGGTGTAGTTTATAAGCAAATAAACATTACCTATTCAAAGTACCAGTTCTTTTCGGACATTTTACTCTCAAACATTTAATTTATGATAAATAAACTTGTAGGCTATATATTTAATATAAATTAAATATTTTTAAAAAAAGAAATGGTCCATAAAGTATTAATTTTTTATGGCTTTCCTTCATTACATGAATAAAGTATTGAGTCTTTATGAGCATTTTATTCTGAATTATTTAATTTATGTTAAATACAAAAATGTTTGTAACTAAAATTGAAAAAGTGTTACACTAATATTTTTACGAAAAGGAAACTGGCAGGTTTTGTATTTAACAAAAATTAAATATGTGAAAGTAAATACAAATTTAAATAGAGGTTTCAGATTTTGAGGTCATATCACATGAATAGAGGTAAAATACAAATCTTTTTTAAATTTAAATTGCCTGATAGAGGTATCAAATTTAAATTTGTATTTACTTTCACATATTTAATTTTGGTTAAATACAAAACCTACCAGTTTCCCTTTCATAAAAATATTAGTGTAACATTTTTTCAATTTTAGTTACAAATATTTATGTATTTAACATAAATTAAATGATTCAAAATAAAATGCCTATAAAGAGCCGATACTTTGTTCATGTAATGAAGGAAAGCCATAAAGAATTAATACTTTATGGGCCATTTCTTTTTTTAAAAATATTTAATTTATATTAAATATATAACCTACAAGTTTATTTATCATAAATTAAATGTTTGAGAGTAAAATGTCCGAAAAGAACTGGTACTTTGAATAGGTAATGTTTATTTGCAGATTCAATTAATTGTTCCTCAAAGCATACAAACACACAAAAAGAAAGTGTAAATTTAGAATCTTCAGTTGCTTTTCGTTAAAATCATATTCAAGTTGACCATTTTAAAATTTTCGTCAAAAAACATTTAAATTTTATACTATTACTACCTAGTATCTACTTAACCCAAAAGCTAGCTCTAAGATGCATGGGACTCAGGACAAACCAATTTACTGAAAATGACCGCTTTGTTTGGATACATTGGCTCTGTTTGGATTAGTTGTTTTTGGAAGTGTTTTTTAAAAACTTTACTATAGTTGTGCATATAAAAAACTTTTACTTTAGATGTTTTTTGGATTGTTTTTAGAGATATTTTTAAAATATATTTTTGAGTATTTTTATAATTTACAATTTTTTTGGAATACTTTTTTTAAAATTTTACACGACCCATCACTATCCCTTCCCTTTTCCTCCCCCTCTCTCCTTTCTCTTCCTCTCCTTCCCTCCTCCTCTCTCTTTCTCTCCCTTCTCCTTTCTCCCCCCTCCCCCCAACCCCAAACCCCTCTCTCGCTCGCGGGTGGTGATTACGACTTTAGTTACCACTCTAACCACGACCGTCTTGGTCACGACTTCTGGTCGCGATCAGATTTGATCGTGACTAGAAAGGTTGCGGTCAGTCGAAGGGAAGGAAATTGGGGGGCGGGGAAAGGGAAAGAAGAAAGGAGGAAGGAGAAAGAGAGAGAGGAGGAGAAAAAATGGAGCAGGAGGAGGAGAGAGAGAGGAAAGATGGGCGAAGAGAGAGAGGAGAGAGGGTCGTGGGTGTGGGGGTGGTAGCAGTAAGGTGGTGGCCGTGGTGGTGGAGAATGATGGGTAGTTGTGTATTTTTTTGTATATTTGAAATTGTTTTTGATATATTGTATAGATATGGTGTTTTTGGAGTTATTTTTTGTTTGTGTGTTACTGTACCATTGTAGATGAAAAAATTATTTTTCAAAAAAGTCTGAATCCAAACAGAGCCATTATTTTTTCAAATAATATTTCGTTTACGTCATAAACATATTTTTCAATTCACTTTTTTATATTTTCAACCACCTTTTTATGTTACATACATCACATCATAAAAAAATGCTACAACAATTTTTTCAAATAATCCTAAGAATTTTAGGGCTTTTTTAATTCATTGGGATTTGGAAACTGATTTTGGATGATTTGATCCCGTTGGTTTGAAATCCTAATGCCTAACGTTTAATGGCTCAACAGATTTGTCATAATTAAATATGCAGTGACTAATAAGAGACAAAAGTGAAAGCTAACAGTTGAATTTCTTGCAATTACAAAAATTACAAGTTCTTACTGCATCACTACGAACCAACTGTCAACTTCTTACCATATTGTAATTATAAAAGTTTACTCTTCATTGGATGGCTCATTATCTCATGTGCCTAGATCTACTACTGTCTCAAAGATCTACAACTACTCAAATAGTTTTTTCTTTCTCAAACAAATTGGAAAGTTTAACTGCAATAACATTCTTGAAAATTACTTTTACCTGTATTTTTAAATTTTTTGTTTTCTTGAGGAAGCTCTACTTTTGATTTCGACTAAATTCCCAACTTACGGTCTCTACCATGAAGAAGCTTATTAGTACACGAAGGATAAAAAAACAAAAACAGAAACAAGTAATGGACCTGAAAGTGTTCAAACGTTGGACGACAAAGGGATAATTTCAGAAACCTCCCTTGAGATTTTCGACAATTTCATTCGGTTCCTTGGGGGTTTACATAATTACAGAGACCTCCCTTGTTATGATAAAAAGACAATAATGTCCTTTATTAATTGTCAACTTATTAAAAAACTCTATCAAATATTAAAATTCTCTCATCCATTATTAACCAATAATTCAAATCACAGTTTTTTCTATTTAACTATCTATTCTCTTACTCATATATCTATTTTTCTTTCAAACTCATTTGTTTATTATTATCAATCAAATGTGTACTGTCACTACTAATAAAATCATCATACACATTAAACCACCAATACTTATATATCTTGGTATTTATTCCCAATTCTCAGTTTTTCATTATTAGTAAATAGTTTCCTTGCGCCCAGTTTTGTTTCCAATTTTTGATAGGTATTAGCAAATTGAAATTGTCAAATGACAAATTGAGTGTTAATTTCATTATCAAATTAGATGGAGATGAAGATAGTGACAGTGATAAAAAAATAAAAATTAAGGATAAGAAGTGAAATAGGAACTAAATATAGGTTATATTGTTATGGTTATTATGAAAAAAAGTGTTCTTGGTATATATCTATAACTGCATTGTGTTTCTATTTTTTATTTATAATTATTGATATTATTCCTATAGAGAGAATTTGATTGATTTTGAACTTTGTGCCAATGGAATATATTGGATATTGATATTAGTAGTGATGGTTTAGATTATTTTGTATTAAAAAGGTGGTAACCATAGAATTGAAATTTTGGGATATTGATGAATATTGTAGTATATTAAGTAAAATCTGATATTGTTATGAAATTATAGGTAAGTTTTTGGGTATATGATGTAGCATTTATAGTTTATATAATGGTCTGCATCAGAAATTTTTAGGTAAAAGAGGAACATTAGAACAAAGATAAGTTTTTATTTAGTAGTGATTTGGATGTTAATAAGTAGGTAATAGTGGTAGGAAATAAATATAAATGAAATAGAGACTGTAAACCATTTTTTTCCTTTACATTTTTGTTATGAATTATAACTCAAGGGCATTATAGGAATTTTGAAAAAAGTATAACCTTTTGGGTCTAGAATATTACTTAAATAGTGAAAATAGGGAAGGTAAGTGTAATTTTTAGAAATTGAGGGGAGTTTTCTGCAATTGATAAAAACCTCAGGGGAGGTATGTGAGATTAACCCGACGATAAAACACTATCCATCCTGAAATATAGCCGTTGGGAAACACTAACGGCTATATCTCTAATCAATGCCCAAATCCCATCAGCTACTCTTATATTGCTTCTTCCTTTAACCCCAAAATCTCAATCTGATTCTCCCTCACTTGCCATCTGAAATTCAGCATCCGCTCCAATTTCTTGCTACCTGAAAAAAAATTGTGTTTCCATTTTCGTCTGCCTTTTCTTTCTCTATTTTTAGCACCCAACCAGGAAAAAAAAAAAGTCAAGATGAATGATTTGATGACGAAATCCTTCACAAGCTATGTCGATCTAAAGAAAGAAGCAATGAAAGATCTCGAAGCCGGTCCAGATCTAGAAATGGGGATGACCCATATGGACCAAAACCTCAGTTCATTCCTGGAAGAAGCAGAGCTGGTCAAGAAAGAAATGAATTCAATCAGAGAAATCTTGGTTCGTTTGCAAGAAGCCAATGAAGAGGGGAAGGCTCTGCACAAGCCCGAGGCCTTAAAATCTCTTCGAACACGCATAAATGCCGATATTCTGGCAGTGCTGAAGAGGGCTAAGAGTATTAGGTCTCAGCTGGAGGAAATGGACAGGGCTAATGCAGTGAGTCGGCGACTTTCCGGGTGCAAACAGGGGACCCCAGTTGATCGGACCAGGTCTGCGGTGACTAATGGGCTTAGGAAGAAGCTGAAGGAGCTAATGATGGAGTTTCAGGGGTTGAGGCAGAAGATGATGACTGAATATAAGGAAACTGTAGGTAGAAGGTACTTTACTGTGACGGGGGAGTACCCCGATGAGGAGGTGATTGAGAAGATTATTTCTAGTGGAAATGGACAGGGTGGTGAGGAATTCATGTCCAGGGCCATTCAGGTTTGAAGAATTAAAACTTTTAGTATACTTCATATTCTATTCATTCATTTTTTTAAAAATTTTTCTCATTTCTGAAATTTATCTTAACTTTTGGATTTATATTGGTTCTTGGTTTGAGATTTTAATTAGTTTCCCTTTTTCAATTTCGATTTTAAAATGGGCCTTTTTGCTATAATTTTTTTTTTAGTGGGTGAGGAGGAAAGGGTACTTCAAATTCTAATGATCTGATAGTTCAGATTCTTAACTAAGAAGTGCCAATTTTAGAATTCTC
The DNA here is from genome assembly GCF_036785885.1 of Coffea arabica. Lineage (NCBI taxonomy): Eukaryota > Viridiplantae > Streptophyta > Magnoliopsida > Gentianales > Rubiaceae > Coffea > Coffea arabica. Next base: position 4,244,324 of record NC_092315.1, read on the forward strand.
TAGTATAATTCATCTTGCCTGGCATTTGGGAGCTTTTGTTCCATAACCTATAATCGAACAAAGTTCCTTCATTTGATATTTTACTTAGTTCTTTATCTTCTTCAAAGTTGTATGCATCTCAAATCACCCTTTCTATATGATCTATCTAATTGGCCCGTTCTATATATGATAACTCTCTTTTTGTCGCCAGGAACATGGGAGCGGAATGGTGCTGGAAACAGTGGTGGAAATACAGGACAGGTATGATGCAGCAAAGGAAATAGAGAAGAGTTTGCTAGAGCTGCATCAAATATTCTTGGACATGGCTGTGATGGTGGAGGCACAAGGGGAGCAACTGGATGACATTCAGCACCATGTGATGAATGCTGCTCAGTATGTGAGTGATGGAACCAAAAATCTCAAGACTGCAAAAGACTACCAGAGGAGCAGCAGAAAGTGCATGTGCATTGGGATCATCCTTCTCCTTGTGATCATTCTTCTTGTCATAATCCCAATTGCTACCAGTTTTAGCAAATCATGAATTTCACATCTTAGTAAACAATTCTTGTATTCTTTAATTGATTACAACTTTACATGAGATAGTGGTTTGCAAGACTCTGTTGGTCCTTTTGTCTTAGGACTGACTGACTATTGTTCATTTGAGGGGTGTTACATTGGTTACTGCTGTAGCCTTAGTGGCTCAAGCAAAGGCAACTTAAGGAACATATATATATATATATATATATATATATATATATATATATAGTCATTTGCTTCATTTCTTTATGTCTTCTGTTTTCATCATATTCTAATGATTCATCTACAATCCTTCAAAGTTTTTCTTCGTATTTTCTCTGGAGACGTTCTTGACTTCTCATCAAAGCAATTTCTATTTGAACTACAGACTTACAGGAATTTTGCTGGCTTTTCTTGGCCCCCCCCCCTCCCGCCTCCCAAAAAAAAATTACCAGATCCCAATTTCATGACAACCAGGAGAGCAAAATATGTTGAACACTAATCACACGGAACAGAAAAGAATGTTCTTGGATTTGAAAGTGAAACGTTGGATGATTTCAAGCCGAGAAACTCTCACTCCTCCAACCCAAAATACCCCTTTTTCCCATTGAGATCAATTCAATTTTCAGACTAAAGTTGTTATACGTATTATTCTCAAACAAAGAGAATCCTTTTTGTAATTTCCCAAAATATATGAAAACCTGTTATGATTATATGATGAGGAAATTCTCTATAGAATGAAAAGTACCCCAATATTATGAAACACATTTCTGACGCTGCCACCATCAAATCCTGATTAAGCTTCTTGCATGCCTCCCAGCCAACTTAAATCTTATAAAATTACGTGTGTTATTTGTCGTAGCACTACCATATATAACGCATCAAAATGCAAGGAAATAATAACAAAATCATGAGGAAATGCAAGAACAAAGAGAGAAAAATGGCAACAAAATTCAAAGGTAATTGCAAATGTTTTGGTACTTTAATTTACATCTGAGATTGTAGGAATTCTTATGTTAGTCCCTCTGCACTATAGTTGACAAGATTCAATTCTTGTAGCAAGAAAAATTATTCATGGCCTTGTCAAATTATCATTGTTATTATAGGTAGGGATTCTTGGCCAGAGCTCGTGCCTGGTGGGAACCGATGGTGCAGCAGCTGCAGCAACAATTAAGAGGGAAAACCCTTTAGCAATCACTGCAATAATTTTAGGGGAAGGACCAGCAGTAACTGATGATCTTCGTTGTAGTAGAGTTTGGGTTCGGGTTGACACCAACAGGATTGTCAAAAGAATTCCTTCTATTAGTTAGAGTGCTGAAGAACCCAAAAACCTGATTGATACTCATGCACGTATCACAAATGGACCATGTACAAAATAATGCACCAGACAAATTTATTAAGTTTGTCTTTGCTGTCATATGTATATTTATGTGACTATGAACTTGCAATTAATGAAAGTGGCTTTACTAATTATCCTGTTCTTTTGGTTGAGAAAGCATCAAAGCATCTTGAAGCACTTTAGAAAACGAAAATAAACCTTTAATTGTTCTAAAGGAAAAAAGATTTAATACTAATGTGGTAAGGCGTGTATTAAACAAGAATTAACTTAGGTATTCGTATCATCTTTCAAAAAAAAAAAAGTATTCGTATCAGCTAACAAAGGATGTTGTATCAACTTCACAAGTCCAAAGAATTTTGGATTTGGACCCAAATACAGGTTTTTTGATCGATGGAGTGAATCCTGTGAGAACTTCTTGGAGTGAGCCAAACCCATATGACATTTCTAGACTCAGAATGAACTGGTCTGAAAAAAGTAGTCCTATACCTAACATGCATAAAGCTTTAAAATAATAATAATAAAACGAGGAAAAGAGATTTTTGAGAAAATTAAAAAAGAAGAGTAAGTGACTTTATAAAATGATCTTCGAGAAATGAATCATATTCTGACTGACAGGCGATAAGGATGAGAAAATTATTTGTAGATTGAAAAGTAAACATTCCGTGCACCAACAGTCATTTCAGACGTAGCCACCATGGAATGGATGATTAAGCATTCTTGTATGCTGGACCTGAAATTTCATGCATATTCAAAGTGGCTGTATCAGCTTAGTCAAAATCGTACCAAACCTGCATTTCTTTCTTTTATGCAAGTGGAAGCTTAAATCTTATAAAATTGCACGTATCTTTGTTGCAGCACTACCATAAATACGCATAGTTCACCATTGAATAATCACAAACTGAGATCACTGGCAAATACAAGAAGAAAGTAGAGAAAAATGGCAACAATATGCAAAGGTAATTGCAAATGTTATATTGCTTTGATTTGCATTTGAGATTGCAGGACTTTTTACTTGTGTTAGTTCCTATGTACTGAAGTCGATAGGATTCTATTTTTGTATCAAGAAAAATTTTGCATGGCAAAATCAAATTATAGTGGTATTTTTGGTCTTGTTATAGGTAAGGATTCATGGCCTGAGCTCCTGGGAACGGATGGTGCAGTAGCTGCAGCAACAATTGAGAGGGAAAACCCTTTAGTCACTGCTATAATAGTTCTGGAAGGAACGGGAGTACCTGAAGATTTTCGTTGTACTAGAGTTTGGGTTTGGATTGACACCAACAACATTGTCACAAGTGTTCCTACTATTGGTTAGAGAGTGCCCAAGAATCCAACCAGCTGCAGATCCATTGACACTAAGTATCACACATGCTAGCAACTAGCTAGTAGTATACTATTTACGCCATGAACAAAAATAATTGCCTCGGATAAATAAAATTGGATTTCTCTTCGTTGTCAAATTTATCCAATGTAACTTCTGGTTTCCAATAAAAGCGGCTCGGTCTAATTTCCTGTGTATTAATTTGTTTTCATCTTATTTTGTGTTCTTTTGGTCGAGAAAGCATAAAAGCACCTTGAAGTATATTAACAAATGAGAACATAAACCTATAAATGCATGACTGGACACTAATATTTTTCTCTGATTTTCGAGTTTTAATGGAGAAACGTTTAAATACTAATGTGTTAAGGCGTGTATTACACAAGAATTAAGTTAAGTACCCCTTGAACTGGGGTAATCACTCTTTGCCCACTGAGCGGAAAGAACTCGTAAAGCCTTGCCAAGGAAAGAAAAGAAGCATAGACAACCTTGAGACTCATCAGGGGTAGAAATGCATGCGATCCAAAGCCTGGCAAAACTTAATTACATTTGTTGCATATATATCCCAACCAAAAAAGTTTTCGTGCCATTGAAAAATAAATATTTCTTTAGTCCCAATTGTATAATATGCTATGTGATGATGACCAAAAAATACTTCTTTATTATTACTATTATTATTATAAGAAGGGGGGGGGGGGGTTGTGTGGTGGGGTGGGTTTTTTAAAGAAACCAGAGAAATCTAGAGAACCCATCATTTGCATTTCGTATTTCTGCAAACTTGGCAGGACCAGAAAAGGTACCATCAAGGAGTTCAGTGGAAGAAAAAGGTACCATCATTTTAGTTGAGATCACGAAAGGAATAAATCAGTGATGTTATGGCAGAATCCAGTTTCATAAACGCAACAAAGCTGTGGGATCGATTTTGAGGTTGTCTAAAAAGTGTGATGTATGAATTACTTGATGCACGAACAACCTGAAACAACAAGCTTCGGATGATTGAGCATTGGTCTCTTAGCCAGCCAACAGTAGTGGCCTCAAGTATTACACAAGCATCAGCTTACGATCCATCTGTTGCAAATGTCCTCCCGAATTTTGATGTTCCAAAACCATATCTAATGAAAGTTAGTATTGATCAGCTTATTGTAAAAAAATAACGGAATTTAGCATTTAAAATGCTAGACTATTATTTTCGTTTTAGATTGTCAACTGTATAAAATAGGATTAACAGACTAAATATTCTTCTTCTTTTTTTTTATGTGTGGTTGAAGGTAAGGCTTCATGGCCTGAACTGCTGGGATTGGATATTTATAGACACCATCTAAGACATGACTAAGTAAAGAAGTAGTTGTGTTAGTATTAATTGCGTATATGCTGCATGACAAGCTAATGTGTGCTATGCGATCAGGCATGTTGCCGTCAAAATAAGACAATATATTTCTGTCAAGTCGGTTGTATTAATTTTAGGCGAAATCTTATATATATTGATAGTATATACATTATCATCATTATATTCATTATCATCATTATATTCATGACATATGTGTAAAAGTTAAAATTCAAATTCGAATTTTTCATAATTGTCATTCATCTAACGCTGATAGTGCATATACTATCAGTGTAAGAAAGATTAATCACTAATTTTAACTTTTGATTCGACTATGGAAAAAACACAAAAGTGATGCTGTAAATAGTGTGGCTTAATTGGGATTCGATAGTAATATTTACAAGTGAATTATGGAAGGAGAAATTTTAGTGCGTAAACTTTGAAAAAATTCACTGAATTAATTGACATGGCCATAGTCAAAGGAGCCAGCATCTCAAACTTTTGGAATTGATATAAATAGTAAAATCAAAAATCAACTTGCCCGAGATGTAGGCAAACAAGTTCTAGAGCTATTATGGTCCACAATGGAATGCATACAACACGTCTACAGCGAGTGATCACAAGAAAGTATCTTCAAGTTCAAGAGAGTACAAGAAGAAAAGCATAGAGAAAAATGGCTGAATGCCAAGGTAATTTGAACCATTTATTAGCAGCTAACCACGTTTCAATTTTTTTCTAGTCTAGTTTAAACCCTATTAGAGATTAAACTATGGTTTTTTAATGGCAACATTAATGCTTTTTCTTGTTGGTTTAATCTATAATTTCTTAGGTAAGCGTTCATGGCCTGAACTCCTAGGATTGGAAGGTGAAGTAGCTCAAGCAATAATCAAGAGGGAAAATCCTTCCCTAGATGTTGTGATTGTTCTTGAAAATTCATCTGTCACAAAAGAAATCCGCTTTGATAGGGTTCGGGTTTGGATTAACAAGGCCGGGTAATGTAATATTAACTCCTTCAATTGGTTAGAATACAATAGAATTACCATCTCGGCAACTCTTTTACTGCAATATTACCTTATTCTCCATGTACTCGTTTGTGTGTCATGCTCATGATCTCACTTTACATTTTGAATTATTGTGCATGAAACATCAAAAACTGATAATTGGATTATTGTCTTCTCTATCAATCATGTTCACCATTTTCCTATTTTATTGCTTGCATTGCACTTTCAATTTACAAATTTGGTGCACTCTGTTTCAATCATTTTTTACCCTGAATTCAACATCTAATGGAGGTCAACTGGTTGAAAATTTGGGCCATCTTGTTCCAAGATCTAGTTATATGGGCTTAGACAAAAGTTGGAGCTTCATATTGGTGGATTGGGACCCGGATTGAGGTTGTCCATGGACTGAATCTGGTGCAAGCTGAATACCACTGGACTCGAAGAAACCCATTTAATTTCTCTAGGCCCACATTCAACCAGTCTGAAAAAGAAGACCCCAACCAACAGCCTTTGGGCTGTTGGCTACCACCGAGTCTTTAAGGTTTGGTGAAGTGGAAGAATGTCAACTGTTCAACCCTTATCTCCCATCAATTGTTATAATATACGGTTTTTCTGAAAAAAAATCTATACAGGTGCGTAGTACACCCGTCTAGTCCGATGTTGATTTAGTCCCCACAAGTTCTTCTTAGACTCAGTTGGACCTCCCTCTTAGATTAGGATATAGTAGGATAGTATGAAAAAAAAAAAAAAAAAAGAAGACCCCTAATCTAATCTCTTGACAATTTCTTTAAAAAAAGAAGAAGAATGTTCTGGATGCAGTATGGTAATAAGGACTGCACGTTGAGAAATTATTCAAAAGTTAAACTGTACAATCTGGACTGTACATTTTTTCTTTGTTCCCATTTCATTTTTGCCAAATCATGACCTTTAGCATTTAGGATGGATGTTTCTAACAGTCAGCATTTCCAATACTATCAGGACAAATCTATTATTCCGGCTGAGTGCGTGACTAGACGTAGTCCGGATCCTCAAAGCCAGAATAAGTTATAGGATAATCTGACTGCAATCCAATTTGTCATGCCCATAGGAAGATGCAAACACAAATTTTCAACCAAAAAACTCTTGCGTGTTATAAGTTATTTTAGTGGTTACAATTGGACAAGGACTCAGTACAATTGTGTTTGGTGCAATTCCATCCCGTCGTTGTATATGTTTAAATTTTTGGTGTACAAATACATCATAATATTGTAATGAATAAATATATCAAATATTTTATCATGTATATCACTTTTATCCCGACTATAATAATATAATGTAATTGTAGATCAAATAATATAAAAAGTATAACAATGGGATCGAATCGTACCGGACTCCAACAGCATTGGCTCCTCTCCTATGACAATTTACAAATGCAATTTGATTCTCAAACGATTTTTTTTTTCAGTCAATTGTCACGTATCTATGACTACTCATGATCTATGAGGATGGGAACAAATCCAACTAGATCATCGAAAATCCAAAAGAGAATAAACCACCCTTCATCTCCAACCACAAAACCACTTTAACTAATAAGACTTGCACCCTTCATCTCCCACCACAAAACCACTTTAACTCCCTTGTGGTGGCAAAGTTCACCTACCTTAGTGGTGACCAAGTTCACCTAGGTGACTTGGTTGTTTTTCGACGATCGATTAAGCAGAGATATGATCTTTGAAAAGTTTTGCGCTGGTGCAGACTGCTAAGGATGAGAAATAATAGAGCACTACCTTCTTTTTTCTTTTCTTTTCTTTTTTTAAGATAATAGAGTACTACCTTATCTTATTTGGTAGCTTGAAAAGTACACATTACCAAGTTACGTGCACGGAAAATATTATGAAACAGCCCTTTGCTGATCTTTACCATGCACCTTTCCACAAACGTTTCAGCCTATGCTGATCTTTACCATGCACATTTCCGAGATAGCAAGCATCAGCCTTTTTTTTCAAAGTAACAGGCTAGATAAATCAAGCAAACTCAAACTGTCCGTACGAGCAAAAGTCAAAATGGAGCTAATTTTCAAGAAATCTTTTGTTAATAGCAAAACCTCATACTTCAAAACTAATTTGTTAATAGTCAAATGAAAACTAAATAGTAGGCTGTAGTTGAAATTTCCAGAATGTCGACTATCTATAAATAGAAAGCAATTCACCACCGAACCATTACAAGCAAAGATCAATCTACAGCGAGCACAAACAACAACAAAAAAAAAAGAGAGAGAGAAAAATGGCAACAGAATGCAAAGGTAATTCTGTAAACTTTTAATTTTTAGCAAAGAAAGGATTAGTATTATTTATAATCATGCATGTTTCGCTATTATGGCGATTTAATTTGTTACGATTAAGTATGGTATAATAATTCGTTAATGCATGGTCTAACCTATCTATGCATTCTTTCCTTCCCTTTTTTTTTTGGTTTTGCAGGTAAGAGTTCATGGCCTGAACTCCTTGGAGTGGATGGTGATTATGCAAAAGCAGTAATTGAGAAAGAAAACCCTCTGGTTACTGTTAGGATTGTCCCTGAAGGATCATCTGTGATCCAAGATTTTCGATGTGACAGGGTTTGGGTTTGGGTTAACAAGAACAACATTGTCACTGAAGTACCTCATATTGGTTAAAGTGCAAGAAGCTGCTGATGTTCTCATGTCATATGTACTACTATTATTGTCAATCAATAAGTGATTGTTTAAGGTTGTAATTTTTACGTATTCCACTGTATGGGCACTTGTAGACGTTGTATTTGTATTTCATATGGTTGTGATGAATAAATAAAAAAAAAAGTGAGATTTTCGTTGGTAAATTATGTTCACGACATGCAACTCTCTCTTTCTCCCTCTCTTTGTGTCGAATTGACTTAAATTGCAACAGAGGATGAACAAGAATTGCTATATTTCCTTATTCTTTTACTTTTTGAGAAGGGATGATTTCAAAAAACTCCCTTGAGATTTCTGACAATTTCACTCAACTCCCCCCAATTTTAGAAAATTACACTGACCTCCCTTGCTTTTACTGTTTAAGTAACAGTATAGACCCATCAAACTAGAATTATACCTAAGTATCCTACCTTTATGCTATATCATACATCAAAAGAAAGTGCAAAAAAAGTAACAAACGCTTTCATCCAAACTTACTATGCTTCCATGATAATTATAAATCCAAAACCTCGTCAATCTGTTCAAACAAACTCCAACTTAATCCCCAAATTCTATCAATTTTGGCATCACTAAAATCCCAAATTTTACCAAAATTGCACTTCAACTTAATCCCCAAATTCTATCAATTTCGGCATCATCAAAATTCCAAACTCTACCTGAATCACTTCCTCTACAAATCCACCATAGCCACCACCAACTAAAATACCCTCAAAAAGCTTCCTGCCCCAAATTAACACTATTGTTTGTCTATTGAATAATCTCACACCTCAAAGTATGAACCAACACCTATCGCCTATCACCTGCTTTGAACAGAAAATGACGTGACCAACCACTATTGATGCCTATGCCAAGAGCAACCCCATACTCCAATGGCGTTAGGAATAGAGAAACTAACTTTTGTGACAAACCACTACCAATACTTGTAAATCAAACGAAAATGAAACCAAATGAAGATATTATATTCTAGTGCGTAACATACATAATAGCATAACCTGAATTCGTCTCTTTTTCTCGTCCAACCATAGCCCATTAATTTCATTTTTCCCCTCTATCACAATGATCTTCATCATCTCTATCTAATTTGATCATGAAATTTTCATTTGCTCCCTCAATTTGTAAATTTGAAAATTTTGATTCTTTAATGTATGCAAATTATAATACAAGAAGAAATAAACAAGAGGAGCTGATAGTTAAGTACCGTGGAAAGAGAGAAATAGATAAGAAATAAAGACTTCGGGTAGGTTTACATGGTGGTGTAGTTGATGGGTGGAAAAGACTATGGGGTTAGAGGCAGGAAGGAGAGAATCATGAGAGATAGAAAAAAAAAGGGAGGGAAAGAGAGAAAAAACTGCTGTTAATTAAAGTAGAGTTAGAGATGATGACGAGTTGCTGTAGGTTTTTATTTTTTCTTTTACTTTTGGTTTGGCTTTTGTGTCCCACATATGTGGTAAATTATCTATTAAAAGAAGGACATTATAGTCATTTTATTGAACCGAGAGAGGTTAGTGTAATTTTTTAAATTTGGGGGGAGCCGAGTGAAATTGTCAGAAATCTCAAGGGAGGTTTCTGAAATCATCCCTTTTTTAGAAACACCAAATTCCCCAGGAGCTTATTAATGTAACTAAATGTTCTGCTTACCGCTTCGATGGCCGCATTTGGCCCAAGACAAAAGTTCCATCAATAAGTAATGGAGGTAAATGAATAACGTGATATCTGACTATACTAAAATGTTGTGAGAGCCAATAAAACGGTACATATTTGGTTTGATGCCTAAGGTCAATAAGACGTTGGCCATTTCTCCAACTAAGTGGGAAATAATTCCCTTTAATGTTTAGACTCAGATTAGCTTTATTTTCAGCGCTTCTTATAAAGTAGAAATACATGTGATCCAGCCTACAAAACCTATATTTGCTGCAAACATTAAACCAAGAAGTTTTATGCCCTCGAGAGGGAAAAAAACTTTTAAATCCCACAGTTATATACTATGTTTATCTGATGATGAACAAAAGTAACTTCTTTATTTTATCATTAAAAAAGTGAAGAATGTGGAATGAAGTTATCAGGAGCAAATCCTTGCATTGAATCTACTTGATCAGAAGGTGCATTATAAAGTTGTAGTAATGGGAGAGAGGCAAAACTGCCGAGAAACTTCGGTCCTCCGGACTGATCCATTTTGAGTTTTCAATTACTTAATTTTTCGTTCAAGTAGAGTAACATAAAGTTAATAGATAGACTTTCTGAGGGCAAAATTTTAAGAAACCAAAGAATTCTAGAGAACCCATCCATTGAATTTTGTATTTTGCAAACTTGACAGGACCAGAAAAGGAACCATCAAGTAGTTCAGCGGAAGAAAGATTAAGTGATAGAAGTGTCATTTTAGTTGTGATCACGAAAGAAGTAAATCAGTATTTTATGGCAGCATCCCATTACATAAACGCAACAAAGCTGTAGGATTTTGAGGTTGAGGATGTTTGAAACGTGTAATGTATAAATTACAATGAGCATGAGCTATACCTGAGATAACAAGGTTTGGATGATTGAGCATTGCGACAATAGTTTGGCCTACAAGTTTTGCACAAGCAGCTGGCTTGTCATTTATTAGCTTAAGGTCGATTTGGTTGAAATTGTTGCACATTTCCTTTCCAAAACTTGATTCTCCACTTAGGAGGATTGATCTTCTTCTTGTCAAAACAATGGAGTCTAGCATTTTAAATGCTAGACTATGATTTTTGTTTTAGTTTGTCCAACAAGTGAAATGGAATTAACAATCATAAGTCCACTTTACCAAATGTGTGTAACAGCACATCAATGCTTTAGGGGGCAAAAAAGTGTTAGAAAAATTGTTGCTTTAATCAGTTTTGGAGAGTCAAGGTTATACAGGGAAGACAATAGATTTTAACAACACAAATATGGCAAAAAAAATATTATTCCCCCCCCCCCTCAACAACCGCAAATAACACACACACCCAGCCCATAAGCGAAACCCATAGTCCAACCCAAAAAGCATGCTGACTTTCAGGCCACACTGAAGAACTTATGAGCTACGCACACACACCACACACAATCGATGTGGGATAGAGGGAACGGAGGAGGGGAAACACCAAAACTATTGTTAAAGGCTCACCAATGGCTTTTACCACTCCTTAATTTTCCATATCCACCTCAACAACCGCAAATAACACACACACCCATCCCATAAGCGAAACCCACAGCCCAACCCAAAAGGCATGCTGACTTTCAGGCCACACTGAGGAACTTATGAGCAATATATTGCAAAAAAAATATTATTGCAATATACAGTTTTTTATCCTCTTTTCGTTCTTTGTGCTTAATCTGTGCATTCTTTTATTCCTTTTCTGTTTTTGTATGTAAGAATTCATGGCCTGAGCTTCTTGGAGTGGATGGTGATTATGCAAAAGCAGTACTGATTGAGAAGCAAAATCCTCTTGTCACTGCTGTGATTGTTCCGTTCCACAAGGTTCATCTGTATGTAATCTTAAATTTTCAGTGACGGGGTTCAATCACTGCTGTGATTGATGATATTTGACTATATATCTTAACTTTTGCCTTAGGTGAGAGCCACTAAAATTAAAATTCATTTTTCCTTAAATTAACTAGCTATTTGGCCTGCTGTCTAAGGTCCAAAAGACTTTGGCCATTTCTCTGAGTGGAAATACATCCCTTTCATGGTTAGACACTTAGACTCAGATTAGCTTTATTTTCAACGCTTCTTATTGCCATTTCATGCATGAGCCAGTCTATATATAAATTGGTTCTCGGTTTTGTACTCAATTTTACATGCCTTTAGGATAATCTTTTATGTGGTATATCTAAGGGTGGTCGGATTCTGCCTTGTTATTAAATCAAGGTATATACTGAGACAATTAGAGGCTAACTTCTTGGCTCAATTAGAGGCTATAGGCCCAGATTCGACTGCCATTCTTTATTGCCTAAATTTGAAGGACAAAGTATAAAATAGTGTAGGCTGTACTCACCAAAAATGGTAGAAGGTGTAGTATAATATGGCCATGACGTTCTTACCCCCCAAAAAAAAAATCATGTATTAAATATTGCTTTCGGTTTCAGAGTTGTTAACGCAAGAAATTGTTATTGCAGAATTTAGATATTTTAATATATTATGTATAATATTGTCCATCTTATGCCATTTATTCGAACGTGTAAAATACAATTACGACTAAACGAATTAAGTGATAAAAATAAAGAGAATAATGCTCCACTTCATCTGAGAAAGACAGGAAAAATAAGGATTAGCTGTCAAGTTAATCCTAACACTCATAATCCTAACGTCCATACTATTCTCTTTGGAATACGGTGTCGATGTTGAGCCGTCAATTCAAAATTCGCAGACATTTGTCCCCTAAATTAAATGCCAACCTCAAGAACAAGCTTTTTAGTTAACGGTACCAAGAGTCAAGGTCAAGGGTGGCTTACAGGGTGGAAATCTTGGGCCGGCATGAATACTTTTCGAGGTCTGAAGCCCAAAAAAATAATTGGACTAATTGACTCCGGCAGATTTGAATTTTGAACCTCAACTGATAGAATTTTTCCAACTCGACTCGAGTGAACGAAACTAAAGATGCGTTTGATAAAATTGATGTTTAAAAATTGAAATCTGAAATATAAAAAATTAGTGAATTATTAAGTATTAAATTGATACATTTGAGTGTATATCACATTAAGTTTTGGTTATCAAACGCATCGTGTCTGAATATGTTAAAATCTGAATTTATTAAATTTAAATGTTAAATTGAATTATTAAACGGAGCCTAAGACGACAACCCGATTCATTTCTCGTTTTTCATTTTTAACTATAGTAATAATGACGAAACAAATATAGCTCTTATTCATTTTCTTTATACATAAGTGGGTCCAGGTGTCGATGGATCCAAAGTTAGCTATAACTAAAAGGCAAGAGAGAAAATTAAACCATCAAAATCATAGTCGTTTCTGTCCAGACGAAACTATATGATAAAAAAAAAAATGAAGATTAACAATACATATACATATATATATTGCAAACATTACCCAGGTATTCAGCCGGTCACCATATGAGTTAAATTGATATTTCATTGTCTTCATAAATATTGTTATAGTAAAAAAATGCACCTATAATTATGATAAAGATAAGAATTAATCATGCATATCCTAGTACTATACACACTAACATCTTTAACGCAAGGTATGTATATAAAAAATAAAATAAAATTCAGATTCAATTTAAGATTAAGTGGCATATATTTGAGAGTGCTAATGTATACAACATTAATTCTAAAGATAACACTGTGTGATTGCGAAACAAAAACCTATTTAAGTACTATTATACCTTTATTTTTATTAAAAATAAAAAAAGCACTACTAAACTTAACAACAATCTTGGTTGCTAAATTGACCCACTCTCTTAATGTTCAAAAAACTTCTTATCACATATAAATGTACACAAAGTATCATGAAATCTAATGCAATCAGAAACTGGAAATTGAAAGAAAGATTACAACGAATCAGCATTTCCAGCTACTCTTTGACCCTTCCACCATTTGTCTGCTCTCTTGTTATTTTTTTTCCCTCTTTTTCGGCAAGCAATCTCTTGTTTTTTCCGGAGGACCATGTCAATCAAAGTTTCCATATATACATTTTCTCTGGCCATCCGACAAACATCTTCGACGTGTAAAATTGCTTTTATCTTGTCTGCAATTGATGCTTTCATGGCCTAAAACTGACAATCAAATCCGTCCAATGGGCTTCGCTCAGCATCATTTCACCAAGTAATTAAAATAGGTACGACGTACGAGATATGCATTATTGCCTTGATGCCTTCCTCTGTCTTAACGTTACAAACTTACTATCGAATGCTACAAAATTTGCTGGCCATCCAATTCTAATTGTACTAATTAGGATACAATTTCTTCTTTTTTTTTTCTTTTGGATGCTCGAATTCATCTTTTTCCGGCTATAAATAGAATACCCAAGCCCTTGTTGAAGCCACAAGCACTCGTGAAACATCAAAAGGAAGGTCAAGAAGAAACTAGCACTCAAAGAAGCATCAACAATGTCTGAGTGCCCTGCAGGTAAGCTTTCGTCAGTCTTGACAACAAGAATAGAGTAATAAGACTGTTTATAGTCATGAATTCTTGAATTAAGAACCCCTCATTCTTTTATCCTACTCATTTTTATATAGTGGCAAAAATAACTCATATCACATATAGATGAAGTCTACTCGATGCCTTAAGGCACAAGATGTGAAATGTGGATTACATGCATGTCACTTTTTTCATAAATGTATTAACTTTTTCCAAAAAGAAAAAAAAAAATCATACACAACCCAAGGGAGGAACGGGTATTTTAGAGTTTTTTTTTAAGTCAAAAATCTTTTTTTTTGTATTATATTTCGTGCCATGGCGTACGATTTAAAGAAAAAAGAAAGAAATCCATATAGTTAATGGTATGGAAATTATATTACATTTGGAACCGTACCTATCCTTGTGCTAAATTAGAAAATAATTCTAGTACTACTTTCTTATCCTCTGTGAAGGCAAAAACTCTTGGCCTGAGCTAGTAGGGGAAGATGGAGACATAGCCGCGGCGAAGATTGAGCAAGAAAACCAGAGAGTGAAAAAGGCCATCGTTGTGGATGAAAGTGCAATTGTCACCACCGATTTTCGTTGTGCCAGAGTTTGGGTCTTCGTAAATAAAGAAGGCAAAGTTTCTGTGGTTCCCAAAATTGGTTAATTAACCAAAAGTGGCACAAAGTTTCCATATTTGGGCCTTGGCTTTTTTACCTTACAATATTTCAATTTCTGAATTTTCGAAGTGCGAAGTCATGCATGGCTTCATTCACGCATGCGTCCTCGTTTGATGTTTTCTTTCATGTTATTCACGTACTTGTGATATGTGTGGTTATTATATATATGGAAGTCAATTTAGTTATGGTGCAATTGATCTTTATGAATAAAAATTAAATTAATTTCGCTTAATGCGTAGTTAAGATGTAAAGTCATCAAAGTGTGATTGATGGTTTAGTAGCAATATTTGAATAAACTAGTACTTCGAATTTGTTGGGGCTAGATCAAGAAAATTAATGATTTGTCTGTCTAAGTCTAACTTGATGGGCGCATTTGCATGTCTAAGGGGCAAAAGAGAATGAAAGTACCCATTGTAATTTGTAGTTGGACGGACCCCTCATCTTGTGGGAGTAACCATTCATGTTGATCGAGCAAATTTGGTATATATATATATATATATATATATGGTCAATAAATTTGAGTTTGAAAGGCCAGTTATAACAAAGAGATCGAAGAATACAATTTAGCATTTTCCCTAATTAATTTGTATTGTGACAATCATATATTCATTCTCAAGTTTTCTTCATCCGCCAGCTTAAACTCAAACTATCTATCACTCATTGGATTGAAAAATCTGCGTCTTCATGTAGAAATTAACATGTTCCTATTCAAACTCGTGATCTTGGCCAAGTCAACAGCAAAAAAATCAATTCTGGGCTAAAGTCAAAGAAACACATAGCCTCCTTCCTCCCTCCTAGAATAAAACACATAATTAAACTTACACTTAGTTACTATAAATATAAATTCATATTTCATAATCCAACATCCCCCATTCTCAAATCCTGTTTCTCCCCAGAACCCATATTCTCAATTTCCTTTGTCCTCATATCCCTCATTAAAGCCCTCATTCAGGCATCACAAGAACATGTCTCTCTCAAGGAAATTAATCCTCAGATTAATGTTGATTTTGTGCATAATCTCCTTCACCTCGACAAGTGTAAACCCAGCAGAAGCAATTAGGCCCTTCAATATTGTGGTTCAACAGCTAAGCAAAGGAGAAGGTACAACAACATTAGCAATCGAAGCTCTTCCTAAAGGTCCCGTGCCACCTTCTGGTCCATCTCCTTGCACTTACATTCCTACTCCGGGCAATTCAGGCATATGCCGCCGTTTGCAAGGCAGTATGAACTTCGCTGGCCGTGGTACCGGTATGGCCGGTCGGACGGTGGCTGTCTGAAACAGCCCCTTTGGTGGCAATGAGTATGTTTGGATAGTCAATATTTGGTTCTAAATTATTTGTTTGTACTACAAACACAGTTTTCAATACATTTTTTTTTATCTTTTCAATCACCTTTTTTATCTCATATACATCACAT
Organism: Coffea arabica; assembly: GCF_036785885.1. NCBI lineage: Eukaryota > Viridiplantae > Streptophyta > Magnoliopsida > Gentianales > Rubiaceae > Coffea > Coffea arabica. The sequence continues at coordinate 4,260,663 of NC_092315.1, forward strand.
CACAAAAAGTGCTACAGTAATTATTCCAAATAATATTTCAAATAATATCCTATCCAGATGAATTTTGTAGTAGCCAATACATTAACCTATAAAAAAAAAAAAAACCATATCCAAGGACAAATATGACATGGGAGTTTAACAATTAATAGCAAGGGAATCAGCACATTCTTTTTTTATGCACTTGTAGAAGTATTTCTTACAAGAGTTCTTCTTCCCCCTTTTTTTTCATATCCAATGAAGCATGGTATGATATGAATTGCAATACAGTGGCCAAGTACAAGGAATTATGATTCCTTGATTTTTTTTTGTTAAATTATTCCTTAATCTGAGAAACTTGCAACAGAGAAAACACCCCACAATTTTTAATCCGTAAGTCATGTGTGCACTAGTCTAACCTATTCCTTTTTAAGTTATAGATTATTACCTATACCAAAATTTTTGATCTTGCGAACGTTATTATAATAATAATTATTATTTTGTTATAATAGAGTAGTTAGAGACTGATCTTCGCTTGAAAGGTTATGAAACCTAGGTGTTAAAAAACAATTTCTGCGGCGTTTTTCTTTCTTTGTGTGTGTGTGTGTGTGTTTTTTTTTAAATTTTTTGGTCAATATCAAATCAAGTTTCGTGCTCAAAGGCAATCTTGAATTTCAACTCAAGAATAAATTAAATAGAAAGGTAATCTGGTCAGGGCAGCTCTCAAAATTTTTTCATGCATATATTATTGGATGAAGCAGTCGAACATGGACTTTTGGACTCAAGGGGTATATTCTCTCTTGAATCTGAACTGTTGAAATTTCATCCATTTTGGACTATTCTCTTGCCTTGTACGCCAAACCAGATGTTACTTATTTTTAATTAAATCTACCAAGTCGGTGGCTTAGAACTGGTATTTACTCCAACGTAGCTCCTAATACCAACTGAAGAGATAGGGGAAGTACAATTTTCCGAGAATAATTGCCAACTGAAGAGATGGATATATGTGCATAATCTCTATTGATATCTAGAATCCATTATATACAACCTTTCATTTTTATCTATCTATCAGTGCCGTCCAATATCTTGTGAACATTTTCCCCATTGTGAGTCCATATATACCTTTGAAGAGAGTAAGAAAAAAAAAACCAACATGAAAAGGAAGCAAGTTTATTAGGTTCAATATCCTTCACCAAAAATTTCAAATCACGCAATTTTTTTTATCTGTGAAACTTGAGAAATATACCAAGTGATTTTTTTTTATATATAAATAGAAAGTTTTGAACCCGTGATCTTTCACTTATACTCCTTTCTTCCGTACCATCCAACCAATCTCTCACCCTTGTTAGGTAAAATTTAATTGACATATTGCATACAACTTTTTTTTCCCACTAGATCGAGGCTCGTTGATAACATCTAAGGATTGCTAATTACATACCAAAATTTGATATTACTGAGTTTTAAAAAAAAATTGTGAAACTATGAGGCGACCTTTTCATTCGTGATGCTTGACTTTGGTATAAGTTAGGGTATTAATTAACTGTTTAAAGAGCTCTTTCATGGAGTGAAGACTATAATCAAAAATAGCCAAAGCAGTTTCCACGATGTCTGGAAACCTCACAGTTTAATTGGTTAAAACGCTCCGTAGATTAGTCAGCATATCATTCCTCATTTACCAGAATCGCATTAAGCATAAAAGATAAAACAAGGATGCCAGATTTGACCAGTTGCTGCAATAATATTCATAGAAAGACTCCTTCATATTGGCAAGCATTTCTGACCAGAAGTTAAAAAAAAAAAAAAAAAAAATTTACTTGGTTGGTCTACCAACTAAACTCGGCATTTTCTGCCTGTTTTAAACATTCAGTCATCCAAGAATTTATTAATTGCACGCATACGCTATGTAATTGTTTAAAAGTCATCTGTGGCCTACTTATTAGTCATTCTCCACTAAAAGACTGCATCTTTTATTTGAGATTAATCATCTCATTCCAATCCCAAAAGTTCCCAACTCAAGAAATGAAAATGAAACAACATTTGACACTACCTCTTTCTGAAACAAGCTAGATTCATCGCATCTCATGATTGCTTGGAATTTTGCTTGGGAGATAAAAAAAAAGAAAAAAGAAAAAGAAGAAGATGGTTTTCCCATGGATGAACAAGCATATGTCCAAAATGATCATCATCACTATGCTTGCTCCATCTTCTTTAATTTATTCATGGAGATCAAGAACAAGTGCGCAGCTAGCTGATGTGCACTAAATATATGGTGCCGTGCCCATTTGGGATTTACTTTTTAGTCAGCATGTATTTTTCAGTTCTCATGAATGCAAATGGTCAACTGGTGGCGCCAATATCTAGCAGTTGTGTCACCGGACAGCAGTATACAAACAGTTTTCGCCCGAACAACCCAGAAAATTTTTCATCTTTTCTTGTAGCCTCCGAGAAGAACAAATGGCGAAATAGAAAAAAATAAAATAAAATAGAAGATCAAAAAGATAGACAAAAACATATATGATTTAGTATATTAGGATAAAGTGAATCTATGGTTACGAAGCTACTTCAATATCTCATGTTCAAATGATGGACTTGAAGCAAGTCCCGGAGAATACAGCTTGCTTTTATGAAACATTCGTTTGTCCGTGGATTGTAAAACTAAGAATTGCAAAGATCAACCAGCAAAGAGATAATTGAATATATATGTATATATATATTTTTTCATTTCAAAAGAATAACAAGCTGATATATATACAACATGAGTCTACAAATTAAGAGATCAAAGAACGAAAGAAAAGAAAAGAAAAGAACATCCTGTAAAAATCAATAGAAAAAGTAATTAAAAAAAAATACCAAAGGAGAATGCGCCATATTCCCCTTATGGAAAGATAGCCTTTGCTCCTAAAAATCACCTCAGACATGGAAAATTCAGTCTGATATGTAAAACCCATCTCTCAAACAAGTCAACTTGAAGGATGAACTTCATTGCTGATTAGAAGCAACACCAAAGCGAACGGCGGGCTCTGGATGTGCTCTACCACGCGGCAAGGCGCTACCGGCGAAGTTCATTTCTCTAATCGGGCAGCCTGATCCTCCACTTCCGGGGATGTTGGTGCAACCGGAGGGATCAGAGGGAGTCACTGGACCCTTTGGAAGTAACTGAAATAGCATATGAGCTCTCTCCATCAACTCCTTTTGTTGGACATGCAAAACCCTACTTGATTGGCCTAGCTGGAGATGGACAAGAAGAACAAATGTTACTACCAAGAATACAAAGCTAAGACGTCCCATTTTGATGGTTTAATGAAGATAGTGTTTGTCTGTTGTTATTGTTGGACCTTGAGGGATTTATATACTAGGTGTTTGTTTATTTAAAGATCATGGAATTTGACTGGTGCTTATAAAATATTTTTGTCATTAGTAAACTTCTGAATATTGAATGAGTCGATTTTCTAATTTGACCTTACATAATCTCTCCTTTGATTATGTGTGAATTGCCAACTAATGAGAGTTTGTTTTCAACTTGAATCCCACGGTTTCCATGATTCCGTGCTAAAATCATCCTCGCTTACGTGTATTTGAATTCCCAGGTTTGATTGTTGAGTGGAGAGGGATAAGTATAGTTTGAATTTGTAACATGTATTCTTTTCTTACAGGGTTGAACTACATCTTTTCAGTACAAAATTGAGATTTTGGAAAAGCTTCTCTTACCGTCAGTGTCAAAGTAATGTTATAGTGATGGCTCACTGTATTACATCATCTCATTAATGAGATTGGGTAATCCAAAAGGACCTCCAACTCTCTCTAATTTTGTTATTCTCTTTTTTTTTGCTTGAAAACTAAACCACTTCTATCAATCTGAACCCAATGTCAACCACCAAATTTTTTTCTTTTTTCACATCCAATTATAAAACCTTAAACTCCTCCAAATTTCTTAAAAATAAGGGGCAAGTTAACTCTGCTAAATGAATCAGAAATGGCTGTTTACATAGGTGGATGTATATTGACCTGATTGGTACACCTATCCAATTTCTTTACATCAGTAGGGATGGATTGTCAATTGGGAAGAATTTCAGGAACCTCAGGATTTCACTCTTGATTTTTGCGCCCTACACCCAACTTCATCCTGATATATTTTACATAGCTTGAAAACAAACAAAATCACTTTTCCCAACCCAAACCTCAAATCCATGCCTACATGAATCAACAAATTTTTCTTTTTTTACATCCAATTCAAAACTTTAATTTCGTCCATATGTCATGGAAGGTTTTATTGGGCGTATTTTGATTGCAAAAAAACATTGCTTGAGACCTACTGGGGATTTGGGAAGAGCAAAAGTAGTAGTGAAATGGCAGGAAAGTGAAGGAGGAGAAGAAATCGTTCCAGAGATCATGGAATTTTACATTACTCTTAAGGATTACTTTATTCAAAATTAAGTAATTTTGATAAGATAGCTAACTAGCTATAAGGGTTACCAACTTCCATTCATGAGGTAGCGCAATATAGTAAAACGTCGGTGAAAATCAACGGCGAAAGCAAGATTTACTCTTTTTTTTTTCTCTAATTAATGTAAGTTGTGCTTTTAAACTTTGGCTATGACATTGTACTATGTTTATATAGGATCATATATATATGTATATATATATAATTTTTTTTTCAGCATAATGGAGGGTCTAAAAAGCACAACGGGCGTATGAGACCTCCAACATATCTTGACTTAATAGCATCACATATGTATATATTTTTTACTAGCAAATACATTCTTCCGAAATGTAAATTCTATGTCTCTTCCTAGTCAAAGTCCATTTGGAATTCTTATCCGTTCTACAATTCTATCTTCTGGGCCTCTATGGAAATTTCAACACATTAAGTTGATGGCTTTTCTGAGACAGATTTTGTATCCAGTTTACAAACAGTGAATTTGGGCATATCCACAATTTTAAAGGATAAGAGAAAACTATATAAGAGTTAGGTGGAAATGCATATATATGTCCTTTTTATTTTGATATGTACGTTACCGAGATTTTTGAGTGGAAATGCATGAAATCATTGCATGGATCACACTCAATTAATTAGAATATCAGGGCTTTAATTCGGGAATGAAGCACTGGAGGAATTGCGTGGAATCTTCCAAGGTTGTCATAGCCATTAGAGACACATGTTTCTGGGGATGGCTATCATCAGACAAATTGTGGGTGCTTTGACAAGAAAAGATAGCAGAAAACACGACTTACATATATATTTGGCCACTTGTTTCCAAAAAGTGGAAAGTCAAAGCTGAATTTTTCACATGAATACGTCGCTGAGAATCAAGTGCCTCTTAATGTCCAATTTTTGACTTGAAAACACCTTCAAAAGAAAACTAACTTTCTACATGAAACACGACGAGTCCTCGAAAAGATTTTGTCAATGTGCAACAGGGCAACAAAAAGAAAAACATTAAAAGTTCACTTTTCTTCTTCTTCTTTTTTTTTTTTTTTCAGAGAAGATGGGAAGATCAGAAGCTAGCAGGCATCAATCACCCTTCAACGTAGTTGACCAATCACCCAAACCTAGGAACTTCAGTCAAAATCACCCACCACCATAAACCAAATAATTACAAGCTTCGGCCACGTTAGTCTGATGTTGCTTGCTTGGGATGGCACCATGTTCAGTTGCTATCATATGAATGAAAAAAAGGAACGCATTGAGATCTGAATTGAGACCATTTCAAATACCTGATTAGTATGTATAGTTCTATACATTACCTGTTAAAAATAGGATCCCAGCTCGTGAATTTCTTCAGGTCAAAACCATTATAAGAAAATAGTGCGTAGGATTCACATGCAACAGGTTAAAGCCAAGAATTTTGAGATGGAGAAAAGCTTTAGCCTACCTAAATCCAACCACGATTGTCTTGTGTGACTATGATGAACTATTTTTGACAAGCTAAGCGGTTGTTTGAGATGTGAAAGCTCAAGATGCAAAGCACTCAACCAGAAGAATACCAGCGACAAGTCATGGTAAAGTGTAATCACACTATCTCCAGATCTAAGCCCTAGAAGGTTGTTCGTTCCCAGTAAGAACTCATGGCCGACAAAGAAAACTTCCAGAACTCAATCCCAAAGAGAAAAAGCAAATTTGCATAAGGATTTGAAACAAATGAAAGGAAAATCACTCTTTACAAAATGTTTCTTAGCAAAGAGTTACAACTCACTCCAAATCTAATCCAACACTTTCCTCAGATACATTATTACAACAGAAATAGCCCTGAAATTCTCCGGCCACTTCTGTTGCAGTTGCCATTTCAAAGTCCATTTGAGGGACGGAAAACAGTATAATTATTGACACCGGATGCGAGATTTGAGTAATCCGGCATGTGATATGGATAACCATCACCCTCCATATTCCCCATATTCATATAGCATCTATCAGAACCAGCCATCTGCCACTGGTTAGGAATTAGACCATCAATGTGCCCATTAACATAAGGTCGTAAGTTAGACGTAGGAACCATATCCCTGAGTGTATCATAAGGTCCCCCAGAAGAGCCATAACCGCGATGGAAGGTATCATCATGATAACTTCGCGTCCTCTCAAATCTACAAGAGCTCGTCGATGGGCCCATATCATTGGACATGCCAATATCACCAGGGAACGAGAACTGGCGATTCAGATGGTGAGGCCCATTGCTGAAAGTATGAAAACTAGAACTTGCTGCGGCCGTCTTCCCAATAGCTTGCTCATCGTCAAGCAAATCATTGATGATATCAAGGTGCGGGAATTCGTCTGCCAACACCCCATGGGTCTGCCGCCCTGATGTGCAGGGTGGAACTTCAGATGGAAGGTGATCCTGAGACCGGCTGTGAAGAGGCTTGTACAACTCAAAGTTCCGGATGTCATTTAACATCAAATGATCAGAAGATACGCCAGCATTTACATCCCTCGGAGGGCCTTCCATCCACTGCTGTCCATTCTGCATTATGTCATGATTTACCATTCCGAAGGAGAAGCTCGATTTGTTAATATTTGGTTCCATCCTTTCGGAGCTATGCGGTAAAAACAAAGGCTTTGATAAGAGGGTCGCAGACTGGGAGTATGAATGTGAATGGTTGATCCCTGAAGTGGGAGAATGAGGTTGTGTAAAGCCAACGGCACTACCAGGAACCTGGCCACCCATCATCACATTTCGATAAGACTGGGGCACATAGTTATGGGATGTTGTCGACGACTCAGGACCTAATCGACCTACAGCACTCACTGAACGTGACAACGAAGGTGGGGTTTGAACCATGGAAACAACTGGGGAAGCAGGCCTAGGACCAGGAATGAGAGGAGCACTCAATGGTCTGGACATCACAGGCATTTGTGGTGTCAACGGCTTCTCACTTCCCACAGGCACATGTTGAGAAGAGAGCTTCATTTCAGAGGCATTTGGAGGTACAGTCTTATGGACACCGGGTTGCGAAGTGACAGCAACTTCAGCTGGATGCATTACCCTGACTGATTCATCAGCGAGTTTCAGGCTGTCTGAAGGCTTCTTTTGAACTGTAAGCTCAACAGATGTGTTGATCTTTGACTCTGACCTGAGATCAACCACAGATGACATATGCTTGGGAGGGCTCCTGGGTGGGGACCGCACACTCGTTTTCTTCTCTGGGGAGGATCCTTGTGCATCGGTCTCATCTTTTGCCCCAGGTTTTCTATGTGAAGATACTTCTTCATCCTATCATGAACACAGCAGCAGGTCAAAAAGAGAACAAGTAACTAAATATTTAATTTGATAAAACGACAAGCTCCAAATTAACATAACTGCTCTAAAATGTGGACCTGCATCTTCTACAGTGAACAAAATTGTCTATAAGTAATATCCAGGAAAGAAAAAACAAATTCCATTTTTCACAGGTCCAATGCGTTAAATAAGGGTGACACTATTAATAGGAAAATCTTCACACTTATTGTTTCCTTCCCAAGTTCTTTTCCCTTTGGAGTTTGTACAGCATACTAAGTGTAACACTGAATCAATAAAACATGGTCCCGACTAATGATACTTTACACTGCATCTACGGATACCAAGTTGTACAAAAGAAGATCTTCAGGAAAATACTCAGATTTGCCCCACAGAACACACCAGTATACATGTTGAACAACAGTGTCACATCCATATGCTATTTAAGCATAAGAAACAATCATATACTTGTTTAAAAACATCCCTATAGAGACCACAACCCATCAAGGAGCACTTGCTAATTAGAGGATTTTAACTGTGAATATCCTCCAGAAAACTTGAACATTGGCAAAGCTTTCCTTCATAAACTTGATAACATCCTGACTCTTGAGCAATACCTAATACTACCTATACATGAATCGTCCAAAAATGCTTAACCATGCTTTTCCTCATCCCATAAGCTGATTGAATTCAGACTTCAACTGTACTCAAGTATTGATTATCTAATGAACTTTTTACATGTATTGTGCAAGTTTCAAACAAATGTTCAGATATTGACCGCAAAATGTGCCCAAAATTTTACTTTTATTTTGCAGATTTTGGACAAATTCAAATATTTAAGACGAATGTCCAAATGTTCAAAATAGTAGGTGCACAGCACTGGCCCAAAACAAACAGCATAACCACCTTTTAGCCTCCTTAAAAGTATGAGAAAACAAACCTTTTTTAACTCGTGCTGCTTAGACCATTTCATCTGATCCTGTGAGTAAACTGCAGCTTGAGACCCAGATTCAACAGCTTTGCAACTTCTAGATGCATCATTCAGCAGCGCCACATCTGACACACCATCAGAACGATGACTAGAAGTCTCTTGAGACCGATCAGCTGCTTCAAGGGTTGCCTTGCTTCGCTCATTCCGCCTGTATAATATGACCATTGTAAAAACACCATCCATAGATTAGTAAAAAAAACAAATAATTAGACATCAATGTACCTGCTAGGCGATTTCTGATAATTACTGGAAGAAGGATTCCCTTTATATGACCCATTCGCGATAACTGAAGGTGCGGAGTCTGTAGAGCACGTTGAAGAGCTATCGTCCATTACAGATGTACCTCTCCTTTCTCCCATTCCATTCTGGACAGCCAAAAGACAAGGGGCTTCAGTGGGAGGATGTACTTCTGATGTGTCAGTATCCCAATTGACAGGACTAGTGTCTCTGTCTTCTGAATCAGGCTGCAGTGTTTCCGGGGCACAATCTGCAGAATCAGACACATCCGAAACATCCTCAATTCCATCAGGCTTTTCAAGCACCATTTCAGGCTCCTCAGTCGTGTAACCTTTCCTCTCATCAGTAAGGATATCTTCTTCAGCTTTGTCCTGCACCAACATACTTGATTTCTCATCCCTCATTTTATCCTTTACTTTGCGGTTATTTCGTTTTTGCTTGCCCTGAAACACAGAAATAATGATGAAGGTATTAGAATCACAGCAACAAAATTCCATCCCAACCCCCCCCCCCCCCCTTCTCTTTCCAAAAACCAAAAAAAAAAAGGAGAAGGAAAAGGAAAATAAACCCACAAAAACAGCAACAAAATTGAAAAGGTAAAAGTAAAAAAGAAAACTTCTTTCAACGTCAATTTATGAGATAAAACAAGGAAGAATCTGGGATACTAAAAGCAAAAAAGATAGATTTATAAATTAACCAATAAAAGTAGAATGGGTGAGCAGCCAATTTAGTTCTAAAAAATGAACATTTTATTCTTTCTTTGCAAATTTCATTAGTCTGGTATATTGAACAACTATCATCTTCTCAAAAGAAAATATAAGTTGTGTGACGTGCTTTCTATTCAAAAACCACTAACCTGCTTTTTCTTCGACTTCTTTTCTTTATCACCTCCACGTTTAGATTTGTGCTCGCTTTCAGCCAGCCAGGCTGCCTCCTCTTCACGAATGAGTTCCTCTTGCCGCTTCAAGGCAACAGCTTCCTGATATGCAACTTCAATCTTACTGATGCAACATAAGTGAACAACCAAATCAGATGAAAGAACAACCATGTATTGGTTAAAGAAATATAATAATCAACCAGCTCAAAAATCAACTACCAACAAATGTCTATCAGGTTCTGCACCTCAGTGAAAGTAAAACGGGAAAAACTATACCACAATGAATTACATGTTCAAGAAACCTGATCTTGTTTCACAAACTTGAAGAGGAAAAAATATGACGATCAATGCATATTAAAATATCCTCGCCTTATCCAAGAGCCCCAACCAAATTTGATTTCATAACAAAAATATGGCAGATTAAACTCCAAAAATGTGGAAGGAAATATAGATACTCCACAACAGAACTAAACTGTTCATTAAACAAACAATCATCAGCTTACTTGAAGGACATTACATCATTAAGAAGCACTCAAATCTTGACAAGCTTGCAATTCTTGTCAGAAAGTCCATTTTAGAGCTTTAGTTTAATTTAGTGACTTAAAAAAACCAAAACTCCAACTTTGATTTAAATATTGTTCCCTAACACCAGTAGCACTGCAGCAAGAGAATTAAACTCTTGTACAATCCTGTGTCATGGTGCTAAACCATTTATAACATCCAACATTTGCTCATTTGCAACCAATGAAGTTACAAAACAACCTTTTCAAAAGCACATAGGTTTCCTTAATATTGTCAAAATCATGACATATGCGCATATGCAATGTGCCCATGTCCAAACCAATTCGCTATACACATCCCATGGCTGGATCACTCATTAAACAGATAATAATAAATAGCATCTCCACTTTGAACATCAAAAGAATAGTCAATGAACTAGATAGAAAAATGCTCAAAAATTTTAGAGTACTCTTATTCACCAGATGAAGTTGAAAAGCCCAACATAATCTTTAGGATCATGAGAGCAAATTCACATTTATATTTACTACCACAAGCCAACTAAATGTTGACCCAGCTGTTTGCCAACAAGCATGTCCAACTCAACATGCATAAGTTGCAATGAACTTCTCTTTCCATTATCATTATTATACATGTACAACCGCCTACTGAAAGAAATTGAGAATGTAAAAGTTACTTCTCTACAAGAATAAATCCATTTCAACTTTTGAAAGTGACAAACTTATGAGCAAGGCAGGCTTTCAAGAATGTCATTGACTTCAATATAGATGGGAGAGATAACCATTAAAAGGGGTACCAAAGAATCTTAACAAAAGTTAACATTGATGACCAAAAGCAAAGTTGTTATCTCAGATAGTACAAAGCTTGGATACTTAAGCAAACAGAAACTTATAAATTGGCGACAAGAGAATCTTCAGAGTTCGATTTTTACTATAAAGAAAGGAACAGATCTAGAACTGCATGTTAAAAAAAATATTAAAAATGAGAAATTAAACAAATGCAGAACCTGAAGATATGGGCCAGGACAAATATTTCAATTGTTCGACGACCAAGTTCAGTAAGACGCCTTTCATCACGTTCAATTGAATCTTTGTTGAAGTCCTCTCCAGAACATCCATCCTGATAGTAAAGTATTCAAGAATCAGCAAATGACATGCATCTGTATAACACAAAATCCCTTAAAGATGTCTGAAAACTAGACATCATACGAGTGACTGTATGAAGCAACACCCTTTTTGAACACATCCCAGCACCCCAGAGCAATTCCACAATGCCAAAAAAGAACTAACACTGGTTATAAATTATTTTTAAAAAAGAAAAAAAACTCAGATGCTATGCACTAAACCAAGAATATAAAAGATAATATGAAAGTCAGGACTGCTCAAAAAATTCAGATTACTCAACTAATTACCAATCATCCAGGTAACTGAACTTGCCAAGACTTCACAACTGAATTTAAACTCCCCTTCAAGAGAATTCAAACATAAAACATTATAGCTGCTCACCTTCGTTCGATTTTGAGGACCTTTCTCATCCTTTGGAGGCAAAGGTTCCAAAGCAGCTCTCTCAACTAGTGACAATACATCATCCACCAAAACAAACATGTCTTTCTCCATGCGAACAATTGGAACCGGCAACTCTTCTGAATCCATGTATTTTCCCTTAGTTTTCTTTCCCTTTGTTTGGCCTTCTAAAGCCTTCAACCCACTGTACAATGAATCCATCACCAGAGTAGATGTAACTTCTTTTTCAATGAAGAAGTGTTTCACAACAACTTTTAGTATTGAATCTGTCCTTTCACGGGTCATGCGGCGCCTGGAGCTTTGCTCCATTCCATTCCAGAAAGAGCGCAAGCTAAATACATCACAACTATGAGAGTTAGCATAAAAATGAAGCTGCAAATTTGTAATTTTGTAGGATTTCTAAAAAGGAAAGAAACACAATGATACACAGCAAGGACACCGTATATGCATGTCCTGACATTTACTCAATTATGAATTGAATAATTTCTAAAGTGGGTTTGTGAGCATCGCCAGATCTCCATTATCCGATATGCTGAAACACCAAAAGAAGTACTCATAACACATCTGAAAATATAAGCTCAAATAGGGGCAACCTGTTGTCCTGCCTTGCTTTTATTTGTGATCTCAAATATCTTTATAAAAGTTAGAAAATTATTAAAAAGTTTGACCTAAAAATCTCAATCCATCTAGGCAAGCTTCCCAAGCTGCTATAAGGGACACAATTCACAAAGCATGGTTACCATATGAGATAAATATATGCTTCGACGACTGTGGCAAAATCTCAAGCACAAAAGATATTTCTTTTTTTCTATCCATTATCAACTCATATTCTAAGGAAGATATCACTATGAATTATGCAGAGCTGAACTCATCTTCAAAGGAAAATATCACCATGAATTATGCACAGCTGGCTTAGGTTTTGGAGCAACAAACCACCAATGGACTTCCATGAAGCACCAGTAAGTGAACCAAATATTAATAATGCAAAGCCACCCAATATGGGTAACATAATTTTCATGGGGAAAGTGCTCCATTTAAGGCAGAAATTTTAAATGAGGAGCTAAACATACCATTAGGGGTTCAAGTCAAAGCAAATAAATAACATGCAGAGGAACACTCCTAAAGGAGCTAAACATTCATTCTGGCTAAAACTTGTAAAGATATCATCAGATTCAGATTACATTACCCAAGTCCAGAATGAGAACCAACAATTAAAAAACTTGCAACCCCTACCCTACCTTGACCAACGAGCTTTATCCTCTATCAACTTCCCAAGCTTGCCTCGTCGTTCTTCCACAAAGCGTCGGCATATCTGTTCAACATTTGTTAAATAAACCCTGACAAGTTCTCTACGGTATTGACAGTCTAGACAGCGGAATGGGCGATTTGCTCTTTCCCTGCACATCAATAACATTGCATTAATCTTTGGGTATATGATGAAGAATCTTCATAAGAAAACGATGCAAATTTAACTGACTGTGTAGACCAATCAATATCCAGATATCCATGTACAGTAATGAAGTGCAACAATCTCTTAATAACAGACAAGTTTACCAGATAAGAGATAATTGGTAAGTTACTGGGGAGAATCTTGAATTACTAGACAAATATTACCTAAATTCAGAAAAGTAACTCACTAGAAGGTCAGGCAGAACTTGAATACTCCACGGATTTAAATTGTAAAACAAAAACACGAAAAAAAGGACTACGTTGTTATTGCTAAACACTGCATTTTAAAAATCAGTTTGGATCATAACTCCGATACCTAGTCAATGTGATAAAGAAGAATATCTCAATAGTCCATTCAACAGAAACCAAATTCAATCCGAAAAATATGATAGACTTATAAGCACCTGATAACTTGAACTTGAGCTTTTATTATTAGGGTGTCAGCGTCAATAAAACCGTCTAACACTTTAGATAGCTCCATAAATTTTTTCCATCCCCAATCATGTTCTTTCTTCCAGAATCGGTGCAATGTATCTGCATCATAAACAGATAAATGACAAATGCAGAAGTTTCAATAATACAAGTATACAATATCTAATTATCCTACCCGAATACTTGGACTTTTTGGGATCTTTATTCACAACAGCTATAGTGAACTGAGCAAAATGACTCCATCCTGTGTATCACAAGAAACAAAAAAAAAGAAAAAAATTCACAAAACACATGAGACAATGTCAGAATAGGACATTGCCAGTTAAACTTTTATTAGGACTTCCTTCATACCTGGAAGAAGCTTGTCATGATTAGCAACACAAAGAAACAAAGACAAATGATTGCAGACATCACAACCTTGTGGGTAGATCAAAATATACCTGACAAGAAACATTGAATCAGAATAAAACTATAGGAATTATGGCACTAGAATAGCTGCCACATTTGGCACAAAATAAATTTGCACCAAAATAATGGACATGATACCTAGAAAATCATGCAAATAAGCTAACTAGGACTATTAAGGCAGCTTAGCCCAGGTAAATGTCCCTAAAAGAGCAACTAGCCCTGGTACAAGTGAAACAAAGATAAAGACAAGCGAAAGCCACGTAACGAAGAAAGAAGCTCAGAGCCCCAGCAAGACTAAGTTGCAATGTCGGATAAAATCTTATGATCTCACAACACCACCACCATAGGGAAAGCTATGAAATGAGAGGTTCTCCTTTGTGCTATGAATTCTATACACCTGATTTTATATAATGAATCTCTAAAGATTATCAAACAAACAATGTAGAAGGTCATGAATAGGAGGACAATTTTTCCAAGAAACAAACAAGTAAGATGATTCCACTGTAGCAATCATTACCTCAGAGGCAAAGAATATGCCCTAGCTAAAAGTCTTTCATGCATCACAAGAGAAAAGTGATTAGTCGAATATAAGCTGGCAACCAAAATGACAAGTAATCAAGACTGATTTTCAAGTAAAATATACTATTGAACACCACCTCCAACTTGACAGCTTACTAGGTAATCACTCAAATAAAAGTACATTTCCTATTTTGGCTAGATTAAAACTGCATATGCCAAAATAATTAGCACAATTCAAAGCTAATGAGAAAAGCTAACCACTAATCAAGTCTCCAGAGGAGAAACTTTCAAAATGTGCATAAGACAAGAATGCACGTCCCACAAGTGAATGTTATCAACTTGATGCATATCTAGACACACCAAGAATATGTTTACAGTCATGGATAGAACAGAACATCGTGTATATATCGAGCTCCTGATTATCAGAAAAATTTGCACAAATTCATCACAAATGCCGTACCATTTATAGCCTCCAACCTCAAAAGCATTACTCCGAAGCTCTCTCTTGTTTATTTGTGAAAACTTATCAATCTTCCATGTATACTTTCCATATAACTCAGAAGGTTTCGGTCCTACAAAGTTGTAAAAAAAAAAGTAAATAAATAAATGAAAACATATCCAGAATTCAACATGCTACAAATAAATGCCTGCAGTTAGGCCTATAAGAATCAGAAAACAACCATCCACCAGGGAAAGTGCAGCTGCCCACTTAATACTAGTCTAAACGTATACTATCTTGAGATGCATGTTACCAGATGCTTTATTTACACATGCTTCAATTCAGAAAGGCAAAATTAAGTATGTTAAGTATTTATATGAACCAATTTTGAGTACCTATCGCATACTTGCATGAATACACAGGTGCACAACAGCTTGCATACCAAGGATCACCAAAGTCCTCATTTTCCATAATTAATAATATGTCATTTAGGAGGTCAACCCCCTCATATCAAAATAATATGCAATTGAATCGTATATTGTAATTTAGTTTATTGGTAAAAAAGGAAAAACAATGGACGGGAGCAGAACCAGAGTTCGCAAAAAGTGTGAAGTGATCATCTTCTATATATGGAAAGCTTCAGATGTGTATAAGTTAGATAGCAACCTCAGCAAGCTTTTGGGGCCAAAACAAGATATGGAGATATTTGGATACTGTAGATGAGCAAAACAAATAAAAAACCAGCCAGAATAAGCTTTTTTGATCCTGGCATCAGTATATGATTTAGTGTTTAAGGTCATAAA
Source organism: Coffea arabica (assembly GCF_036785885.1). Classification (NCBI taxonomy): domain Eukaryota; kingdom Viridiplantae; phylum Streptophyta; class Magnoliopsida; order Gentianales; family Rubiaceae; genus Coffea; species Coffea arabica. The sequence continues at coordinate 4,276,542 of NC_092315.1, forward strand.
AAATGGATCCTTACACAAGTTATACATCTGAGAGGAAATAGATTTTTCTGAAATATGCTTCCAAGACTTCCATTTCAAGTTCTTTTGCTTTTTCCTCTTTTTTACCCGGTTCAACCAATGAGTTCATAAAAAAACGATATGACAGAGAGAGAGAGAGAGAGAGAGAGACAGTTAACCTAGGCAAGGAAAAGAATGGAGAGCAAGAACGTCTGAACAGAAAGAGGTACAAGTTAAAACTTTTGAATCATACACTTCACATGGAATAACCAAAATTGTGGTTCCAACCTTCTACTACAGCAGTTGGGCAGAAAATGATTATCAAGGTACATTGTCTCCCAATGCCAGGCAAGAGTGGCATAAAAGCATTCACATATACAGATTTATTCTAATCCAATAGTCTATAGTCGCTCTAAGGAAGAGATTCAGCATCTAGCATGCATTTTATCCATTTCCTAAGGAAGAAGACTATAAAGAGATAACTAGAAATCAGATCAAACCAAAAGGTAGAGGAAGTGTGTGTGTATGTGAGAGAGAGAGAGAGAGAGGAACAAAGGACACTGAATGTGCAGGCCAAGTACAATTTATTTTTGAGATCAGATTGTTAAAATGCATTTAATGCTTTTTGGGGTGTAAAAGACAGTCACAAGTCAGCCATGTTTTAGAAATAACACTGCACATATTGTTGCTGCATAGTAAAATAATGAACTAATCAGCAGCTTTACATCACTTCAAATTGATGAAATTCCACTCCAGCAAACTTGAATGTAGTTCAGTTTTCATGCAACTGGGAATGATTAACTAGCAGGCTACCAATAAAAAATTAACTAAAAGGTCCTGAGACAAGGAAACTGCCTAGGATTCATCACAATCTGAATAATGACATACTTGAAGAGAAGGTCAAAAATAAAAATAAACAAAGTGCATACCACCATCCTCATCATCGTCGGTGTCCCAGTAAGGAGGCGATGTCGATGGCATTCCATTTTCCACCTGCTCACAAGACCTCCATTCTGCCAATGCTTCACCTGAATGGCACCTCTGCTGCCCACCTGAAACCCCCTCCAAAGATCTTCCCACCCCAGAATCGTCAACCGCAATCCCAGCCATTGTAGACTCCACAACTCCCACCACACTCCACCAACTTCACCTACGCCTACGGCCACAGTATAAAAACTTATACCCATACTCAGTAAAACTAGAGAAGCCTTACAAACAAATATTTTGATATATTGCACAATAATTGCCTAGCCAAAGCCAATAATATAAAATGAAGTATTAGATGATGTTCGCTGGAATAACGCAACATTCTCAAATTAGTCACTTTAGCTCCAAAATTTAAGCTTTTCTGTTCTAATTAAAAAAAACGCCCTCAACCTAAAAAAATGCCCAACCCTCCCAATGAACTGATTTGAAAAAAGAAAAACCCAATAATTCAATCCATGAACTCGATACAAAAAAACCATCCCAGAAGCTCCTCATGCCCAAAAACCCACATTAAAGAGAAACAAATTTCAATAAACCCTAGTCCCAGATTCCCGAAAATCCCAAAAAAATAAAAATTGAAATTACAAATAATTTAACACAATCATCAATCAATCACCTAGCCAATTTTAAAAAATCTGGGAATCCATCTAAAAGTATGAAACATAGACAGTCAATAAAATCATCAACGAACCCAATTGAATTGATTTAACACCATACAAACAAATTCAAAAACCCTAAAAAGAAAGTAATCAAATATGAAATTCCTAACCAACTCTCGTTTGAAAAAAAAAAAAAGAACCCTAAATAAGAAAATCAAGAAAGACCCATATCGGGATTGTTTGGAATCAAGAAAATCGGGGGGATAGATCAAGGGACAAAAGCACAGACCTGAAACAAAGAAGAAAGGCCTTTGTTTTGTCAATGAGGCGAATGGAAGCTGCAGAGAGAGAACAAGAGATTTGAGAGGTCGAAGGAGCAGCAGAGCAGAGGCGGAAATAAAAATATTACTACTAGTAATTTATTTCCTATCAAAATTGTGGGATTTATCAATTTTATATATACGTATGTGCCCGGAAAAGATAATAATAATTTATTGTTGGATATTGTATACTTTTTCTTTTTTTTGGAGAAATGGATTTTGTACACTTTGTCTTGGGTTCTTTTTATTTTCTATTTTTCGATAGCGAGAGGAAACCCCCTATAACTATAAGAAGAAGAGGGATACGGGAGAAGCGAAAACAAACAATAGGTATATAATTAATTACTATTTACCAACATAGGCATAAGGCTGACTAAGCATAGGTATATAATTAATTATAATTAAACATTAGTTAAAAGTTTTCCACAATGTAGAAAAGGGTATGTAGATTCTATTTATCCTCAATTTATGTAAATATTGATGGTCACGTTATAGTTTTAGAAGTATTTTTATTACATATTTATATCTGATTGAAATTTTAAATTCCTAAAAATAAGTACAATTAGTTACAAATTTTAAAATTTTAACCCTAGCAAAGTGTTTAACTTGATATGAACTATGTTTAACTTGATATGAACTGTTTGACCTGATGACTGTTATTCTCTTTGTCATATTAATGACATGAATAAATTAAAAAAATGGACTTAGTAAAAGAGATGAATATTATAAATAGAAGAGAATTAGGAATACAAGTTGTATTGGCATTTGTAAAAAATAATTAATATAATTACGGGTAAGGTGATAAGTAGTACTAGTATTATATTATATTAACACAGAAAAAGAAAAAGGAGTGTAATATTAAAAGCCTTAAAGGTGGCGGTGAGCCTGTGACTGTGTGGGCCTGTGGGGACTATTATAATAGAATTGGGAGGCTTGGGGGAGTTTATTATAATTTGACTTTTTGGGTGGGTGCAAAGTGAAAGATTTATCACTGGTTTTTGGCAATATTCTTCTTTATCATTAGGTAGAAAATGAATAGAATAGAAAGGCTTCAACCTTGTTTTGGGCCTATCTAAAAAAGATATTAAAGTGGGGGACCTTGTGAGGAGTGATACAAAAGAATTTTAGATTCCGTTATTTGAGTAAAAGGTTTTTAGGTTTAAGAATTTGGTTTGGGCTAGGATTCTTCTGCTCCTTAATAAATCTTGTCGACTAATAACACATGCTATTTAACAAAAATACTATATATCGAGTTTGGAAAAGGTAGCATTCAAGATATATCCTACTTTTTAGCAAGTTGGGCTAGGGTTTTTTATTTATTTATTTATTTTTTGGATCTCCCGTGTGGGGTTAATCAGATGTGATGTTCAATTTTGACCACTTTAGTTTTGAGTATTTCTTTTTAAAGCTGAACTTTTTTAGCATCTAGCAAAGTGAATTTGCTTCAACACTTTCTTTACCATTTTTATTGAAACTTGTATATAACAATAACAAAATTGATAATTGCCTTTGCTGCTTTCTCAACATGTTTGAGGTTTTACAAATCTCAAGTTTGTCTAGCGTTAGAAGTAGATAGATGTGTATGTGGCCGTGGCTTACCACAAATTTGGAAGGTTTGGGGAGAATTTTTCATATTTTGACTTTTTGATCGAAGCAAATTAGATGAGTACTATTGTCATTTTAATAGCAAAATTTCTCACGTATTATGGCCAATGAAAAGTAAAGATTGGACGTTGATTTGGGAATTTACTGAAAACGAAAAGGAAAAAAATTAACAAATATGAAATTTTGGGTTACATGTGATTTTAGATGCATTTACGAGAGAACATAGACCTTGTTCTCTGGTTGTTTTAGATTTTGCAAGATCGGACTATAAAACTGATTATGAAGAATAAATAGAATCAGCAAAAATTACTCTTTGAATGATTATGAATTTTAACCTTTTTGGTCATTAAAATATCTATAATAATCATGATACAAAAGCAATCGAGGGCTTCACAAAAATAAAAATTGATAATTTAAAATCAGAAATTATAATCAATTAAAATAATTAATCGAGAACAATCCCATAATCTAGGGTGTAGTTACTTGCTAGTTTTTGTTCCATTGTCCTTTCGTCAATCCTTTAAACGATTTGTCAAGCACGAATTGAGAACGCATGGCAGTCAATCACAATAGAAGCAAGGCAAAGTAGCAAAACCAATCAAAGATGGAGAAGAGTGGCATTGAAGATGCACGGCTACCTTTCAGCAAGTTGGTTGGGCTTGGGTTATTCTGGATCCCTTGTGGATGTGGTTGTTATTCTGGATCCCTTGTGGATGTGGTTCAAATTGTGATGTGGGTTTGTCCAAAGATGCATTAATCTGCATAGTTACGTCGGCTGGGCACTAGGACAGAGTAGGTCCAATCTACCATGCCGAAAACAATGCCGGTATATGTTTCTCATAACAGTAGTAGTATTTGAAGTGTTCGTTGTCTTAGTGATTTTGTTGATTTCCTATTTAGCTTCTTCAAGTTTCCTCTGGGATCAGTGATGCAGCTTCTCAGGGTTGGGATATGCAGATAACTTGTCTGGAAATGTGAAGTGCCTGGGCTCTGAATGGCTTGCTATTGAGCCGGACAAATTACTTGAAGCTGGAGTCAAGAAAAGATAATGCTGCTGGAAACAGCCACTGAAAATTCAGTGTCATAAGGATGAGTTATTTTTTGACTCTAGAAATCTAGATTTTCAAGAAACTTTCCTTGCTTGTAGCATCAGAGATTAGACAATTTGACTTTGTCCTCTGAATCATCTATTGGCTTCCTGAAAGAGCTCAATGTGCCTGTTTCTGATATTGAGGAGCGAGTTGTACTGGTCAGTGAGGCAGAGGTGATTCCTACTTCGATTTGCAAAAGTTACTTGCTGACATAATAGAAATCAAAGGGTTTTTACAAAATTATTCTGGATACTCAAAAAGCGTCGACTGTCAATTAATCTTAAGGATGTCTAATTAGTTTATCAATTCTTGTTAACATTATAAACAAGAACTGTAATGGATGCGAGGCATGCCATCCTAATGAGTAATGACTTTGTTCAGTGTTTTCAAAGCTCCTAGCTGCTGCTGCTGCAGGCACTGTGCATACTGAAGGCTTCTTAAACATCATCTGCAGCTCTAACAGATCGCCTAAGTTCCCTCTCGTGAAGCTTGAATCAGAAGTTTTTACCAAATCTCTGGCATGTCTGTCAAACCCATGGTTCGAAGTCTCGGTCGAGACCGAGACGACTCGACCGAGTCGTCACCGTCTCGACCTTTACCAATACGATACCGTGACGAAACGATACCGAAATACTTGACTCGCCGAAAACTCGGCCGAGTCGTCACCGCGACGGATTGATTCGGCCGAGTCACACCGAGTCTCTCCTAGTTATCTCGAGTCAAGACGAGAAATCAGCCTAGTCACACCGCGACGGATTGACTTGGCCGTTTCTTTTACTATTTTTTAATTATTTTTATTTAGCATACTTTTTTATATTATTAACAATTTTTACAATATTAAATACTTTAAAATTTGCATCTCACCGAGACCGCGACCGATATGTCGAGACCGATGTGGAACGTTTCGGGCCGCGATCGCGACCGCGACCGTGACTTTGAACCATGACTCAAACCACAAAAGCCCAAGGCTGATTGAGGAATGTCAATCTCAAGCTACTTTTAGTTCTGAATCTTCTGCTTTTGTCTTATTGGTTTCAATCCCCGAATGGCTGCCTGCATATCTTTGTTTTAGTCTCTTTCTCCCTTTTCTACAAATCTATGCTCAACGCTTTGTAATGCAAAAGAAATACATATGCCAGAGTGAGAATTGAGGCTTGTCAAAGCTGAAATTTCGTTTGCTTAAAAACCATTTTCTCAGTTCATCTTCAATTAGATAATTGGACCTCGTTATACGGTCTTGCATGTGTTCCCGATCGAGCTCCTTGTATAAGTTTATGTTTCTGGTATCTTTTTCCCAGTTTTTTACCAAAGGATTACAAGTTCGAATAAGAAAATTGGAAATGAAAAAGAAAACCTTGGTACACCATGGAATCGTTCTTTGTTCTGATTTTCTCCTGCACATTATGGTTAGATCTTATTCACACACAACCCCTGGGAACCAGTGGTCGAACTCCTAATGAGTCCAGGCGAGGTTGCTTGGAATAAGAAAGGCTTTGATCCATCCCATCATGTTTTTTCATGTATTAATGTAGCATCAAGAGCCACAAACTTGCTATTCCGCTGCTGGAAGTACCCCTCATCCAGATGAGAGACTAAAGCGTAAGATCTATAAAAAACAAGTCCTCGCCGTTTAAGTGATTGTTGTTACTGAAAATTCAATACACACTGCTAATTATAGCTACCAACTTTCCAGAAATATTGCTCAAATACCCATTTGCATAGAAACCAAACATACGAGCAACAAATGCTTCAAAGATGGATATAGCCTAAAAAAACATGCAGAAAAAGACTGCAATAGAAAGCCACACCAAAGTTTCCTTCATGCTAAAATGGTTCTTCTGCAAAATAGGAGAGTAGAGTATCTGCATGGCTTGGATGATTAATCCAGAAAGAAATAAACAAGCAAAGTAAGGGAGATTTTCAAGCAAAAGTCCAGAAAGAGAGAGAGAGAGAGATTTAAAAAAATCAAAAATAAAAAAGAACTGATAGTAGCATTTTGAGCAAAACAGAAGTAAACTGAAGAGGTAGAAATCTAATTAGTGGATTACCCGACGATATGAGCTAGGGAAAGAATTTCAGTAGTTCGTCAACCAAGATGAGTAAGACGCCTCTCTTCATACCCCATACAATAGTTATTAGAGTCCTCTCCAGAACGCCCATCCTGGTATAGAAGATATTCAGAGTCAACAGATTAGTATCTGCCTATACACGTATAGGTTTAGGACTTAAACTAGAAGGCAACTCAAGTTACCATTTGATTCATCTTCAAAACTCTGAGTCTTAAACATTTGGCAAACCCATATACCAATGAGAACTGGAGTAAGCACCCAGAGTTAAGCTCTCGGAGAAAAACCTGTTCCTGCACCCCTGCACACGATGTTGAGGACATTTCTCAACCGTAGTGGCAAATGGTTCTGTAACAGCTCTCTAAAGCAGTAGCAATATGTCATCCACCAGAGATACAGCATGCTTATCTATTCTTACGATGGGATCCGGCCGTTCTTCTGCATCTAGATTTTTCTCATTGTATTTCCTACCCATTGTCCAGCCCTCGAGAGTCTTCAATCCTCCATATAAAGCATCCATCACCAAAGATGAAGTAACTTCCCGTTCTATAAGGTACCCTCAATATAGAATCTGTTTTTTCCTGAGACATGCAGTGCCTGGCGTTTTGGTCCATACCCAGCCAAAAAGCTTGGAAGCTGCCAAAAAGAATGAGAAACTGGGAAATTATAATTTATCAGGCTACAAATAATAGGAAAAAAAACGAAAGTAATAGCAAAAAGACGAATTGAAACAACATTTTTATCCGTTTTAATAGAAGGTTAAATTTTTACTCTCTTATATTGATTCCAAACTTGGTTTATATCCTATTCTAGTTTGGTAATTAAGTTGATCTCCTTCCCAAACCCCTTTCCTTTTATTTCCAATCAACTGGAGAAAATAGAAGCAAACCATTGTTCTAAGAAGCCGAAAAGTAACCTAATATCAATCTAGTCTCCTTTTTTCTTTTCTTTTTTTTGTTGTTGTTGTCGTCGTCGCTGTCTTGCTCCTATTTCTAAGACTTATTTTTCTGTAGAAAGGCCAAAGATATGGCGCAGAGAACTGCATCTTGTCTGCTAGGTCTCTGACGAACATAGATAATGCAATTGCCAAGACTGCACCTAACCCCATTATCTAGTCATCCTTCAACAACACGAGTAATTGCCGATATACATACTATCCGTACAAAATAAGTCGCTTGCACACGTCCAGATGCCATGGCCCATAATGACCATGAGTTACAACTTAAGGTTTTCTCAGATTCTTTGTTATACTACATAATGAACCCAACAAGCAGCAGATATTGGAAGCCTACCTTAACCATTGAGTTTTTTCCTGTATAAACTTCCCCTGCCTGGGTTTTTGGAAAGTGTTCAATGTTCGGGGAATATACAAGGACAAGCTCTGCTCAATATTGAGAGTCAAGGCAGGGAAAAGGACGATCAAGTCTTCCCCTAGATAACAATAGTATATGTTAAAACTGGCGGATAATAGGGGACGAAAATATATAATGTCGAAAATAAGAGCTCAATTTCTGCATCCATGATGCAAGATATGCGTATTCTAACAAGATAGACAGCTTACAACTAACAGACCAATCCAGGCATAATTTCCATTATTTAGCACGTCTGTACCATATTCTTTGGACGAGCTCATTTATTGCCTTTGTATTTGTGACTCTTGTCAAAGATACTGAAGTTACTCATCAATCAAAACTTTTCAAGATCGAAAGTACTTCAGAGCAAAACAAATTCATAAAGAGTGGGATGGAGGAAGTATCCATTTCCTATTTTTCCACTCATGCAACCAACAACAATTTAGAGCCAGCCACATGTTGCACTTTGCATAAGAAGCCATATCAGCTGAATAGATAAAGCAAACAAGATAAAAACTTGGATTTCAACCATGACTTGGGTGTGGGACCGAAGAGCAAGTCATGGATTTCACTCTTCTGCTTACAACCCAATCTGAGGGATGATCCTTCAAATCCACAAAAGGACAACGTTGGTAACACCAACTGCTGATGAGTGATGACTGAAAGAGCATGCACAACATGAGGAACCCCAAGTAATCAACAATAGCGGTTTTGATCTATTACTGTTCTCCATTATGCAGTTTGATCAGCATAGAAAGGTTCATTCATTGGATGGTATAGAAATTAGAATTCAATGGAATTGATGTCTAAGCATTTCCACAAGTCAAAAGTTTAGGCATGCATGTGAATTACATAAACTGCGACAAAAATTAATAAATTTTTGAAATATCTCAACAAAATTTTAAATTTTAAAAATACCTTAAGGTATATTTAAAAATACCACTCATCTACCATACAATGCTACAAAATAGTTTTCAGAAATACGGATCTTCATGCTACAATATAATTTTTCAAAAATATGAGTCAGTTTGAAAGGCTAATTTTTTATTTTATATTTTTAATAGATAAAGTCTTTCTCTAACTTTGTCTATAGCGATCTCTAAAAGCACCATAAAATTTTTAAAATACACAGCTTAAAACATTAAAAAAAAAATTGTTCATTTCTCTCTTCTATCACCACCTTTCTATCTCAATCCACCACTGTCGCCGCTGCCTCCCATCTTTTTTTTTTCCTCACACCTCTTCTCCCTTCTCTTTTTCCCTCACTATTCCTTCTCCTACCACGGTGGTGGAAAAAGGGAAAAGAAGGAGGAGAAGGAGAGAGAGGAAAGGAAAACGAGAGGAGAAGGGGGAAGGAGAGAGGGAAGGAGAGGTGGTAGAGGTGTTAACGGCGATGAAAGGTGACAGTCATTACACTTGGTGTTGGCATCCTCGGTAACATTTTTTTAATGCCAACACTAGAATTGCGCCAGGTGTCTTGTTGTCATTAGCACTTCAATTTTTTATTAACTCAAATTGGTTCAAAGTTAACACAAGTTTTTTATTCTCTAAAACTCTGAACCAAAAGGTACCCGGCCGGTCTAACTCCTGCATCAATAATTTTGTACGGCTGCTGCTTTGGGGAAAAAGCCTTCAAACTCTTTCGTGCTTGATTGCTTTTAAAAAAGCCAAACCCTCTGTTTCCGCCAAACTTGTGTTGACGACATCCTTCTCTTGCCGACGTCCTGAATGTATGAAGCTTGCCCTTATTTTCCTTGGTCAAATGTATCCTATTTTTCCTTTATCCTCTCCTTTTATTTTTAGATTTTTTCCCAATATTCATTGTTTACTTTGTTTATTAACCCAATTTGTGCGGGATTTCTATAATTTATTGTGTGTAAAAATGACTTTGTAAAGATTTCTGTTTAGTATAGTTTATAAGCTTTTTCTATTGATTTTGTCTTATTCTCCCGTGGATAACTAAATGAACTTGGTAGAGTTAAATTCAATAGGAGATTGTGGGTGCCCAATCCTGGGAATCTTGAAAGTTGGATTTTTATGGTTTCCCCACAACCTATAAATTAATAGATAGTGGTTTTATATTAATTTGGACTAGTGTTCTTGTTACTTCTGTTAAAAATTTCCTCGAGAGCAGGGGAATCATGATTGCCCTATTGAAAAGGTTTCACTGGACTCAGTGGAGCTATCTTGACACAAATATACTTGGCTGTTTCTTTCGTGCTAAAGCAGCTGGAAGCGAAGCAATAAGAAGAATAAGAGACTTGGAATCATTCGCATAAACAGCCAAGTATATTTGTGTCAAGATAGCTCCACTGAGTCCAGTGAAACCTTTTCAATAGGCCAATCATGATTCCCCGCTCTCGGGAAAATTTTTAACAGAAGTAACAAGAGCACTAGTCCAAATTAATATAAAATCACTATTCTATTAATTTATAGGTTGTAGGGAAACCATAAAAATCCAACTTCAAGATTCCCAGGATTGGGCACCCACAATCTCCTATTGAATTTAACTCTACCAAGTTCATTTAGTTATCCACGGGAGAATAAGACAAAATCAATACAAAAAACTTATAAACTATACTGAACAGAACTCTTTACAAAGTCATTTTTACACACAATAAATTATAGAAATCCCACACAAATTGGGTTAATAAACAAAGTAAACAATGAATACTGGGAAAAAATCTAAAAATAAAAGGAGAGGATAAAGGAAAAATAGGATACATCTGACCAAGGAGAATAAGGGCAAGCTTCATACATTCAGGACGTCGGCAAGAGAAGGACATCGTCAACACAAGTTTGGCGGAAACAGAGGGTTTGGCTTTTTTAAAAGCAATTAAGCACGAAAGAGTTTGAAGGCTTTTTCCCCAAAGCAACAGCCGTACAAAATTATTGATGCAGGAGTTAGACCGGCCGGGTGCCTTTTGGTTCAGAGTTTTAGAGAATAAAAAACTTGTGTTAACTTTGAACCAATTTGAGTTAATAAAAAACTGAAGTGCTAATGACAACAAGACACTTGGCGCAATTTTAGTGGTGACATTGGGTTGGCACTAAAAAAATGTTACCAAGGATCCCAAATGCAATCATTGGAGCAGTGATGATGAAAAGAAGAAACGAAAGGAAAAAATAAAAGAAAGAAAAAAATAAAAGAAATTTTTTTTAAATTCTCCATAAAAGTTTTTGTTTAGAAGTTTTACAATAAAATTTTATACAAACACCTAAAAACACATCTATCCAAATAAACTCTAGTTTCGTATGGATTAGGTGCTTTGACAGGTATTTTTCAAAAAAATTTACTATAGCAATATATGTGAAAAACTTTTACTGTAAATAGTTATGTGTTTTTTGAGAATGTATTTTGAGGTATTTTTAGAATTTAAAATTTTAATGTAGTATATTTTAAATTTTTAAAAAACCTACCACCCTCCCATCACTCCTCCCCTCATTCCTCCTCCACCACCATCACCACCTTTTCCTCTCCCTCCTTCTTTACTTTGTAGCATTTCTTGAAGGATAACTATCTAAGAGGACCCGTGAATTTGATGTTAAATCTCCAAATGCTAACAAATATGGATGAATATACTTAGCACATAATTGATTCCATAATTGACTATTTTATCCGTTATTTGTTCGGTAAGAATGGCGGTTTAATTGTTGCTGAGAAGGATCATATTGAAATCCTCATCTAGGAGTTATGGTTCCTTGGTCCTATAATGTGGTTCTTTTCCTTTAATCCAACTCTTCTTCTAGCAACCGAAGTTGCATTTATGGAGATGGAGAACCTAATTTTCAAGTCCAGAGATGATAAAAGAGATTAAGAATTGACTCAAAAGTGCTTGCTAATTTGTTTCATGGGATTGAGCTTATCAAGAAAGATATCAGGTAAAAATTTTAGAGCTGCATTCTAGAGTCAAGCAAATCATATTTCCCTCACCTGAAAGAAGTGCAATTTGTCTTGAACAATCTCAAATAGTTGATGCAGTGTAAAACATTTTTTTGCTAGTTTGTTGTTGCATCCAATTGAAGCACTTGGTGTTCGTAGGTAATTGTTTTTAACTCAAAATGCAACCAAATCGGAAAGTAGGGAAGGAAGGGGAAGGGCTGTAGGAGATGGGAGGGAGAGGAAGGAGAGAGAGGAAAAGGAAGAGGAATGAGGAAGAGAGGGGAGAGGGGAGAGGGGAGAGGAGGGGGGTGATGGTGTTGGTAGAGGTAGAGGTGCTATCGAGCCGAGTCGAGCTCGAGTAGCACTATACTCGAGTTCGAGTTCGATCAAAATTTGTACTACTCGAGCTCGAGCTCAAACTCGATCGAGTAAAAAAATTTGGACTCGAGCTCGACTTGATGAAATAAAACTAAACTCGAACTCGACTCGTTTGAACTCGAGTAAGCTCGAGTAAATATCAAGCCCAAACTCGAGTTTTGAAATAAATCTATAATTTTTTTAAAAAATATATAATATATAATATAATATAAATATATAATATAAATAAAATATGAAAACTCGATTAAACTCGGCGAGCACTCGAGTACTTATTTCTTGAGTTCGAACTCGACTCGTTAAATTTAACGAGTAGTTCGAGCTCGAACTCGAGCTCAATTTTACTGAACTCGATTCAAGCTTTTGATCAAGCTGCTCGCGAGCTTGCTAGCACCCTTAGGTAGAGGTAGGGATGGAGAAGAATGAGGAAGGAGGGGAGATGTGATGGCGGAGGTGGGTGGTGGTGTGGTGGTAGTTGGTGGAAAAAATGTTTTAGAATTGGGTAGTTTTTTGTTATTTTTATTTTTGTAAATTATATTTGAAATCGTTTATACTTTTGTAGTTGTTGTTAGAGCTATTATTAGACCTGTTAATAGGGCAAGTCAACTCAAACTTTGTCCGTTCGATTCGAGAAAAAATCTGATGAGTCCAACCTTTCATTGAAATTGGGCCTAAATATTAAATTCAAATTAAATGTGAGTCAATTTTAAATCTTATTAGATTTAAATCCGATATATACTTGACCCTTTAATCTCTGTGTGTGTATAAAAATATTCATATCTTGCTATATATAATTATATATCTAAATATATAATACCAATACTTGATATGTGACAGCCCCACCTTCTCCTAAGGCGAACCAAAGAGCTTAGCGGACTGCCTGCCCAACTCTCGCCAGGACTAACGGTGCAGTTAAATACGATTTAAAACGTTCCGAAAAAATAAAAGCGCTCAAACAAGTCAAAATCGCAAAATAGCCAAACGAAAATCAAAATCGTCGATGAATAGTGGGTGCCATGTCATATAACTCGGAAGGACACATAAACAAGGTTAAACAGGGTTATACACATACGTTTGTAATTTACAAAACAAAAGAAAGATAATTGGATCAAAATACATTTAGGGTTTTTTCAACTATCGAGGAGCTTTACAAAATATATTAAAACTAACTCAACTCGTGCTTCAAAACATCATAGTCCCCAAAAGTGGTTCCCTGTAAGAAAAACAAAGGTAACAGAAAGGGGTGAGTTTACGCTCAATGAGGTACCAATCATATAAGGGTAAAATCATGGCCTTTCACGTTAACCAGTCAGATACATATACCAGATATAAAGGAAAGTAGTTAAACATAGTGATTCAAAGGGAAAGGATACAGGTGGCTCTCAGGAGCCAGATTTCCATTTGCAGTATTTGATCCGAACCCGTTGACTCTCCGTCAACGTACATAGAACTAACATATCCGTAGACCCCACTTTACACCAATTTTCGTCCACCAAATATATCCCTACCGGACCCGAACTCCATACAGGAACAGTAATGGTAATACTCGAGTATACCAGAATCTTGAGTCTCAATATCCAAAGATTCCCAAAACAGACTACCGTGGTTCATTATCTAATTGACCAGGCCCTTGCCTGCCCGACTTGAGTAATTAGCTACAGGTGTTGAGCTCAGAGGTCACAGAAAGGTCGTTGAATACCAGCCTCCAAACGACGTCCGAACAGACTCAGATACAGTTAACAGATTATACACAGTAAATAGGCATATGGACAGACAAGAGAACGAGTGTGATAAAGTACACTCTCGTCTCAAACAGAACAAACAGATAGTGCAGTCATTTAAATCGCAGATTGTAAGGGCAGAAACCAAGTTAAGCAGCAAATGAGGGGAGTGGTACACTCATCAGTTCAAGTACAGATACTTCAAAAGTTTTCACTTCAAACTGGCTTTAATCACCAAGAAACCCTAAAATCATCAAAGTAAAACAATTGAAGGTTTCACATCCAAAATCGAGTAAACGGAATGCACAAGTGAGATTCGACTACATGTTGTACGCCTTTCCAGATTAAGTACTAGTACAAAAGAATAACATATGAGTATTGAGCAAAAAGATAACAGTTGGTTCTAGGGTTACAAACAACCCCAAAACGCTTCATTTGTACTAAGATCAACTCAATTGAAGGAATCACGTAATCCTAAAATTTTGGGCAACATGCCCTCTGTATTTACCTATTTTCCCAACCACTTATGACTTCATTATTTTTCTCAATCAATCCCAAAGTCATACGCAATATAAATTCATCACAACAGCCGTTCAATAGGCTCAAAGTCATTCAAGTACAAGATTTAGCTAGAAAAATGACCGGAAATGAGTTTTAAACTAAGGAACCAAAAAGGCAGATTCACCGCTATTTAGCGTATCGGAACCTAACCAAAACTACGTTTATTGGATTAAAGTGCAAGTTATGCCGTTTCGAAACTAAGGCAGAGGGCTATAACTTTGATGAAGACTACTTAGTCCAACTCTCACCCTAACTAGGTCAAATTTATCAAAATAATCCCAAATTTTTCAGTTCGAAGTTCAACTAGCAGTCATGTTTCATTCAATCATATCTCAGTACACACAACTCCGATTTAGGTAATTCCAAAATCATTTGAAAGATAAGATACAAGGCTATAATTCTTAAGAAAACATCGACAATCAAATCAGTAGTATTCCTGGTCAAACTAACCAATTACAGAAGCTGATTAACAGTTTCGGACAGAAACAGGGCAGCAGGGGTATTTCGGTCTTTTCATAGGTTACGTTGCTCCGATTGGGCTGAAATTTTGCAGACAACTATAAAACATCATTCTCTACAACTTTTATGTTTTAACCCAAGGCTAATTCGGCCTCTAACTAGGAGAAACAGTATCGGGCAGAATGGGGTTAATTGAAACCCTAATTCCGAAATTTCCTTTCAAAGCGAAAATTTTTCGCAAATAGCCACAATTTACGTACTATAGTTTCATTCTAAACTATTTCCAACGATCATCCATGACCAACCAATACTAAACATATAAAAACAGAAAAAAATCATGGATAAATATAAAATTCACCAATTTCTACAAAAAGTTAAGAAATAACACCTCAAACCATCTCTTTAACTCACATAAGCCACTAATTACACATTATTGAGAAGAAAAGAAAGGTTCCTTAGCTACTCACCTTACCAACTCAAGAAAGGAAGCACTTAGCACCTTGGTCTCCCAAACCACTTCACAACCAACCTTAATACCACTAAACTAAGAGGTTTTATGGAGGAAATCTAAGTTTAATCGGTTGAACTTGAGGATTGAGCAAGATTAGAAGCAAGAAAGTTGGAAGTTTTCTCTTCTTTTCCCCTTGAAGATAGCCGCCCAAGAAGCTTGCAAATGAAGATGATTTTTGGGTAATTTTTGATTTAATTGGCAAAGTAGTGAATAGTGGTCAAAGTCAAGAATCAACCATCAAGTGACACTTGTCACTACCATTAATGCATAGCTATCCTTTTGTCTCTCAAACTCTCATCCATTGGGTATCCTCTAATTATCTCTTAACACCTACTAAAATAAACCCGGTATCCAACACTTAACCTAATTGGTCGAATTTTACCGAACTTTCTGTACTAACAGGTCTCACGTCCAGTATACGCTCTTAATTTCTCAAAAACTAACCGATACTAGAACAATCATTTAAAAACTATATTTACTCATAAAAATTATTTTTAAAATTTTTTGAATAAAGAAAATGTGGAAAAACATGCAATTAAAAGAAAATAAAACCTATAAATTAAGAAAATTACGAGTCCTCACATGATACATATATATATATATATATATATATATATATGAAATATAATTATATATCTAAATATATAATACCAATAATTGATACATGCATATATATATGAAATATAATTATATATCTAAATATATAATACCAATGCTTAATACATATATATATATGTATATATAAGAAATATTGTGTTTGGATTACACCTTATTTACACAAACTGACTTATTTACATTATCAACACATTTTTCAATTATCTTTTTATCTTACATATATTACATCAAAAAATGCTATAGTATTTTTTAAAAGAATTATCCCAAATAATCTCCTATCCAAACCCACTAATATACACAATTATGTCAAAAGATTTTGAAGGATAAATCTTAATAAGGGCAAATTGAGGATCTTTGAAGATTATTTTAAATATTTTAAGATTTATTGTATTTGAAAAACATGAATATTTAAAAATTGCTAATCCAAACGTTCATAATCCAAACAAGCCAAGTTCAATCCAATCTATTTTGAATCAAACCAATCTTCTATATTGTTTATACGGCTCTAAAGGCCCCACTAAATCCACTAAGGTCTCGTTTTAAATTGTGATATTTTTGATAAAAAAAGCACTTTTATGTGCTGATAGTACTTTTAAAGTGTTATAAATTAGAAATAAAATTTTTAATGTTAAAAGTACTTTTAATAAAAAATTAAATTTGATGTTTTGGAGTAGATTTTGTGATTTTAAAAAATAAAACATCAAATTTAACCATTTTATCCTACATTATGAACCAAATAAAAACTAAAATACTTAAGTACTTAAGTTTACAAATAATATATTTAAAAATATTTAAACATTAATAAATATTTTTATTAAAAGTTGTATTAATTACCACAACCTAAGCGGAACTAAAACCGTTTCCATTGCCTCCGGTGACAAACCCGCCCATGATAGCCAGCTGAATTACGGTGGTGCTTGAAAATTCTTGACCGGCATCACAGAGTTCCGAGAGTACTGTGATACTAAGTCTTAAAAGTTCTCCATCGTATAAGCTTCCCAAACAAACTTCTGGCGCACATCCATCAATTTGCAAGGCCTCGCCGGAATCGTCAGGTATGAAGGGTCGCGTTGCGTCAAAGAAAGCAAGAGCTGCTTGTTTGACCGACGCTTCCTGTTTTTCCATCAGATCCTCTACGCTATTTCTATTACTTTACTCGTACACTGAAGGGAGGGCTCAATTGAACCACGACGACGGGGACCAAACTATTATTGAATCAACGACAAGTTAGTGCTCCTGTCAAATCTCCACGTTTTTGTCTTTGGGCTGGCTGCCCATTCCCTCTCCAATTTTTGTGGTATTATACCTACGCAATTCATTACCGACTCTTCTGTCCCAGAGTTTGTTCTTTCATATGAGGTCTCTTGATTGTCGCAACTTTGTTTGGATATCAAATTTTTTAAATAATATTTTATTTTTTAAATAATATTTTATTTACATTATAAATATATTTTTAATTTATTTTTTTATTTTTTTAATTATTATTTTATTTTACATACATTATATTATAAAAAAGTGTTATAACATTTATTTTAAATAATATTTTATCCAAACAAATCGATTGCGTCTGTGGCATGCGATATTTATTAATAGATTTGTTTTTGTCGGTGGAATCTTATCCTCCCCGTAAATATTGAAAGGTTACGTGTTTAGGCGGGACGCATGGTACTCTTGGGATTTCTGACATAGTACAGGGTATTTTGGAAATTTGCTGGCAGTTTAGCTCTCTATTTAATGGGGTTGGTTTCTCTAGGTTTCCATCGCCGCTTCCTTTTTTCTTTATTCCCATCTCGCCTCTTGCTTTTGCTTCTTTTCGCTCTTGTTCCTTTTGGCTCTTTTTAGCTCTTGTTTTCTTGGCCTTCGGTTAAAGTCGCTCTGGTTCCTTTTTGCTTTTTGATGGATAGATCTGAAGTGGAAAATTTCTGTGATAAGTTGCTTAAAGATTGTTAACTTTTTTGGTAAGTTTATGCAATATTCAAAGTTGCTTAGGTGTAGATCTAAGTTTGAACCTCTTAGTTCTTTGGATTATTGAGTAGATTTTTTGAAGTATATTAAGGTTTTTTAATTGTTGGGACAAAGGTAAAATATATCATGGGGTCTTTAACTTTTTGATTGATTTATGTTAAGTTCCATTAGATTTACTGTCAGACTAGTAGATCTAGAAGGATGTAAAGGAAGAATATCAACTTTGTAATTGTTGAATTGATTACTCATTAATGGTTAAGGTTAAGGAAAGAAATAGGAATTAGACATAAAAAATGATGACTGTAAAGGTGAGGAACTTGTTTGGATTTATGGTTGTTTTAAAAAATATTTTAGTATTATTTATTATAACACTTTTTTGAATGTGACGAATGCTTGATAAAAAATATAATTAAAAAATATGTTCTTGGTGAATGATAAAAGGTATCTTCTTTAAAAATAATTCAATCCAAATGAACTCATGGATTGATTATCAAAAGATGGTTATTCTTAGTTTATTTTGGTCGCTCCTATGGTTATGGAGACATTTTTGAGCAGTATTATTGCAACCTAAATTTTAGATTGGATTGGATTTGCATCTCTTTTATCGATTTAGGCCTTATATCCACTTGATCATGATTGTTATATTCGAATCTTGTAGCATCAACAAGACAATGAGTTTGTTTGGATAGGAGTTTATTTGGATGATTTATTTGAGATAATTATTGTAGCACTTTTTGTGATGTGATGTATGTGAGGTAAAAAGGTGATTCAGAAGATAAAAAGGTGATCAGGATTTGTGAAGCAAATTATTTTTTTTCAAATCATTCCAATCCAAACACACTCATTGATATTCAATTTTAAGCAACTTTGTCTAAATTGTTACTATTATTATTATTAAGATTTATTTTCTATATACTGAATACTAATAGTGTATACATTTTTACCATTGAATATATGATGCATAATTTGAATTTAAATTTGAAATGCAAATTTTGCACATGTGTCAAGTATCTAACTGTGATAGTGTTTACATTGTTAGTTAATATAAGATTAATTCTTAATATTTTTATTATATATATGTTTAAATTCTTATTCTATAAAATTGTTTAAAGAGTTGCGGTGGATACACCAAAGTTTTTGGGATGAAAGGGAAATAAATTAGCCATAAATTTGGGAGAAAGTTTTTTTGTTTTTGTTTTTGTTTTTTTTTTTATAAAAGGGAAATAAAACAGCCATAAATTTGGAAAAAGAGATGGTTGACAATTGTATGTAATTTTCAAAATCATAGTGTGTAGTTTTCTTATGTTCCCAGTATTAATGCGAATAAAAAGCATAGGGTTGAAATTATTAAATTTGATGTGGAATTTTTTTTGCTAGTGTTAAGAGCATTATTAATCAACCATAATGGCCTTTAGCTTTAGAAGCGGGTTTGTTATGCAACAAATAAATCTTTCGAGAAAGATCATAATAACAAATTAATGGTCTATGCAATTGGAGAGGTTTAACTTGAAATCGTCCATTAGTGAAGAGCTTGTAATTATAGCATACTGTCTGGCAACATCTATTTTGACATGTTGTCTAAAGTTTGATGCATCTGTAATACATATATGTAGATTGTTTGCTATCATCATGGAGAAGTACAATGACCAACCTTTTAAAGTTGGGCAACTGGTTGAGGCAAGATCCTTCATGAAGGGTTATCGAGGCGCGTGGTTTCGTTGCAAGGTATCTACACAACATATATACTAAAAGTGTGCTTGTACTGGTATCTCATTTAATTTGTCTTATAATCAATTGTACAACATGCTACATTTGGGAGTCTAATCTAGCTTTTTAGTTGGTTTAAGAGCCTGTTTGGGGCTGTGGTGCTTTTGCTGAAGAAGTTTTTTCTTGGGTACAAGTATATTTAAAATGTTTGTTAGGTGTTGTTATATGAATTTAAGATTAGAGCTTTTGACCTCAAAACAGTTTCAGCACAAGGTAAAAATTGGTGGTATTTGGAATGAACTTTTTGTTTTAAAAAAAATACAATTTGACAATTTTGTCATAGTTTGAGCTTAGGATACAAATTGATGCATATCAAAAGTTCAAATAATATATATTATCAAACACGAAAATTATTTATATAGATATGAATTCAAAAAGTACAATTAAGCATTTATTATACTTTTACCAAGACACTATAAAGTGGGGTACTTTTTTTAACAAGTCATCACATTTCCAAACATTAAGTGCTTTTAGCTATATATATATATATATGTATTTTACTTTTTCTAGTGATGGAATGGCACAATGTTTAATTTTTGCTAATAATAGAGTGGTAGATTTGATAATCTATCACTGAGCCCTTAGCTAACCTGACATGTGCTTGTAGAAACAAAAGTCTAATCTTGATGGGAATAGTAACATTGGATCTCATGCTATTGAAGCACTTATTCCTTGGTTACCACTTGGTAATCCATGTTACTTGGACCTAAGTTTTTGAAGCACGTGGTCCTTAGGCACTATTTGGATGAGATGAAAGGAAGGGAAAGGAAAGGAATGGACTCCAAGGAAAAGAAATGGAAGATAAGCAATTGAAAGCTGTTTTTATTACTCTTGCTTGGATTAAATATGATAGGAAAAGAAAGTGAATATTGAGGCCACTTTATTATCTTATATGCATCACATATTAAAAAAGTGTTCCAATGAATTTTTTACTTAAAACCCCCAAAAAATTGGATTAGTTTGGATAGGGTATTATTTGAAATATTATTTGAAATAATTACTGTAGCACTTTTTGTGATGTGATGTATGTGAGATAAAAAGGTGATTGGGAATGTAAAAAGGTGGGTTGGAAAATGTGTTTATGATGCAAGCGAAATATTATTTGAGATAATTTTAGTATCCAAACAAACCCATTATAATTTAAACAGTATTGCATGTTTTGCTTTGAATTAAGGAAGGAAAAAAAGGAAATGAGAATAGCAACTGTTTTTTTAACTACAAAGGAAGAAGAACAATGATTTTAAAAAAATATATACAGCTACGTATAGAGTAGATGTTATCAAATGCGTGTAAAAAACTCTACATTAGTTGTATATAGTAAAAAAATTCACCTATAGTTCTGTTTTTTTTTTATGGTTTTTGGGTTGTGTTAATTTTCAGTAACCAAAGTCTTTGTATTCCAAGGCCACCCACCACCACTCTCTTCCCCATCTTTCACCGCCTTCCCCTATTCATAGCTTTTCTTCCCATCCCCTTGCCAGCTCCTCTTTCCCCTTCCTCTTGTAATCTCTTCTCCTTCCTCGCCTCTCACATAACCACTTCTATTTTCCCTTCTATTGTCATTGCGTTCCTTTTTTCTCTTCATGTTGGAAGGGGAAAAGCAAAAGGAGAGGCCAGGAGAGGCCGTGAGAAGGAAGGGGGTGGGGATAGGGGTAGGGGGAAAATAAAGGGTAAGATGAGGAGAAGAGAAGAAAGGAAAGAGGTGGTGAGGGAGGGGCAAAATAGAGGGGATGGTGGTGGGGGAGAATAGAGAGAAAAGGAGGAAGATGGGGAAAGGGGAAATGGCAGGGAAAGGAGGGCGATGCAAGAAGGGGAAAGGGGAGGTGGTGGAACCGTGGGAGGTGGGCTGGGTTTTAGGGCTTGTGAGCACGGGGACAAGGGTGGAGGATAGTAGAGAGGAAGAGGTAAGTTGATTGGGGATTATAGGATTGTTTTGAGTGGCTTTTAAGGTGTTTTGGGAGTGTTTATAGGAAAGGTTGGGAAGTGTTACTATAGATGTGTATTTGAGATATATGGGTCCGTTTGGTTGGCTTGGTTTTTGTCAGTTTGTGTAAAATTTTGCTGTAATTCAAAGTCTTTACAAAACTTTTATGTATTTAGAAGCATTTAAAGGATAGTTATAAATTTCGACACGTTCTATGGTCTACCCACCCTGGCCATCACACTCTCCGGCAATAACTGCCACCTCTCCTTGCTTGCCACTTGTCCTCCATCCCTACTTGCCACCCCCTTCCCTTTTCTCCTTTTCTCTCCGTTGCTACCACCTCTCCCTTCCCTACTCGCTGCTACCAACAGCCACCCTACCCCCTCCCTCTTTTTTTCCTTTGGTCCTTCCTCTCACCACACCACTATGGCCTACCATTTCTCCTCCTTTCCCTCTTCTTCTTTCCATCTCCTCCTTTTCTTTCTTTCCTCATCACCACCCTCTCCGTTCTCTTCCCCTGTTCTCCCTCCCTCTCCATGCAACATAGCTTTGCTTGTGCGATTGGATTTGTGTCAAATTGGTCGGTGACTGACTAGATGAGGGGATGACTCTTAGATGGGAGAGAGGGAAGGAGTTGCAGAAGACAGAGGAGACGGGATGGCGGGTGAGGAGGGGGACAAAGGAAAGGGGAAGGAGGAGGGGTGGGGCAGTGGTTGTTGTAGGTGGCGGAGGCAGAGGCAGAGGCAGTGAGAGTAAAATGGTCAGGGAGATTGGTGATTGAAGAGGGAAATGGGTGTCTCTTTTGGTATTTTGGGGTTTTTTTTACAATAAAACTTAGGGTGTTTTAACAAGTTTTTGTACCGAAAGTCGAAAAAACATTAGTAAGTGTTTTTCGATAGGAGTTTATTTGAGATATTATTTGAAATAATTATTGTAACATTTTTTGTAATATGATATATGTGATATTTAAAGGTGATTAGGTAGATAAAAAGTTGTGTTGAAAAATGTGTGTGTGATGTAAGTAAATAATTTTTGTGCAAATAAAGGCTATCCAAACACACTTATTGTTTAAACCAAACATGCAAAAACTTGGGTGCTAAACAGACCTCACTTTTTTGTAAAGAATCAGAATGCGGAATTCATTAAATTTGGTTTCTTCTCTCCTTTTCTGTGCACTTTTGCATGGGGAGGGAGGCGGGATGCGGGACAGGACAGAGGAGGTGAGTTGATAGTTAAGGGGTTGTTTATGTCTGTGTTTTTAAGGTGTTTTGGGGCGTTCCTGGGAAAGGTTGGCAAGTGTTGTTGTAGGTGTGTATTTGAAATAGACGTTCTCGGAAAAAATCGGAATTCATATGTACTCTATATTAGTTCATTTAATAGGCTTCTTCTCCGTCCTTATCTGCCCACTTTGGATGGAATACATACGAAGCATAATGCCGTTCTTTCTTTATCGCTTTCTCTTCTCAAAATTTAATCCAAACAAGAAAAACTAAATTCCTTTGATTTATCTCCTTTCTTTTCCCTAGTGTTGCCTCAATTCAAAAGGTACGTTAGATTGTTACTTTCAACTTTTTTGTTGAAAATATGGAACAAGAAGCATAGTAATCATCTCCTTTTGAACTAATATCTTCAGAGCTATTGGAGATGTAGTGACTTTGGGGGCAAAAATTACTTCCTCACTATTTAAATTATTCTCCTTGCGTGTCTACTAATAGTTGGTATATTTGAATAGTTGTGTGTGGTCCATTCCTTTTTCTTTTCTATTTTCATTTCAAAGATGTGCATATGCCATTAGACAATAAAAATGAAGTGTTAAACCCTTACTATGAAGAGATTTTGATAGTATGTATTGAATGAATTGCTCCCTTAATTCTCTTCCTTATTATTGTTTTTACTTGGTAGTTTGGGTATTTGCTTTGGGAGCATAATGAAACATGGCTGGGGTTATTTGCTCTAAATTTCTGGATTTTTCTTGTCTAATTTAATGGTTTATTTTGTGGTCACCTTCTAAAAGATGGAAGTCATAATTTTTCATGTCAAGTCGATGGTTTCCTAACTTCAACCAGTGTACATTGATTATTAGAATCATGGGTTGTGAAACTAGGATTATTTCCTGTGTAAAAGCGATCTTCAATTTTCCCTTTTTGGAGCATTATGTGGGATAATGGGTTTTCTATTGTTGTAATAATCTAGTGTGTGTGCATGGTTTTGATATTATGAAGGCAATCTCCTTGCCTAATGATGAAAATTAAGTTCTATTAATGAACTAGACAGATCTACAGGAATCTCTTTGTTTGGATGGGTTGTTTCTAAAAATCTCTCTGTCTAAAACATTCTCGTACCACCTTCACATTTCATACAACTCTCTCCAATAAAGTGGCTAAAGTAAAAATTTTGTTAAAGCACCCCAAAAAGGCAGCTCTATTTGGAAATTTAGATTTGTTTGTGCTGAAGATTATTTGAAAAAACCTGTTAATACTAATGTTGCACTTGTTTGTAATCTGGCATATGTTTGGTGAAAACTTGGTTAAAAAAATTAAAATGTGATTGCAAAAACGTGTTTTGGATGCAAATTTATTGTCTGATAGTTTCCTTCTGCAACAAATCCTATAGTACTTGATGTTTCAAATTATCTTCAATATGAATGGAGCTAACCACCGAAACAGAACCAATTATTCGATGTGTGAGGCTATGTATTGCCTTGAAAAGATTTCTTGCTTTCATGCTCTAGGCTTCTATGTGGGAGGGGTTTGTCCTTTTCAACAGCTAGCATATGTTCTTTACACCAATAAAATGCGAGTAGTTTCAATTTCGGGGTAGTGATTCAGCATAAGTTCTCTGTTTTCCTATTCATGCTATCAATTAATAAATCATGTAATCCTTTTTCAACATAGAAGAGCATGGGTTTCTTAATATTTGTCGACTTTGACTTGTTATAGGGCAAGAACATTTTGACTTACAGTTCTCGTATATCTTGTGTTAGATAGTAGATACAAAAAGGAGAGATGGGCACATCAATTATGGATTGCGTTATCTTGATTTTCCAGATGAAAGTAAGCCATTTTTTATCATTGTTTTACTTTTTCACTTTGTGAATCTTGTATTTTTGCTTTTCATTGCTGTTGTTATTATATAAAAGTGAATGCTCTTATTTTTCTAATGAAGGGGCAACTACTTAAAATTTAGATAACTAGAAATGTCAAAATCAATATAGGGAGAGCCTCCCGGCTTTTTGACATTTTTCTTCTTAAGTTTGAAGGTTATAAAAGTTTTAAATCACACATCAAGGATTGTGGATGAAAACAGGTGTCTAGTTGATGAATGTGATAGTGTGGCCTTTGTAGTTTACTAGGGTTTTTTTTCCCAAAAAAAAAACTCCTTGAATGACTAGTAACTGTCCAAAGTGACAAACTCGTTATTTACTTCAAAAAGTATGGAGTTCCCACTTCCAGATAGATAACTCTCTTGCATTTGCTATTCTGTTTCTATTTGATAAGTGTCTACTCAGTCTATGTTTAATGTTCAAATTGATTCGAGTGTTTTAGTGTGCAAGACTTGTGAAATCAACTTGATGAACTTGTTCAAGACTTTAATGTAAATGCTAGATCTTAGTTGACTAAGGCTCTGTTTGGATTTCTTTTTTTTTTAAAAACAAGTTTTTCGTATACAATACTACAGTAATACACAAACAAAAATAACTTAAAAAACACCACATCCATACAATATATCAAAAATAACTCCAAATATAGATAAAAAAAAAATCTACACCATTTTTTTCTTCTATCTATCATCACCACCCTTACCCACCACCGTCACCCATCCCCTCCTTTCTCCTCTTTCCTCTCCCTCCCTCTTCCTCCTCCCTTCTCCTTCCCCTCCCCTTTCCTGCCACACCCCACCCCTCCCCTTCCCCCCCCCCCCCCAACAAGTCTGGCCTTGACCAGATCATAACCGGAAGGACCGCGATCTAGCTGCGATGTCGTAACCAGAGACCTCGATCTGGTCTCAGTCAGATCCGGAAGGGGGGAAGGGGAAGGGAGGAGGGGAGGAAGTAAGGGAGGAGGAAGAGGGGAGGAGGAGGAAGGGGGATGGGGAGAAGGGTGGAGGAGGTTGAAAGAGAGGGAGGAGAAGGGAGGGGGTGGTGGTATTAATTTTTGAAAAATACCCATTTTTAAACTTTAAAAATACCTCAAAATATATCACAAAAACACCTCCAAAAACATTAGGAAAAAATCTATGGTAAAAAGTCTTTCGTATACACTGCTATAGTAAAATATTTCAAAAACACCCTAAAAAATGGAGCTTAAGGTTTTTGTTCAAGAGCTGCTACCCGAGGATCACTGTTTAATATGCTATTTTTAATTCTAGTTTTGCGTGGTTGACACTCTTAAGCATGGTCAAGACTCATTGTAGGATGATCACCAAGTGACTCTCATACTTGATTATCCATGCTAGTTAGTACAAACTTTCTCCATTCAGAGGGAAGGTAGGTAGTAATCTTTTGTAAATAGATGGCGAGTGGAGTTTCCTGCAATGCACCAATTTAGGTTTTAATAAATTGGGATTTGATAACCTATTTTAGAGTTTTGTTATTCATGTCATAGACTTTAGAATCATCCTAAACTAATATTTATGAAAGTCACACATCCAGGTTTTTAGTGGAACTGGAAGACTGGCAATGCCCCTTGTCAATTCCAGCACTGTTTTGTGTAGTTTTATTTTCGCATTGACTTTGTATCTGACTTGCAACTTAATTGGCTAGTTGTAGAAAGCCTTGGAGCTTATTGGTGAATCTCTTTTAATTGATGATTTCCAGAAGTAACTTGTGATATTTTGAGTGAATCTCTTCTGCAACTGTACATATGAAGATTATGTTGATTACTAATGCGATAAAACCCATGTATTGATTAATGATATGTACTTGTACAGTTTGTATGGCAAATATACTTTGTTTCTGGAGTGGCTGTGAGTTGTCGGCAACATAGTAGACAAGAGACCTGCAAGTACTGACTAATGATATAGACACCCATCTGCTGATATTGGTGAATGCTAGTTGCCCATCATTGTGAACTCTTAGTGTTCTTTGTAATGCATCTCAGATTCTTATCTTTATTTATTATGTCTCTTTGTTGACATGAAGCATGGTTGTATTCTAGTCGGGTTTTGCATTTTAGCTATACTGCATTTTGAGACATGGGGATGGTTTCCTTGTTTTGGTTCTGGACATTATCAGTTCTTTGGATAACCATATCTAGAACATGAAGGCATTTGGTAACTCATCCCTGGTGTTTGTACTGCCTATCCTTTTCCTTCTCAGTTCCCTAGGGTAGTCGCGTGTGGTTAAAAAGCAAAAGAAAAGATTGCTTTTGCTTCTTGAAATTGGTGCAGTAGATAATTTAGTCAATTAGGTCATTTGCTTGTATTTCAAACTGAAATGTGCAATTCTTTTCCTTGGATTATGCTGTCATTCATCATTGAGGACCATCTTTTTCAGTTTTCCTTTGTGTTGAATGTCTGCAGAGGATAAACCGATAAGATTATATCAACTACCTCCAGTTGGACATAAGAGAAGAAGTGGGGTTGAAAGAGAGTTGATGCTGCGGCCTCCATTTCCACCTATCTACCATGAGGGTCAATTGCCTCCTGCCAATGAAACTTCAGAAGTCATAGTTATTACTGAAGCTATTTGGAATGTGGGTGATCTTGTCGATTGGTGGAAGGATCAATGTTTTTGGTCTGGAAAAGTTACACAAATACTAGGCAATGAAGAAGCCATGGTAAACAATTCAAATTCTCTTCCTCTGCATTTGATATTTTGGTTCTTATTTGAATATGATATATTCTCGGCTTGCATAACATGTTCATGAAGGTGACTTGAAGTTGAAAGGTGCACACCTTACCCCTTGTGCACCATGTTGATTGATCCATACCATGAGATGGATTGATCCATACCATGAGATGGGTTGGGGATGGGGCTTACCTCAATTAATTGGCCTTGACCTAGACAGTAATTTTTTATTCGAGTGAAGTCATTTCAAAAGCAGATCTGGATTCTTTCTTGCCTTTTGTCGAGAGTATTTCCTTCTGAACTTCTATGGAAATCTAGTACCAAGAATTAACTAGACTATAAGCCTCTAGAGCTGAGTGACTTGTCCCAATTTTGTGAAAAAAATGCAAGGTCAATCATGTCTTCTTTCATGTACCCTTGTTGTGTCTTCTATAAGATTATTTTCTTGGTGGGAAAAGCTAGTACCGAAGCATCAAAGTACAATATGCATTGCCATTAGCATGTAGAACTGAAGAAATGAAGAATCAGGTGTTCCGCTTAGTAGCTCTTAAGTTTGTTACCATTCCAATGGAGCTGTTTTTCTTTGCTCAATTCACCATGAGGCAGGAACATCACCAGTTTGACTTTTTTTTGGTGCTATTTAAATCTTAATTTATCATAAGATTACCCAGATTTAAATTTAGAATTGGATCATGACAAAAGTCAGGTTTGGGCATTGCAACAATCTAGCGGATTTTTTAATATTTTTAGCTTTTCCTCTTACTGGTGAACAATGAGGTTGAGTGACTGAACCAAAGTGTTATGGTAATGAAGGCTTGGAGTGGAAATCCATCTTCTCAGTGGCCATGTAAAACTGTGTTGTTTACTGTTTTTGGAATGCTATCAGCTTTGCCTATACTTATTTAATAATTTTGTGGAAAAACTATGATGTTCAATGGCTTTGGACCATTCAATTGCTGTAGGTCGAGTTGACCCCACCGCCTATGGGTGAAGGCTCCTCATATAAAGCGTCTCTGATTGATCTACGCCCATCTTTAGCTTGGTCACTGGAAGATGGTTGGAAATTGCCTGCTCCTAAGGTTGCTACTCTTGTCTTGTGTTTGCAGTATTGAACTGTTATGTATCAAGGGTTTTTTTTTTTTTTAGAAGATAGTCTTGCAGTTTCTCCAATGCTTTCCTATCACATCTTGGAGTAAATCGCTCTTTAAATTACATTAGGCAAGTCTATTTGTTTTCTAATTTGCTTACTAAACCACTTATTGATGCTAGTTGTTTACTAATTTGCTTACCAATTATTGATGCTAGTTGTCTACTAATTTGCTTACCAATTATTGATGCTATAGTCATAACTTATAGATAGCAGCTAGTAAATCGCTCTTTAAATTACATTAGGCAAGTCTATTTGTTTTCTAATTTGCTTACTAAACCACTTATTGATGCTAGTTGTCTACTAATTTGCTTACCAATTATTGATGCTATAGTCATAACTTATAGATAGCAGCTACTGTTTTGTGTAATCTGTCTGATTTTACTGAGAAATATATCCACCTTATTTACCTTTTTTGTGGTCCTGTTAAATTCTGAAATTTCTCACCCTTTCTTCGAGTACAGAATGTTTGTATGCTAACTTCTGTCTTTTGTCTCTGATTTATTTGGAGGTTTTTTTCACACTCTTTTTTGCCTTTAGTTTTTGTCCTTTGTCCAATTAATATTACTTTCTTTGAAGCTTGAGACACCTTGAACTTCAGTTAGATATCCTTACTCTTTTGAATTAATTCTATATCGCAGGATGGTGCAAACCATCGTCAATGTGCACGACTTGTTGATCCAGTGAATCAGTGTAAGATCAATATCACTGCATCATATCAGTATCTTATTAGTTGCTTAGCTCATTGTCAATTCGTGAGTTTGATGATTGGTTTTACTTTGGACCTAAGATAGAATTTGCATGCCATTGCCAATCTTTTGAGGAAAAAAATGCCAATACATTCGTGATTGACATGCTCCTCATGCTTGATCACATCTTTGCAGCTCTCTCTCCTGTGAAGAAGCTGTTTGCTATTGTACATGTCAATGCTGTATATTTACAAACTCGCAAATCTTAGTATGTTTATGAACCAATGCTGTTAATTAGAGTGAAATTGCAATAAAAAGTTTATTATTTATTGAGAAGTGTGATTGATGTTTTGATCCTTCATCTGATATTGGCAAAACTTTTGTCGGATGCAACTATAGAAGGCTCTTTGAAATGGGAAGATAAACTCTTTTATGCTTTAAAATGGACAATTTAAGGCCCAAAGCTTCTCTTTGGTTCGCTAATGTTGCATTAGCTTGGGAAAGTGAAGTTGTTCATCTATGGCAAATTAACAGCTTAGCAGTACAACTTGCAATTTCATGATGCCGGAGTAGACAATCACTGTCATGATGTAGTGTGGTATATGGTAGCATTAAGAAGTTTGTGCTGTTGAAATGCATAGCATTCGTTTTATGTCTCAACCTTTTCATGAGAATTAAAATAAATATTAGCAGTTTTATTCTCCTTTATCTATACTGAAAGACATGATTACCTATACTTCGCAATAGTCTAAGAAGCAGGGCTGAAGCTGCATTTCCTGATATAATCATTTGCTGTGTTTAATTTTGTTTGCCTAGTAACCATTCATTGACTTCTAGCAGACACTGTTCCCCTTGTTGGTCCCTTCAATTTTAGTTCTCTGTCCACATCTCTCTCTTTTGGAGATACTTTTACAAGATATACCAAGACCTGCTACCGATTTTATGATGGGGAATGAAGGATTTTGAAATAGAGTAGGCTAGGTACTATGAGGAAGTCAAGCTTGAATAGTGATTCTTTTAGTTACCTGTCTTTTTAGCTTGGTATCATGGGAATAAATTTTGTTGACACATAATGCAGCAGATGGTAGGTTGGCATTTGAAATGCCTGTACAGGGTGAAGGAACAACAGATGGTGAGGTTGCATGTGGGTTATCATCTGCTCAATCTCTTTCTTCTCATGGTGCCGCAAAGTCATTGCCAGCCTCAGAAAAGATGAAGACCTGTGGGGCAAGTGAGATGCTGAAAGAATCTGAGAGTTTTCCAAAGGAGGTGGTGGGCGCACAAGAAGAAAATGTGAACTTGGTACCTGGGGATAATGGCTCTAGGAAATTAAGTTGTTCAGATGGTACTTATCCTCATGCTAGAGATGGTTCAGCTGAAGCTGCAGGTCTATCTCTTGGAGAAGACTTGTCTGATTCTAGTTCTCCACAGAAGAAGCTGAGAAACAGTATTGGGCTTCCTTTAAACTCCGCCAGGTCTGACACCCTAGATGCTCTAATTTTGGATTTGGAAGAGCTTGCAAACAAAATTAAATGGCTCAAAATCATCTTAAAAAGAGGATACCCTTTGTCCAATGCTGTGGACACTTCATGGATGTTTGTTGAGCACCGTGTGCCTTCAATGCCTTGGTGACTTCTTGATAAGGTATAAGTTCCTATACCTTTGTTTTTTTTCTTGACACTTGCTGCCTCCGCTTACATGTCTCATAATAGCAATATACTTCTGGGCATTTTTATCATTTTGCTTCACCCAAATGGTAGTTTCAATAAATATGCACATTTTTGTTCAGTAATGGGTACTTGGGCAAAGCCAATAGCAAAAATGCCGTAAAACTAATAACTAAATCAGATATGGTGCCCTTTGTTGGAGTTAATGGATGAATTTGGATGTAATGGGCAGCTTGTGACTGTTATGATAGTTGAATGACCAATTTGCAACAGAAAAAAGTTTAGTGACCAAAATGAGACATCTATGGATGCTTCTATTGAAGCATATAGTCAGGGTTGTGTATCATCCAGATGTTTCTTTCTTTCTCTTCTCTTGTACGACATTACATATTGCATACAATATTGTGTATGTGTAGTTTTTGCTTGGCATTTGAATACATCATCTCTGAAGGTAATCCTGGTCACTAGAGATTTTCTAATGTTATGATTGAAGCAACACAATATGATCGTGGTTGAGACTGCTTTTTACTTTTGTAATTAATTGAAGGACATTGCATAGCATCATATGAAGATAGCAAGTTAGTTTACATAGGTTTTCAACTTTCCCAATTCAAGCACAAATTACATAGAAAATGGAGGACACATTTTGGAATTAAATGCCTTTTTCATATTTGCATTTTCTAATTTAACGCACCTAGGTTTGGGACACTATAAAAGTTAGGCTCCTTTCATGCCACTATATAGAAGTTAGCATCATATGAAAATAGCTAGCTTACGTTGGTTTTCTTTTTGGAAAACAAAATTTTCTAGTAGGGGAGGGCTGGGATTTGAGAAGTAGGGAGGGAAAATGGGGAGTTGAACCTAGAGCCTCTAAGTCCTGGGGCCTCAACGTTTGCCACTAGACCAAGGCCTCCTCAGCAGCTTCATAGGTTTTCAACCTTCCCAATTGAAGCAGAAATTACATAGAAACATAGATCACATTTTGGAATTCATTGCTGTCTTTATGTCTGCATTTTCTGATTTAATTAACCTACGTTTGGGACACACTAAAAGTTAGGCTCCTTTCATGCCATTGTTTAGAAGTTGCCTGGACAAAGAATTTCCTCCCCGTTGACTTACTTTTTCTAATGTAATGACCTAGTTGATGCAGTAGTATAACAATGTTTGGATTTAAACCATTTATACTAAATGTTATAAGTGAAAATGTTAAGAGCCTAAGGCTTGAGCTTTTGTTATCAATTCAATTTTCTCTCACATTTGATATGAAAACTGGGGTGTTACAATCATTTAAAGCCCGTTGAATGTCCTAAGCATCGTTGCTTGGTAAACCACTGCAAAGAGATTGCCTTTGGAGGTGGTGAAGAATTGAAGAAGTGGCTTCTGTGAGCTTCGAAGATAGTTCCTGTCTATACTGGAAAGTGCTCATCGACCCACAGTACATAATTCCCACATATCAGACTGGTAAATTATATAACACTAAATGGCACTACCTAGGTGTTGCACTAGCCCAACAAGTTTTTGCACCTAAATCAATGGCCAAGCTTTTCTTGCCTAGTTGTTAATAGCCTACTTGGGGTGCTGTGAATTATTTAACTTTCTAACATGTTGAATGTCGATTCTGGACTTGGTAGAATTCTGGTGTCATTTGCTTATTGATGGCGTCTTTTGTTTGGAAAGCGGTACAAAAGAAGATTGAAGATTTCTTGAATTCCTTAGAATGCTGGGTATCTTTCATGTCTTAAGAAATTCATCAAAGTGATCTCATTATCTTTTATTTTGAATGCATGTTTAGAAGGATACTTTCCAGCTCTAAAAGATTATGCTATCTGTTTGCTTCATTTTCTAACCTCACTTTCCCTGCCCTGTCAAAATTTATCTGAATGAAGTACTTAATCCCCCCGATTTGTATTCATTCTTTACTTTCTTTTTTCATTAATTCAAATGTTCTCCAGCAGTCATTTAGTAAAATTGAACGCTGAAGATTTAAGTACTGTAGTTATTAAGTGCTGAAGTTATTAGTTATTTGAGCTCTGATTTGATATTTTACAATTCAACTAAAATGTAAAAAATGTTATTTTGTTGTCTATTTTCCTTTAAAATGTTGAGCTAGAATTTTTAAAAACTGTCATTTCTAATTTTTATAGGAAGAATGTACCCCTTTGTGGATAAGTATAGGGAGCGAGAGCTTTGTCAGAGAAGAGAGAGGGAGAAGGGAAAGAAAGCTTCTTTATGCGAGAATCTGTGTGCATATATTTGTGCTTGAGACAGATAAGAGTGTGCAAGCATGTGTGAAAGAGTGTTTCTAATTTTGTTCCAGAAATCACTACATTTAGTTGCTAATTTTTCACTTTAAGCATACAAGTTGGGTGGTGTTTAATATTATTGGTAGCAGGGGAACTTTGTTTAAACTAGTTGATTTCATGCCGGACTTTCTTCTTAGCATTTGATGGAGTTTGCCGAACACCCCCTAACTATTTAAACGTGTTAGGGTTCTGGTGGCCTCAATCCTGTTCAAAGCCATGTACTATTTGGTAAACTCCTGAAGGATTTATAGTGTGGCCATTTCTATGCTATGCTGGTTGGAACTTGTTAAGAAACTAAGAGATTATTACAGTTTCTGTTAGCAATTTGTAGCAATCAGAGCAATTTGTAGTAGTCAAAAAATATTAAATTTTTATTAATCACTAACTTAGGTGTGGCTAAGGATAATATTTCAACAATGTGCTCAATGTTACAAACATCATGTTGGCTCCATTTGGATTCCTCATTTTTTGAAAATAAGTTTTTTATATACAATACTATAGTAATACACAAACAAAAATAACTCTAAAAACACTATATCTATATAATATATCAAAAATAACTCCAAATATATAAAAATAAAATTTACTCTCCCTACCCACCATCGCGACCATCCCCTCTTTCTCCTCTTTCCTCTTCCTCCCTCTTCTTTCTCCCCTCCTCCCTTTCTCGCCACACCCTACCGCTTCCCTTTTAGGGGAAAGGGAGGGGAAGGGAAGGGAGGAGGAAAGAGATGGAGGAGGGGAGGAAGAGGGAGGAGAAGAAGGGAAGGGGTGGTGGGTGGTGATGGTAGTTTTTAAAAAATACCACAAAAATTTTTGAACTTTAAAAATACCCCAAAATGTGTCCCGAAAATACCTTCAAAAACATCTACAGTAAAAAGTTTTTTTATTTACACTATTACAGTAAAATATTTCAAAAACACCTCCAAAAACAACTAATCAAATATCGAATGTCTATGAAATTGTCCAGCTAGATCACAATTTGGTGGTTAAGATTAAGCATCTGGAAATAAAACTATTGCAGTTATTTTTTGATGGTTAATTCAATTGATATTGCATTCAAAATTGCAATTCTGATGGTGGACTGACTTAACGTGACTAGTCTCTGTAAATGCTTAACAAGAAATCAGAGCTTGTATCATCTGCTGCTCGGTCAAGTGTGAAAAGCTCTATACAAGAACTGCAGTTCTGTGGGCTTGCAAGTGATTAAAGATGTCACTAATAGGTGGTGACATTAAATGAATTATACTGCTTTTAAAAAAAAAAAGTATGCCAGCAAACCTATTCTATGAACGGGATGCGATGTTAATGAGTTTCTACTTATTATAGACTAATTTTGTTTAAACTTGTCTCCATGTAATAGCCTATTGGGAATTACTGAATGTTTATGTCATATTTCATCTTCTTTGAGGAGCTTAAATGCAATTTGGATTAATGGCAAAATGATAACGAATCAAGTGCTTAATCATGCCTAATACTACCGCATGAAGGATTTCCATTTTTATTGAAATGATAAGTTGTTATATATTGGTCAAAAAAACTTTACAGTGTGGGGGCAAGGGCCCCAATCTTTACATCAGTGCACACTATCACAGAGAGATAGTATAAGACTGCTTCATATCACAAAAGTTGTCTAAAGCAATCTTGCTAAGGCTGAAGCATAAATTATCATCATTCTGAATTACTCTATTAAAGGAGCACATATGAAACCAGGGGCTCATTTTTGGGATATCCTCCACAATTGTAGCAATTCTACTATCTGCAGGTCTCTTAGAATGGAGTTGGGACAGTAGCCTTTTTGTTTGAGCATCCATTCTGAATTTTCCTCCATCCTTTTTCAGCTGCCTTGATAATGCATAATCTGACTGCTTCAGCATCATCCTGCAGTTTGTTTCCAGACTACTTTCTTTAAGTGACCATGCTGCTAAACCTTGATTCTGCGTATCCGTGGCAGTAATTCCAATGCCCATCATCCTAGGTGTTGCCTGTTTTAGCACTGCCACCTTCATTATAACAGTGCTAGGATCTTGCTGATTCAAGTTTTTGTGTTATCTTGTGGCCTCCTTGTTTCTTCTGTGCTTCTTTCCATTTCCATTTCCGTTTCTTCTGTGCTTCATTGTGTATGACATTGATGGAGCTCCCTTGTTTTGCATTGAACTCTCTATCATTTCAAGCCCTCCAGATCTGCCACAGGATGAAGGATTTCCAAGGAAGGATTGTTTGAAAGATTTTTGTTACCTTGCTTGTGTCCACATCTTCAGCTAGACTTGTAATGTTTATTTCTTAAAGAAATTTGTTACCTGCAAAAAGTATGATGAAAAATTTCCATTGGTAGAAGAGGTAGGTAAATGAGGAAACAGAGAACATGGATACTGTTGGTTCTGCTCCTCATTCCAGGAGAATCTTATTTTTTAGTGTGGACTAGGGTGCTACATGAGGTTGAAGAATTTCCTACTCATGATATGGAGGTTTTAAAGCATACTAAAAAATATGACTAAAAGCAATTCAAGTGTTATACATTGTACCCGGAAATGACTTGAGAAAGTAATTGGGCACAAAATTCTTTGCTCTTATTGCTGCTGCTTTTCTGTTTTCAATGTCTTGCTCCTGTTAATTCTCCGTTACCTAAATTGAGCTTTTATGCTGAAGAAATATATCTGTACTTGCAGGAAGCGTGGTGTGTCTGTCTTGTTTATGTGCTCGATTGCATCAAGGATCCTTGTTGATGGATAGCAGATGGCCTAATAAATAAATAGGTTTCTTTCTTTTTTCTCACTGTCTTTTTACTCAGCTTTTCCACCTGTGTTTTTCTTCTCTCACCCTTTCTTTTGAGAATATGTATTTTGGGAGAAAAATATCTAGTCATCGTATTATGAATGAACAACTAGTATTTATAGGAGTACAAACCTAACAAATTATTTACAAGAATATCCTTAATAATTTATTATCTATAAGAATACTTATATTCTCTTAACACTACCTCTCAAGTTGGAGCATATATATCATAAGCACCTATTTTGTTACAAATGTATTTTACCTTAGAGCCTCTTAAACTTTTGGTAAACAAATCAGCCAGTTGATCTGTAGACGATATATGAGATGTCTTGATGACTCTATCAAGCAATTTCTCTCGAATGAAATGACAATCAACTTCAATATGTTTTGTCCTTTCATAAAATACTGGATTAGACGCAATATGAACAGCTGCCTGATTATCTCACACTAAATTCATAGGCTGCTTATTTTCAAATTCAATTTCAAATAACATGCTCTTCAATCAAACCAACTCACAGTGCGAGTCATAGCGCGGTATTTAGATTCTACACTTGATCTGGAGATAACTGTTTACTTTTTACTCTTTCACGATACTAAATGATCACCAACAAACACACAATATCCTGTGGTCGATTTTCGATCTGAGGCAGAACCAGTCCAATCTGCATCACTATATCCTTCAATATCAGTGTGTCCATAATTTTGATACAGCAACCCTTTTTCAGGAGCACTCTTAAGATACTTGAGAATTCGTATAATAGTATTCCAATGACTAATACGAGAGGTATCAAGAAATTGACTCATAACAATCACTACAAATGAAATGTCAGGTCTCGTTATAGTGAGATGATTTAATTTACCTGCAAGTCTTCGATGTTGCTTAGAATTATCTAGTAATGCACCTTGATCTCTTACTAATTTCACATTAGGATTCATAGGAGTATCCACAGGTCGGCAACCTAATATCTTAATTTCACTCAGCATATCGAGTATGTGACAGCCCCACCTTCCCCTAAGGCGAACCAAAGGGGTTAGCGGACTGCCTGTCCAACTCTCGCGAGGACTAACGGGACTGTTTAAAACGATCTAAAACATTCCGGGAAAATAAAACGTGCTCACACAAGTCGGAATCGCAAGATAGCTAAACGCAAATCAAATCGTCGGTGAGTAGTGGGTGCCATGTCACATAACTTGGAAAAAATTTTCAAACCAAATAAGATCCATAAACAGGGTTAAGCAGTGTTATATACATACGTTTGTAATTTACAAAACAAAAGCGAGATAATTAGATCAAAATACAGTTAGGGTTTTGCCTAAAAGGAGCTATTCAGAAATACATTTGCATAAGCTCAATTCGGCAACCAACATGTACAACCTTTCCAAAAGTAATCAATTTCCTGTAAGGAAAACAAAAGGAACAGAGTGAGCTTACGTCCAGTGATATATTATCACTCAAGCAACAAAGTTCATATAAGCATCAAGTTTCGCATTCCAATACATCAAAAGTAAGCAAATGCACACATTAATAGTGTTGATAAAAGGATACGGGCGGCTCTCAAGAGCCCCTTTCCTCGCTTGCATTCTTGATCGGATCTCATTGACCCTCCGTCAATATTTAAGAGTAACCAACTGTAGGCTCCACTTTACGTCAATTCCTTCCACCCAACATATCCCTATCGGGCCCGAACTCCAAGCAATAAAAATTTGGTAATACTCGAGTATATCGGAATTAAGAGTCTCACTACTACAAGATTCCATAAAACAGTCCCCATGACTCGTCAACTATGACGACCAAGCCCTCGTTGACTCGATTCAATCGACTACCAATGGAGTTGAGCTCAATAGTAACAGTAAAAGCTGTTGGATTCTCGTCCAAACGACGTCAAATCCAGTTTTTCATGTATATTTTAAGTACCACAGTGAAACAGTAGACAGTCGTGTATAATACAAAAGAAGGTGAGGGCGATCAAGTACAACCTCACTTTAATCAGTTTCAACAGTACAAATAAGCCTTCAAGGCATCAAATTCAATATAATAAAGCCACATTGTAAACAAACAAATGAGTAATATACTCACAAAGCAAGCAAATGATATTTCATAAACTTCCGCCCAAAGAGCGTCTTGGACCACCGTCACGTCCTAAAACATTCAAATAAGTACAATAAGACTCGATTACAAGTCATAAATCAATTCCAAATACTACAAAATAGGGCTTCATAAGAATGTATGAGCACTAGAGTAAACCAGGGAAATCCGGAAATGGAATTAAGTTCTAAACCATAAAAACAGTTTTTGACATCATTTTGCGGTTTTGGCACTACGATTATTGGATGGAGGTGCAAGATACACCGTTTCGAAGCTAACAGCTAGGGCTACAAGGTTGCAGAAGGTCACTCAGTCCAGTTCATAGTGCAACTAGGTCAAAAATTCAGTATACCAAACCAGAATCACAAAAACAGGTGAACAAACCGCATTCTGGTTAACAAATCGTAATTCAGGCTACCTAAGTCCAAATCAAGTGATTCCAAAGTCATCCGAAAGCTAAGACACCAGGCTACATTTCTTAAGAAGACGTCAACAACCAAATCAGAAGTATTCCCAATCAAATTAACCAATTACAGAAGCAATTATCAAGTTCGGGTAGAAACAGGGCAGCAGGGGTATTTCAGTCTTTTCATAAGTTATGCTACTCCGATTGGCCTAAAATTTTGCAGGCATATCTAAAATATCATTTCCTACAACTTTCATGTTTTAACCCAAGACTAATTCGGCCTCTAACTATGATGAACAGTACCGGGCAGAATGAGAGGAAATAAAATCTTAACTTCCAAAATTTCTTTCCAAAGCAGAAATTTTCTGTAATTAACCACAATTTACACCTTCTAGCTTCTTTCAAGATCATTTTCAATCATCATCCATGGCCACAACATATGAATTATACTAAAACAGAAAAATCATGAATAATTATAAAATTTCACCAAATTCAACCAAAATCATGATATAATCTACAAAATCACCTCTTAGGCTACCACAAGTCATTAATTAGACATCATTAGATAGAGGAGAGGGGTTCCTTCACTACTCACCTTAGTAACAAAAGGAAAAGAGCAACTTGGCACCTTAATCCTCCAAACAACTCCACTAATCACCTCACAACCACTCACTTAAGGGTTTTTATGGAGTAAAAGCAAGATTAAATGGTGGGTTTGTTGGATTTGAGCAAGATTGAATCAAGAATTTGAAGAGCTTTTCTTTCTTTCTTCCTTGGAGTTGGCCGGCCACAAGAGCTTGGAAATGAAGATAATTTTGGTAATTTTTGATTTATTTGGTCAAATGGTAAAACGGTGAATAGTAGTCAAAAGGTAAAACTAATCTCCAAGTGACACTTGTCACTTCCTTAATGCATCTCTATCTCTTTGTTCCTCTCACACCAATTCACTTGGTAACCTCTAATTATCTCATAACACCCGATAAATTAAATCCAGTATCCAAAACTTAACCTAACTGGTCGAATTTTTTCTGAACTTTTCGCACTAGTGGGTCCCACGTCCGGTATACGCTTTTAATTTCTCAAAAATTAATCGATACTAGAAAAATAATCTAAAAACTATATTTACTCATAAAACTTATCTAGAAACTTTTCGAATAAAGAAAATGCAGAAAACATGCCAGTAAACCGAATAAAACATAGAAAATGGGAAAATTACGGGTTCTCACATAGTACATATTTTCTTTGACACAAATAAATTTCATATTTAAACTGAACTATCTGAATATCCAGAAAATATTGTAGATGACTTAAATCCTTTGTCTGAAAGTTTGCCTGCAGATTGGATTTAAGTTTTTGAATCTCCACAACATCACCTGTAATCACAATATCATCCACATAAATAACTAATAAAATTTTATTAGCATTAAAATATCGATAAAATACAGAGTGATATTGTGAATAATTTTATTAGGAAAATTTTGTAAATAATTTTTATGAGTAAATATAGTTTTTAGATGATTTTTCTAGTATCGGTTGGTTTTTGAGAAATTAAGAGCATATATCGGACATGGGATCCGCTAGTGCGGAAAGTTCGGAAAAATTTGGTCAGTTAGGTTAAGTTTGGGTATCGAATTCTATTTTACCATGTGCTAAGAGATAATTAGAGGTTGTTATATGGATGAGAGTGGAGAGACAAAAGGATAACCATGTATTAATTGAAGTGACAAGTTTCACTTGTTGATTACTTCTTAAATTTTGACCATAAGACCATCTTATCATCTTTACCAAATAAATACCAAAAATTGGCCAAAAATCCTCTTATTTTTCCCTCTCTTGGCTGACTCTCTCCACAAGAAAAGAAAAGAAAACTCTCAACTCTTTGGCTTCCAATCTTGCTTAATTCTCAAATCTAACCGATTAAACTTGGATTCTCTCCATAAAAATTCCTAGTCTAGCGGTTGCAAAGTTGGTTATCAAGTGGTTTGGAAGATTGAGGTGCTAAGCTGCTTCCTTTCTTGGGTTGGTAAGGTGAGTAACCAAGAAATTCTTTCTTGTTCATGATAATGCTAAATTGGTGCCTTGTGGTAGTTGAATAAGTGATTTTTTTGGATGATTTCATGACTTGTGGTGAAAATTGATGGATTTTTATTTTATGCTTGATTTTTCTGATTTCATATGTTTAGTGTTGGTTAGTCATGAATTGTTGGTTAGTTATTGTGTAAAATGGAGTTGATATATGTTGGATATGGTTGATTGTGCAAAAATTCTGGTTTGGGGCAAAATTTTCAGGTTAGGGTTTCAAACAGGCCTGTTCTGTCCGAATTTAGTTGAGCAGGTTAGAGGCCGAATTAGCTTAAGGTTAAAACATAAAAGCTGTAGAGAATGATGTTTTATAATTGCCTACAAAATTTCAGCCCAATCGGAGCAACGTAGCCTGTGAAAAGACTGAAATACCCCTGCTGCTCTGTTTCTGTCCGAAACTGATAATCAGCTTTGGTAATTGGTTAGGTTGACTGGGAATACTACTGATTTAGTTGTTGATGTCTTCTTAACATTTATAGCCTTGTATCTTAGCTTTTAAATGGCTTTGGAATCATTTGAATTGGAGTTGTATATGTTGAGATATGACTGAATGAATCAGGACTACCACAGTAAATTTCGAATTGGAAAAATCTGGAGTTGTTTTGGTAAATTTGACCTAGTTAGGATGAGAACTGGACTGAGTGATTTTCATGAAAGTTATAGATCTCTGTCTTAGCTTCGAAACGGTGTAAATTTCACCCCAATGCGATAAGTGTAGCTCCAGTTGTGTCCGTTCCGCTTAATGACATCAAAACTATCTTTTGGTTCTAGGGTTTATAATTGGGGCTTTTCTAGGGTTTCTTTGTTGAGCTACCATTTGGTTGTTTTGAAGGGTATTGTGGCTCTAATTAAATGTGTTTAATAGTTTGTGATTCGGTGTTGAGGTTTGGTTGGAACGGTAAAGAAGATTAGGGGATGTGCTGTCAAAATTTTCGCGGGAGCTTCTGCGCAGTCTCGAGAGATTTGCTATATCTTGATGTAGAAATGTCAGAATTGAGTTCCGTTTGTTGCATTTTAAACTAGATTCATAGGGTTATGAACCGTGTAAATTTCAGACCCTGTTTCTGTCTGTGCAATTTATGGTGATTCTTCAAAATTGATTGAAATATTGTACCTGTTCTGTCTTTCACTGGTTGAAGCAGCAACTTAAGACTCGAATTTGACTGCCTTGTGTTTTGAATCTTACAATGGTGTTTTCTGGAAATGTATAGTCCTTTGAATGTATTTTTCAACGGTATAACTTTTATTAATTTTGGACTTACAAAACTTGAGATATGATTTTTCATATATCTGTTTTCCTGGTATCGACTTTACTTTCATTTTCTACTTCAAATTTGGAGTTGGTCAGTCATTGTAGGTAGGGTTTTGAGTTTGTTCATGCCTCTAAGACTAATTGTTATCTTTTCACTCCGATGTCACCTCTTTGCTTTGCATTAATGGCTCTTTTAACTAGACATATGGCTCGTAACCGAGTCTCACTTGGAGTCGAGTCTTAAGTGTTTGCCTTGATTGTTCTAGGAGGTGCCGTCGATTAAAGCCACACTTGGGAAGGGAAACTTTTGAAGTTATCCTTATTTCAACTGGTGAGTGTGCCACTCCCCTGAATTATTGCTAAACTGGTTTCCTGTACTTGCAAATTGCTCGTTGAATGTCTTCCTAACTGTTTATCTTGTATGAGACGAGGGTGTATTTTATCACACTCGTTCTCTTGCCTGTACTGAACAAACTTGAATCTAATACTTGTACTTGTCATGTACTTGAACTTGTTACTTGCACTTGTTATGATGTCGTTTGGAAGAGTATCCAACGACCTTCCTGTTAAACCTGAACTCAACCTGAACTTGTTACCTGCATGGCGGCGGCCCTTCCATTTCGTTTTGATTCTTGCAGTTTTATTCTGATTTTGATGGAGGTATGACTGAGTCCCGGCGAGAGTTGGGCAGGCGGTCCGTCGAACTCTTTGGTTCGCCTTAGGGTGAGGTGGAGCTGTCACATTGGAGGTGACTAGGGATCGGCGGTGGACGAAAAATCGAGAACTTAGGGTTAAAACTGGGACCCAATGCTTGATTGCCAATTTGATATATTAAAATTGTCAAATTTGAGTTGGTGAAAGAAAATATTTGATAGATTTAATGAGTCTAATAATTAAGGGACAAGATATAATATTTGGAATGAAAGTTTGAGACTATACATAGATTATTGAGAGTTGAACAATGTGACCATTAAGAACAAATATCCTTTTGCCTTACATGGATAAGAATTCGATCAATTCTAAGAAACCGTGGTACTATCCAAATTGGATTTAAAGTAGAGCTATTATCAGTTGAGG
Organism: Coffea arabica; assembly: GCF_036785885.1. Lineage (NCBI taxonomy): Eukaryota > Viridiplantae > Streptophyta > Magnoliopsida > Gentianales > Rubiaceae > Coffea > Coffea arabica. The sequence goes on from NC_092315.1 coordinate 4,319,612, forward strand.
ATCTTAGAAACTGATGTGCTTAAGATCGCTTTCAATCCAAAATATGGGCACATTGAATTTTCAGTTACGTCCTTATGGTTGACTAATGCACTAGCAGCATTTATGGACCTAATGCATTAGAGGTTGAAACTGTATTTGAATTAATCTATGGTGTCATTTATTGATGATATATCGGTATACTCTAAAGTTCGAGAAGATCATGAAAGACATCTGATAATAGTTTTACAAATCTCGAGAGAGCGCCAACTTTCGTTAAGTTCAATAATTGTGAGTTCGATTGGGAGAAGTAGCCTTTTTGGGTTATACAATATTTAAGGAAGGAGTTGCTATAGATTCAGCTAAAGGACAAGCCGTTTTAGAGGAAACGATCAGAAAATCCTATCGAAATTCAGAATTCTTAGAGTTAGCCGAATATTACCTTCGACTTATCAAGAACTTTTCTAAAACTGCAAGACTCTTAACTAATTTGACTAAGAAGTATGGTAAATTATTTGGGATTTTAAATGTGAGGAAGAATTTCAAGAGTGAAAAAAGTGCTTAACCGATGCACCTGTGTTAGCCGTACCCAGCGGAGGTGATAGTTTTGTGGTATATACAGCTACTTCCAAAGAAGATTTGTGATGTGTGTTGATGCAAAATAATAAAGTGATAGCGTATGCCTCTAGGAAGTTAAAATCTCACGAGAGAAACTACCCAACTCATAACTTCGAATTAGCAACTGTAGTATTTGCATTAAAAAAATGGAGGCATTAGTTCTAGGGGGAGATGTTTGAGGTTTTCACCAACCACAAAAGTTTTAAGTATTTGTTTTTTCAAAAAGAGTTGAATTTGAGACAACGTAGGTGGATGGACTTTTTGGAAGACTATGATTGTATGATCAATTATCACCCTAGAAAAGCAAATATGGTGGCAGATACTTTAAGTCGTCAAGTGCAGGTGGCAGGATTGATGATTAAAGAATTGCATTTGCTGGAATAGGTTAGTTGTTGGAATCCCCGACTCAAACCGAGAAAATTGATTTTGGGAAACATTATTGTGACATTCACTTTATTAGAACGTATCAAGGAAACTCAGGAGAAGGACTTTGAAGTGCAAAAGTGATTGGAGAAAGTGAATAAGGGAGAAAAGTCGGATTTTAAGTTAGGAGTAAACGTTGTACAAAAATTTTGGAATCGTATCGTGGTGCCAAAGGACGAAGGGTTTAAGAAGGAAATTTTGGAAGAAACTCGTCGATTTAAGTACACGGTACATTATGGAGGAAATAAAATGTATCAGGATTTGAAGAGTTTGTACTAGTGGAAAAACATGAAAAAGAAAATTGTTCTGTTTGTCCAGACCTACTTGATTTGCCAGCAGGTTAAAGCCAAGCATCAGAAATCGTTTGATCTATTGCAACCTTTAGTGATACCCGAGTGGAAATGAAAAAATATCATCATGAATTTTGTATTTAGATTACTTGGGACATAAAGATTGGAGAAGTTAACTGAAGGTTGCAATAGATCATCACAAAGAAAATATCATCACGACGCCATTTGGGTAATAGTAGATAAATTGATCAAATCGGGTCATTTTCTACCGATTAGTATGAAGTATTCATTGGAGAAGTTAACTAAGTTATATTTGGATGAAATTATAAGGCTACATGGAATTCTAATAAGTATTGTGTCCGACTGAGATCCATGGTTTGTTTCGCGATTTTGGTAGAAGATGCAGGGAAATGTTAGGGACTAAATTGAATTTTAGCACTACTTACCTTCCCCAGATGATGGACTATCTGAGAGGACAATTCAGACTCTCGAGAGCATGTTGAGAGCCTGTATTTTGGATTTTGGAGAGAGTCGGAGTAAGTAATTGATATTAATAGAATTTATTTATAATAATAGTTGCCATTCATCCATTCAAATGGCTTCATACGAAATTCTACATGGTCGAAAGTGTAAATATCCAATTTGTTGGAATGAAATAGGTGAAGGAAAGGTTTTAGACCCAACTACAGTGCCATCGATTGAGGAGGCGTACGAAAAGGTGAAATTGATATGTCAAAAAATACAAACTGCTCAAAGTCGTCAACAGAGTTATGCAGATAATCGAAGGAAGGATTTAGAATTTGCGGTTGGAAATCAAGTTTTTCTTATGATTATTCCTCTGAAAGCGAGTTGATGGCAGGAAAAGAAAAGAAACTACAACCGAAATTTGTAGAATCATATAAGATTCTTCAACATATAAGAAATATAATTTATAAATTAGAATTGCCGCCAAGTTTATCTTGAATTCATAGCGTTTTTTACGTGTCCATACTCAAAAAATATCATCCAAATCCATCTCATGTCCTGCATTCGAAAAATATTGGAATCGACGAGACACTAACCTATGAGAAGGAATCGATAAAGCCTCTAGATCGTAAAGTAAAAGAATTAAAAAGTAAACGAATTTCGTTGATGAAGGTTCTATGGAGAAACCACGGACTGCAGGAAACAACGTGGGAAGTAGAAGAGGAAATTCAAGGAAAATATCCAAACCTATTTCCAAATCAAGGTATAAATTTCGTGGACGAAATTCTCTTAAGGGAAAGAGGATGTGAGGATTCATGTTTTTATTCTTAAAATAATTATTTTTGTAATTATTTATCCTAATATTAATTAATTATATTATCGTTACATGAATTCTTTTTATATTTTATTTTATCGCGCGCGAATCGAAAGTTCACGTATTTCGGGTCAAAATGGCTAAGTGGAGATTTGTGAAATTAATATTAGATTATTAAGAATAAATAAATACAGTGTTAAAGGAATTACATTCGAGTATTAGTGCACTAGTGCAACAAACAAGATTGAAAACGGTAGTATGAAACCTGCGCGCAACACTATTTGAAGTTGACTTTTGCAAAGCTTCTTGGTCACAATTTCTTAAAGCTTCCAAGACAAGATTCATGCCTACCAAATACTCTTTTCTTTCTCTCTTGGTCGGTCGAAACTAGCAAAAGAAAAGGAAGAAGAAAACTCTTCATTTCAAGCTTCCATCTTGCTAGCAAAACTTCATCCAATTTTCTAGTTCTTGGAGAATCACTCTAACTTGGAGAAAGGCATCACCTTGTGGAGCTTTTTGGAGGAATTGTGGTGGAAAATCTGATTTCTCACCTAGAGTTAGAGGTAACCCTTGAACTCTACCAATCTTTTCATTTCCTTCAAGAAATCATGGTTGGTTTTGCATGTGTTTGAAATCCTGAGCAAGAAATAAATTAGAGCACTTGAAAATTTTCATTTCTCGATTTAATCTTTAGGTTAGCGGCTTTAAGGTGGATTATAGGTAGCTGGCTTGAGGTGTGATTGGTTGATTGATGTTGTTTATGTGTTGTATAAGATGGTATTGATTAGAAAGTGAAGGAAAAATCGAAAGAGAAATGGAAGTGCAAGCTGGGCAGAACTGTCCTGTTGTTATCTTGCTTGTAATTCGAACTTTTGTTGGTTATTTGGCTATGAAATTGATGATTATATGTGATATATTGTGTGTACAAAGTGCCTTGAGAAAATCGTTTCAATTGGTTGCTCAAAAATAGAGTTTTCGAAATTGAAAGAAATCTGAAAATGGTGATCTGGGTAGCCGAACAGTACCTCTTCATTCGAACATAACTTGCTGTACAAAAGTCGAAATTGAGTGCCTTTAGCGGCATTCAAAACTAGACATTCATGACTTTCTAACGGTATAAAAATCATTTGCTAGTTCGAATTGAATGAAACGTAGTGATTCAACAAAGTTGACTGTCCTGTTGTGACTATCGGTCCGGGAGGAATGGAGAAGCTGCGTCTTGTGGCTCTATTCTCTCACTTTTGAATTGATTTTAGAAACGATTCTTTCTGTTGAAATGTAGCGTTTTGAACCTAATTTGCAGGGGTGGCAATTCGGGTCCAAATCAAGTTGGCGGGTCGGGTTCGGGTCAACCCGTCAGAAATCTGTTGACCCGAACCCGACCCGCCAACCCGTGACGGGTCAGGCATGCTGACCCGAATCCGAAAATTTCAGGTTGAGGGGTTGGCGGGTCGACCCGAAATGACCCGAAACTTAATTTTAATTTATTAATTTATCACTGTTATTTCTAATAAAATCAATTTTTCACAAAATTAATTACATAATCAAGTAATAAAAATTTAAATAAATAATTCCAAACCAAATCTAAAATAAATTAAAACCGTAAAAGTGTTTTATCCCAAACAAAATATAAAATAAATTAAAACAATATAAAAGTAAAAAATAATATAATATATTATTTGTCCAAATATAATAATTTCAACTTCACACAAATTAAATAAATTCGTTTAGGATTAAGTAATTATAATGCCTTTGAAAAAAAGAATAACGTAGTTTAGTTAGATAAAATTATTTTTATGTTTATTAAATTATTTTTAATTCGTAAACGGGTCATATGAGGTCACCACGAGTTGACCCGAAATCGACCTGTTTTCTTTTCAGGTTCATCGGGTCCAACTCGATTCTGACCCGAATTCCCGAAAGCTCAACCCAAACCCATTAATTTCGTGTTAGATTCGTGTCGTGTTTTCAGGTCGTGTCGAAAATTGCCACCCCTACTAATTTGCAACGCTGTAAACCATTTCTAATTTGAACTTGTATTGAGTGGGATGTGGTCTGATTTTGAAAGTGCGACAAAGTTGGAAAACTGGAAGTGTTTCCTTTCTTGCTAGCCAAATGGTTTGAGTTGTTTTGGGATGTTTTGTTTCAAAAATTTTGATGTCAATTGCTTGTCAATTAATTATTAAATGTTTATAGGACCTTGATTTTAAAATGGATCGAATTTGGGCTGATTTCATTGTACAAAACTTTTGGAAAAAAAAGAAAAGCATGAGGGCAGATTGGCCTTGAAACATATTTTGAACTTTGATAGTTTTGTTAACTGCCTTTTCACGTGAATTTATGCATGAAATTTGATGGAGAGGTAGTCCACATATAGAAGTTTAAGTGTATCAAATTTGGTGTAATTTTAATACCATTTCGATGCCCAAATAATACCCCAAAAATTGCTTTTCAAATTTGAAAATTTACTATTCTAGTAGTGAAAGTTAACCGACTTTGAATTGCCATATCTTGACGTTCAAAATTTTGAATTTAGTTCCGTTTGTCGTGTTTGAAACCTTGTATGGAAATCTTATTGTACTACGAATTTCAAGGACTGATTCACTTTCTGTGAATTACGCCGGGTTTCCAAAGATGACTGCAAAATCAAGATTGGTTCAAACCTGTCCTATTGGAACTGAAACTTTGAGTTGAAAAATGAGTGCTTTTCGTTTGGAATCTTGAAAAAATGTCTTCTAGGAATATTTAGTACTCCGAACCTTGTTTTCAACGGTATAGAGTTTTTCATTTTTAGACGTGCAAAACTCAGAATTTGATTTTCCAAAAATTGTCGTGCAAAACAAAAATTTCCTAATTTTTTAGAAAATGGGTTTTTAAAAATTTGTTATTTTCTTTTGATATCAATAGACCGTTTTAAACCCGATTTCACGGGAGATGCAAGTTTCTCTTGAGATTTTAAATCCTCACTATTGAATCTCAATTTTTAGCAATTAAAGTTCACTTTTATTACATTGTCTTAACTTCTAGACAAGTGTACATTCATTCTTGGTTGATGTATGGTTGTGAATGATAGAAAATCGTTATTTCTTCAGACGCTCGAGAGGATCTTTAAGAGAATTTTGGAGTGGACGCCTGAAGACTTATTTGCTCACTTATCCACTTTTGACTTGATGAGTGTCAGGTGTATGGAGTGTTGCTACGTGCTTAATTGCTCTCATCAATTGAGTATTTTGCAAGTGTTGAATCAAGTGTGTACTTTGTCGCACTCGTTCTCTTTTAAGTGAATTGTATTTGAATTGCATGAAGTGAATTGTTAAGTGAATAAAGTGAAGTGTTGCAATAGTGAATCTCATCGATTTATAGATATAATAGTGGGGGACGCTCAAACTCATCGGCCGACCTTGCGACTCGAGCTGGTATGGGTTTGGTCGTGAAGCTTGGTGAACCATGAGAAAAATTTAAAAATTTAGTTTATTGGAGAAATCTCGCCTGACATATTCGAATAGTATCGTCTTATATAAAAAAAGTGCGGGCCTAGAGCAGGGGATGTAACGGTGATCGGGAGTACGAAATTAGTGGGGTTTTACGGACTTATAACCAACCCAATTGCCGGAGTGTCAGCTCGTGGAGGTATTGAATCGAGCATTGGCAGAGCAAGTGGAATATAGCTCCTGAGAGTTCCGGTATCCTTCTCAAGTGTGTTTTACTGTTAATTGGAAACTATTTGAATGTTATAGTTTTAATTCTCGCATAAGTGCTATTGTTATGTAAACTATTTGTTTTGCATGTTTTTCTTGGCCTCACTGAGTATTAGCTCATCCCATTAGATTTGTTTTCCTTAACAGGAGCCGAAATGGAAAGAGTTATAGAGAAGCCGACTTGATGCACTTTTGATCAAGGTTTTGAATGTAATTGATTAGATGACTTATGAAAGTTGTATATTTTGGAGAAAGTGATGTATTTGGTATCTTGTAATGTAAAAATTGAATATTTATTAAGGAAGCGACCTTTTCTTTGTAGTTTCGACTCTTATTGTTGATTGTTATCCATAAGTTTGAATTGTCACGTAGTGAGTCTGTGACAACTGGAAAATTCGTTCATGTTTTCTTAAAATTTCATCTTATTTTGATTAAATTACTTTATAATATCTTTATTACTTATTTACTTCCTTAATAGTTGTAGTGAATAAGAAATTTAAGAGTTTTACCTTTAATTTTATAGTTCGAGTACATTAGAATTTTCGCATATTTTAGTCACGTAATCACTTGGTGAGATGTGTGTACTAAATTTGGTGGTTAAAAGTGAGTTTCATATAAGAAAAAATGTGTGATTAGAAGTGTTAATAATAAGTGAGTGAATCATAAGTGCAAACACTAGTGCGCGCGAGTTGGAAAAACGGCTTGAACCGACGTGCACCGTTTGCTATCGATTGAGTGCACCACTTGAACACTACTTTATTACCTTAATATCTTTACTTTTATTTCAGCTAATTAATCCTAAAATATCCCTTAAACCAGCCACAATCTTTGACCAAAGAAACGAGAGAAAAGAAGAAAAATTTAAGATTCAATCCTAAGGTGACACTTAAAAGTCATCCAACCAACTTTGACCGAACCCAAGTCCTATCTTCTTGTCTTTCTTGGAGCTTCATTCCTTCCACATTTTCTCCATGGTGGCAGAGAGTTGAAGGGAGAAAAGAGAGAAGAAACACCACACTTTCAATATTGATTTTTGGTTTTATTTGAGTTGAATCTAAAATCTAAACCGATTAAACTCTCACTTGGGAACTTAGGAAACTTTGTGTGGTAAAGTTTTGGAAGGAAAGGTTGTAGTTTTCTCTTGCAAGCATCTTTGGTGAGGTATTATGGTTTCCTTTCCTTTTCTTATACTTAATCTTGTTAAAGTTTGGTTAGAAGCTTATATTCTTGGCTTATGATGGTAAATTAGTTAGTTTTGAATAATATGATGGAATGTTGGTTAGGGTTTGAAATTTTTAGTTGTATTTATGGTTATTTATATAGCATATGATGTTGATGAGTTTGGATAGGGATTTGGGGTAGTGATTCAAGACATGAATGTTAATTTTTAGCATTGAATCATCAAATTTTCAACCTTAAGGATGAATCTGCCCTGTTACTGACCTGTATGTTCATCCATGTTAGAGACCGAATCAGGTCTAGGTCAAAACATGAAAGTTGTAGGGAATGGAGTTAACTAGTTGCTTGCAAAATTTCAGCTCAATCGGAGCACTATATCATATGAAATTACTAAAATACCCTTGACTGCCAAATGCCCTAATTCGCGGGCAGTTTTCTGTCTTCTCTGAGAGTGCACATTTTAACCCTGAAAATGCACGAATTAGATGTCAATGCCTTCATAGAAAATGCAGTTTTCTGTCTTAGCTTCGAAACGCTTTAAAATTTACCCCAATCCGATAAGCGTAGTTTCAGTTGTGACAGAAACGCCAAGAGACGTCAAACCGGCTGTTTAGCCATTTGTCTTTAAAACTTGTTTCCAGTCGCATTCTTAGACTTGTCTTGTAATTGGATGATATTGAGCCTAGTTGAAAAGTTATTGTGTTAACATTGCTGATGTGTGACTTTGGGCTGAATTGTGAAAAACAATGAAGTAATAAATTGCTGAAAATTTGGGCGGCATGCCCTTTGTATATAGTTATTTTCCTGAAATTTTGTTCTTTGTTAAAGCAAAGTGATTTTGTTTTTTGCTCGAGCTGCTGTGTGCTGTTGACTGGCCAGCGGGGTTGATAAGGTGAACGGGGAAAGTAAGTGAAGTCTACCGACTATGAGTATTTTGATTGACGGAGTGTCAACAGGTAGTTAATCTCGGGGAATTGAACTGGATTCGACCAATCCCCGACCGACTCGAATAGTCTGTCTATCCTTGGAATCGGGTTGGAACCAAACCCTGAGATATCCAATGTTTCAACAAAGAATATCTCTCAACAAAGTATTCATCAAAATACTCAATTCTTGTAATCACCCCAACAGCACACAGCACAAGGGGTGATACTCAACACAAGGCATGTATTCTCACATAATAAATCAAGAACAGAAAATGGACTTAAGTCGAGTGAGATAAAGCACACCCTTACCTAAGTACTCATTTAACATATACAAAGCATTTTGATAATTTATTACATAAACAAATTCAATTACTCACCCAAAATAACTAGCACGCAAATCAAGATAATTTATACGGGTCCACCGAGTTCGTCCGGGCCGTCACTGCCTGTGATAGAAGATTATACTCAACTATCAGTCAAACAACCAACACAATGGAAATAAAAACTAAAATAGCCAAAGTGGCAAAAACGGTAAAGAAACGTTTGCGCGTTTGTTTTAGTTTTGGCAATAAAGCGATTAAAACTTTGAAATTCGCATTTGAGTCAAAAAGACAAGGAAAATGTATTCCTATTGGTCGCTATTATCATTCTTTCAAGGGTACGAGTTTCGGTTAATTCTAACTTATATACCTCTACGAAAGAAGACTCGAATACCCTAAACAATTCAAGTTCAATTCGTTCTAAAATTTTCGCTCAAGTCGCGAGTACGCATGTCTAACCCTCGAGTGAAAATTTGGGCGGCATGCCCTTTTATATATAGCTATTTTTCAGTCATTTATGGCTTCATTATTTTTCTCAATTCAGTCCAAAGTCACACATCAGCAATGTTAACACAATAGCCCTTCAACTAGGCTCAATATCATCCAATTATAAGACAAGTCTAACAATGCGATCCGAAATAAGTTTTAGAGACAAATGGCTAAACAGCCGGTTTGACGTCTCTTGGCGTTTCGGTCACAACTGAATCTACGCTTATCGGATTGGGGTAAATTTTAAAGCGTTTCGAAACTAAGACAAAGAACTACATTTCCTATGAAAGCATCGACATCTAGTTCGTGCATTTTCAGGGTCAAAATGTGCAATTTCAGAGAAGACAGAAAACTGCCCGCGAATTAGGGCATTTGGCAGTCAGGGATATTTTAGTAATTTCGTATGCTACAGTGCTCCGATTGAGATGAAATTTTGCAGGCAACTAGTTAACTCCATTCCCTACAACTTTTATGTTTTGACTTAGGCCTGATTCGGCCTCTAGCATGGACGAACATACAGGTCAGTAACAGGGTAGATTCATCCTTAAGGTTGAAAATTTGATAATTCAATGCTAAAAATTAACATTCATGTCTTGAATCACTACCTCAAATCCTTATCCATGGTCATCAAACCATAAACACAACTGAAAATCTCAACCCTAGCTCAACATTCCGCCATATTATTCAAAACTAACTAATTTACCATCATAAGCCAAGAATATAATATTCTAACCAAACTTTAGCAAGATTAAGTACAAGAAAAGAAAATCATAATACCTCACCAAGGATGCTTGCAAGAAAAAAACAGAACCTTTCCTTCCAAAACTTTACCACACAAAACTTCCTAAGTTCCCAAGTGAGAGTTTAATCGGTTTAGATTTTGAATTCAACTCAAACAAAGCCAAAAATCAAGATTGAAAGTGTGGTGTTTCTTCTCTCTTTTCTCCCTTCAACTCTCGGCCACCATGGAGGAAATGGGGAAGGAATGAAGCTCCAAGAAAGATAAGAAGATAGGACTTGGGTTGGGTCAAAATTGGTTGGATGACTTCCAAGTGTCATCTTAGGATTGAATCTCAAATTTTTCTTCTTTTCTCTCTTTTCTTTGATCAAAGACTGTGGCTGGTTTAAGGGATATTTTAGGGTTAATTAACTGAAATAAAAGTAAGGATATTAAAGTAATAAAGTAGTGTTCAAGTGGTGCACTCAATCGGTAGCAAACGGTGCACGTCGGTTCGAGCCGTTTTTCCCTAACTCGCGCGCACTAGTGTTTTCACTTATTATTAACACTTCTAATCACACACTTTTTCTTATATGAAACTCACTTTTAACCACCAAATTTAGTACACACATCTCATCAAGTGATCACATGGCCAAAACACGCGAAAACTCTAATGTACCCGAACTATAAAATTAAGGGTAAAACTCTTAAATCTCTTATTCATTACAACTATTGAGGGAGTAAATAAGTAGTAAAGATATTATAAAATAGTTTAATCAAAATAAGAGGAAATTTTAAGAAAATATGAATGAATTTTTCAGTCGTCACAGAGTCCTGACAAGTGTTAGGCAGGCGTCCCGTCGATACCATTGGATTTGCCCTAGGGAGAAGTGGGGGCGTTACAATAAAGGTATCAATAGGAGTGGAAAAACATTCTTTCGTATTATTACTGCGAAGTATACGCATAGGTACACCAAATTGATTTTTTATTTCTATAACAAATGCACAAAAAATAAAATATAGTTCTGAACGATCTTTCATTAAATAAATTCATATAACTCTGAAAAAATCATCAGTAAAGATTATAAAATATTTAAAATCTAATTTTGAAGTGACTCGACTAGGACCCTAAACATCAGAATGAACTAATAAAAAGGGTTCAGAAATTCGTTTATCGACTCTACTGACAAAAGAAACACGATGATACTTTCCTAACTGACAAGACTCACATTTAAATGAAGACAACTGACTCAAGGTTGGAACCAACTTCTTCAAATTTTGTAGAGACGGATGACCCAAACGACAATGAATTTCAAGAGGAGAAATAGTAGCAGGACACGCAATCGGATCATTGGAGTTGAGAAAATAAAGACCATTATGCTCATACCCTCCACCAATCGTCCTCTTTGTCTTCAAATCCTAAATGACAACAAAATCAGGAGAAAAAGTAACTGAACACTGTAGAAATTTAGTAAGCTTATTAACGGACGTTAGATTAAAAGGCAAATTGGGTACGTAAAGAATAGAAGACAATGGAAAAGATGAGTTAATTTCTATGGTTCTTAGTCCTTTAACTTTAGTTGTAGATCCATCAGCTAAAGTAACATGAGAAAATGAGATAGACTCTTGAAAATTAGAAAAATTTCTAGAGGTACCTGACATATGATCAGTAGCGCCGGAATCAATAATTCATGAGTCAAAATTAGAGGATGTGGAGAGACAAGCCATAGCATTACCTTTTTTTGCTAAAAAAACAGAGGGAAAAGATGCGTGATTTACAGTTTGGTACTGCAGAAATTTGACATAATTTTTCTCGGATATGGTAAAAGTCTTCTGGGACCCTTCTACTGAAGAACTTGATTCAGGTTAGTGGTAACTGCATTAGCAAACTGAGGAGGTTTTCCAACTAAATCTCAACAAGTATCACGAGTGTGATTCTTCAAACCACAATGAATGCACTCACGGGTGCCTCGATCTCCACGACCCCCACGACCTCCTCTACTTCTTCCTCCATGAGAGCCACGTCCAAAACTAAGTTGCTCACATCCAGGGCTAAGTTGTTCTATCCAATCGTTATTAGCAACTAAAACAGACTTGTTATTAATTAGAGCACCATCATCCTATGCATTGTCTTTAGATGCAGAATGTAAGACCTGAGCATACGCCTCTGCAAAGGATGATAATTGTTCACCTCCTAAAATTTGAGATTTGATTGGTTAAAATTCTGATTTAAGGCCAGCCAAGAATTTGAGCATAAGCATTTGTTCTCTTTGCCTCTGCATAACTGTAATATCATTTGAGAGAGACATTACAACATTTAATTCTTCTGAAATTCGTTTGAGATCAGCAAAGTATTCAGTTATTGTCTTGTTATCTTGTTGCAACTGTAAATACTCCAAAGAAATTTCATACATTCGTGAAAGATTACTGCGGTATAATAACTGAACATAATTCCAAACTTCTTTTGTTGTCTCACAATAAAACACATGTAAGTAATTCGTGGCTCCATAGAATCTCATATTGCTCCAAGAATTTGGGCATCCTCTTGAATCCATATTAGTCTTTTGTTGTCCTCCATAGGAGAGTCATCTGTGAGATATTGTTGTTTTCTTAAACCTGTTAGATAAATCTTAACGGTTTTTGACCACTGTTGATAATTAGTATCATTCAATGTTCAATTTATGATTTAAGGCATCACCATTGGCATAATATTAGTAAACGGCGCGATACTTTTTGATAAACTTTCAGCCATAGTGAATAACACTTCAAACCAAAAAACAGTCAAAACTCATGATGAACAGTACCGTGTGAATAGTGTTGCTTGAACAGTACGCGATAAACAGTGTCGCGTGAACAAGACTTTTGCTAGATGTTTAACTCTAACGCTAGGACTTTAACTCTGATACCATGAGAATATGTGTTTTGGGAAAAAAACATGTAGTCACCGTATTATGAGTGACCAACTAATATTTGTAGGAGTACAAACCTAACAAACTATTACAAAAATACTCTTACTAATTTATTATCTATAAGAATTCTTGTATTCTCTTAACATCTTTTACTCAATTTTTCCATCCCCTATGCTTTGCGAGGATTGTGAAGGATGTTGGCAGACTCTCGTTGTCCTTTCCTAGTGAGCAAAATGGTGCGTCCAGAGTTTCCCTGTTGATGGCTTGTTATTTGTGCTTCACATCAGCTTGTCAAATCTCTCCTGTTATCAGCTTTAGTTTTCTGAGTTTAATGCTTCCACTTACTGCTTTTAAACCTTTGTACTAAACCTCCCAGCGCCTTCATTTGAAGACGATCGAAGATGATATCAACATCCTAGATGTTTACCATAGTTGCAAGTCTCTTTCCTTCAGGTGTTGGTTCCCGCCGCTCTCCTGCCTCAATTTGCAAGTACCAAATGAAAATTATTGCAGCAATGGAGCCTGCTATGCTCCTTTTAGAAAGAACGGTAAAAGCATGGGGGAAAAAGATGGTTCTTCGTTTTGCTGGTTGGAGTTAGTTGTGTGAAAGTGCAAAAAGTATCTTTTTCTACATTCTGGTTGGTGTAATTAGTATCTTAAAAGTGCCGTGGTACTTGTTTAACTGCAGGTCCAGTAACGATTACAAGAAGCTGAGATTATGTATAAGAATAGAATCCTTATGAATTGCAACTACACAGGCTTTGATTAAACTAGGAAGTTAGGCCTCAAAATGATCATACAAGTAAAAAAGTTATGTAGTCGGTTGTAAATAATTCTCTGTTCAGAAAATGAAGAGTCTCTCTTCCGTCTTACTATTCACTTTTGTGTGAGATTACTGTTTACCTTGTGTAGTCAGCTTATATTTATTGAAGCATTGGTATGTTAACTGTCTGCATGTGATGATGTGAAATCCTTTAGAAAACTTCCATGTAAATATAGCTAAAATCCTTGTCATCTATGTAGATGAATTTCTACCCTCTATCCAGGTGCTCTACGAAGAAGATTTTATTATTGAATTTGCTGGAAATCATACAGCACAAATTACTCAAACAAAGATAAGAGATTTTATTACTAACGATGTACACATTGATGTGGAGATTGTAGTGATAATTACGGAGTAACATTATTGTTGATTGCACGCACTATCATATCTAGTAAACAAGGATGCCGACTTTAATAGTTAGAATAATCAGTTTCTTATGAATAAAAGAAAAAAGAATATGTTTGTCATTGATCAACTGCTCTAGACATATTAAGCTAAACGACTCTTTTGACTCCATCACAATTTCAGTTCCATTCTTCGGGAAGAAATAATAACTGCATTAACACTTGTATCGCATAATGATGCTCTATAATTCTAGAAACTTTTGAGAAATTTCGACCCTCGATTAGGGCCTAGATGCATCAAAGACGAAACAAATTAAAGAGGAAAAAAAACATGCTATGGTCAGACAAAAAGAGTTAAATGTTAGAAACCAAAATTTCGAGACCCAGTATATAATGATAATCATACGTGCGTGTCTATGCGATTTTAATTTGTTTAAGCAAGGTTTATATGAAAGAAAAAAAATATAAGGGGAATTAGTCCATCGAATTTCCTATAATGCCAAACGAATAGTCAAGTTAGTAATCTGATTCTAATACTTAAAAACGAACTCAAGCGCTGTCAAACTAATACTCCTACAAGCAAGCATCTTTGGTACCAATCCCATATATGTTTAGGACCAATGTTATACTAAAGTACATCCAAAACCTCCTAGTTTGATGTTACGTATCAAAGGGACAGCACCTATCCCATATCGAGGGGGGCAAAAAAGGTCCAAGAATTGGTGATTCTAGGTGCGTTGATCAAGTGGAAACTTAGAGACGAGACGATGGAGAAAACAAAGTTGTATGTGTAGATACATATTGATGCTCCTTTGTGTACATTTGTACCTGAAACTTGTGGAGTTTGGCAAATGGACAATTAATAGACACATAGTTTTATAGCATATTTTATGTATTGGGAAGTTGGAAAATTGAATCGATTGGCAACTGATAAGTACCCAAGATGCTTACCTACAAAACCACAGGTTATGATAATATACCACAAGTATTGGCATAGAGAAAAAGCAGGCAAGAGTTATATTCCTTGAACGGATTTGATCTAGATAATATACCAACATGCAATTGTTTGTGGTGTTCTATATTTTGAGATAACTTGGTTATTTTAGAGTTTTTGACAGACCTGGATATTAGTTTATCGAGAAGGCTTACATTTCTTTAGAGTGAGAATAAAGGACTGAATTACTGAGGTGAATACTAAATGAACTAAACTAAGGACATCGAAAAAGAAAAGTCTCTACAGGAGTCTGGACTAAATGCGGCTTGTTTGCTGTATATTTTTTTAAAGAGCTGATTGTAAAATTACTTTTGGGTATATTTTGGATTATTGGCTATGAACAAAAATCTAAAATTGAGATGCAGAAGTAGATAAAAGCATCACAAGAAACCGATTGATTATGTAAAATCAAAAATCTAAAATCAGATAGAGTAACCAGACGAGGGCAGACCTAGCTATAATTCATGGCCCTTAAGCTAAGTAATGGCGAAGTTTTTTGGGGTTTTGTTTCTGTATTTTCCCTACTTAACAAAAAAATGAACGTAGTCAGCCAAGAATCATAAAAATCTAGTGTGAACATGAGAGATGAGGCACGAATCAACTTCCACTTCAATTTTGTTTGGCCGTGTTGGATTCAACTTTGATTGTTCAACATAAGAAGCACTTTTAAGTAATGCATCCTACATATGGAATGTAGTATTTGTCACTATGGACTTGAAAAGCATCTTCTACCATTAGTCGTCTGCAAAATGGTTGCATTAAGAACTCCAAAAAAAAATTAGTGGATGTAAGTTGTATAAAATTATGAAAGTCCATTTGGCAGGAGATGTTCTTGACGTTACTCTTAACAAAGTACAGCCTTTCTAGAAGACTACGAACCTTTAGGTGAATAGCTGGTTTGCCCTATCTGCTACTATAAGATAATTGGTAATAATGGTTTTAATGCAAATTTTAGGTATAAACAGAAGGTGACCGCCTTCTAGAGATATTTGACTAATCAATCCACAACGTAAATACTCATCAGTACATGCCATTAAGTTTCAAAAATATTCCAAACATAATGCGTTGATTTCATTTGCAGGATAAATTGTACTTTCTCAAGTTTTAGTTAATGTGGTCAATTTAATAATTAAGATTCTCAATTGAGTTGTAATTTTGTTGCCCGTCTGGAAGAATGGATCTCTTGTTCGTTTAGGTTGCACATTATAATTTTTGGGTACATTATGGCAATGTGCTAACGTAACTGGAGAACTTGTATTGAGTTGGTTTTGGTCCTAGAACATTTTACAAAGCTTCATTTCTGCCTCTAAAACTTTTCTAAATTCATTTATTAAGTACATGCGTCTTGTCGAATACAAGATGGATGCCTAACAGAAGTTACTCAATCAAGTCAAAAGTTTTGATTGGCTGGGAAACATGCTTGGCATATAAATAACCCAAAAATAATATAGTGATTTGACTAAGTGTACTTGAGTATTTTCTTGACTCAAAACTCAAATGCTTTAAAGATTGGACTAACTCCACTCTACACCTCTAAACTTGTATCATATTTTTACTTTGCATCATAAACTTTAATTTTGAACACTTTAATAAACTTTTAAATTTGAACACTTTACATTTTAAACTCTCAAGTTTTTCGTATTTAAATTCAATCAAATACGACGTTAGCAAAATTATCAACATAGATGTCCACAAATCAATGATAATTTACTAAAAGTTGTCAAAAGGAACCAATATCATTAATTTGTTCTGTCTTTAATCTCATTAAATTTGCAAACATTATTAATGATTGAGATCATACAAATCATGACAATATACTGAAAGTAGTCTAAAGGATCTAAGGGATCGCAACTAAAACAAAGCAATGCATTTTCATTATTTTGTATCCCCCCCCTCTTATCTTGTTAATTTTGACAAAGTTGTCATTGATTGGAGTTAAATAAGACAAATTTAAATGCTTAGGATGCAAAATATCCAAAATTGAGAATTTAGAGTACAAAATGAAAAAGTAGCATGAGTTTGGAGGTACGAAGTGAAGTTAGTCCTTAAGGTTCAATTGCAGCTTATATGGAGATTTTGTTTCTTTCATTTGTGGTTTTTTGAAGACCTTTTGTATTGTTTGATTCTGATGAGGGGAAGAAAAAGGGCTCACGTGAATTAATAGGCTGCTTCCAGAAAAAAAATGAGGAAAAAAAAGGGGGTGTATGCTTCAAGATTATATAAGATGAATATATTTCCAAAAGGTGTATTGGGACCAAAAAAATTATCAATATTTCCAAAAGGGGACAATGGTATTACGGTTTCATCTTGTAAGATCTATAATGCTTAGGTTGTCATCCTCAAAATGACTACAAATATCATCACCAAATATTTTTTTTACTGGTTTTCCAGATTCTATAATGCTAATTTGTGACTTACTTAGTCCTAAAATAGAAGACAATACCCGCATTAATTCTTAAAATGAAACTTCAGTAAATACTAGTAACTTGAAGCTTGCTAGTAAATTCCAGTCCACAAGCCTTGTACACTCCTCTAGACAGCAATACTAAGCTATTTTATTTCAATCTAACCAATATTAATATTAAGAGACTTAATTCTATTGAATTTGAGTCAACTTTATTAGTATCAAATATAGTTAGAATTCAGAAATTCATAGAAAAATTCATAAATAATTAGACTACTTTATTTATGAGATAACGAATAATAGATAGAATCGTTGAAAATTTCAATTTTGATAAAATAGGAAATAGATAATGGACGGTGGTTATAGTTAGGGTATTCAAGATGAATACGAAAATTGCTACACTGAAATGATACGTTTCAATTAATTTTACAATAATAGGCTTAAATCTGATTCATAGGTAGTTTGGATTGTTATTTTTTGAAAAATTCTTTTTATGTACTTAGGAAATACATACTTAACACCTCTAATCAACTTCTTCGTTCACATATGTCACACTCCAAAAAGTTTTACGTTATTAGTTTCCTAAAATCTCTTCTAGAAAATGTATCCCAAACAACCTATTAATTTCTCAAGCCATTGTCTATGTTAAGCTTTAATTTATTTACCTTTATAGGCCTTTGTCCTGTTGTACTTTTCCCGGAATATTCACTATTTCTTCCATTTAATTGCTTTAAAAAGCAAGAGAGGATACTGCTGCAAAATATTCCCAACTATCATCCTCATTTCTCATTCGCTTCTTCCAGTAGACTCATATGTGTCTCTTAACTCAAATACTACTGAATCAAGCCAACGCATTAAATTGTGGAACAGAAGAATACTTCAAAGAAATAGAATGGACCAGAATTTGGGCTTTAGATAAAACCAAGGAAAATTAAGGGGACAACGTTAAACATCAATCTAGTGATCTCCAAACAACGTAGTAATCAAACACATAAGTTCCATTAAATAAAATCTTAATCAACTTAGTTTATGCCAACCGCGTTATCCTCTCGTTAATTTAACTGGTTCTCAAGACATCAGATTACAAACAAATAGTCCGTGAAAGTACCGTAATAGTTAAATCGAAAGCGATTTAAGGCTTAATCATGAATGGGAATGGGGATTAACCTTAGGTGCAATAGGTGTGATTGTTGTATTTCTTTTCATGATTTTTGACATACACTTAAATAATTTTGTTGTATTTTATGATTTGATGTACACATATATAACTTTTATTGTACATCGTGAAATACAATAAAATTTATACAAGCGTACACCAAATTACTGCCTCCGTAACATAATTTTTGTCGTACTTTGGGGTTTGTATTTTTCATGCACATTAGACTCCACTCAAAAGCAAAAGCTTTTATTCCATATATGCCCTCTAACAATATGCCAAGTTTATTTGCTGAAATGATTGTAGGACCGCTCAACATTTTATGGACCAAGTTGCATATTCTTAATGACATCATAAACGAAGGATACAAGGAGATTTCAAAACTTAAAGTAGATCAAAAAATCAAACATGACAAAAAATTTGGGATAGTTTAAAAAGAAAAGTGTAACACTTTCAACGAGAAAGGAATATGTAAAAAGTATTATAATCATACCAATCGCGCTTAAGCTAACCCTACCTGTCCAAAACCATCATTCATTACTACGAGTTAAAAAACAAATACTGGAACATTTACATGTCTTTATGCTGAGACAAAAAACGTTAGTTCTTTACTATTGTAGTTTTAACATCTTGGTTCCATCTATATAAACAAGAGAGCTAGCTAGGACTCTGAAACTCAAAAATAACAAGGACAAAGAAATCAGGAGTAACCGGCCATGGTCATGGAGTCCCTCCATACATGCACCGTTCAACAGCCTCGTGCAGCAATTAATAGACTTCACATGTCCTTCCATTTCGCGGCCATACTATCCCTTCTTTACTACAGAATTTCTCATCTATTCCATGGTGATGTACCGATTTTTTCATGGGGTTTAATGACATCAGCCGAGCTCCTTTTCACCTTCATTTGGGTTCTAACGCAAGCTTTCAGGTGGCGTCCAGTGGCGCGAGCTGTAAACCTAGAGAATCTTCCGAAGGATAAGATGTTGCCTGGATTGGACGTGTTCATATGCACGGCTGATCCTGCAAAGGAGCCAGTGATGGAGGTGATGAATACGGTGTTGTCCGCCATGGCATTAGACTATCCACCGGAAAAGCTGGCCGTGTATTTGTCAGATGATGGCGGTGCAGCCTTGACATTGTATGCTATGAAGGAGGCATGTTCTTTTGCTAGGTCTTGGCTTCCATTTTGTAGAAAATATGGTATCAAGACCAGAAGTCCCGAAGCCTATTTCTCATCGTTAAGGGATGGTGCACACTTAGATTGGAGCGAAGAGTTGAAGGAAGAGGAAGAAAAAATTAAGGTACCAAAATCTTCAAGTTTTTGCATTTAGACATATCAATCAATGGATCTAAAAATGTTTTGTTCCTAAAAATGTTATAAACGTAAAAAAAATTTGAAACAAGAAAAAAAAATATTGACTCTCCCAAAAAAGTTTTAGGCACTCTTTCATTCTCTTAAAGTAAAAGAAAAGATGGAGTAATTAAGGTTTATTTTGGAGTGCTAATATTATTGCTCACATTTATTTTGGAGTGCCTACTTCTATTATTTCTGGTGGTATGAATTTTTTTGAGACTTATAAAAAATTTCTAATAAATTATCATTTGATTTCTATATTCAACTTTAGAAAAAATTGCGTGAAGAATGGTTTCCTGCTCCCTCCTTTCCGCTCTTTGGTGCTTCAATGTTTTATGCGGGCTGCCTTTAATTGGTTGTTTTAAGTTTCTGAAACAAAGCATGCATCATCTTCTTTTTGCCTGATTCTCTTTATACTACGTATTAATTGTAACGATTGAATAGTATGCTTTACAACCATCCACCTCATTTATCAAATTCAAATAATTACTTAATGATTGATTCTCTCATCCAAATTAATCAAGCATGGGAAAGTTTGAAACATGTCCCCTAAAAAAAAAGGGATGGATTAAATGTGGGGAAAACTATTTTTTTGCCCTAATGGTGTTAGTCTTCTCTGGACAACCTTTAGTTAGAGAAATCTAATCCATTTTATGTGTAAACATCAATTAATGGTTTTGGTCCGTAGATTAATTTTTTGAGGGAAGTGAAATGCAAAACTGTATACATAAGTTGTAACTCAAATTTTGGTAATTATAGAATGTTGATGGGAATTTACGGAGTCGGCTGATGTTCAAGTTTTGTTTTTCTTTGCAGGCAGCATATGATTTATTCAAGAAAAATGTCGAAAAATTAGGTGCGATTGAAGAATACTCAGCTAGGCACGACCGGCCTCCCCATGTTGAGGTACGTAACATAACAACATATGTATATGACAAAATGCTAAAAGCCTAAAACCCAAGTCCCTATCAACTAATGAACAAAGCTATATAGATTTGATGAAATGCATGTATTCTTGTTGATAGGTACATACGGTACCAATACTTCTCTTTTTTTTTGGCTTATATAATAGGTTAATCGTTAATGCTCTAATGTTTTAACTTTTCTTTAATCCATTATCTGAAATCCAGCATTTTACTGATATTATCAAATAAAAAGTCAATTTAATTATCAAGAAAAAGAGTAGATAAAAAAAAAAAAGAAAAGAAACTAAGAGAAATCACATATGCAGGTGATCCATAATAACATAGACGATGGGACTTTGGACAAGGAAAGTAAGATGCCACTTCTTGTTTATGTGTCTCGGGAGAAAAGGCCAACACGCCCTCATCGTTTCAAAGCTGGAGCTCTCAATGCTCTTGTACATTCATTTACAATCCATCTTTTTCCTTAAAACAACACACACACACACACAATATGTTTCCTTTTTATTTTAAAAGATTATAACCAAATAAATAAGAAATTTTTTTTCTGACACCAAAAGTTTATTATGATATTGCAGCTTCGTGTTTCTGGAATAATGAGCAATGCGCCTTACCTTCTAGTGTTGGATTGCGACATGTATTGCAATGATCCCCTCTCGGCCAAACAAGCGATGTGTTTCCATCTTGATCATGAGATTTCTAGTTCTCTATCTTACGTGCAATTCCCTCAAATTTTCTACAATGTCAGCAAGAATGATATATATGATGGTCAAGCGAGATCTGCTTACAAGGTATATACACAATCTTCAACTAATCATTTGTACTCTTATTTGTCTTTTTCCCAAGACTGTTTTATGGTCGGGATTATAATATGTGAAGTCTCCTATACTTTCAGACTAAGTATCAAGGTATGGATGGAATAAGAGGATCAGTATGTGCCGGCACAGGCTACTACTTGAAGAAAAAGGCCTTGTATTGTCGTCCAAATCATGAGGGTACACACATAACCCTATACATATGATATATATATACACATATATATCTACACACACATATTTATATATATATATATATATGCTTCTTTAATTCTTCTGCAAATAATTCTACCTAAAAATTACTTTTTCAAATTGGCAGATGAGATGCATGTTGAGCCGGAGCAAAAATTTGGTTCCTCCAATGTTTTCAATGCTTCACTCAAGAGCTTGAACGGAAGGCAGTCCAGGAGGGAAGAAATCATATCCGATGCGACCGTGGAAGAGGCAAAATCCCTTGCCACTTGTACATTTGAAGCAAACACGAAATGGGGAAAACAAGTATGTAACTTTCACCACTTAATTTTTCCATAATCACATAATTAGGAAGGCTAATGTCTAGACTAGTACAAGTAATGAAAAGATGATAAACATTTTAACGAGTTATATATATATACACACACGCACACAAATTGATCGAGTTCTTTTATTTACTTATGCAGCATTTAGAATCATGTATTAATTTGCGTTATTGTTTAACAGATTGGCTACTCGTACGAATGTTTGTTGGAGAGTACTTTTACAGGTTACCTTTTGCACAACAAAGGATGGAAATCTGTTTATCTTTACCCAAAAAGGCCAGGATTTCTTGGCTGCACCACCATCGACATGAAGGATGCCATGGTTCAGCTCATGAAATGGGCTTCTGGATTGGTTCAAGTGGGATTATCAAAATACAGCCCTTTAGCATACGGAATCTCCAATATGTCCATCCTCCAAAGCATGTGCTATGCCTACTTCACATTTTCACACTTCTTCTCCATTGCCTGCATCTTGTATGGCATCGTTCCTCAGCTGTATTTCCTAAAGGGAGTTTCTTTGTTCCCCGAGGTATACATCAAACTTTTCGGTTCGATATGATATTTGTTTCCATCCGTAGACACATTCTCACGAAATATATATATATTTTTTCGCAGGTCTCCAACAAATGGTTTGCACCTTTCGCGGTGGTATATACATCTTCTCTTCTTCAGCATTTATACGAGGTCCTTTCTACTGGAGGCTCAATTTTAACATGGTGGAATGAACAAAGAATTTTTTTGATCAAGTCAGTTACAGCTTGCTTCTTTGGGTGCCTGGATGTATTGCTAAAACAACTAGGAGTAGCAAAGGCCAGTTTTAGGTTGACCAACAAAGCCGTCGACCAAGAAAAGCTTGAGAAGTACGAGAAGGGCAAATTTGATTTCCAGGGCGCTACACTTTTCATGATTCCTCTGACGTTACTAGTCATCTTGAATGTGGTCTGCTTCATCTTTGGAGTGAAAGGGGTTATTTCGAAGGGAAATTCTGGAGAGATGTTCGGACAATTACTTCTCTCGTCCCATATTCTAGCTCTTAGTTATCCCATTCTTGAAGGACTTGTACCCAAGAAAGGGAGAAAGAAGCAGAAAAATTTTTAACTGCATGTAATACCTACCATACTCACCCTGTGGAATAAATAAGAGATGTCGGCTTAATTTCTTCTATTAAGTGAATTTACAAAATAGTAAGTAAGAGAAACCAGTTGCTTATTACTCCATCCGTCCCATTGAAAGTATCATACCTTCTATTTTGGGATGTGCCAAAACATTTGTCATGTTGAAAAAATCAAAGTACCTTTTAGTCTCTCCTTCCAATATAATCTTTCTTTCTAATTATATGCATATTACCATTTAAATTTAAATTTTAAATTTGTGGAGATAAAATTGAAAGAGAAGTACAAACATCACAATCAAATCATTATTTTTAAAAAATTGAATTTCTCAAACATGACTAAATAATTGGAATGGAGGGAGTACTACATAGCATGAGTCTTTCACTATTGATTACGTGGCACATTTTACACTAGGGGTCAGTTGTAATTGGTCTTCCTAAAGATGCCTAATTATCATCTTGCTTTCTATTACCACTGTGTGAATCAATTTGAACCTCCTTCCAACATGTCAAGTTTCTTGCCTTTAATACATTATCCAATTTATCAACTTATCAAGTGGCAATTAGGACTTTGATACTACTTAAGCAAGGTCTCAAGTTCAAATTTTGTGAAAGGAGAAAATAATATTGAGAGAGTCACTCCCGAAAAGAATAGGAGTATGTTAGTAATCAATTCTTGATTAATTCAAAACCCAATCAGAACCAATGCAGTCACCGGATACTAAGAGATTTAGAGTAAGAAAAATAATTCAGTACACTTTCGGGCTATTACCAAATTCAAGGTGATTATCTAAGATAAACACGCGAATATAAAATTGTTACCATGTACTTTAGTAGGAGGTAAATACTTCTGGGAAGTGACAAAAGAAAAATCTGCAAATTGTACGGATACATACCAATTACTCATCCTGGTTCTTTTTTTCTTGACCATTTCATACTCCACCGACACGTGAGGAGCCCAGTTATAAGGTTGAGTGCAACAGCTCCTTGTCACTTTTGTCTATTGTCACGCTCATGCACTTGCATATCCGCCATCCTAACGTTGGTCCACGGCACGAGCTCGTGGGACATCGTAGCATAGAGGCGAAACAAATGAGTCGAACAATCACTGCTCAACGTGAAGCCAGGATGACCAAGATTGGGGTCTATTTGGATTGAATTTTTTTTTTCAAAATTTTTTATTACATCGTAAATATATTTCTTAATTATCTTTTTATTTCACATACATTACATTCAATAGAAAGTGTTACGATATTTCTATTAAAAGATTTTCCAATTAATCTTCAATTCAAATAGACTCGGACTAAGAAGTAAGCATCAATTAGATAGGGCACAAAGGACAACTCATTGTCATTTGGGAGGTACCATTGTAAGATTAAGAAGTACCAATTTTTTTCTTTTTTGATACAAATGGTTTAACATTTTTGTATAACATTGTTACAATTGGTCATATATTGGAAAAGGGGATGGACTTTATATAATCTGGAAAAAGAGCATTGATACAATTGATCTTGTATTGGGGGAAAAGAGAGAGGGTGGATCTATCTAATTTATTGAGAGATTTAAAGGAAGCTAAATAACTTCGGCCATACTTCAGAAAATTCTGGAGGGCAAATACAATCAGGAGAGTTCAGCCCCTAACCTAGTGCTTAGGGAGTAAGGCTGCAAACGAATCGAGCCGATCGCGAGCAACTCGAATACGAGCTCGAGTTGAGTTTGGTTAATATCGAACTCGAATCGAATTTGAGCTAATCAAGTCGAACTCCAGCAAGAACTCGAGCTCAAAACTACCAAGTTCGTTAGCTCGCTAGCAGCTCACGAGCTTAATTATATATTTTTTTTATTTTTTATTTTAATAGTAAAATTATATATATATCTCTAATATTTTATTATTTATTTAAAAATTATTATTTTATTCATTTTTTTTAAATAAAATAATAATTATTTTTTTTAAGTTCGAGTTCGACTCGAATTTGAATCGAGCTTGAGCTCGAGCTTGATATTTTGAATTCGTCGAACTCGACTCAAGTTAATTTTACGAAACTCGAGCTCGAGCTTGAGCTCGAGTTTCATAAAATTAACTTGAGACTCGACTCGATTAGATCAAATCTCGACTCGACTCGTTTGCATCCCTACCAAAAAGGAACTTAGTCGCTCTTCTAGTGGCCAACATAGCTAGTTGAGTTGGTTAAGAAGTAACAAATGAAACCAAGTGTATAATAATAACAGGGTGCAGACGCGTCACTTCGGTATTTATTTATGCTCATCAAGTGGTGAAAAAAAATGGGAGTGTTTTTCAAAAATCAGTTTTTCAAATACAATAAAAAATTTTAAAAAGTACTCTAAAAGGTAATCTAAAAGGTAATCTAAAAATTAG
This sequence comes from Coffea arabica, assembly GCF_036785885.1. Classification (NCBI taxonomy): domain Eukaryota; kingdom Viridiplantae; phylum Streptophyta; class Magnoliopsida; order Gentianales; family Rubiaceae; genus Coffea; species Coffea arabica. The sequence goes on from NC_092315.1 coordinate 4,345,259, forward strand.
TTTAAATTTTTTTAAAATTTTAAAAAATATCTCAAAATATATTATAGAAACTCTTCTACTCTTAAATATCCCAAAATATTTTCTGAAAATATCCCAAAATATAATCTAAAAACTCTGCTACAGCAAAATTTTTCAAAAATATCCCCAAAAACAGCTAATCTAAACGGAGCGAAAGTTATTTACCTTGTTTCTCAAGTATTGTGCTAAATCTATCTTTTTAGCTCTAAAACTATTTCTATTAGATTTTTTTTACTCTTTTACCCTTCTCATAATTTGAACTTTTGTTAGTGACAAAGCTGAAGTGAACATTTGTTTGAATAGGAAATTATTTAGAATATTATTTAAAATAATTACTGTAGTAATTTTTGAGTTATGATGTATGTGAAATAAAAATATGATTAAAAATTTAAAAATTATGTTTATAATGCAAATAAAATATTATTTAGGATAAAAATGTTATCCAAACACAATCATTTTTAACAAATTCATAAAATCAATTTATTGTACTTTAAGAATCTTTGTTCCTTCTTGAAATAATACAAGAAACATAGTGCTTCTTGTTCTTAAAACAATTTAGAGAGGGTAGCAGTGCACTTATGTGATTTGGTGGCTCACCTCCCAGCTCGCATATAAGTCTCTTTAGTCTCTCCCTCTCTCCAATAGTGTAGGAGTAAAAGTAGATTAACCAAAAAATAAAAAAAATTCTCCCTGTGCATTTGGTCTTTCCCAATCCTTCAGTTTAAAAAGGAAAAAAAAAAGCACCAGTGTACTTTTGAATCTATAAAATAATACGACACAAATGACTACATAAAGATAAAAAAGGTACTGCTTTTCTTTAAAAAAAAAAAAAGTGTTTTTGGGGGTGTAAAAACTTACTACATTTGTAATTGGGTTAATTCCACTTTGTCCCCCCAAACTTTGGACGATTATCCACTTAAATCCCTAAACTTCAAAATGGGACACTTAAGTCCCTAAACTTATAAATACCTCCCACTTAAGTCCCTGAACTTATAAAATGGGACACTTAAATCCCTAAACCCTTATAAAATGGGACACTTCGACCACCAACGGCATTCAGGATTTGTTAACAATTTTCCTTAAGTGGGAGGTATTTATAAGTTTAGGGATTTAAGTGTCCCATTTTGAAGTTTAGAGATTTAAGTGGATAATCGTCCAAAGTTTGAGGGGACAAAGTGAAATTAACCCTTTGTAATTTGATTTTGGCCTCCATGTAACTACAAAGATCTTCTGAAAAACCATTTTCCTAAAAAAGTGTGATCAATTTTTGTCTCAGCCTACCGCAGCAAACCAGTTTCATTATTAGACCCGTTATAAAGGGTAACGTGGCTTTCTAAAGACCGTTCATCCAGTGGAATCTCTGTGGCTAGATCCAGAAATAGCAAGATACACAGTACATACAGCTGAGGACTTCAATGCTACAACAATGGAGGACTCTCTTCCTCTTAATCTCTGTCAAGTCAAGAAATCTTCTTTAGTTATAAATCGGTTGTACACTTCTCTTCATAGCATTGCTTTACTGGCCTTGATATTCTACAGAACTTCAACCCTCCTGGAAATAACAAAAACTGGCAATAAATCGATGCCATTTGTACTATTTTATGTTTTAGTCTTTGCTTCTGAGCTGATACTGTCTTTCATTTGGCTGCTCAATCAAGCGTATTTATGGAGGCCGGTTTATCGAACTGTCTTCCCGGAAAGATTGCCGGAGGATGATAAGCTTCCGGCTATCGACGTGTTTATATGCACAGCGGATCCAACTAGAGAGCCCAGCGTGCAAGTGATGAATACTGTCATCTCAGCAATGGCTCTGGATTATCCAGCAAATAAGCTCCATGTTTATCTTTCAGATGATGGAGGGTCACCTGTGACTCTTGGTGCCATGAGGGAAGCTTGGAATTTTGCACGTTTTTGGCTTCCGTTTTGCAGAAAATACGGGATCCAAACTAGCAGCCCAGAAGCTTATTTTTCGGTAGCAGGGGATGGAAATGTTAGCAGCAAAGAATTCACAGCTGAAAAGGAGAAAATTAAGGTTTCCTAATTTTGTCCACCTTTTCTGGTTGCATTGAGTTTTGAAATATCTTGGCCAATGTAGATGTCTCATTTTCTTTTCGCTTCCAACTCAGTGTATAAATTTAATGGGTTAAAATTTTAACATGTTCAGATACGTTGAATAAAAAAAAATAGAACGTTTGAATTAATTAAATGACACTAAATTTTATTTAGGATTAATCTTTCCTACACTGACAATGTATACACAGTCAACGTTGGATGAATGACAATTATGTAAAATTTAAATTTAAAATTTAATTTTTATATAAAAATCATGAATTTAACGATGATGGTGTATATACTGTCAGTGTATATAAAATTTACTCATAAAATTTACTTTTAAAACTAAGTGATAAATTATTAACTTATCACTTAACGTAATATACACTTAAATATATCAAATTTAGTACTTAATAATTTAGTAATTTAACATATTTAGATTTCGATTTTCAAACTTTAATTTTAGACTTAGTATTTGGATACTACTAAGAAACGTTTCTTTCCCTTTTATTTGATTCACTTTTATTTTTTAGTTTGCATTGAATGCGTTTCCGGAAAAGAAGGAAAAGTACAAGAGTTTTGATGGAGATATTGATAAAAGGTCGCTAATACTTTTAAGTTTTTCCAAAACGAGGCAAATATGATTGAGTACCACGACGATTGACTTGGGTACACAATAATGTGTATGGTGGCTGGAAATGCTTATAATCTTTTCCAATACTTGCCAAAATGGGCTAAGGAGCACAATATGAGGCGCATTAATTTTTTGATGCAGGAAGAATATGACGTTTTCAAGGAACGAGTGAACAAGATTAAAGAAAACGCCACTACCATTATTAGCAAGAATCATCCTTCAATTATTGAGGTAGGGTATATATATGTATCTCTTTTCTGAAAAGCTCCATGGTCCAAGCTACCAAAAAATTTAGGAAGAAAGTGCATAGATATCTCACAAATAATGGACCTATATAGTACTCTCTCCGTCCCACTTTGATAGTCCTGTTTTCTTTTTTCGTCTGTCCCAAATTGTAGTCCACTTTTCAATTGAACAATATAGCTGTATTTTAATTTTTCTAAAATACCCTTATTCAATGTAAGTTGTTGTTACTATAAACCTACCACATTTAATGCATTTAGATTTTCCAAGCTTATTTATATAAGGAGGGAAACTAAATGTCATCATTGGCTACAAACCATGAGTGAAAATTTTCAAAACCATCCATATTCCCACAATTTTTTTAATGAAACTCCAACAAAAGAATATGATTTCAGGTTCTCATAAAATTGTACTCTAATTAATGTGAGGGTATTTTAGGAAAATAGCTAACTAAATTGATTGTTCCAACAAAATTAACTACTTTTTCTTAAACTGTGTGCAAAAAAAACTAGGACTATCAAAATAGGACGGATGTAGTATATACTATCGCCATTTGATTCATGACATGTGTATAAAAATTAAATTTTAAATTCAAATTTTGTATAGTTGTCATTCATCCAACGCTGGCCGTATACATACGGTTAGTATAAGAAAGATTTATACAGATCTATATGCTCACACCCATTAAGCCTTCAAACTGCACTCTACCCCACTTTAATGTGCATTGTACGCTGCGTTCTAAGTTTGATTTATGGTTGCTAGTACTTTTCTTTTATTAATAAAAGAGGGATAAGATTTAAGAAACGGAATTAGTTTCTTTAATTATAGATTCTCAACTTTAGCTATAATTCTTGCTTCTTCGCAAAAGTAAGAAGGATAGTGCTTTACCATGTTAATCCATGTGTAATGATTTGATAAAGCAAAAGCAAGGGAGGATACTGATTCCAGTGAATCACTGATGGAAGCTATAATCTCCATTAATTGCAAAATAAAACAAAAAAAAAATTTTCTACTCATTTTTTGATAGGTAATCAGGCGTCCAGCTGATAATGGAAGGGAACCAGACAAAGCAGAAATGCCTCTTCTTGTATATGTATCTCGTGAAAAAAGGCCTTCTCAACCTCATAATTTCAAAGCTGGAGCCCTCAACGTGCTTGTAATCTTCCATTCCCTACCTTTAATTGCCTGCGTTATGCAATATAGCTACAAGGATAAAGCAATTGATTAATTTTACTCGCAGCTTCGAGTCTCCGGATTGCTCAGCAATTCTCCACACATACTAGCTTTGGATTGTGACATGTACTGCAATGATCCAGCCTCAGCCCGGCAAGCTATGTGTTTTCATCTGGACTCTGAAATATCTCCTAAGCTAGCATTCGTTCAGTTCCCACATAACTTCCACAATATCAGCGACAATGATATCTATGATAGTCAGCTCAGAACATTTTTTACGGTACGTAAAAAATTTTCGGTATTCTACTATATATTCTAGTCATGCCAAAGGCATAAAAGAGTGCTAGTAAACCATTCTTTTCAATTACGGTTTAACTCCTCCATTAATCAATTGATTCCACTCTTTAATGGGATGATTCAGAACCAGTGGTATGGGATGGATGGAATTACAGGACCAATAAATTGTGGCACATGTTTTTACATAACCAGAGAAGCACTTTGTGAAACTTCTGGCAGCATCCAAGAGGGTATGCATTTTTTTTTTGGAATCATTTCAGTTACATATGTTTGGGATGAAGTATGAATAATATGATGACTTTGTTCATTGATATGACAGATACTAATGTTGGTCAGCTTCGAAAAATTTTTGGTCCATCTAACGAGTTCATCAAATCCCTTAATCGAAAGATTAAGTCCAATATCATCAAGGATGAAGCACGTTTCTCCAGTGCATTGCTGCAAGAATCCCAATGTTTAGCTTCTCTTAGCTATGAAAGGGACACGCAATGGGGGAAAGAGGCAAGTACCACTTCTAAAAACAAGCATAATTTTCTTCTCCAAACTAATATTGAAGCCCTTTTTATTCTCTGGCCCAAAGTGCAGGTAGGCTTCAGATACTTTTCTGTGGTGGAAGACTACTTCACTGGTTTCTTGTTGCATTGCAAGGGATGGAATTCTGTCTATTACAATCCACAAAGACCTCCATTCTTGGGTACAGCTAGTACAAATTTGGGTGAAATGTTGGTTCAAAACACGCGATGGACCGCTGGTTTGATTGAAGTGGCTATCTCAAAGTATTCTCCAATTATTTATGGTCCATCAAGAATGCCAATACTCGCCTGCATGTGTTATGCACAACTCGCATATTATCCCTTCGGTTTCATACCATTTTGGTGTTTATCTATCATTCCCCAGCTGTGTCTCGCCCAAGGCATTCCACTCTATCCAGAGGTAAGCATTCAACTCATGTAACTTTCTACTCTTACCAAAATAATTATAATAAACATTGCCCGCCTTTGCCAAATTTAGACATCATATTTGCAAAATAGTAATAGTGTAAAATAGTAATAATTGAAATTTAGTCTTAAATGAACAGTCCAGATGGGATCGAACTTAGATGGTTCGATCTGGAACATGAAAAGCTCTCTGCAAACCCATAGTCCCTGGATCCCTCTTACTACTAGCTATCTTGTCAGAGTTGAAAACTGCATCCGATCCCATGTTTGCCAAATTATCTACTTTACAGCGCGCGTCTCAACCATTTAGTCCAATTATTCGACTCAGGTGGTAAGATGACAATTTGGCAATATTAGATTGTATCACGTTTTACAGCTCTTGTTGCTACATGACAAAGAGTTAGCACAGAATTTTTTCAACTGATAATCACTGCATTGGCAGTGCAATCCATATGATTTTACATCACATGATACTAAAAACTTTTCTTTGTTTTCATCCAGATATCAAATCCATTTTTCATGGTATTCGTTTATCTGTTTCTGTCATCAAATTTGAAGCACATACAAGAGGCACTCTCTGCTGGACATTCCATCCGGACGTGGATGCATGAGCAGAGAATGTGGATGATAAAGTCAGTCACATGTTACTTCTACGGAAGTTTGAATGGGATTATGGAGAAAATTGGCATGAGAGAAGCCAGTTTCTTGCCGACAGATAAGGCGGAGGATGAAGGACGAACTAAGCTATACAAATCAGGCATGTTCGATTTTCGAGCACCAGGAATGTTTATCATTCCAATGTGTACGTTGGTCATTCTAAATATTGTTTCCCTGCTCATTGGAGCTGTGAAGATTATCCACACTAGAAATTACGGTGAGATATTTATTCAGGCTTTCATCTCATTTTTCATCATAGTAGTGCAATACCCTGTCATAGAAGGGATCTTCTTCAGGAAGGATTATGGTCGGATTCCCAAATCTGCATCTCTGTTATCAACCATGCTAGCAGGAATAATTCTTTCCTTAGGATCCCTTGTCCTCATTTACTAATTAAGTTTCACAATCTGCTACAAATCTTTCTGTAGTTGTTTCTAATATATTGAGAAATTGCCTCTATTTATTTATTCAAAATTTTTTTATGGTAAATTGTGATGCCTTGAGACTTTTTCCTCCGATCTTTTATTTTGTTAAAATGATAGATGAGAAATGGCCTCTTGGCATTGAACTAAAGAGGTAACATTAATAGGATGTGCCATCAAGAAGGAGTTAGCTGAAACGAGGTTATAAACTATATAGAGACCAGGGAAATGGCAAATTATTTCACAACTACCAAGATAATCAATCGAATTCTGGTAGCTGAAATAAGAGTTTGGTTTTATGTATCTGTAGCTTCAGAAAATTCTCTTAGAAAAGTTTGGATTTCAAAGAAGAACATGTGCAATATTGCAGAATTTTTTTATGATATTATGTATGTGAAATAAAAATATGATTGGAATATAGAAAGATGGTTGGAAAATGTGTTTATATATGCAAGTTTTTTTTTTTTTTTTTTTGGTGTTAGTAAAACTTGTATCCAAACAAGCCCAACATTTGTATCCTCGTGAAGATCTGTGTAGGAACGTTCAATTCCATGTGGCCATGTAAAAGGAACTAGGTGTCAATCTGAAAAAATGCATGGAGTGCAAGGAAAATGACAGTATGGCCACTCTGGTCCAACAATGCTCATTTCCTTGTATTGTGATTGTGGAGTGTGTCAGCATTAACTACATCAAAATGACAATTAATTGTATCGAAATGGCAATTGGTTCTCTCATTGTCCTTGAGTTGTCATTTTTTGTGATCGGAAAATATGTTTGTAATTCAAGCGATTTCTTCTCATAATTAAAACTTGCATCCAAACAAGCATTTGTACATGACATTCTCGATGCCACCTTTCAGTGATAATTCTGTGTGTCATTTCTATATTTATATTAAGTGTCTTATTCATTTAAGTTGTCATGTACTTTTTAATTTTTTAACAACTTCAATTGGCTTGGTTTTACTCAAGTTTCTTTTATCCTCCTGCTGCGATAAGTGGGACTGGCATGGCATTGAAATGAACATCCAATAGTATTACTGAGGATCTCAACTGCAAAATTTGTATTCTCGTGAATATGTGTGCAGCAACGTTCAATTCCATATGTCAAAGGACATGCGTGTCAACCTGAAAAAGTGCTTGGAGTGCAAGAAAAATTACAGTACGACAACTCTGGTCCAAAAATGCTCATTTTGCTACGTTTTGGTTGTGTAGCGTTTCAGCATTAACTACTTCAAAATGGCAATTGGTTGTCCCTCTCCTTGTCCTTGAGCTGCGATTCAGTAGTTCGCTTTCCAATATTATTACAATTGATGTAATGTAACCTTGTAAGATGTAACCAACTACCAATAGAATAGTTAGCCATCACATATATTTGTAGGGTGAAAGACTAAGGATTTAAACCTCTTACCTCTCATCATATTATCACTAATGTGGACGATTCTTCTTCACCCAATTGGATCACCCTATTAGGATAGGTTAGAATAGGAGTAGTTAGTGATGATTGATCAAAAAAAAAACCTCATAAGATGTAACTTTTTTCAGTTAGAATCTCACCCTTTAAAATATATTAGAGTAGGAGTAGATGGTGACGATTGACCCAAAAAAAAAACTCATAAGTTGCAACTTTTTTCATTTAGAATCTCATAGGAAAGATGCATTTTTTTTCATTTACAATCTCACAGGGAAAGAAGAATGGAAAAAATCAAGAGTTTAGTTCAGAAATCCCATGATTACCAAACTAATAATAATATTTCTGTAGAAAATAAATTTGGAATTGTTGTGGACAACGTATCAAAAAAACTTAGGGATAATTTCAGAAACCTCCCCTGAGGTTTTTGACATTTACACTAACCTCCCCTGTGGTTTGAACAATTACACTGACCTCCCCTGAGGTTACTAATCCTTTACAAATTTAGTCCAAATGATTAAAATATTGTTTTAGAGAGTGAAATTAGAATTTTGTACCTGATTTGTCCTTTGTGCTACATGTCCAATGAATGACAAAGTATTACAAATTAATTAATAATTAATAAACTTTAAGGAGCGTAGTTTATAGGTAAATATGTATTACTTATTTAAAGTACCAACTCTTTACGAGTATTTTACTTTCAAACATTTACTTTATTACAAATATTTATTCTCAAATACAGATTTGTATTTACTCTCAAATATTTAATTTTTGTTAAATACAAAACCTACCAGTTTTTCTTCCATAGAAATATTAATATAACACTTTTTCAATTTTAGTTATAAATATTTATGTATTTAACATAAATTAAATGATTTAGGATAAAATACTCATAAAGAGCTAATACTTTACTCATGTAATGGATGAAAATCATAAAAAATTAATACTTTATGGGGGATTTCTTTTTTTAAAAAATATTTAATTTATATCAAATGGATAACCTACTGATTTTCTTTTTGCGAGAATATTACTGTAACACTTTTTAATTTTTAATTACAAACGTTAATATATTTATCATAAATTAAATATTTGAAAATAAAATATCTGTAAAGAGTCGGTACTTTAAATTGAAAAAGTGTTATATTAATATTTCTACGGAAGAAAAACTGGTAGGTTTTTTATTTAACGAAAATTAAATATTTGAGAGTAAATACAAATCTGTATTTGAGAATAAATATTTGTAATAAAGTAAATGTTTGAAAGTAAAATATCCGTAAAGAGCTGGTACTTTAAATAAGTAATACGTATTTGCCTATAAACTACGCTCCTTAAGTTTATTAATTATTAATTAATTTGTAATACTTTGTCATTCATTGGACATGTAGCATAAATGGCAAATCAGGTACAAAATTCTAATTTCACTCTCTAAAACAATATTTTAATCATTTGGACTGAATTTGTAAAGGATTAGTAACCTCAGGGAAGGTCAGTGTAATTGTTCAAACCACAGGGGAGGTGAGTGTAAATGTCAGAAACCTCAGGGGAGGTTTCTGAAATTATCCCAAAAACTTATGATACACATAAAATTATCAATCTATTGCCGTTTTGGAGTGCGCAATGGACACGTACACGTACACGTATTCTAGTATAACCAGATGTGGAGAATAGTCAAAGGAATTAAATGCTTAACAAAAACTATTGCAAGTGACTGGAGGCAAAGTATCGAGACGATGTGACCATTTACCACTTCTGGCGACTTAGCTTGAACGTGGGTCCTGAAATTTGTGGCAGCAATTATGCAGGCGGCAAGGGGGGCTGCAGTTCTGCAATAATGCAACCTTTATTTTGGCATAAAATTTCGTAAACTGTACCTCGAAATGGTTACAAAGATTCCAACGACAACTTTTGACGGCCATTGACAAGGACGGCCATTTCATCACAAAAAGATCGTATGTACTCAACCTTTACAAAGACAAAGGGCATTTTAAAAAGGAAAATGACTTTTTCATTTTCTTCTGATGAGCACGAGCGCACTTCCATTTTCCCTATATTATTATGAGGTCCCATGGTTCCTATTGCTTTTCTTTTAGTGTTTCGACCCTGAGCGATAGTTCAGTTTCTTCCGTTTTCCCTTTATTATTATTGGGAGGTCCCGCGGTTCCTATGCCGCTGTGTTTTGCTTCGACAGCTTCTAGGCTTCTAGCTAGTTTGGTGGATAAGATGGCTGCGCTCCAGCTCACTCAAGAATGGGACGGCATTGGTCCGCCGGCAAACTCGATCTGATCTTGGCCGCAATAGATTGGAGTTTGACCGAAACCATACAAACTTTTTTCTACCCAAAAAATTAAAGACAACTACTTCTAACAAAAATTGATTTCTATTACTCCCCTTTCGTTCCATTAAAAATGTTATACTTTCCTCTCTTAATTATTTCAAAATATTTATCATATTTAACATTTCTAACTACTTTATAATCTGAAATTTTCCTTGTACCTTTCATTAATGATGTATAAAGACAGTATATGATGGTATTGATCTCTACTTTTTACTTTGATCAATACATGATTAAGGATAAAAGTACTAAAAAAAGAAAAAGTTTTCAGCGGAGTGTACTATACATAAAAAGCACATATCTCCGAACATAACTAAATATATGGGATGGAAGGAATATTGTACTTGATCCCATCCCCACCCTTTACCCCTTCTCTTGTTTTCCTCGCCAATCTCCCACAGGGAAAAAAATCGTGAGGAAAAGAAATTAACCTATCATATTTAACAATCTGTTAAAATATTTAATAAAAATATGTTCAAGTACTTAATCTTAAACCATTCAATGAGTTGCAAATACTAATAACTAAAAAAGATTAGCAACAAGTCAATACTATAAAAATGACATTAAAACATCCGACTGAGATGTAATAGGATAATATAGTACTATTAGTTTAGTTACCTTATTAAATAATAGATTATTACTTATTAGTCATTAGAGATATACAATTATGTTATTAAATATAAGGAATTGAATTATAACTAATTTATTATATTGTGTATATATATGTGTGATATATACATCTATAAATTTAAATATATATAATTTTTTTTGTATGAGGGGGACGGAGAAGAGAAAGGGACTGATGTATATTGCTCCACCCCCGCTCCGTTTTAAGGAGGAGGGAGATTTTTCACCCCCGTTCTGTCCCATTTCTACGCCCGCGGGCACCCACCCTCGTTGCCACAGAGTAGGTTTGGGCAAAAACATATTGGCCATTTCCGCACTAATCATGATTGATCGAACTCATAGGCCATTGAAATGAAAACTACAAGTTGGCAATTGCATTAGGGAAAGGGAAAAGAAAAAAAATTAGAGAAAACAGATTGAAGTATTGGTCGATTGCACTAAATATAAACTCGAGTTTCATCATTTGAAAAGAACCGGTCAATATGGGATTTCTAGAAAATCAGATATATTAAGTTTATACGGAAACAAAGCCAATCTACATGTCAAGATTCAATAAAGTTTATGTCAATAAAAAGTAGATAAGCGAAAAAAATAATTAGCGGTTCAAATTGAGTTGCAATCGTAGTTTGATTTGGACTGTTAATTTCAAATTGTGTCTGATCAAAAACTTGAGCGGCCCCGATTAGGCCACTTTAGCCATGGTCCAATCCAGGCCCTTGTATTGAGGACATCATGGGACTCACAAGTTGTGAGTTCTATCGTGTTTAAACTAGTAAATTTAATCTTTATAATTTCTAGTGTAAATTCATATAATTAAAATTTTTAATGTAAACTCATATAATGACGGTATAAGTTTCGAATTTTTTTAACTAATGCAATTAAGAGTTGATGATTACATTAAAACTGTTGGACCATCCTCTTCTTGCCATGTCTCCCTCTTCGAAAGGGGGCAAGATAGAAATCGACTTGTGTGGCGTATTGGACCATCCTCTTGGGGTCTCCCTTTGGAAAAAAAAAATAAAATTAATGTGTATAAATTATAGATCGATGAATGTGATTCTGTACTAAGCTAAGAAGCGTGAACTTGCAAGCAATGGAGGATCCTCTTCCTCTTCATAGTTGTCATGTCCAAAAGTCTTGCATGATCATTAATCGCTTCTATATTTTTGTCCATGGTACTGCTTTATTAGCCTTGTTATACTACAGAGTTTCATCCATCCTGGAAATAATATTAGCTGAAAGCAGGGAACTGCCATACTTTGTCTCTTATCTTCTGGTCTTTGCTTCTGAGCTCGTACTATCTTTTCTTTGGTTTCTCTCCATATCATATCGATGGAGGCCAGTTTCACGTAGCGTATTCCCAGAAAGACTACCGGAGGACCAAAAACTTCCAGCGATCGACGTGTTTATATGCACTGCAGATCCTGAAAAAGAGCCAAGTGTGGAAGTGATGAATACGGTCATCTCAGCAATGGCACTGGATTATCCTCTAGACAAGCTTCATGTCTACCTTTCGGACGATGGGGGCTCTCCTGTGACTCTTGGTGCCTTGAGGGAAGCCTGGAAATTTGCACGCTTTTGGCTTCCATTCTGCACTAAATATGGGATCAAAACTAGGTGCCCTGAAGCTTATTTTTCAAAAGATGATGATTGTGATGGGAGCCTAAGCAGGAGCAGTAGTATTGAGTTCATAGATGACAAGAAAGAAATTCAGGTTGGTCCTTTTTTATGTTTTTGTTTTATTTTCTTAATGCTATTTAAGGGATCAACAACAAAGTCCGTCAAACTTGTAGAAGCTAGTACTACTAGTACAAAATTTGGTAGACTCGAGTTGGTCGCACCTTTTAGAATTTGTCAAAAATTTTTTTGTTTTGTGTAAAACTTGTTATCACATGTATAGTGAAATTATTTACTCTCTGATTTTGGAGGGTTAGGAGGAACTGAACAAGTTATGGCAATTCTAGTCACATTTCCTTTTCAATATTTTGTTTTTTCATCACGAATTTTCGATTGCTTTGTCTTTTGAATCATCATCTATCTTTGTTGATGAATTTATATATGCATGTGCCGGTTGTTATTTGATTTTATGGAACAGAATTTTATCGGATAGTATACATTAATTTCTTGGTGTAGAAACAATATGCTGTGTTCAAGGAACGCGTGCTACGGATTCAAGAAAATACAAGCACTGCCAGTAAGGATCACCCTCCTTCTATTGAGGTATGTTTGATCTTCAATGTTAGCCTTCCATATTGAGGTATGTTTGATCCTTCAAAATCTAAGCCAGTTTGTTCTGCATAATTATTACTGGCAGTTAATCAAAGATGCAGATGATGATAGGGCAAACCAAGCAGAAATGCCCCTTCTCGTTTATGTATCTCGTGAAAAGAGGCCCTCTCATCCTCACCGTTTCAAAGCTGGAGCCCTCAACGTCCTTGTACCCTCACTATCTCCCTGGCTAATATATGTTGTGGGCATAACCCTTTTCTTTTGGGGGGGAGGGCGGGAGGAAGTGGGTGGGGACAATCGAGCCATCATTAAAAGTAGGAAAAATTCAATGTTCTCGTTAGAAAATTATTCCCATAATTATAATAATAATAGCAGTCTACGTTTTAAAGGGTTGACATTGTTATCATCTAAGAATTAAAAACACTTATTTCACTGTCTAATAATAAATTTAACTTGAAGGTGTGCTACTAAAAAGCAAGGTAAAATTTCTTATCAATAGCATTATTTAATCGGTGCATATTCTATTCTAATGCGTGTATAAGCATGTTTCACTCAGTAGGCAAAGAAATATTATATGTGTGTGTGTGTGTGTTTTTTTTACACATATAATATGAAATAAATGCTATGTTATTGTTACTATATAAATTTATTTCATGAAATAGTCAATATGTTATGTTGTTATGTTAAAATGAAATAATTTTCGTTAAAATTTCAAACAAATGATTAATAAAACTGTTATTAAATCTACATAAATTGAAAAAGTTAAATCAAATAATAATAATAATGATAGCGGGGTGGGATAAATGCATCAGTGGGATAGTAAGGTGGGACGGGGCAAGGGTTGGGGGAGTAGGAGACGGGATAGGGATAGGAGAAACTTTTACAGAATGTGGTGGGGATGGAGGAAGGTGACGACCTTAAATTATTATTGTTAGATTGTTATAAATGATATTAATCTAACTTAAATTTTTCCACAAACTAGACCAATGAGACACATCTTTAAGCAAACAATAAGCAGATTGATTCACTCATGGATCCATGTTTAAACGCATCATGTTTATATCACTTGCATGTGAAATACTTAAGATGTTATTTTTTACTTTTTCTAACATTTGGACAGTTTTCCATTTGCATTTGCAGCTTCGAGTGTCTAGCATGTTAAGCAATTCGCCATACATACTAATCTTAGATTGCGACATGTACTGCAACGATTCAAGCTCAGCTCGACAAGCTATGTGCTTTCACCTTGATAAAACAATATCTCCCAAGCTAGCATATGTCCAGTTTCCTCAGAAGTTTCATAATATCAGTTCCGAAGATATCTATGACAGTCAGCTTAGACTCTGCTTTTCGGTATTGGAATTTATATACTATTTTCGAGTTAAGCTATTCCAAATCAAGCCTCCTCCTTAATAATCTTTGTCTTGTATTGCATAATTGTTTTCCGAATTTGATGCATGTTTTTTCAGCATATGTGGTATGGAGCGGATGGGCTCAAGGGACCAACGTTCACTGGCACCTGCTTTTACATGAAAAGAATGGCGCTTTATGGAACTTCCCAACTTCAAAAGGGTATGCAGATAGCCCTCGAAGCTTTCAATTGTAGATTAAGAAATAAATCATGCAGTTTACGTGTAATTCGTGCATGTCAAGTCATTAATAAAAAGTGATTTAGTACTTTTTCTCATTTGCAGATGCTAATTTGGCCCAGCTTCAAAAAGTTTTTGGTCCATCAAATGATTTCATCATATCTATCTACCAGAAAAACCACACCAACGGAAGAGAGTTTTTTAGTACAGCGCTCAAAGAGATGGATCTTTTAGCTTCTTGTTCCTATGAGAAAGACACGGAATGGGGAGAAGAGGCATGTATTCTAGTCTAGAAATCAAGTCTCTTCATCATCCAAGTCTTCCCCCTCAACTCTGCTATCACTAACAAACTGCATGTATAATGCAGATAGGCTTCAGGTACCTTTCTGTAGTGGAAGATTTCTTCACAAGCTTCATGTTACAATGCAAAGGTTGGACTAGTGTCTATATTAATCCACCAAAACCATCATTTTTGGGTTCAGCCACTACAAATCTAAGTGATTATTTGGTTCAGCACACGCGATGGTATACCGGTTTGGTTGACATAGTTCTCTCGAAATATTCTCCTCTGATTTATGGTGCACCAAGAATGTCCAGTATTCTACAGTGTATGTATATCTCACACATTGCATATTACTTTTTGAACTTCTTCCCCTTGTGGTGTTTAGCAATCATTCCCCAGCTCTGTCTACTGCAAGGGATTCCTTTATATCCAGAGGTATGTACAAGAGGAGTACAAGTGTTAACCTTTATTCACTTGATTCATTCTTCAGTATTGCTCCGTGTAACGTGAATGACTGATCATTTTACAAAGTTCCATTGGCTTTTATTTTCTAACATTAGAACTGAGTAAAATCATCAAATCATTCATTTTAGTGGTTGAGTTTACTACTCATTTGAATATGTTTTATATCTCATTACTGGACAGACTTCTTGACAATGCTTTCCTTTCAATTCCAGATATCAAATCCATTTTTCCTTGTTTTTGTATTTGTATTCCTCTCATCAAATCTCAAGGATATACAAGAAGTTCTAGCTGATGGATTTTCAATTCGACCGTGGATATACGATCAGAGGATGTGGATGATAAGGTCAGTAGGATGTTATATTTACAGCTTCTTAAATGCAATCCAAGTGAAAATTGGTATGAGAAAAGCAAGTTTCAAGCCTACCAACAAAGTAGCGGATGAAGGACAATTTAAGCGTTATCTGTCAGGCATATATGATTTTCAAGCATCGACCATGTTCATCGCTCCAATCTGCACTTTGGTCATTTTAAATGTGACTTCCCTACTTCTAGGAGCCGTCAAGATTGTTGTGACTGGAAACTACGATGAGATGTTTATTCAAGCTTTCATCTCATTTTTCATCGTAGCTCTGCAATACCCTGTGATTGAAGCAATGTTCTTCAGGAAGGACAGTGGTCGTATTTCTGAATCTTCTGCTACTCTATCAGCTCTGCTGGCTGCAATTATCTTGGTCATTGGATCTCTTTTATTCATGTACTAATTCAACAGGCCGACAGCATTATGGAAATTTGTCTATTCTTGTGATGAGATATGTAGGACATAACCCCCCAAACTTATACGTAACTCCCTTTTGGTTCAGATTAAAGTGTCACCATCAGTTTTTTCGTTAAAATTAATCGAAAAAGACTAATATATAATTCCCTATAATTTAAAAACTATATATAACTCCATCATGGTTGGGATTAAATTGTTATCATTAATGTTTTCGTTAAAACTAACGATCAATAATAAAAAGTCAAAGTCAAATTATTAAATTAACCTATTCATCCTTTCACTATTTTTTTCCTTTTCTTTCTCTTTTTTTTTGGGAAGAGAATAGATGATTTTAAAAACCTATACTTTGGCCTACAAAATTTTAATTCTCTCTAAATACAAAAGAGGTGGAAGGGAAATAAAAAATGAATAAATAAGAAACAAAAAATGGAAGGAAAATATAAAACAAATAAATAAGAAACAAAAAATATCAAATCTTTTTTTACTATAAATATAATTATAGGTTTTTAAACAAAATCTTTAATGATATTTTCTATTTCTTATTTATCTATTTTTTATTTCAATTTCTTCTTTTTTATGTTTGGAGGAAAAAAATAATGAAAGGGTAAATTTGCATAGTTTGATTTTGACTTTTTATTATTGATCATTAGTTTTAATGGAAAAAGTAACAATGACACGTTAACCCAAACCATGAAAGGGTCATATATAAGGTTTTAAATCACAAAAGAGTTATGTGATAAAACACCAAACCATAAAAGGGAAAAAGTTAATTTAACGTATTATTTGACTACACATTGGAGCTAATTAGATCATGGACGCAAGAAATTACAGTGATGGTTTTTCATCTTAGCAGTACAATACCCAGTGATAGAAGCGACCGTATTCTTCAATTCCAAAAGTTTACTGTGGGAATTTTCTCAACAATGAATGGCCGATATTAAGTTGCGATTCACATGATGCAGATCTCGATTATTAATCCCAAATTCCAAAAAAAAAAAATATTTTTCCTATTGAGTCATTTTCTCCTCAAGATTTTTGTTTTGGTCAAAATTAATCAATGCTTTTCCCACTGAGTTATTCTGCCTTTTGACTTGATAATTTATGCATATGCCTATTGATAATATGGATTTAAAAGAATTTATCAAATGATAGACATCAATTCCAGATTCCTTGGCGCAGAGGCATTGTGATTTGTTCAAGGAACGTCGAGTGCTACGGATTAAAGAAGACACAAGCACCCTTACTAGCAATGATCACCATCCTACTATTGAGGTATATATGTTCAATCTTCTATGTTAATATATTATGATTGTAGTAATCGGTCGAAATCTAAGCCAATCTGTTCTGCTTTTCTATGACTGGCAGGTAATCAATGCTGCATCTGATGTATCTGGTGAGAAGAGGCCTTTCTCATCCTCACCATTTCAGGGCTGGAGCAGGAGCCCTCAACGTCCTCGCAGCTTCGAGTCTCTAGCATGATCAGCAATTCACCGTACGTACTAATCTTAGACTGCGACATGTACTGCAACGATTCAAGCTCGGCTCGAAAAGCGATGTGTTTTGCCCTTGACAAAACAAAATATCGCCCAAGCTAGCATATGTCCAGTTGCCTCGGACATTTAATAATATTAGTTGAAAAGATATCTATGACAGTCAGCTTAGATACTTCAAGACGGTATGTATGATTTTCAAGCGTTACCAATCCGGCATATATGATTTTCAGGCATCGACAATGTTCGTTGCTCCAATCTGTACTTTGATTATTCTAGGAATACGACAATATTGCTTCCCTACGTCTAGGTGCTGTCAAGATTGTTCTCACTGTAAATTATGATGTGATGTTTATTTAAGCTTTTATCTCCGTATATGTCGTAGCCGTGATTGAAGGAATGTTCTTCAGGAACGGCAGCGGCCGTATTCCTGAATCTTCTGCCATTCCAGCGGCTCTGCTGGCTGCAATTATCTTGGTATTGGGATCTCTTCTATTCATGCACGCCGAAGTATTCAGCTTCAACTTGCCTTCCCTTTTTTTTTTTTTTTCCCAGGTAGAAAATGGAAAATAACAGGAACATTTACAAGCTATCTAAACCGTTCGTATGCCAACGGGGAGGCTGTTCCAATTAAAGAAGTCCGCAGCTTGATTACCCTCTCAAAGGGTCTGTTGAATCGCAATATCAATTCCTGAAGAAGTGCAGTGGCTTCAAAGGGATAAAATGTGTTGGGTTGAGGTCTGATCTGTTCTTTTAGGATTTGAAACGACGAAAATCATGAAGTCCTTGGTCACTATGAAGAAAGAACAAGAACATCAATCAATTTTGTTTGGTATACATGTTCTTTCAGTATCTGAGAAAGTAAATCTGTAATCCATCCCGCTAGACAATATGAAAATTGGGCTTTTGTGCACTTGGTAGTTTTTTTTTTTTTTTTTTTTTTTTGCACTTGGTAGTTGGTAGCCGTGAAATCAAGCTCAACTTTTACGGCTTTTAAAGTGTTTCCATTCTTGACTATCGTGCTGTCCCAACTACGTCAATAACACTTACTGGATTAGTCAAACATTGCAACTACTCACAAAAGGTTAACCTTTTCCGGGGAAAAGAAAGTCAATGGTCAAAGATTCATCAGCAGAAGCTGCAAATTAGCTCAAGTCAGCAAAATTTTCATCCAGACTCACTTGGAAAAGTACTACCAATATCTTCAACAACTTTTTCTTGCGGCTATTTCCTCGTTCGGACATTATCCTAAAACCTTGTATTGATCTCATGGGCTTTGATAGTTCACCTCAAAAACAAAATTAAGCAAAAAAGAACAAAAAATCCCCCAAAATGGAAGCTTTTCCTCTTCATCAAATCGCAGTCGACAAATTGTTAGTCTACATCAATAGATCACACACTTTTATCCACTCCGCGGTGTTAATATGCATGATTGTCTACAGGGTTTCTTCATTTCTCTTCAACAAAGATTCCCAAGCAATCCCTTTAATTCCTTGGCTGTTAATCTTTTCTTCTGAGCTTCTCCTTGGCTTCATTTGGCTCATGAAATCTGCCTATAACTGGAGGCCTATCTCTCGTTCTGTCTTTCTTGAAAGATTGCCACCTGATGATGATCTTCCTCCAATTGACGTTTTCATATGCACTGCTGATCCCGTCAGAGAGCCACCCTTGAAAGTTATGAACACTGTTTTATCCTCCATGGCTCTCGATTATCCACCGGGGAAGCTCTCTGTTTATCTTTCTGATGATGCAGGCTCGTCTTTGACCCTTTATGCTATTCATGAAGCCTGGGACTTTGGAAGGTTATGGATTCCATTTTGCAGGAAATATGCGATCAAGAATGGATGTCCTGAGGCCTATTTTTCGACAACTATTGAAGATCATGGTAACAAAATTGGGTTCCAAGAAGAACGGAAAAATATTGAGGTTTGCTCATGATATAATATGCTCACTATACTCCAAAAAAGAGCAGATATTTTATTGACTGGTTAATTCTGTCCACAGGTGGAGTATGAGAAGTTCAAGGAGAGATTGAGGATAGCTGGAGAAAGTATAGGGGCTAAAAGTAGTCAAGATCACCCTGCCATGATTGAGGTACCCACCTGGTACTTGACTCAATACTCTTTTTTACTTCAGTTAAAGGTCCGCTCTTTGCGGATAAAGCTATAAAGTTCTGCACATTTAAGTCCGAAATGTGTTTTGGCCTCCTTGCCATGAATCTTTATGTTGCTTGATCGAAGGGTAGTGTAAACCAAAAAGGGACTAAGTCCTCTTTGATTATAGGTTATAGGTCGGGTTCGAATTACACCTGTAATGAAAAAAATTTAAAAGAGGTATCAGAGCATCCCTTTGATTTAATCAGGTTCTTATACCTACTATCTCCTTATACATAGTCTCTTCAGGCTTCCTTCCTCTAAATTAGGATAGATTAGATTGTAAAAATATTATTGTTGCCGTAAAAAAAAAGAAAGATTGAAGGTAGTGTATAGCTGGGAAGAATATGATTTAGGGATTGAAAAATAGCAGGTTCGTGAAAGGATATACATTACAAATGAGAATGGACCTAATGAATAGTTTAGGTAAAGAAGGATAGCAAATGTTATAAGGAACGAAACTCCAGGGGAAAAATGGTAAAATCAATCTACCACATTTACAAAAGAAGCACTGTAATCAAAGACTGGATTTATTCGTTGCCTGGTAGCTAACTTGGCAAAGGGAAGTTGATTTGGTGTAGTGAATGGATTGGAGTATTGGACCCCCAACTGGATTTTCTTTGTGAGGTTTTTATTGGGCCTTCCCAACCCCACAGCTTTCTTTCTCTCTCCCTTTCGTCAAGCTTTTCCTCTCTATTCATTCGTCCAACTCACGGGCCCAGGACTGCTTTCTTTTCTCAAGTGCAACTCACAAGGCTAGGCTTGGATAAATTTAGTTAGTTTGCATTGTGCTTTAAGCCACACACAGTGGGCTATCCTTTCTCAAGTCAAAGTAACTGGGCTTTTATTTTCTTCTCAAGTCAAGTTGGGCAAGTTTCATTAATAGGCTTTTTGTTTGGGCCACCCACATTTTGGTGAACCAAAACCCAACAGCTTATTGATTAATTCAGTTAGTTATGTAAACGACATTAATCAAGTAGAACACCCAAATATTCAGGTCTGTTTAAATTTGGGTTGTTTAGTTGTCGAGGGTTATTTAGTTTTCAAACTGAGTTTGAATAAACTTTTTATTCAGTGTTATTAAACACAAAACGCTGTTCAAACTTGATTTAACTAATTAGCCAGCTAACTAACTTGAACTCGAACGAGTTCTTACCAAACTGAGGGGGATTCAAATATATAGGCGGTTGGTTCATCTTCCTCTCCTGGATTCAATCAAGTCTTTGACTACATATATTAACATGTAAATAGTGTATAATCAGGGAAACAATTTTATGTGCTTCAAGTTTCTTACGGGTTGATTATATTCTCATTCGAAAATATGCGTGTCATTCAGAACTGATTCTCAATCCTGTTTTTACCATAATTTTTTGATAGGAAGTTCCATAAAGATGTGACTTTAATCCCAGAAAATGACAGCAGATACCTTTCTGTTGCATTAGTAACTGATGACCAGAGTATTGGGAATTTGTCCATATTGGAGCTGTCTAGCTTGATTTATGCTGATTCATGGCGCCATGGTTTCTTTAGCCTCTATAGAGTTAAAACTGATTAATAATAAGGTTATCAGAACGTGTAAAAAAGTATCTAATCGTGGTCAAAAAAAGTTATTTTATTTGTAAACCGTGTCCATAGTCATTGTTTCTTTTGCAGATAATAGGCTCCAAAGATCCAGTAATAGCAGATTCCGATAATGCCAAGATGCCCCGGGTGGTTTATGTTTCTAGAGAGAAAAGACCATCTCATCCCCATAATTTCAAGGCTGGATCCCTGAATGTTCTTGTACGGGACATTCCCCTCTGAATCTTGTCATGCTTGAAAAGTTATACATCAATTGACATCTCAGTCATATTAATATGATCAACAAGTGATAAATTTTGCAGCTTCGGGTGTCTGG
This sequence comes from Coffea arabica, assembly GCF_036785885.1. NCBI lineage: Eukaryota > Viridiplantae > Streptophyta > Magnoliopsida > Gentianales > Rubiaceae > Coffea > Coffea arabica. The sequence goes on from NC_092315.1 coordinate 4,366,940, forward strand.
CATCATAAGCAACAGCCCTTACATATTGGTATTGGACTGTGACATGTACTGTAATGATTCAACATCGGCCCGTCAAGCAATGTGCTTCCATCTGGACCAGAAAATGCGTTCTTCCCTTGCTTTTGTCCAATTTCCACAGAAATTCGGTAACATTAGCAAGAATGACATATATGATGCTGCTCTGAGATATATATTTGTGGTATGTCTAAATGTCAGTTCCTCATATCATTCCTGTTCTAAAAGAACTTTTGGTTCAGAAGTGGTAGTGCTCTACAAAAATTGTTGCGGAATGGCAACTTATACATTGAAAGCATAGAATTTCTCCAGCAGCCTCCTAACTAGTTCCATCTTTCCGACTAGTTGTATGTTGTAACAATTGGGTTAAATTTCAGGTCATGTGGCCTGGTATGGATGGGCTTAGGGGACCAATATTGTCTGGTACATGCTTTTACATCAAAAGAGAAGCACTATATGGGCGTAGCAGAGAAAAAGGTACATCATGCCCTGAATTTGTTGCAAAATCTACACCCTTTCCCTTTGAATTGCTTATAATTGCAGAAATTCGATAGCCAAGCGTGTCCTTTCTGGCAGATAGGAATTCTTCCTGATGAAACTATAAATAGTACCATTTCCCTTTGCAGACGGAGGTTATATAGTTCTTGCCACAATCCAAGCTAACACGATTGCAAAAAAGATTTATCACTTTGATTCAACTCCCTCTGACACATCCTGTCTTGGAATTTTTAGCATGCAACTGTAAATTTAATCTCCAACTCTGATGTATTTTGTCCAGCTTTTTCCTGTCATCCACGGAGAAACTTTAATTTCTGTATTTGCATTTTGCAATACGAGAATCAATAGTTGACATGCATTGTTGTTTACATGACTAGATGTGGATCTCGTTCAGCTCAAGCAATCCTTTGGCCCGTCCAATGAATTCCTAAGATCACTTAAAAGAACCAGCCACAGCGATAACAAGGTCATTGATGATCAGGACTCTGTGACTGCACTGCTTCAAGAAACAAGATTTGTAGGCTTCCCAACTTATGAGACAAACACAGCCTGGGGTAAAGAGGCAAGCAATTGGCGATCTCAAACGTGATTTCTTCTTATTATATGTCTCTGCAGATCGACTAATACATGTACTATAACAGATAGGTTTCTTGTACGATTCTGTGGTGGAAGATTACTTCACAGGATTCATTTTGCACTGCAGAGGATGGAGTTCTGTCTTCTGCAATCCCCAAAGGCCAGCATTTTTGGGGAGCTCTCCCACTAATTTGAGTGACACATTAATTCAGGGCACGAGATGGAATACCGGATTGCTTGAGGTTTTCCTTTCAAGGTTCTGTCCTATTATTTACGGGTTAGGAAGAGTCCCTCTTCTCGATTGCATGTGTTATGCCTACTTCTCTGCTCAGCCTCTGTACTGCTTCCCGGTTTGGTGTTTGGCTATTGTGCCTCAGTTGTGTCTGTTAAATGGCATCCCAGTGTATCCCAGGGTACATTCCGTCGTCATTTGACCAAATTACTTTAAAAAGTTATCAATAACCATAGCACCACATGACCCTTCTTCTCTTTCAGGTATCAAGTCCTTGGTTTATCCTGTATTCAGTTGCTTTCTTATCAACTCTTGGCATCCATCTGTGGGATGTTCTCAGAACAGGAGGAACAACAAGGATTTGGTGGAATGAATGGCGTGTATGGATGACAAAATCAGTTACAGCATATTTCTATGGAAGCTTGGATGCTTTCTTGAAGTTATTTGGTGTCAAAGAAGCCAGTTTTGTGCCCACAAATAAAGTTGCTGATGGTGAACAAGTCAAGAGATATCAATTGGGCATATATGATTTCCAAGCATCAACAATGCTACTTGCACCATTGGTCACACTGGTCATATTGAACACGGTGTCCTTCATCTGGGGAATTGGAAAATCGAGCCTTGCTGGTGGATGGGGAGAATTGTTTGGGCAAATCTTCCTTTCATTTTTCATCTTGATTGTGAACTATCCCATAATTGAAGGAATGATGTTGAGGAAGGACAAGGGACGTATTCCACCGTCTGCCACTTTGTTCTCTTTGGCGTGCTCGTTCCTAATCTTGCTTTTGGGCTATACTGCTTTCTTCTAGGGGAGCTGAAATGCAGGTATTGCTAAAAGCTAATGTAAGTTCTATACAGAGTATGCTATTTTTCCTTTTTTCTCTCTTTTCCTTGTGAAAATAGTTACAGGACAGGACCATTTAATCCGGATTTCCAAAATTCAAGCAATCAAATCAAGAATATTTTCTGTTTTCTTTTGCCAACCATAGCTAAAGAAGATTATGGTGATCGTTCATTTCCATTCTTTCACCTCCTTTTGGAGCATCCATGCATACTTTCCACTCTATGGGTAGCAGTCATCTCTGTTGATCCTTCGGCCAAGTGAAGGGCTTCGTCAACTCTATCAAACAAAAACATCTCAGCCATTCCTCTAATAGAGTGGATACCTTTAGAAAGTCATATCCATCAATAGAGTGGATATTACATATTTTTGGCTTATTATTTGTAACAAAGTAGCATTTTAGGAGAAATGCATTTGGACATTTATGGATCATACCTGACATTTTTGAGATAATAAATATCTGCGTGTGCAGTGGCAGAGTTAGAATTGGACATAGGAGAGTGAATTTGGATACAAGAAGCCGCATATAAGTTGTTTTACAAAAACAAAAAGGAAAATTGTAACTATTTGTGGTTAAAGAATTTTAATTAGGAAGTAAAAGTTCTAGTATTTATTATTACAACTAATGCTTGCACATAAAAACTAATTCAATCAAATGAAATATTTTTCTATGCACGAAGAATAAAAGTACAAAAATTGCACATAATGTATAATGACTACATATGATTAAAAGAAGAAATTAATCCTCTTTGCACAAATTAATACCACGGATAATTGTAAAAATCAGTCAAAGATAAGCTTTAAGAAGGAAACTAACCATAATATTGTTGAGGAAAAAGCTAGGGGCAAGATAAGGGGTTAAAATAAAATACTATAAAATAATATAGGTCAAAATGCAATTATTAGAAGTCCCGGTCGCAAGGGCCGTGCAGGTCGCCTGGTCCCCTGCCTCCACGCACGTAACAGTTGCAGTGCAAGAGTAGTACTTGTAATTAACGTAAATATCATGATAAAGCAAACTAATAAACTAGATACTAGCGGAAACATATGAAAGACTAGTATATTATGTACCTTTTAAACACGTATTTCCTTTTAAGTGGAAAATTATATCTGCATTGCATTTGGAAATGGATAACTTTTTAATACATGATTAGTGTATAATTTTTTTTATACTATCATTTTTAAATCATGCCACATAACATGAATTTGAATTTGAATTTGAACTTCAAATTATGTACATATGTCATACATTCAAAATTGCTATTATAAAAAATTTTACTACTCTATCAGTGTATAAAAAAAATCCTTCCAAAATTGTCAAAGGTATACATGATGCCATGAATTAGGCTATACCCTATGTAAGTACATAGTTGATTTTTGCTAAACAACCAAGGTAGTAAGTGAATAGTGCAGTACGCTTAAACCAAATAAGAATATAAACCAGTCTAATCAAACTGAATACTCTAGTGTTCAAGTTTATTAATTATTTTAATGAATTTGAAATTTTGTTCAAGTACCACTTGTCAATTTGCTGAACCAAGTATGAGCGAGTTTTTTATCGAGTTTGAAAACTATCGAACATAAAACGTTGTTCAATTTTAATTTAATTAGTTAGTGAATCAAATTCAAACGAGTTTTTATCAAGTGGAGCTTGATTCGAGTGTCAAGAAACTTGGTTCATCTTTCAACTCTAGAATCAAACTAATTCACCTCAGGCAACTACTACAGGTACAATTTGACCAAAAAAAAAAACACTACTACAGGCACAATTTTGAGATTCCAAACTACAAAATGTTTTAACATAAATTAATTAGTAAAAAATTATAGATTGTAGGGCTTCGTTCCAACCTAGTACTAATAGCAAGTTTGGCTTCTAAGCCTTTGATTCCTTGACGATTTTCTTAATTATTAGCTCAGAATGGGTCTAGATTATATGTTCATTTTGGACAGGAACTATATATTTTGATGTGTTTTCCTTTTTTCCCCTTATATCAGCTAATATAAGTTTAAAATGGTTAATTTTAGAAAGAGATTTTTTTAATGAAAGTACAATTTAGCTTTTCAAGCAAAAAAAAAAAAAGTAGCTTTTGAAGACTTCTACTCGGGCAAAGTTATCCCAATTAATTCACAGCGCCAAAAATTGACAGGTTATCGAGTCTGTGCAATAATAAAACCTACTCGAGAAAAATTTAAATTTTGTATATAACGGTGAGTAGGGTCGACTCCACAAGGACTGGGGATAATTCATTTCTTCCAGAGTCTGAAGTATGGGGGGTTTTCGGAAAATATAAAATAACTAATTAACCAACTAATGGAACAACTAATAGAAATAAACAGGAATTAATCAATAACCAATATGACTCTAGCCAAATGTCCAACTTTTCAGACACGATCCATTCAACTGATCATCGATGCAAAGATAATTCAATTACTCATTAATAGATTATAGTTGTCACACACACGCAACCAGCATTTTCTTACTTTTTCGATAGTCAAGGTACGACCATTAACTATTTCCCTAACCAAGAAATAGCCCTAAGTACGACCATATGATTTAATTTCTCGATTGCAATAAGAATTAGAAAAACTAACAAACATGCTACGAGGGTTCGTTTAAGTTAGCTCATACGTTTCCCTAACATGAAACCAATCACGCTAGTCGCCACTGATATTAATCAATTGAACAATTACGGATTAATTCAATTAATCTGGCAGTAGATTATTAGGTTAATTCGAATATCGAGCTCTTGACATTCAAATAACATAACAATCATAAAAAGTTAAATCAGGAAACGTACAAATACAAATGAATAAAAAAATAAGTAAAATAATTCGATCTCACAGATGTTCGAAACCGAATCCTCAAATTGACCTTCGACTAGAAAATGGAGATTTAGCTACACATCCTCAAGGGAGATCCGTAGGACTCCATCTATAATCACTGGTTTTTCCTTAAAGACTAACTAAAAAAGAGACCAGCAGCCGTCTCCTTTTTCTTGTTCCCTGCCAAGGTAGTAATCACGCGGGATTCCGGCCTTTTCTTTCTCTTTGTTTTCTAATTGAAGTCTACTACTTCGGTCGTCCATTGGCCAACCAAAAATAGAATTCTAATTGCAAAAGAAACTTCTCCAACTAATGTTAATTGTTCCCTGATAAGACATCTGATAAAAAGTAGTAGTTTCCTAATTTTCATCCAATACTCCACGTAGACTCCATCTTGAATTGGAAAACTCTTAAAAAATCACCTCTTTTATTACTTTTTGCTCCACCTTCCTATAATTGACACAAAATACCAAATATAAGTAGAATCAATCAATTAATACAATATTTGGTAATATAAACGAGGGAAACAATCATAAAATTAATGATAAAAATGTAATCTGTCAATGGCCTTTTTCTAATTTTCTCTTGTTACAGGTCATAGTCACTAGTTTTTTTTTTTTACTTTTTTTTAATAAGTGGAAAGTCTTAAATTTAGAATCTCCTATTTATAATTCCTCTCACCTTAACATTCAATCCAACCCTTCCCTAGTCACTTGGTTAAATAGCAAGGCTCATGCATCCTTTTACCAACTTTAAGTGGTAAATTTCAGTTCTGTTAATTTTGTTTTGTCCTATAAGTAAAATTAATTAGGACCTCTCATCAACTAGGTGGTTTTCTTAAAAAAAAGCTTATAAAAGGAATTAAGAAGGTCTTTTTTAAGACATGAAAAAGCTTACCCTTTTAACTTTCGAAAAACTTTTTAAAGTAACATTAGGGAAGCTAAAGCAAATATGGAAATCATGAGCATATAAGAACAATTATTGACACCACCAGTCTAATAAAAGGACACTACAAAAAAAATGGCCTTTAGCGGCATTTAAAAGTGTCAGTATAGACAATTTAACCTGACATTTTATCTATCCTCACACCTAGGGCGAGTGTTGTCCCTTCCAATGTGGGGATAGCCTCAAATCTTTAGCAACATTCAAACGTGTCAGGAAAACCATGCTGCTATAGCATTCCCTCTGCCAACAAAAACTTTTTTTTGTGATAATCGAAAGTGTCCGTATAGCATTAGAACATCAGTAGCGGATCAGTAGTATATCCAATTTATGAAGGCATCTTTAGTTGTCTTAATATATGACTTTAAGGACACGTAGCCATGTGAATTTACACTGCTTTGGACGACATGCCCATTTGTCATTAGTGTTTTTCGAAGTTAAGCTATGCTGACACTTTTAATTGCCAGGAGTTTTTTCCCTGTTTTTTTTTATATGGAAGCAACCTGCAATTAGTCCTCCTTGCTGTACATTCCATCAACCAGAATCCCAAGGGACTTGTAAAATTATCTCAAAGAGCAGAATGCATATAGCAATTTAAAAGAAGAAGTCGATACTCAAATATAATTCATTGAATTAAAAGTCGATAACAAGTACAAACATAGCAAGTACTAAAATCGCAAACAAGTGCTCAAAGCAAGTACTAAAATCCCAATAAAGTACCGAAAGATTCTCATTTACAATAACTTGAAAGACTTTCTTGTGCACAGACAAAAAGACTCTCATCCCTAACAAGTTGAAAGAAATGCTAAAAGTCAGGTAACGTAATTGTACAATATTAGCAACGATCCGCGAGAGGTATAGTATATATATAGTACATTGTTTGGGCTCATCAAGATGAAACAAACAACTACCACTGCCCATGTTGATGTATGCTCAAGAGTTGTCTCCTCATTTCCACTTCCTTCAGCCATCTCTAGGTGGAGCAGTCCAGCTATGCTTTAGTAGAGGTTAGTGCCAATCCTTCAGAAGAAGAGAAAACAGCCGAGAAATTGAAGGGATGAAGAAAAGTGTATACAGTGATCTGGGGAAACAGAAATTTTTTTTCCAATTCTTGAGCATTTGAGATTGGAAAATGATAGGAAAAAAATTGCAACAATAATAATATAATAACACCCCAGGAAATAGTTTGCGTTCAAGCAATTCAACCTACTAGAAATCATGTCATGCTAGAAATATAGCCTTTGGTCTATCAAATGCGATGGAAAAAATTATAGATATTGGACATAACTATGTACTGCAATTTCCTACTTGACAAGGTGTGTGGGACATGTGTCCAAGTCTCTGCCTCAGCTGGTCCTCACTTAAGTCAGTGCTAAACAAGTCATCATTATTTTTGAAGCCAAATCAATCATTGAAGCAGTTTTGGGGAGCGTAGCATTGTACTCCCAATCACTAACTGGTGCCTGAACAGCCAACATTGTCAACAAGCTGAAACTAAAGCTCGTCGTCCAGGCAACATTACATATAGTAGTGATCACAGTACCAACACTGTCAAGTAATGCACTGAACAAAAGACAGTATGACTAAGCAGATTAATCATTCTCCTTTAAACATCAGATAATATATATTATGTTTGACTAACTACAAGGGGCATTTGTCACGACAAAAGGGACGAGTGTGGATGCAGACACAAAAGTGCACAGATTCAAGAGCTCAGAGACATGAGAGATTCTTAAATTTCTCTCTTTTATAAAAATAATGGTAGAAGCACCAGTATGATCAGCCAGAACAGTGTTCGATACCAAGCATCCCTTAAGCTAAAGAATCATATGCTAGCAAAATTTAATCTTATTTCACACAAACATAACCATAGATGTTGTCCAAGTTCAAAGTTTTAAACTCGTACATCAGATCAAAGCACTTCTTCGAAATCAGATTAAGGGATCATGCAAAATCAGGTCAGAACCTCACCAAAGGCAACCACGACAAGGAGACAAATTAAAGTTTCGATAATTCGAACAAGAGAAGGTTGAGACATATAAAAAGTGGACGAGTTCAAATAACTCACCCTGGCCATGTTAAAAGATGGAAATCTTGAAAATGCTTTGGATAGAACATCATCATTCAACTCATTACCAAGATCACCACAGAACAAACGAGAATCATCTGCACAACACAAACAGTAATACTGAAGGCATTAATACTAGCAAAAACAAGATCAGTGAAGGAATTAAGACAGGCGAAAATTGTCATAAAAAATGATGAATGCAACCACACAAGGAGTAGAGTACATGAAACTCACTCTCTGGCCAATCTGCAAGTGTAGGATCCTCCCATGCCTGCCCTGCTGCCTTACGAGGTACTGCTTTCTTCTTAGTCTCGGCCTTGTGTTATACGTTCCTTTCAAACCTACAGTCACAGAGACTGATGACCTACGAGTGAAATAACACAATTCCTGTTTAGATATAATGTACGTATAAAATGACATCCAAAAGTAGAATGACAAGGTGGTGATCCCATGAGGTGAGCCTACCAATAGCATAAAGAGTAAAATGAACTAGAAGAGCTCATAGAAACCATGGGTCTTTACAAGAAAACGAAAAGAAAGAAGAACTCTTTTCCTTTTTAGTTATGAAGTAAAATTTGATTATGGTATAATCCTAGTCTACGAGAAGCTTAGCTAATCAAATCAAGTTCAGTTGGCAATTTGGCAATTAAAAGTTTACTGGTAGTATATGTTTTTGTAAGCATTATAGCATCTGCATCCTTTACTAATAGTCATAGAAGCAGGAAAGCAATTAGAAAAGGAGGCATTCGATACCAATCAGAAGCCTTGTGGGGCCTTGCTTCTTATGAGGTGAGACAGTGGATTAGGCACTTGTTTAATTAAAGCAAGCATCACAGTATCAGGTTGAATAATAATTAAGTTAAAAACATATGCTACTGGTAAGTAGCAAGTAAAACATGAGAATTGGGCGGCACAAACAAACGAACAGGTGTCGTCGGGGTTGGTAAAGCATGATGTGGTCCGTCGTCCCGGCTTGTGTAATTAATTGATAAGACCCCGAATTTTAGTTTGAAAAAAAAAAAAAACATTAGAAGTCTTAGTTTGAAAAGTGATGGCGTGATGAAGTCACACGTTAGTAATACTACTACTTAGACTGAGGCAGTCTACCTCTACGCCTAGTTTATGGGATCCCCTGTTATTTTTGCCCATGCCTGCCCTGCTGCCTTACGAGGTACTGCTTTCTTATTTGGCCCACCTTTGCACCCTAAAATTTGTGAAATCCCCTTCACCTTCTACATTGCCCCCCCTCCCTCTTTTCTAAAAACTAAAATCTCCACCACTATCATATCAACTTAAGTAAATAATCACACCTCAACAATAAAGAAGGTCAATAATTTTAGAAGAAAAACATTAACCTAAAGTTCTTCTAATGCCTAAATTCAACTTCCTAAATCAATTTAGGAAGTTCTTCCTAAATGAATTAAGCCATATATATAAATGAACAGACCGGGTATTTTACCGAAAAATTGGACTTCCTGGTTCCTCCACTCACATAGATAACAATGGTATACATATCTCGACTCCTACCAATAATTAAAAAGATCAATTGTTTCTCATCATAGCTGCTGACAAGGGAATTCAAATGTCAGGGGAAGAGGAAAAAGAGCCGAAATCATTACCCTAAATCTCTCCAAAAATATTCCATCCAAAATTCATATAAAAAAACAACGTGGCTTAATGATTGGATATAGAAAAGTTCGTACCTGTTGATACTGAGGGAGGGAGTACACGGTAGGGACTGTAGCGGGAGCAGGATAAACGTGGGGAACCGCAGGAGGACGAGCAGGAAATTGCAGAATTGAAGCGGCAGCGGCAGCAGCGACATAGGTTTGCGGCTGTTGTAGGTGAAACGGAGTCGGAAAGTACGTGCCGGTAGTGTAGGTGAATTGAGACGATGCCGTTGAGGATGAAGAAGAATTTGCAGCAGCCGATGTCGACGACGTAGCGAAACCGCGAGATTTGAGAAGCGGGACCAAAAATTAGGGCTTCGTTGTTTTTGGAGAATTCGAACTCGTCCTTTTCAATGTCATGTTGTTCCATTTTCTGGTTTTGACGAACCTAAACCTGATGATGAGAGGGAAAGAGTAGGGGCGACGGGACGGCAGAGGTAGGGAGCAGAGGAGAGGAAAGTGGCCGAGAGAGGCAGAGGGCAAAAATTTAGGCAACCGAGAGAAATCAATTTAGGGCAAAAATTTATCATGGAATTACATCCCTTCAATGGGAAAGCAAGGATAGTTTGATTGCGGAGAGATTCAACAGGAAAAACTTTGTGGGAAAGCAAAATTTTGGCCAAGAGTTTTGAGAGACAGTTTGCCGAGAGAAAGACTTTGTGCGAGAGATAAAGAAGAAGCAAAATTTCACTGGGAGGCAAAATAAAGTTTTGAGATTTCACTAAGTGTTTTGGCAAAGGAATCTTCCGCCAAAATCCAACGACGTCGTTTTGTGTTTTAATTTTTTTTGGTGTATCTCACATTTTCGTAAGTGTCATAATAGGGAGTCTAAAGGTACATTATTATTTTTATATCAAATAAAATAAAAAAAATTAGAGTATATATTATTGAGTTGATAACTAGTGTCATGATAGAAGTTTTATAATGGCACAAACCAGCAAGTGTCCTTATAGATATGTCAGGAAAAACCATTTTTGTTGTAGTGGGAGGATACGAGTTTTGAAGCTGTTCAGAATTGAAAAAGCAAATGGAACAAAGATAAAAACACATACACATGCCTTTTGTCAATCAAAGTAATATATAGCAAAATTAGCCTCCCTTTATCTCCTTCTTTTTTGTCTTATACAAATTAAGCAAGGATTCACAGATAATTATGCTGGTTGAGATGAGCTTTTAATAAAAGTAAAGTCTCCTCCTTTACTGCATGCTTCAATGATTATCTTTTCCTTCAAGGAAACACCCAGAGCTGATATTAGTGTGTATTTAATTTAATTTATACAATGTAAATATGCTAAGGGTAATGTCTGCAATTTCGGCTCAGCTGAACTTGTTAAAGGCACAACTGTTTATAGAATGGGATCGCACCATCCAATTGGCCACCAGTCAATCACAAAATCTGAGCTATATGAGGAACGATCTTTTGTTTGTTTGGGTGTTCTGGAAAACTTTCCTTCTTTCTCGAAAGAAAATGGCAAAGGAAATCTGGGGTTCACTCAGATATCCTTACACCTTTGAAATCTAAGGCTTGTAGTCATTTATCAAAGCTTTTTTCAGTGAATATTTTGGCTGTCACTACTGTTGTTCCATTTCAAAATAACGTGACCAACCACTTATTACTCATCATGACTTGCATACACATTGGTATATATCACCCACCCCAAAGAATTTGAACAAATAGAACATGGAATTGATTTATCTTTTTTTTTTCTTTTGCACTCAGAAAATGTTACTACTTGCTCCGTAAATATAATAACCTAAACTTTTTTTTCTTGTTTTACAGACAAAAAATAGCATTTGGCTGCTAGATCCCGGAATGTCAATAGCGGTCATGTGCATGAGCAAATTAATGCCCCTATTGCACAAATTATATGGACTTTTTCACACTAGGTTAGTGCATCTGGTTCAAAAATAAATGCATGTATATATCCATATCTATTATTCCTCCCACATTTAAACGCTTTATTAATTTCATTTCACTATTTCAAGAAATTAACACTTGATACTCTATTTAAATATCAATGGCACAACCATGTGACAAACGCCAAAACCCTATATATATATATATATATATATATATATATATTTGTATAGGTTTGATTAGTCATACATTTCAAAATTAATTGTTGAATCCCAAGTTACTTGTTCATATAAAAGTCTCAATCCCATTTCAACAATTTGCCAGTATGTGGCAACATCCCACCTCTCACGGTGAAGTATTGCTGAGAGAATTATTGGAAATTTCAACTGTTTAGAGTCGCATTTGATGAAGTGGATGGATCCTGGCCATGTGTGCCACGACAATTGCCTAACCAAGTATCTAGATATAAATCCTTGAATCTTGAACCTCGAAATCATGCACGTTCCTCAGCGTAATGATGACAAATTAATTGCTGTTGCAATTTTATCTCTTCAACAGAAAATTTTAAATTATTTCTCGATCAAGATACTAATTTAATTATCCTGTTGAATTTAAATTCGAGAGAGCTTTATTGCTAAAATAACGTATGTCTATGTTCATTTCGGCAACATGTGTGAGTTTTCTTCTATGAATTATTTGTTCTCCCATTCAAGTCAGAGGAAGAAGGTTTTATATCTCGTAATAAGATATCTAATGCAGAAATATAGAAGAAATGTAGTGAGTATTCGATTGGACATGTGAAACAAGAAGCAAAAAGGGTTAATACGAAACTTCTCAAATAGAACTAAACTTAAAAACGCAGAATTTAAAGGAATTTCCCACTTAATTAGTACCTTATAAAATCAGAAAATTACCTAACATACAAGTCTGCAAATAGAGGAAAAAAGGAACACCTCATCTTGAGAGAGAGAGAACAATTGGAAGTGTGATGATATATGACACGAATTCAAAAGAGAAGTGAGGATCATCCATAGGGGTCGTTTCCCAGAATTAGCAAAAAGGCATAATCTGGCAGGACGAGGTTCTATTATTAGTAAGTAATGACCAAACTTAGCCAACTGTTGGTGTTAATGCATCCCAAATTCCAATGGGATTTTCAGCTTCTTCTTGGCTGAGAATTTGAGGGCTCTGCCAGCAACCTCACATTACTTCTCCCCCTTTTCATTCATCACTCTCTCTTCCTCTCACTTACACACAAAATACACACATATACCCCTATCACTACCTGTTTCCTCCCCTCCACTCATCACAACAAAAAAAAAAAAGGAAAAGAGAGAGAAAGAAAAAAGGGGGGAAATTCTTTGTGTTCTTTGATACAATTTATATATAGTAACGGCCACAGTTTGTACTCAACCCAGAGAACTTATTAGGTCTGACTAAGTCACTGAAGTGGAAAGCAGAGAATGGAGAGAAACAGTGCTCGGGGAAATAGTGGTGGAAGAAGCATGAAAGAGATGAACAACAACAACAATAGCCACAAGAAGAACGCAGGATGCTACAAGGTTAAGAATCCTCCATGGGATTTTCTGAATGATTGCAATGGCACTGAAGAAGCAGATTTACTTGGATTATTTTCGTGGCCTCCAAGATCTTACTCATGTAGCTTTTGCAAAAGGGAGTTCAGATCCGCTCAAGCTTTAGGAGGTCACATGAATGTTCATAGGAGGGATAGAGCTAGATTGAGACAATCTCCACCAAGGGATGGTCAGTATTCCCTCCTAAATCTCAACCTTGAACCAAACCCTAACTTCAGTACTTTCAATACTAACCCTAGTCCTTCAGCAAGATGTCCTTTGATGCCTTCCACGTATCCTTCTCCAATTCCTCCCCCAGTTTCCACTATTTCCACAACCCCACCAGCAACTGTCACTGGAATGAGAAAATGGGGTGATAAAGCTGGCGGTGGTGTTCATCAACTGAGCCATTCATATCCTAAAGATCAAGACTTAATGAAGAGTAAAGCTACAAAAAGACTTCTTGAGCTGCATGAGAAAGAAGGTTCACTTTTGAAGAGGGGAGATATTGTTAAGCTGGAATTGGAAATTGGCTTAGTTGGTGAAGCAAAGCAGGATTTGGATTTGGAACTTCGACTGGGATACACTTGAGAGCAGTCCTAAAGAATCTCATGGTCTTATTTTAGCCTCCAACATTTTTCAACTTTTCTGGGGGAATATAAGGGAAAGTAAGAAAGTGTAGTGCTTTATATTATGGCATTGCAGTATTTAAGTCGGGGATAAATTAGAGTGTAGGAGTACTAGAGATCAGGGAGATGATTCCATGAAGAAGTACCTTTTCAGATTTCTAAACTTTTAACTAGCTTATATGTTGTGTTATTGCGGAAGGCCATGCAAATTTTCAATTTTAAATAGATATGGTAGCTTAACTTATGTTTCCAATTTTATGATCACATTTATGCAAATGAGCCAAAGCTTGAAGCCTTGAACATTTCTCGTTCTCAGGAGTTCATGCCTAGTATGATATATAGGTAAAATGCTTTCTAGAAATTCAAACTCTATTCCGGTTTTCTGTTCTATGATTCTCTTTGATACTTTGTCCCATCTATGGTTTCTTCCATTTCCTTCTTCACTTTTGGACGTTTTTGAACTCTGCTTGTTTTTTAATAGGCAGCGAAATTTTGTTAGAATTATGTTGAAGGATATCAAGAAAAACACAAGAAGAAAGGGAAGTCAATTTGGATAAGAGAAACAGTTAATTTGGGATTCCAGTATTGTTTTGGAATCATAGTCAAGAAGATTATGTCAACAAATAAAATTGGACTAGTGACACAGGAACCATCTGCCATTCAAAATCAGATGCTATTGGTTAGCTTAAGCATCCAACAGTAGGCGATTGTAGAAGAAGTACCAGACGCAAAGCAATCGATCAATCTCCCACTTAGCTAGCTTGTGTAGGTCTTGTGTTTATGGATGAGATGCCCGCATGTAACCTCTATTCCATGTTTCCAACTCATTTTGATTAAAAATATCAAGCAAACGTCTCTTTTTCGAATTGAATATCTTCCAGGACAACAATAATATCAAGGAAGGAAGTGATAACACATATAATTATACATTAGTTCTTCTTCGAGAACTTTTCCTTTTCAAACTTTAAGAATTAATAATCTCAAGAAAAAATGAATTGGGGAAATGCATTCATGTTTAGTTATGTATTAAAGATTTGAAGGGCTCGCAACAAAAGAAATTTCCTGTGATTGTTTTCGAGCGTTTGTTGCAGTGCCAATCGTTGGGTTCCATCAAAGAGATGGCCAAGATTGAGATATGTGGTGGCCGAAGTAACAAGTGTGAAATTTTTTTTAAGAGTGGTTGGCAATTGCAATGCAACTTGCCCGGAGGTGTTAGTAAATGTCGCCTAGGACCCTTAAAAGTTTCTAAATAGTGTCATTAAAACCCTTTTGAAACTTAATTAATCTTGTCATAAACCAAACTTTATATGACTACCCTTTAGTATTCTAATGTGAAGATAGAAATTGAACCCTCTTTGCCCTTGTTTAACTTTCTTCATATGTCGGCTAATTGGATTAAGCTGGCGCCAACTAATTAAAAATGAAGTGGCTAGAAAGATTACATGCTTGGACTAAAAGGCACTCAATAGTTGTAAATCCTTTTGGCACATTGCCAAAAAAAAAAAACAAGGAAAAGATCTCTAGTTTCACAAGCAGGAATTTCGGAAAACTAGCATGGCTTCCTTCAAATGTACCATATATTTTAGTGTCTCTCGCTTTCAATTTATACCGAATAATTGAACCTGGCTGGCAAACAATAATGAAACATATTTCAAAGTGCTACACAAATTTTCAGATATATATCGGCTGGGGGATCATTAATTAATTAATACAAAACACCACACTTAATAAGGGGCATAGTTGTAAGTCACCAATCAGCCAAATCCAAACTGTGGAAGCACATATCAAATACAGTAGTAGTATTTACTTTTCAATTACCTCAAGAAACATCGACAAAAGCACTCTCTCCATCATTCAAATCTATTGTCTGCTTGTGTGATCAGTACAAACATTTATACCCCAATGGTGGTGGTGCTGGTGGCCATGTCAATGATTTAGGGTGGTGTTATTTTTTATGGGTCATTCGATGCTTTTCCCAAAATCTGATAGTTTGCATGTTCCCGACAATCTCTGGGTGTCAAGGGTCATGATGACTTTTCCTTAAACAGAATAAGATGTTTTGGTCAGTTTCAAGCATAACAGAGAACTGAAAGAACCCCATTCTTTCCCAACATAGTATTCTGGACATTTACATACTTGCACACATACCCCCACTCCCAACCTCTTCTGTGCTCAGCAATTTGAATCATCAAAACCATGTAGTTCAACTCTTCACTAGAAAATGCTACCCGGTCAATTTGGTCACAGTTCAAAGCTATACACGTTGTCCTTTCAGTATTTATTGAACCTGCAAATGCATTCCGATTCTGTGACCACCAAGCAAGATTTGTGTCTTCTTTCCTACTCGGGATGCAGTTGCTAGAAAATATTACAAGCACCAAAAAAGATTACTAGCATGGACGATGCATTAAAGGGAATACATTATTTTCTCTAGAAAATTTGAACAAGATCAAATTTAAAAATGAATAGAAGATATAAGTTCTTTCAATCTTGACAACAGCTACCTCTTTTGGTCAATTTGGATCATCTAGAACACGTATCGTGAGATTTATGATACGGGGTACAATTTAGAATATGCATGTTGTCAATCTTACAAATTAATTAGCAAATTCTTGCAAGTTTTTAGTAATCTCACTTCCAGCAACAATTTTGAACACCAATAATGAAATAGAAGGAGTGATGAAAAGCCTAATTTTTTTTTTTCAACACAAGGAGTGTCCCAGTTTTGCTGGACTAATTTTCTTGTGCCTGTGCACCTCGTCCTCCAAAAATACACAAACGATGGAGAAATGATTGGAACGCACGATCTCGAGGCCTAACTAGGTTACCTGAGATCATCCGAGCCAATCCCAAGTAACTGATGAAAAGCCTAAATAAAAAGAAAGAAAATGTACAAGGTACTTGAGAGAGAGATCTGAGGAAGCATGTGAAATACGATCATGTACAAGCTCTCTAGCCACTCAGTCAAGTCATGTACGTGATTGAAAGGGTTATCAGAGAGTAGTACATTATAAGGTGAAGAGGCAGCTGTTCCTGAGAGCTCTAACGTCATGTCTTTTATTTTATCATCATGATTCGCACCATCCAGCTCTGAGTTACTTGCAATTAGATCCTCGG
Source organism: Coffea arabica (assembly GCF_036785885.1). Lineage (NCBI taxonomy): Eukaryota > Viridiplantae > Streptophyta > Magnoliopsida > Gentianales > Rubiaceae > Coffea > Coffea arabica. The sequence continues at coordinate 4,383,783 of NC_092315.1, forward strand.
ACAGAGATTGGCCTAAAAGCATGGGAAGGTAAAAAGAAAAATAAATGCACTTTCAGTAGTTTTTTTTTTTTTTTTTGGAGAGGGAGGCTCAGTTGCTATGTAGAAGAAACATTTTACTGTTCATACCATATAAGAAATAACAAAAATTTACTAGTTTAGAGGGAATTATATTGGAGTTATTCTTATAACTTTTCTCCCTTCTAATCTTTAGGTGACCTTCTAATATTAAAGCATATACCCTAGACTTAATAATAAAAGCATCAACAGCAAGAATCAGTACGTAGGGTTCTTCTTCAGCACAGAATTAATGATCGACTACGTATGTAAATGAGAATATGGAAGCTTCAATGACTAAAGTAAAACCAAGAGAACTGAAATTTTATTTGGAGATTGTAGAAAATCATCATAAAGTCATCCGGCGGACATAAAATGCTGATAGGAACAGAAAGGGACAACCAGAGATTAGATGAGTTGAAAAAGTAGTCGTTTACATGAAAGTGAGAAGTTATGGGATAAAGAAACCCATTGGGGCACATCACAATCTAGCTCGCATCATACATACTCTACCCCTCTCTATGCATTGCTTTCAACAACAGAGACGAAGGTGTGAGAGAAACATTTCTTGAAGTTTGATACGTTAACAACACCAAGCTGCATGATGGCTATGGTTGTCCATCCTTGTATTCAAAGTTAAACTCATTTGTGAATATCTTAAAAAAGCAAAATATATATATTTTTGTTGAAGGTAATCTAAAACAAAAAGTTAAAAGTGAGAAAAGTAAAAGTTTATTTAGCTTTTACCTTCGGAGATCCATAATAAGTCTTGTTGAGAAAACGTATAAGCAGCCCATTATCTTACAAGTACTATATATTGCATCATCCATGTGTAAGAATTCCTAATTTTGCTACAGCAATATACAGATCATCTCTACACTGAACTAGGCAGTTTGTGGGAATCATGTCGTTCTTGATGTTGGTTAATGTATATGCTTTGGGATCAGACGTAATTTTTAAATAAAAAAAAAATCTTTCCTAGAATCTCATTGTCCCAAAAAATAAAAAAAGGTTATATCTAAGAATCCGTTATCTATGGCAGCATAATTGGAAAAACAGGGCATTAGCCAAGGGATTCTTCTTTTTTTTTCCAAGGAAACCCCCCCCCCCCCCCCCCCCCAAAAAAAAAAAAAAAGAGAAAAAAGTGGGCCTCGTGGGCCAAGTATAAGGATCAGGCAAATATTTGAGAAGTTCAGCCCATTACAGTTTACTTCCTTTTTTAGTTTTCTATTTTTGCCTTTTGTATTTCCCCCTCCCTCCCTCCCTCCCTTCTGGGAGTGGTTTCAAACTTTCAACGAAGGATCTTTTGTTTTTCTATCAATATGGTTAGGGTAGAGGCCGGTGGAGGGAAATGAGGGGTAAGAATAATTCTTCTTCTTCTTTTTTTCGTTTCAGCTACGAATTAAAACTGGGATTGATGATTTCGTATTTAGTGACAAGAGATAGCAAATAGCATTCAAGGTTTGGCAGTTGATTTATAAATAAAAAATTTGCACTTTCAAGTTGACCAGGAATCTTAAAATATAAATTTCATTTCAAAATATTCAAAAAGCATATTCCAAAAAAAAAAGAAATCTTCAGAAAGTAAATGGACCAGAGAGTGATTCAAATTGGCTGGTTATTTATAATCTGTGGGTAAAAATTAAGATGACTGGTGGAAACCAGCGGAGGGAAGGATGTATAGTTTTAGTCAAATTTCAACCATATTTTGAACTAATCAAGTCCTGCTAGCCATCAACAGCTGGTTGTGGAAACAGTAGTGTTATAGTAGTGATATTACTTATGTAATTGTCATTAATTAGGTGTTACTACCTTACCTTGTCAAGAACCATGACTCTTAATCATCTTGGTTTCTCTCAAAAGTTCCAAATATTCTTGCAAAAAAAGGTGCTTGTCTTATCGCAGTGATTTCATCGTAGGACGTGGTCAAATTAAAGTGGTACGTAGAATCATGGGAAAATGCATAAACGCGTCATTTGGTGGCCGTCTACTTAAGTCTAAAAGGAATCAGCTCATCAGTTAATCTACTCAAAGAAGAAGACATATGTTAAATCCTACAACTCTTTTTGGTTCTTAAAAGAATAAAAGCTGTTCCTAGCTATGTTTTACTTAAGCCAAAAAAAAGGGTATTTGACAACTTTTCTTCAAGATCGATGTTACGTACTCAGAACTTAAAATGCTAGCTTATCATTGGAATATAGTTGGAATTAGCCGGTTTTAGTCAAGTCCCAGTGAGGTTATAGTTAAAGCAAGATGGTAACTGTTGTCAAGTGAACTAGTCATGCTGCTTTATCCAAGAACCAGAAAAGGAGTCTTCAATGCAATGCCTTGTCTACATTAGTTGTACTTAACTTTAAACATCTAAAACAAATTAAAGATCAGTAAAAACCTTGAAAAAGAATGATCTTTGCCCATTTAGCCTTTTAAAGAGATCTCAATGATATTTTGACATGGCGGGTGGTCTGCAGCTGGTGCTTGTCATGACCAAGAGTAATTACGGATCCTGAGCATGGATTAATGTCTGCATATAGCAACTTATTATCCCGTCCAAAGGGCATTTATAAGCACATGCGAAGGATCAAAAAAGATACATGATAGCAATAGCGATATAAGTTATTGTGCATAAATGCCTAATGCGTGATGCTTCATGTTCGAATTCTGTAGCAAGTAAATACCTAAAATACAAGAAAGGCAAATACTTGAACTTTCCAAGATACTTCATTTTATTACAAGATCATTCTCATTCGTCTTGACTTGAAAGAAAGAAGATGGTACAAAATCGACCCCCTGGCCCCTCTACTCTTGTTTGTTTAGAGGAGAATATGAATTTCCATAAACAAATGAAAAGAACTCAAAAACTCAAAATAGAGCATCCATCGGATGTTGCAATCTGACTAGCATGCATGTGGTAGATGAATTTACTTGATAGCAGTACAGTAGCTAGGCAACATACAAATGGAACAATTCTGCATGAGACTTGATCGTCAAGAAATCATTTTAAAAGACCTTTGTTGCATTATTCTCACATTCCTTTAACCAAATTTCACATATCGAACCAATCTTTCTGCTGTGCAAACAAGTTTTTTTTAAGTTGAAATACAACCAATTTGGTTGTATTTAGCTAGCTGTTTCCAATAAAATATAAGAAGACCTAGTCACTTGTGCGCGTGTTAGCCTGTCAAATGAGTTGATAAATTTCTGAGAAAATTACGTCCCAGAGCCGGCTAAATATAAGAAACCATGGTGCTAAAATTCTAATATGTCAATTTCATTCCGGACACCAGTGATGGGACAAAGCCTAAGCTAGTGTCTTCCCCTTGTCTCCTCTTCATTTCGTTCCCAACCCTACTTCATTCAACCAATAATTTTCTCTTTAATTATCTAAGAAAGAGTTTCCTCTGTACATATCTCTTACTCCGGTATTATTTAAAATCCTCCTCAGCTCAAATTCTTGAAGGGTTATTGAGATCAGCCTTGAAGATGGGATCAGGAAAGCATAGCAGCAATTCTGAAACATCTAGCGAAGAAATCGATCAGCCAGAGAAGCTCATGAATGATGATAACGCTGGAATTGGACGTTCCTATGAGTGCACTTTCTGTAAAAGAGGCTTCACCAACGCACAGGCCTTGGGAGGACATATGAACATACATAGGAAAGATAAAGCCAAGGCCAAGCAGAAGAATCATCAACAGCAAGACCGGAATTCAATAACAAATACATCCCATGAAGATTACATGAGTACTTCTCCCAAGTATTTTGCACCAAATCCCATCGAGCAACAACAGTGTAGCACGGCTATGGCAGCATATATGAGTTATCAACTCTACTTCCCTTCCTCAAATAATAGTTATCTACATGCTTATCATCAGTATCATGATTTGCCTTCTCCTAGGTCTGAGCATCATCTCAGCATGCATGAGTATCACATGGATCAAACCTTGAGTCGTCAAATCGGCCCCCCTCGCATGGAAGATGGTGATGAGATGAAGATTGCCAGAACTGAAAATGAAGTGGATTTGGAGCTTCGTCTTGGTCACTACCCTTAGCCAACAGAAGCTGGTTTTATTCTTATGAAAGTTTGTTCATATTAGTGAAGTGGAGTAAGCTTTACATAAAACAAGAGTGAGTTCATACAACAGATTCATTTTCTCTCTGCTCAACTTTATTTTCGCATCAGCAGGTTGCCTTGGAGGAGCAATTGCAAGGATGGAAGGATGGATTAGCTTTCCTCTATCCTGCAATTTGCTTAAGGTATTATGAATCAGTAGTATGAGCATCACTTGTTTCAGAAAGAAATAGCTCCTGGTGCTTTTTTTGTGAATGCCAGTTATGTTTGTGATTATTGAAGACTATTGTTCTTCAGTACTGTTTGTTACATATTCACGAGTAATTCATCTCTTTTTTAGCAGTTAATTATTCAACATGGATCTTTCTTTAGTTTGGCATGCAAGGATCTATTTGATGTTTTATTTGTTTATACGTCTGAGATTGGTCTTCCATCTCTCAAGGTTCTTTCCTTGTGTCACATTGGTGATTTGAAGGAATCATTCTCCCGTTCACTAAGCTTTCTTCACTCTGATAATCAGAGGCCAGCTTCTTGAAATATGCATCAAAAGCATTGTTTTTCATCCTAATTCCATCTCCTGTTTCTTGGTTTCCAAAGAGGAGTTGTGTCCTCGAAAAAGTTAATGATCCGGGCTTTTTATACATTTTATTACTATCATTTTTCTTATCTTTTTATGACACGCTAATTTCGAAGTTCTAGCAGTATAAACAATAAACTAGTACTTGATCAAAGATCGTGGGAATCTGAAGTTTTGTGTTTGGGAGACAAAAAACGCACGATGAAACACTTTTCTGTCATTTTTCAATTCTGGCATCATAACAGTGCTTTATGCTGTTGTTAGAGATCACAACGGTGGATAAGTAGACCATTGCTGTTTTTACATGTACGCTAAAATAGCATCCTGTTTTTGTCAAGATGGAGAACTAACGGTCAGTTGCAACACTTGGAATCTGTGGTTTGGTTATTGATCGAAGCACTCAAGTCCAAGTGTCCAACCACATTCTTATCCATAACCTCGTTGAGCGATTGTCAGCATCGATGAAATTATGAACAAAATTTTGTTGTTTCTTAGGAGTAATTGTTCGTAAAAGTTGAAATGTAGCAAGGTCTGATATCTACGATCTTACCATGGCAGCTTTGCCTTGTTTCTTGCTACACTTCTTGTTCCTCATTAGGGATCATCAACAGCACACAACTCGTTTTCTCCGGTAAGTAGAGTGGATTATCTTTCTTTTTTTCTTTTACCACGACAAGATGTCTAAGGTTCAACAAGTTTTCACTAAACAAGATATATTATCGTTCTACATAAGACTGGTGCACGTTCCTTTTTGTTTTTTTTTTTCTAATATTTCGTGGGAGTTTTTTGGGGGGGGGGGGGGGGGGGGGGGGGGAGGACGATACGAGCTGTGTTGAATTACTACATTCATTTTTCTTGGCATGGCAAGTATCTTTATAATCCTAGGCTTGAATGAGAGCATCAAGCATGAACATGCTCCTTTATTTCACAAATTTTCAACTTTTCTCCTTCCTCAAAAGCTAAAACTTTTGCAGTTGCACCACTTTGCCCAGTACCAAACTCTTTTTTTTTTTTTGTGGGTTCCTGTTTAACCTCTTGCAACAAAATCATCATTGCACGACATTATTGTTTACATAAATTTTCAAACTTTTAATTCTCGCAGCTAAGGTTTGCACGTCATGCAACAAATGCACTATTAATGGATTTTTAGGCTTTTTCAGTCACTTTATTTGGAAAGCGGCTACATTAACTTTTTGTTACTCAGAGGCAGCAGGTCCAGTGTGCATTAGACATCAGAGACTCATCCTCTTTGCGTCCATGCTGTGCATTTGCATGACTTCAAAAGCATTAAATACTTAAGATGAAAGAGATAGAAAATAATTTTGCCTAAAACTCAATGCTTGTCCTCATTTCAAGTTCTTCATTGAGCTTAATTAGACACTTGATGGGCTTTGAGTAATTGTACGTTGACATTGAAATTCTTGATTTTCTCTGTTAGAATTAGTGATTTGTGTAGGCCGAGAACTGCTGCTCTTTTGTTTGTTCCTGTGCATGTGATTTTAGACAAGTATCGTAAACCTAGAAATTGATGTTTTGCTGGTTTCTGAAGAAGATAAAATCCATTGATGGGGACTATCGATTGTTTTTAGCTATACTGCCAATGTAGATCCTAGCTAGGAGATTTTAATTTTGTTACATGGTGCACCGGCCATTGTTAATACGAACCTAGTAGATGAAGCTTCCTCGAAGTCAGAAGGTGTATTTTATTTTTGGCCCTTAATTAAAAATACTTCATCTCAGGCTCTTCTTGTTATTTATTATCATGCAGTGTACTACTACTACTACTAATTATTAATCACTAAATATGAATAGTGAATATAGCCTTGTTCAGGTATAGAATATATAATAAGATTTGACCCATCAGTATGACCTGACCTATCAGTATTGTGTGATGTATCACATAATACAGAGAGAGCATGCAATATTTTTTTCTTGTTTTTCAGAGTCTCATTTCTCTTCAGTTGCATTTCTAGTTTACTTCTCCTTTCAAGAAGACATTTCTTGTCTACTTCTGCTTTCAAGATGTCCTTTTTTTTATACATTTAACATAAAGTTTGCCATGACACATTTACAATTTAGGGTTTTCATCCAATTCACATATACTTTATAAAACAATTTGTACAAATTAAAACAAAGAAATGGAAGGTATAATGCAACAGTGTACGCCATACTCCTTTTAGTGGTACTGGCTTCGGACGTGTTTCTTTACGTAATATGGATAGCATTGCGCGTAAATGGATCCGTTGGAAAAGGGTTAATTTTTTTCTAAGTTCGTATTAAAACATGTCAATAGAAGCTATACTCAATCAAGGAGAAACAAGCAATCCAATTGAAAAAAAAAATTTAATTTCATCAGAGTTGATTAGTTGCAAGTCAAGCAAGGCGGAATACTCAATTAATCTATCATACACTTCTTGTCTATTTCTTGGAATACACAAGAAGCATACGTAAACACTTGGAGTCTTGGTCTGTTGAATGCTACATTAATGTTAGTTTAGAAGCCGAAAAAGTTTTCAATTATTTTGTCATGTTCTATCGTTGATTTTGAATGAAGTACTGAGTTGGCTATCGATAAAATCATTTGCCCTGTTTGATAATTTAATTCTATACTTAATATATTCAAATTTTAACATGTTTAGACGTGTTTGATAATAAAAAAAATTAAACATTTGAATTAATTTGTTGACACTAAATTTTTTCTAGCCAAAACTTGCTCTAAAAAATAAGTAATAAACTATTCAATTATTATTACTGAATTTAATATACACTCCAATATATTAAATTTAGTATTTAATAATTTAATTGATTCAGACTAGATTTTAGATTTTAATTTTTAGATTTTAATTTTATCAAACGCAACCTCAGACGGTATCTCGAAAAATTGTGTGTGCATATATATGTATACAGTAACAAAAACAATTGGAGAATTGGAAATGGGCAATGGGAACAAAACACCTACTATTAGAAAGTGGACCAAGAACTGCCAAATAGCTTCACGCAATTAACTTGATTAGGAAGAGCACGTCACTCTTGGTCAATAATATCTTAGCACTATTTCCCATACTTAAATAGTCTTTGCAGCTTTAAGAGAGTGGTTGGGCTCTCATTTCCACATTGGTGATTAACTTAGGAAATTCTGGCACAAAAATGGATGTTGTTTGAGAGAAAAAGGGCTTAAATTGGTTTTACCATCCTCTCTAAAAAAAAAAAAAAAATTGGTTTTATCATGTACAGTCACACGAAATAGATGATCATCAAAGGAAGAAAAGAAAAAAAAATGCTTTCAAATAAAAGCTGAGAGATAATTCCCTTAAGGAAAGTGTAAAAATGGCAAATAAATTCTGGTTTTTAATCTTACAGTCCAGTAAAACATTGAACATCGTGCAATTATCTGAGTTTGTATGATAAATGATATTTTCCTGGAGATTGGGCAAACAACCAATCCGTTGGGAATGGTTGAGTTGGATGGTAAAATGAGAAAGATTATAAATAAGAAACCTCTCATTTACTTTTTAAAAAATGTCAAATTCAAATTCATCAACCAGCAACATTAAAAAATAAATAGGAAAAAAAGAAAGTGGTTCGATATCTCAATGACATAAGTGAGATCTTATTGTAAAAATCTGCTTTTACAATCTGCAATGCTTTTATTTTGATCGTGTCCTTTCATTTATAACTTACCTAAAGAAATAATTTGTTCATAACTTTCTCCATTATTGGAACCTACTGTAGATGACAACGTTGTCTTTCTAAATAATCACCGATTGGGGATGAATAATCAGAAGAAACTGACAATATTCTTGAACAAAGCTTCACATCACAAGCACGTGTGAGGATATGTTTTGACGATTAATTATTAATTTTCAATGCAAAATTAAATTTAATTCGCTGCCGAAGGTAGCTATCAAATCCAGTGAGAGCAAATGGTATGAGAGCTAGAAAGGGATTTTATATTTTCTCTAGTCACTGAATAGTGAACGAATCAGTATAAAATCGCATCTGAAAATATGTACGTTTCTAAAGATGTAAAGACGTATCCTTTATTCGTCCACCAATAACATATTGCCATACCTTCTTCTTCTCAATTGCTTTAGATTTTACAAAATTTGATTATAAAAACTTATTATAGAGAATAATCAGAAAAAGCAAAAGCTACTTTTTGGATAATTATAGATTTTAACTTTTTTTTGTTATTAAAAAATATATAATCAAAATACAAAAACTATCAAGAACATCATAAAACTAATACTTATTGCTTATGTAGCTTGCCCCTTGTACCTTTTTTAAGAAGGTTCAGTTACAAACATGCTTACTTCCATTGTAGGTAATGTATTTGGAATGTACTATTAAATCTAAATTAGGTTTATCTGCTAAAAACTACGGTAAAGCTGCTTATGAATGTCTTTGCGGGGGACTTGATCATCTTACGTATGTGCAAAATGAGAGCCCTATGAGAACCATGAAAATTGGATTCGCGCTTATTCTTTAATAAAAAACATAATTACCTTAAGCACTTGATTCAACTATAATTTATTCTAGTATTAATACAAACAAAACCTTGAAATTCGTCAATCTAACCATTACTTGTAACTCCACTCAAAAATATTTTTGATGTGACAATGAAAATAATGAAGAATTGCACCACCTAGTATGTTTATAATAAAGATGATGTAATCCTTAGGCTAACTAACGCAACTAAGCATTAGACTAAATTGCTACAAGTTTTTAACCTATCAGAACAAATAATACTTTTACTAGAGAAAATCAAAATGGTCTTTGAATATATTTTCCATGTTCTAACAAATTTATTTGACTTTGAAGTCAAACCGACATGAAGATCCTATTCAATTTGGGTTAGAACTTTTACAATAATAAAACAAAACAGATAAAAAAAATAGGAAAAAGAGTCCCAATGGCCCTCCAACTCTTTCACAGGTAAAGTTTTAGCCCTTCAATAATTAACAATAAAGGTTTGGCCCTCGATCTAATAAAATAGCATATTCGTGGCATTTCTGTCAAATCCAGTAATTAAAATTAATAGAAAGTATCATCTCGTGAGATACGCGACCAAATATCAAGGGTATTATAGTCTCTGAATAGTTTACCAAGCACCTCCACCCCACCGACCCCTCCACCACCCCACCACCTGTGTCACCGCCACTGTTGCCGTTGCTCTTGCATCAGCAATGGGACTAATCCAGCAGCAAACACTCTCCTGTGGTTCTCAGGACATAGGAGGAGGCCGAATATCGTGACAAGTGTATTCTTCTTGCCACGATCTGTCATTTCCCTGAGGAGCTCCACTAGAGAAGGAATTGCATCTGGAATCTCCCCAATCAGTTGCTGGTATTCTTCAACTGAAGCAAGGTAAAAGAATGCACCCGCTGTATGCTGTCGAGCTTCCACTTTCAGTCCGCACTTCAAAACATCAAGTATCAAAATCAAACCTCCATTCTCAACAATTATTTTCCTGCTTTTGGAAAACTTTGAAAGATTTAATAGGGATGCCATGGCATTCTCTTATAGCGATGGATCGCATGAAAACAGAAGATTCAACAGAGGCGGGATTGCACCAGCTTCAACCAAACAAGACCAATTAAAAATGGTTGTTTTGGTGAGCAAACGAATCTCATAAAGCAGCTCTGTTCTGCTCTTGATTATTGCAACCCACAAGCCTGCCAACGAGAAAATGAGCGAGCAATCGCATGGCCTACTCAAATACTTTGCTACCCGCAACAACTGCCTTTGTAACATCATGGCTACGCCCAACTGAATCAGCAAAGTGGATGCCTTTTTCTAAGGAAAATCCCTTGATAAGCTGCTTCAGAGCTGAATTGGGCACAAAATATGTGCAGAGAAGCCTCTGGCCTGTCTTGGGACAGGTGCGGCTTCCAGCTCTGAACCTTTTCAGAATTGAAGACCATGTCGCCGACGCAAGCAGAAGGGAGCCTGTTGAGCCTACCCTTGATCCCCTTCACCGAAACGATGTAGAGGTTCTTTGCCCCATTGTTATCGATGCAGTTCACCGTTGCCGCCACCGGAAGACCCAGAGACATCCTGAACTTGTTCCTTGGGAAAGAGACCATAATGCCCTTGATATTTGGTTGCGCGTCGCACCAGATGATGCTTTCCGTCAATTTTAACTGCCGATTTGACAGAAGGGCCACAAATATGCTATTTTATTAGATCGAGGGCCAAATCTTTATTATTAATTATTGGAGGGCTAAAACTTTACCTAGGAAATAGTTGGAGCGCCATTGGGACTCTTTTCCCAAAAAAATATTACATTTAAAAACAGTAGTATGTCTGCCTATGTGTAGGGATGGCAACGGGGCGGGGTTGGGGCGGGGGACCCCTCCCCCGCCCCCCACCCCGTTGCCTATTAATTCCCCCCGACCCCCGCCTCCCACTCCCCCCGCCCAGCCCCGGCCCCGCTCCGCTTCCCCCGCGAGGTTAATAAAATTTTCCTCGGGGGGTTAATAAAATTTTATTATAGTTAAATTTTAATAAATAATTAAGTACTAAAATATAAACACATCATCAAGTTATTATTCATTGTAATTTTACAATTGAAACTCATAAAAACAATCAAACAAAAGTTATTTGAATACAATCCAACATGATGAAATAAATACAACTAAAATAGTCAAGTTTTCACTTTTGGTACAAATACAATCACTAATTCATTATTGTGTTTGTGCTTTTTTTTTAGAAAAAAATGTTATTCTATTAAGTGTAATTAGAAATTTAGTATAAATGTATTAGTAAATTTAGTATAACTAATTAATAAATTCTATTAATAGACATGTCTAATTATTCATATAATTGATAATATCAATTATATTACATACACTAATATACATTATATAATACATCTAACTAATAATATCATTATCATAAGTTTACAACTAATTAAATTACATATTATATATATTTATATATATATTTATTTATATATATATACTTTTTTTTTGCGGGTGGCGGGGCGGGGGTATACTCCCCCGCCCCCGCCCCGTTTCTAAACGGGGGGAAAAAATTCCCCCCCGCCCCGAGAGCCCCCCGCAGCGGCACCCGCCCTCATTGTCATCCCTACCTATGTGTTTGATGTGGGACCCATGAGTTTGGACGGCTATCAAAGTAACTTGGATTAACACAGCAAGAAAAAAATTGCGGGCAAAAGAAACAAAAGGTGCTTGATCACCAAAGGGCCATGTTTCTATTGAACTATATCCGGTATCAATTTAAATTGACAAGGAAATTGATCTACATAATAAAGGGTGCCAAATTCGAATTTCTATAAGTGTATGAAAAAAGGCAAGAAGTATTCTCACCTCTGATGAAATTAATCCCGTTTGAATTGCTATTTTTTAAAAATTTTATAGAAAAGTATACTGTAATGATTTAATATATATAACATAAAAAGACAATTGAAAAATGTGTTTGCTAAAAATGTTAAAATTTTTGGATAATTTCTTTTTGACCAACTACCCCCGGAAATTATTAAGTTTCAGTAGAGTTTATGCAAAATTCACAACAATTTGATGTTTTACTAGAGACTAACTAAATATTGAGTTTGTGATTTGTAAGTAGCGCATTCAGGTTTATTTTGGTACTTTTGTTTCGGATAGGTACTGTCTTTTGGTATAGCATACACATTACCATGAAAATTAGTTTTTGGAACAAAATGCCTGTTGTTAATCAAGAACTTGATGTGAAATATTGTCCATGCATGTGTGCTACTTATAGCCAATGGCTTTTGAGAAGCTAATGATGTTATGATATGCCACGATAGGAGTGTAAACGAGTCTAATCGAACCGAACACCTTACTATTTTAACTTGTTTGATTATTTTAACGAATTCAAAATTTTGTTTAAACTTTACTTGTTTATTTGTCTAATCGAATTTAAACGAGCATTTTATCGAATTTAAAAGTTATCGAACATAAAATGCATTCAAGTTTGAATTGACTCGTTGGCAAGCAAAACTCGAACGAATTCTTACCAAGTCGAGTTAAATTTGAATATCGAATAGATTAATTGATTTTTCAACCCTAACACTTGCCATGGAATGTCCATCAATTTGACTTTGGGCTATATAATCCAAATCCATATAATTAAGCCATTTGTAGAATTGTGGATAGTTTCCAACTTTTCAGCCCAATTCATGGGATTTGGTCAGCAACACAGTGCTCTTGTGTTTCATCATGATATAATTGATTAATTTACATAGAGGCAGCTTAGATATTTTTTTTTTAGTGGATTCATGATTGCTTTTGCGGCAATCAGTCTGCATTTTGAAGTCAACGGCCATTTCATAGGAAAGCAACAAAATGTCAGCCTCAGCAAATAGTGTCGGCGTGTGGTCCATGATCGTACCAGCAATGTTTCTTCTGTATCAAATTTGTGGGCCCAATTATTGGGCCTAGTAAGCCCAACCTGTAGACTACAATGACAGCATAGTGAATAAGGTGCATGAATTCAGCCTTTTTAGGGAGGTTATCGGAACCAGGAAATGACATTTTTTCTTTTTTTAAGGAAATGACATTAATGACATTGAACTCGAACAAATTACTCCCTGCATTTATTTGTTCCGGAGGTTTTCATTCGGCACCCGTTAAATGGGCTCCAGATATTATTTGTTTGTAAAATTTAGTTAATTTGAGAAAATATCTAAATACAAGATGTAATAATTTTCATCGTGTATATTCAAATGATAAGTTATATTTAGATATGCTAATGGATGTTCATTAGAAAATTACAACAAAAAAAAAGAGTTCATCATGTATTTAGTCTATTAAGTAGATTTTTTTATAGATTGATTTTCTGAACCCTCAACCTAGGAATACCGTTTTAGTACACATATTTTTCTTCTCTCATGCATGCGCTGACGTTTGTTTTCTATTCAATTTGTAGATTTTCTCGAGTTGAAATGACTTTTTTATCATACCGACTTTTGGTCCTTTATTTAATTAGTGCTCATCAAATACCAGTTAGACAAATTGATAAGTGAATTCTAAATGTGATAACTTATTCATAAAAAATTAGATCCAATAAGGACTTAAGGTCACTTTTTTTCTTTTTCTTTTTTTTTTATTTGCCTTCTTCCTCAAAAATAGATCTACCGCTGCATCTATCCATCATGCCAGACCATACCCGATTCAAAACCATACCAAACTGTGAAGAGCAGAGATCCAAACTAGGGAAGGGTGGGTTGTATACTTGTTCAAAGTGTAGGGTAGAGGGGGAGAAAATTCTCAGCATCGCAAGCCTGACCTGACACACAAATCAGTATTCAATGGCACCCATACATACAAGGCCAGCTAAATTTCATAGTAGGAAGAAAAGGGGACACGCATGAATCAAAGAAAGTGTGCCACTCATTGTTGATTGTACTGCATTGTGATCTTGACTTTCCCAACCTTAGGCCTTGTTTGGATTGCTTGTTTCCGTCGGAAAATATTGTCGTTTTCCGTGATCACATTTCCCTATCGTCTTTTTCCCTCACATATATCAAATCGCTACAGTAATTTTTCCATGAAAAATGACGGAAAATGCAATCCAAACACAACCTTAGTCATGTTCATTGTCAACACAAAATTATGATCTTGTAGCATCTTCAGGTTGCCATATTTTGCCATAAACACTTGTCGATCCCACTTTGCCGTCGTTTCGAGAGGGGTGACGCGGTCGTGGTGCCGGCCCTACCCCGTTTTGATTTTGAACATTTGTCTTGGAGGCTTAAGAAATTGGAGGAATTCAAGGAACCACTTTTCAGTCAATTGATTCATAACGGGATGAATGAATCAGTGACCGACACTCAATTTTTGGATAATTATAGTTGATTGATTCCAAGACGTAATTGAAATTTTAATTAATTAGTTATGTCTTAGATAGACACAAACACTACCAATATATCAATCAATCAATAATCGCTGATAAGAATTTTCTGTGGTCTCTCTCTCGTGAATTTTGCTTTATTTTATTTTTCTGATAGAGTCTCTTTCAAAAAAAATTTTAGTGAGAATTTTGTTTTCTTGAGAGTTTCTAGTGAGAATTTTCCAAGTTTCGATTTGTGTTTTTTTTTCTTATTTTGTTGTTAAATCTGAATTCATTTGAGACCTTATTATTAGATCTAGTATTTTTTTGAGTCTTGGATCTATCTCTACGCATCTCATCCTTATTATTGGAGTTTAAAGCCGTGTTGATTAGCAGATCTAACATTTGTAACATGCACAGAATGGAGTTGCAACAATTTATCTCATTGAAAAGTAATTTAAAATTTTCTTTATTTTTCATATTTGTTCAAATTTTTCTAGATCTATTGTATCTCTTAAATTACATATATACTTATTTAATCTGCCATTTAAACGGTGATATAAATCAAATTGTATTGGACGAATTTCAACGATCCATGTTATACTCATAACCAACAACAGCTGCATCAATTTTAATATGTGATTAGAAAAGGGGGATGAAAGAGATGGTTCATGTGAAATTGAAGGATTGATAGTTCTAAACTTCAATGGTTTATTTGTCAAGACAAGATTTGAGATAGTTTTCTCCATTTGACATTTACAAGTATAGGAAACAGAAATATATAATAGTTTATTAATTAAAGGTTTTATTGGTTAATTTATTTTAAAACCCTAGAAACTTCCAAGAAACTGACCCAAAAAATTGTCGGGACTTAAGGAATTCTATGAGTTGTAAACTCTTGGTAGAAAGAACACATTTGAATTGTAGGTTTTGACAAGTGACAAGTAATACATTAATTAGCCAAGCCAAATACTACTGGCATGACAAATCGGTTCGTGCGATCGAGTTTTAATTCCAAAAGTAACTGAATTTTAGTTTGGCACGCACTGGAAAGTAGGGGTGGCAATTCGGGTCCAAATCAGGTTGGCGGGTCGGGTTCGGGTCAACCCGTCAGAAAATCTGTTGACCCGAACCCGACCCGCCAACCCGTGACGGGTCAGGTATGCTGACCCGAACCCGAAAATTTCAGGTTGACAGGTTGGCGGGTCGACCCGAAATGACCCGAAACTTAATTTTAATTTATTAATTTATCACTGTAATTTCTAATAAAATCAATTTCTCACAAAACTAATTACATAATCAAGTAATAAAAATTTAAATAAATAATTCCAAACCAAATCTAAAATAAATTAAACACCGTAAAAGTATTTTATCCCAAACAAAATATAAAATAAATTAAAACAGTATAAAAGTAAAAAATAATATAATATATTATTTGTCCAAATATAATAATTTCAACTTCACACAAATTAAATAAATTCATTTAGGATTAAGTAATTAATGCCTTTGAAAAAAAGAATAACTTAGTTTAGTTAGATAAAATTATTTTTATGTTTATTAAATTATTTTTAATTCGTAAACGGGTCATATCGGGTCATATCAGGTCACCACGGGTTGACCCGAAATCGACCTGTTTTCTTTTCGGGTTCATCGGGTCCAACCCGATTCTGACCCGAATTCCCGAAACCTCAACCCAAACCCATTAATTTCGTGTTAGATTCGTGTCGTGTTTTCAGGTCGTGTCGAAAATTGCCACCCCTAGTGGAAAGCGTCATAATCGTAGTTTAATTCTTTTAAATGCATGGTTTTGGTTGGCTGTTTAGGACGGAAAAGACATTTGCTTCATGATTTGGTTTAAGAAATCGTGAACTTAGCACCTTCAATTTGAAAACCCTTCTTTAAATTTCTCTCTATTTTCTTTTTCTTTCCCCTTTTTTTTTTCTCTCTTTCTTGTTTAGATAAGAAGCAAGAATAGTATGCATAAATGCCAATAGAGTTTTTTGGATTTAGCAAGAATGACGTGAAAACTAAGGCCTCGTTATTTCATATTTTGGACATACCACCACCAGCTTAACTATTTCCTGGTTTTGGTTTTGAGGAAGGGATATTTTTAGATTCCAATTTAAGACCTAGCTAGTCTGAGAGTTTAAAAGAGAAAAGAAAAAAAAAGTTAAAATTATGGGAGCAAAAGAAAGGAAAATACAGTCAATGATTTTGTTTATGGAGTTTTGAGATCTTAGCATCACGAAAACCTTTTTCTCTCCATTTCTCTTCAATAATGAGCTTTTCTTTTTTAATGAAGTTCGGACACACGAATATAAATTCGATAGTTGATAGTGGTCATATAATATAAACTCAAATGTACATAGAATACAAAAGAAAGTAAAATGAAGATTTGTATACAATTTTTTTTTAACAACAACGACATAAATAATAAATTTCCAAGGAATTGCCCCAAATTTTCTTTTTTTTTTAAAAAAAAAAAATTAGATAAAAGCATAATTTCATTACAATGTTTGCTCTGCTAGTAGAAAAAACACGAAATATGACACAAATACATACATGTCTAAAAATCAATGAATATAATAGATCAGAAGTAACAGTCAAACCAAAAAAGACATGATGAACTTAATTAACACAACATCTTCTTTTCCTGCCTAAACTTCCAATGTAGCCTGATTGAATTGGCTGAAACCCTTAATGATTCGGTAATGTAAAGTTGTTTTCAGTATGATATTCTATACATGTTTTCATCAAAATCTTAGAGAGACCACATATTCATCGATCCGTCCAAGTTCATGAACTTATCCCTCCTTTTTTATAAAGTCCACCCACCGCCAAGCTTGTGCTATCCATTGATTCCATGAATTTTCACGCAGACTCATTGCTTCGATTCCCTTCCAGTCCACTATTGATGATTAGCATGCAAATCATATCGTACACTAGTTGTGGCAAACTCGTGAAGGACAACCTCTTTAGTCTTTAGATTCATAGCCCCTTTCCCTTCGTGGCTTCATGATCATCTTGGTCACATTTTCGGGCATTCTGGTAAAGCTACACCATCACTAGCCCAGCCATCTCTGCCAGTTTACAGGTCTCATTTCTCAAGTGTTTTATCATTCATTTTTGACTAATTTAATGCTTTGTGCCACGTTTTCTTTAAACTCAAGAAGGAGATAAGCCCATTACTTTGTGGGTTGGTGTTGTGTGTTAATATACATACAAGTCCAAGAAACTGAGTACTCTGCTGATATGAAATGTAGAGAATACCAAGAAGTGGTTATTATAATTTATCGAAAAATGATTCCTCGAAAAAGAATGGTTTAGAAATCTAATACTACTGCTCGCGCTTGTGATATGTGGCTAGCTAATCAAGATTTGATGCTGGTTTTAGAGTCAAGGCTGTAGATAAACGATAAGTATGATAAACCAAATGTTGACAGCTAGAAGGGAAAAAGATGATTATGGAAAAACGAGCTCTCATGGGATAAGGAGCAAGTAGGATATGTATAGTATTACCATATGATCACGACAAACTAACATAGACTAGAATTGCTCCTTGGTTGCTAGGTTTTGTGCCGCCCACTAATATTACTCATAATTATCTTCACCCAAAAGCCCGAAACCACCTCGTAATTGAGGGTTTGTCTCCAATTTAACAGCACAAGGTGATCATTCTACTCTATCACATGTCTTTTCTTTCTTCAGGTAACATCATTGAGCTCAAGGGTCCAACTTCATTTGTTCAGAGACAAATGCTACCTCTGTGGTTGGTTGATTTAATTGGAAGATGGTGATCTCCAAATGGGAATTTTCATCCTCCCCATCAATTATCCTCAATGATGCTATAGAATTGTTGTGATTGGGACTCCCAACAGTGAGTCCAACAACCTGAGTCAAAAACTGTGGGTTGCGTTGCAACAAGCCCAACCAGGAAAATCTGAAAACCACAAGTGGATTTGTAATGGATTCTGCTTAACGTAGTAACTACTCAATTAGTATGTATGTATCTGTCATAATTGACTATTGATCATGTATATGTATATGTAAAATTACTAATGAATTTGGTTTGTATGTATCGCCCGTTTGTTGTTTTTGACTTTTGCCCAACTAAAAGTACTTGAGCTGTTCAATAGCATCTCATGAAGTGTTTGTTCTCGATTGATTATTTTAACTAATCATGGAATCAATTTTTGTGAAGTTTTCAATTGCTTTTTTATTATAGATTTTTTAATGATCAAAAAATTAAAATTATAAATTTTGATTTTAGATAATCATTTTTGTAATATTTTTTGATTACTTTTGTGTTTTGATTATAGATTTTTTTAATGACAAACTCAAAAAGCAACTTTTACTGATTTTGATTATTCTCTATAAGGCATGTTCTCAACTGATTCTAATTTTGTAAAAAACTGATTTATAAAATTGATTCTTAAAATTAGATTTGTCAAATTAACTCATGTGTTCTTGTTTATCAGATGGAATCCTCTGTCCATTATATCTGTCCACTTTTCTGTCCAATACAAAATTACTATGTAGTTCCACTTATTAATACTGCTGATGTGGCACATAACATTGAATGCATATTTAGGGAGTGTTTAGTAAATGGGTTTCAAATTCGATTTTAGCATGAACGGCCTGCTTTCTGAATCAACATGACTGCACGTAACTACAACTCTGACAAACTCAAGGATTTCATCCTCAAATGCTTGTCTAATCTCATCTGAATCAAGCCGCGTGGAATTCCAAAATAGAAGACTATGGGTACAATTAGTTATAAACAAACATCATTTATGGGTATTATTGAATTTGAAACCTATTTATCAAACACCTCCTAAATATGCATTTAATGTTATGTGCCACATCAACAATATTAGTAAATGAAACTACGTAGTTTTGCATTGGATAGGAAAATGGACAGGGGATCCCGTCTTAAAGAGTAATCTAATCTTTAGGTAATTTAGTAATTATGTTGAAATTTAAAGGCTAATTTAATCTACATGAAAAAGTGAAGCACTCCAAAACCTACTTCTGTTTTTCATCCGTTTTGGGTTCAAAAAATCTAAAATAGGTTGAGAACACAACAAAATAGCTTTTCGAAAATCAAAAGTTAAAATCAGGCTTTCAAAAATTAGTTGAGAAGAGACTCATAATCAATTTCTATAATCATATTTTGTAAAATCTAAAACAACTGAGAACAAGGCCGCAATCTTCATCTATAATAATACACTTTTCTCTAACTTGCAAGTGAATATAAAATAAATTCATAGTGCATTTCGTGTTCCTTGATCTCTTCTGGTCTTTCTCGGTTTAAGAATTCTTCCATTGACCATTTTTCCTCCCAATTTTTTGCATTCTAACACAAAATTGACTTGAGGGCCTTAAAGCCTTTCAAAGCTCATAAAACAGTATGCACTTTGGACTATAAAAGCTTCGTATATATCACGAAAGGTGCTATCACATCTTTCAAACCCTGTGAAAGTATTTCTAGTGAATAGGAGGCTACCATCCCCTAGCCCTTGACGGCAAATTCTCTATTAAATTTTGTGGGAGGAGTAGTTGTATCATGGATGTGTCCAGGGACCAGGCTAATTTGTAGGTGGAGAAGGTTCATGAATTTGACACAAATGCATCATTCACTCTTTTTTGTGCAGATTAAGCAATTGCAGCAGAAGCAACGCAGCATAACGGTTGATATTTGGAAACATATGCAATGCATTTATTGCCGGGTTCAATAACTCCAAACCTTTTCCTGAAAAATTCGATGTAGATTTTTGATGATACGTGACAGAGATAGCTGGAGGTTGTTCAATGTGGCTGGATCACGTTACTTGTACAATTAATTTCCTTCCTTTGTAAGCCTAAAAAACGTAATACGTACTAAAGGCAATACCTTGTATTTGCTACTCCACCCGATCAAACGTACTATTATTGTTTTTGCCAACAGAAAAATGAGAGATTTAGACCCTTCCATTCATGTTATCTGTCCTTGCCGCTGCCTGCCTCTCAACATGACGTACAGCTGTCTGTAGAAAAATTGTTTTGATCCGGTTAAGATTATATACCAACTGAAATACTAGTGCTGTGTTGCAATAGATGCAAAAATTAGCTTCATTCGGATTGAAGATTATTTAGCTACAAAAAAAATTTCACGTTTTTCGTCTGCACATTTTTTAATTTTCATTTTATCTTATCTTATGCATGTCAAACCGCTATCTTTTTGCTTCACGTACGTCAAATCGTTATGATGTATTTTTCTACAAAACTTCAGAAAACAGCAATCGAAAAAATAGTAAAACTATTTTCACAATAAACTCAACAATATCTCAAGTCAAATGCCAATTTCTTCTGTCCCCCCCCCCCTCTAATCATCTTAGTTATCAGAAACTTCAGCATGGAATGGTAAACCGCAACCTACACAATTGACCTAAAAGTCAGTGTCCAATCATAAGGTCTTGTCTAAGCCAACGAGACCTTTATGCAACTATGTGCATGTACTGTGAAAAGAATATGCTTTACATTTCCATTCACTTACCCAAGTAATTGTAATTACTCCCTGGTGGAGCCTTTTCTACTAAATTACTTTTGCTAAACCAGTTGCAGTAGTTTTGGTTTTTTTTTTTTTAAAATACAAAATATTAGGGAAAGATTAACTAGGTTCCAACCATAAATACATAAAAATATGGGGGGATTATGCATTTCTTTGTCGTCTGCTGCAAATAAATTGTTCCTAGCGGTTGCCGCAGCAAAGAAATTAAGAATATGGAAATGACTTTTTCCCTTTATTATTTTCTGGAAACCCCCAGTCAAAGGCAATAATGTCCTAATTGACATTATGCTGTGGAGTAATTAATTGGGAAGACAATTACATAGTAATACGAATGCATACTCCCAATAATGTAGTATGTTTTAGATATAGGACCTTGGACCGAATCTATTTCGGTCTGTATTTTTAGAACAATTATATATCAATTCTGGGACAGCCCGACAATCAGTAGATAATGTTATATCTTGTCCTGACCTTTTGAGGAATTGCTGAATGGCCTCACTACTATTTTCAGTAGTTGGAAGATCTAGTGTTATTGAACGATTAACTTCTCAGCCTGATGCAATATTATTATTTCAATTTTAGTTGTACTTTGCTAGATTTTTGTCACAAATCAGCATTTGCGTACACGGGTCTATTTGTACCCACAACCTTTCTTTCTTTTTTGGGAAACCACACTTGCCAATCCTTTTCCCTCAATTCTTCTTGGAAATTAACTGGCTTAGCGAGGAGCTTTGCCAAATGAACATTTACTGCTACTATTGATGATCCCCCTTTACCATTAGGGGTATAGACAAGTCTAATCAAACCAACATTTTGGTGTTCAAGTGTGTTTTATTATTTTAACGAATTTAAAATTTTATTCAAACTTAACTTGTTTATTTGTCGAATCGATTTTGAATAAGTTTTTTTTTTTATTTATTGAACTTGAATGTTTTATGAAACATAAAATAGTATTCAAGTTTGACTAGTTGATAAACCTCTTACCAATTCGAGTTCAGTTTGACTGTCGAGTAATTTGGTTCATCTTGTACTCCTACTTACCATCTCATTACGGTGTTAACAGTTATAATAGCAATTAATTCAATCAATGCATGTGTAGCCCGCATAACAAATTATTATCTAAATTAATCGTAAGACCGCTATTCCTTCCATCAAATGACCCCATATGAATATGATGGTAACGGTTCAAGATCTTTTCTCCTTGTTCTGTTCTCTAATGGAAACGAGAAAATAGATGGGAGGTTTTCGGGACCCAAGCAAGCCTGTTGAACTCTTTTCTTTTCATGGAAAGGACCGAACTAATTTAGGTAAATTTCCCCTTAGTCCATCTATCCAGCTTGGACCACATGCTATATTTCCTTCTACTTCCTTTCTTTGATCCGTGCCCTTGTCTAACCTTGAAGGTATCAAGAGTGGAAGAATTTTGTTTGCTACTCTTTCCTAGAATAACGGTTCAAGGTTAAAATGGTTAATTAGGGTAAATTATACCAACCTCCTCTCTCATTTATTTGAAAACTAAAGGCCTTCCTTCTTCATTTAATAATTAAATAAATGAAACCACCGTCCTAATTTGTTAGAGCAAATCGGAAAGCTTTCCCACGGTTGGCTTTTTAAACGTTGTTAATTGACATCTCACAAGTATCTCCGTATGTTTCCTAAAATGCCTTTTAGTGAGAGTAAGACAGTAATTACTAGCATTTTATCTATACCAAAATTTGTTATTAGCCATTGCATTTAATCTTAAATATAGAGTGAGATTAGACTAAAACCCCATAAATTTAAGTTATGGCTTTCCGTAGGTTAATGGAACAAGTATAGGGGTGCGTTTGATAAAATTGAAATTTGAATCAATTAAGTTGTTGAATTGTTAAGTATTAAATCTAATACATTTGAGTGCATATCACATTCAGTGATAAGTACCTAGCTTATCACTTAATTTCGAGAGCAAGTTTTGTCTAGAAAATTCAGTGCCATTTAATTAATTTAGATGTTCAATTTTTTGTTGTCAAACTATATGAATATATTAAGATCTGAATCCATTAAATTTAAGGGTTAAACTAGGTTATCAAACATGACCCAAAGCTAACTTACCTAGGCCGGCTCCTTCTAAATAATAAATATTATTCGTTTTACAAAAAAGTGGTGCTAGAATAACCATAAGAAATCAATTGTTCTATTTAGTTAGTTAGAGAGAAGCTTTTTCTAAGTTCATTTCACTTTTGAATTGTATTTTGGCCGTGATAATTACTATTAGAGAAAATGTCTCGCATTTGGCCGTGCATTTTCAAGATAATAATCAACGATGATTCAAGTCAAATTCTATAATGTGTCACAAGAGAATAAAATGCATGGATTTTTAGGAAAAATAAAAACAGGAAACATCACAAAGACCCACAAAAAAAAAAAGAAAGAAAATAATTAACAAGAGTTGAAATAAAGAGAAAGTTAAAATCAAGGGTTAACTTATCCTTATGCACATTTCAATAACCACGGCGTATGGAGCGAGCACACATGAAGGGGACGTTTTTATTATTGAAGGGAGGTCCTCGCTTTCCTAAAAATCAAAAGGGCGGTTAGAAATTTTCTTTTGCACCACACCCTAGTCTAAAGTTTTGTAAAAAGCATAAAAGCTTTCTACAAAAACCATGATATGAACTTTTAGATCTTTTTATTTGTTAGATGGAATATAGTGCAATTGCAGTGCAGTATAATCGATTGAATAAAAAAAATGGTATAATGCATTGTCAAATCAGAGAAAAATCAGAAGAGCTTTCGATCTTGACTTAGAATAAACGCATTATTATGATTTTAGCATAATAAAGAAAAGAAACATCGCCAAATTTATCTCATTTTATTTGTGACTTTCAAAGGAACAGTTTAGAATGAAATTTGTTAAATCACATTGAAGAAATGTGTAGGATCGCCATTTTCTAAAATATAAATCAATTAAAGGAGGGAACAAATTGACCAGGTTGTAAAACATCAACAAAAAATGAATCATTTAGGCGGAGGAAATTCGCACGCTCTTTAGTCCGTAGCCGGTGGCGGGTTACCAATCTCCCTCATATGATACACGTGCGATATCGCTACGCGCTTACCCATGAGCGTAGTGTTTTCTTCGACCTGACCACGTGGCTGGTTATAAATCCACTTAGATAACCTTCAAGAATGGTTAATTGCTCCAACGCTCCCAATCTTTTGCAGATTGTTACAAAAGTTGCTTGGAATTTATCCGCTTTTAATAAACGGAGGTGATACGTAGAAAAAAATTATGGAAACAGAATTACTTGCATCAAGGCAAAGAAAATTTTTAGGTGGATGTGGTCATCTTATACGTAATGCATATAATTTTTGAACAGCAAGTAATAAGTAATTATTGAACCGTAGGCAATAAGTTCAACCCATAAAGATATTAAAGTAGATTAAAATATAATCTTGTGAATGACTTGTCAATGATTACGATGTTTAAAAATTTGTAAATGCTTTATATATATCCTTGTAGCATTTGATTTTGCTACCTCAAGATTTTAAAAATCCTTTTATATCATTTTAATATATTAAAAAATTTCACATATACCCCTGCAAATATTATGCTTCATCCTCCAGTTTTTTTTTTTTTTTAAGAATATAAGAATGCCCCTTAAGTATACATCTTCATATATCTCTCTCCCCAAGTCACAAGGTCTAGTTATGCCAATGCTTCTAGTATGGTTTATAACATACCTAATCTGTTTTACAAATAGAATATCCTCAAAGTTTCTTGGAATATTATGTTGTAATTAACCAGTAAGTCAAGAATTGATGAAACATATATTATAATTATATGGAATAACTCATTTATATGCTAATTCATAAGGCCAAATGGGCATCTAATTTAATTAAGAATACAATAAACAATTTGCTCAACTGATTAACCAAATTATGAAGAAATTTGCTCAATCATACTTGCTAGATTGTTAAATTCGTAAAAACATTAAGTGCATGGAAAAATAGGAATCACACTAATTCCAACTATGGGATCGAGAAAGATATCAAAAAATGTAACAAAAAGTTTAAATAAGAAAAAAGTAGCAAGATAGTGAATAATATCCTTATAATTTATTAGGGCAACAAATAAGTATTGCTCGCTACTCACTTGAATTAATAAGAATGGAGATATAAGAATAACGATAATGATAGGTTACTTTGACAAATAGAGATTAAATAGGCATAAAAGTGTCATCCTTCCTTCTCAACAATATATAACATGTGTAATAAGGTTAGTTTATATATATGATGTGCTATTAGAAAGTCAACACTTTCCACTCACAACAAAAATCTTATTTTGCTTCAATTCACATTTAAGTGCTTTGTCTAAAAAAAAAAAAAAGTGCTTTGTCTATGTCACCTATTTGTTTATGGTACCTTATCTCACAAATGAAAACCAATCGTGGTTTTATTTTAAATGTTATAAGATGAAAAAATTAGGTCACAAAAATTTGTTGTTTTTTTAAATAGACATGAAAGCAAACAAAATAAGATTATCTTCACCAATGTATTAAAATCATTAATATTGCGTAGAACTCCACGTAAATATTTAGACAAACATTGACGGGAGGAAAATTAGAAACAAAAACAAATCCTCATATAACATAATTAATGATTATTTCAGTTTTAGGGATGATATAAATCAAAAGTTTCCTTCTTTTGCAAGGTCATTAAATTGGGAGGAAAATTAGAAAGAAAAACAAATCCTCATATAACATAATAAGGATTATTTGAGTTTTAGGGCTGATATAAATCACAAGTTTCCTTCTTTTGCAAGGTCGTTAAACTTGCAAACTAGTAGATCTAGTTCCCTTATTCTATTTTAGATATAACTAGTGGAAGTAAAAGGCGCAAATCCATTTTAAGCTTTCTAGAACTTCAAAAGCCGAAACCATCCCCTTCAATGAAAAACTCCATGAACCAATTTGCGCAGTTTCTCAAAATACTAGGACCTAACTGCCTCATTCTGCGAAAGGTGGAGGGGGTACACACAATTTTCCCTTCAAGAGGAAACGTACAATGAATGAATAGTGAGAAAACGAGTAAATAAGGTACTCTACAGCTCCACAGAGAAATCAATACAAAAATTAAATAAAACAGTTATGAAATCCTTAATAATAGTAATACTACTTGTACTACTTTATTGGGAGTATGAAGCAGACGTTTGGAAGCAAAAGTGCGTCTAGGTTCTCTTCATGTACTGCAGTCTGGGTCCCATTATCCCCCCTCTTCCTTCGTTTTCTTTGCTTAAAATCCCACAACTCTCCCCAAAAATCCCCACCTCACTAGATTTCCTTCTTACCAAACAAGCGGCGCAAACAAACCATTTTCTCCGCTTGCACAAAACAGAAAGAAACTTCTGTTTTTGAAACTTGAGCTGAAAACACACAGTTCACATACAAAAAAAAAAAAAACGCAATGAGGGCCCTCAGCTTCGCCGAGAAATTTCTCTGTTGAAGGGCGAGTCTGTGTGTTATTCGTGTCTGGTGGAGCATGAAAGAATTCTGAGTGGGAAAAAAGGTGGAAGGAAAACCCGGTTTTGTCCCTCGGGAAACTAGCAATGAATCAGCCGTTACACACAGTGGAGGTGTGAGGCCATTTGGAGGGTCTGAAAAAGGGAAAAACTTTGAAACAAAACCGGGTTTTTTTTCTTGCGGTCTTTTCATCTGTGGATCATTGGGTTTAATGGGTTTCGGCTGTTTTCTTTGAATAGCGGTGATGAAACCAATGCAGGCTGAAAATTTTTCAGTTCAGTTGCAGTTTCTGGAAAAAAGTTGAACTGCCAAAACATTTGGAGCTTTATCTGAGTTCATATGCTTTTGCATGTGATTAAGAGATAAGATCTGATAGTTATTTTGGCTTGGATTGTCATGGGTATTATTCTCAAGAAAACATGTGAGATGTTCAGATAAAGGTAAATTTTCCAACTCTGCCTGCATTTCTTTCTGGGAATTTTATTTTCTATAGGTCAATGCTTATATTGGTTCATTCCCTTGTGGATTTGTTTTTCTACGTTTACTTATTTACTGGCTTTAATTTTTATCACAGAAGTTCAAATTTTTAAGGGTCAAATTGTGGCTGCATTTCTGGATTGCTTAAAAGAGATGTTTTTCTGGGCCAAGATTTGTTTTGATAACGTCTTGTTAATGGATTTTTTGTTTTTATTTAAAAAAAAAAGAAGTTTCAGGGTGAAGCTCATATTCGTTTAAATTAGTTTCTGTTATATTCTTCTTCTAGTTTTCATATCACCAGTTAATAATTTGCCTGCATTTTCTACTTCATTCTTTTAGTTTTTTCATATTCTTTTTTAATTTCTTGAAAGAGATGTACATGGGCCTTGATTGATTTCTTTCAGTTTCTTGTTAATAGGTTTTGTCTGTTGTTGCAATATAAATTCACTCTTTACCTATTAGTTGGCTTTCTAGATGGTTATGTGCCCCATTTAGTAATTTTACTGTGGCTTCTTGTTCTTGGTGTTTTTGGCTACTGTATTAGTTGTTTTATGGTATATTTTCTTTCCTTTAGTGATAGAGGATGATATCCTTGAATTGTTTTAAAGCTCAGATTCACATATATTTGAGAATCCTCAGTTAAAGAATTCTATTGAAGATACAATTAGAATTAATAAGAGGATTTGGTTACTTCTTGATCTGTTTGGCTCAGCTAAATTTTTGCAATGACCTTGATTATACAAATTTTGGTATAGAAATATTGAGGTGCATGCACCTACGTTCTTCTTGCTTTCTTTTGCCATTTTTTTAATTTGGTTGCTAAAGCTAACAGTGATGTGTTTCCAATAATTTATCGGCAAGTGGCTTCTACAGTACTTTTGTAGATTTTTATTTTCTTGAGAAATTTTATGAATTAGAAATGGATGTAAGAAGGTTGATTTTGTATGTCTTTAACTGAACTAATTAATTTTCTGTTTATAAATTCAGAAACACCAGTGTGAACACGTGTATACCTTTGATGGATTGATGAATAAATTGATTGGATGAAATGTTTAGGAGATTAGCATCTGGGCTGTTGATCTCATCACTTCTGATATCTCTCTCAGCTGCTGATAATGGATTTTCCAATTGTAACTGTGACGAGGGGGGATTTTGGAGTACTGAGAACATTTTGGATATTCAGAAAGTCAGTGATTTTTTAATTGCAGTGGCCTACTTTTCTATTCCAATTGAGATCCTGTACTTTGTTAGCTGCACTAATGTCCCATTTAAGTTGGTGCTTCTTGAATTTGTTGCCTTCATCGTCCTGTGTGGGATGACTCATTTGCTCAATGGATGGACTTATGGCCCACACCCTTTCCAACTTATGCTTGCACTCACCATCTTTAAAACGCTCACAGCTCTGGTCTCAGTAGCTACTGCTATAACTCTAATCTCAATTATTCCCTTTCTGCTCAAAATCAAAGTCAGAGAAATCTTGTTGAGGAGAAAGACCTGGGATCTTGGTCGGCAAGTAGGAATGATAAAGAAGCAGAAAGAAGCTGGCCTGCATGTTCGGATGCTCACCCAAGAGATTCGCAAATCACTTGATCGGCATACAATATTAGACACAACTTTAGTTGAGCTTTCTAAGACACTGGATTTAGAAAATTGTGCTATCTGGATGCCTAATGATAATAAAACAGAAATGAATCTGATTCATGAGTCGATAAGGAGGAATTCTTCAGACATGAATGAGTTATGTATTCCAACCAGTGACCCTGATGTAAGAGAGATTAAAGGAAGTGATGGTGTGAAGATTCTTGAGTCTGACTCACCGCTTGCTGTTGCAAGCAGCGGAGGGAATGGTGAACCAGGAGCTGTTGCTGCAATCAGGATGCCAATGCTTAGAGTTTCCAATTTTAAGGGTGGCACTCCGGAGATGGTTCCTGCATGTTATGCAATTCTGGTTTTAGTTCTTCCTGGCAGTCAGGGCAGATCTTGGTCCATTCAGGAACTCGAGATAGTAAAGGTGGTTGCTGATCAGGTTGCGGTGGCTATTTCCCATGCTGCAGTGCTTGAAGAGTCTCAGCACATGAGAGAAAAGTTGGAGGAGCAAAACCGAGCATTGCAACAAGCAAAACAGGATGCTTTGTTGGCAAGCCAAACAAGGAATGCATTTCAGATGGTAATGAGCAGTGGACTGAGAAGACCAATGCACTCAATTTTAGGCTTACTCTCCATGATGCAAGAAGAGAACCTCAGTTCTGAGCAACAACTTTTGGTTGATGCTATGGTCAAGACGAGCAATGTGCTTTCAACCTTGATAAATGATGTGATGGATACTTCAACAAAAGACAATGGGAGATTCCCACTTGAGACAAAGTCTTTTTCACTTCATGCAATGATAAAAGTAGCTGCTTGTCTAGCCAAATGCCTATGCATGTACAAAGGTTTCAATTTTGCCATGGAAGTTGATAAATCCTTGCCTAATCATGTGATGGGGGATGAGAGAAGGGTTTTTCAGGTAATCTTCCACATGGTTGGGAGTCTTTTAAACAGCAGCAATGGAGGAGGTTGTCTGGTCTTTCGAGTTCTCTCAGCTAGTGGGAGTCAGGCAAGAAATCAAGGATGGGGACCTTGGAGATCAAGCTCATCTGATGGGTATACTTACATTAAATTTGATGTTGGGATATGCAAAGATGATTCAGATTTTGAGAGCATGCCTTCAACGGTATCACCGGGCCGTCAGAGATACAACAGTGGTATACCTGAGGAAGGCTTGAGTTTCAGTGTATGCAGAAAGCTAGTTCAGGTATGTTTTCAGCATTAGTGGGCAATGGCAGTATATGAGGAGCGTTCTGGTTGTAATTGGTCATAAGATCCTCACAAGTTATTCTTAGCTTTTCTCTCTCAAATTG
This sequence comes from Coffea arabica, assembly GCF_036785885.1. Classification (NCBI taxonomy): domain Eukaryota; kingdom Viridiplantae; phylum Streptophyta; class Magnoliopsida; order Gentianales; family Rubiaceae; genus Coffea; species Coffea arabica. The sequence continues at coordinate 4,413,725 of NC_092315.1, forward strand.
CTATATATTCATCTTCATCAACCTTCCACAAATGCTACCAGTTTCTGAATTGGTTTCTGCTTTTAAGAAATTCTATTTAAAATAGATATCAGTGCAAGCTCCTAGTTCACAGACACAATATTGCTGAGAAGCAACTTTTCTTTAGTGAAATTATTTGTGGTTTTCTCTTTTCTTTCTTCATTCTTTTTTTTTTTTTGGGGGGGGGGGGGGTGTTGGGGAGGGTGTGGTCTGTGGGTAGAGATGTGTCTTAAGCTAATCTTCTTTTAAGGATATGTTTTTCACCTTTCCATAACGGCTTCATGCACCTCCTAGTGAGTAGCTAGCCTGATAACTATGCCTATTTTTAGTAGATTATGGAAGTTTCTTTTGCGTTTGGCATTTACTGATTTCTTATCTTGTTTGGCTTTTAAATTCAATTTAGTTGATTCCTAAAGCTGATGTAGAGGGAACATTATACCTATAGAAAGCAGTCTGCTTTTAGCTGCTCATCGTTTGTCGTAATTATTCCTTAGATTCACTTCATTAAATGACTTTTGGATAGTTATGGTGGCAGCTAATGCAAGGAGATATATGGGTAGTCCCCAATTCGGAAGGTTTCAAGCATAGTTTGGCACTTATTCTTCGGTTTCAGAAACAGACATCGACTGTAGTCAGCATATCTGAACAAGGGCAGTCTTCAGATCATCGTTATTCCAACTCCTTCAGGGGCCTCAGAGTACTTTTAGCTGATGACGATGATATGAATAGGGCAGTTACTCGAAGGTTGCTTGAGAAACTAGGATGCAATGTTTCTGCAGTATCTTCAGGATATGAATGTCTTAGTGCTCTTGGGCCTGCTGTATCTGCAATCCAAATTGTTCTTGTGGATCTTCACATGCCTGACATGAATGGATTTGAAGTGACCATGAAAATTAGAAAGTTCTGCAGCCGCAACTGGCCATTGATCATTGCCCTAACAGCAAGTGATGATGAAGATAGGTGGGAGAAATGCTTTCAGGTTGGGATGAATGGAGTTATCCGAAAACCAGTTCTCTTGCAAGGAATTGCAGACGAACTTCGACGGGTCTTGCTACAAGCAAGCAGAGTTCCATAGTACCGGTATTGCACTTCTACAGCCTGTGATGCAGCCACTCCTGTTATGAGTGTATTGCTGTGGAATTTGGTCGAAGTAAGCAAACAAATTTGCTTCTATAGCAAAAATCAAGGGTACAGAGATGTTATACACAACATGCAATATAATTATGGTACAGAAAATTCATCTTCATTTTTCTTTCATACTTATTGGTAGCCTACTTAGTTGATGTTAGTTGGCTGATTGTATTTAACCCAGTGAAAGCCATGAGATATAAGTAGACTTTCAGATTGTAGAGATTTAATTTTTGCTAAAAAAGATTTTGTCACTAATATTCAGGCCTAAGGAAGTAATGGATGAGCAGAACACTACATTTTGTACCTACACATATCTACCTATTTAGAACCTAACTTTGAATCTTCCTTTAATTTGAATCTTCCTTTAATTGTGGATCTTTATATTATTCTTGATCACAATAAATTCAATACATTTCACAACACTGTTTGTGTTGATCAGAGTCATGAACTCAGTTCATTAGGCTGCCTCCGTTGGTCCAACCAATTGGTAGCTGTGATAGCTTACTTTAAGCTAGGCTAGACTTTTTGCTAAAGTAGTTGTTAATGCTTTGTACGAAATGTTGAATTTTGCCTGCAAGTTGAACCTAAAAATAGGCATACTTAGCACCAAACATTTGTTAAAGTAAATCTCAAGTCTAGTCATGGTATTCAGGCATTACATTTTTTCAACTGCTGCGATTGCAACTTGAGCATCTGTTGGTTATCTGTTTTATTCTAGCTCTCATCATGCTCCCACAGTGTCGAACCAGTATATCACACCATCACTGCAGACCCTTTATTATCTTATTCTTGCTATGCAATAATTCACTACAACGTATTGCATTTTGGGATTCTGGGATAGTCTCTGCACATTTTCTTGGATAACTTGCTCCCTCCACACGGCTGATCTTCACGTCTTATCTTGTTGTTGATATTGTCTGATACCATACCCATATCTTTCTCCATACTCCCTCAGGTATGCATCTTATCCAGCAGGAACCCATCATGTTATTGCTTCATCTACTGCACGTGCCTTGCATGTGTTTTCCATCTCGGGACACAATATGTATATCCTCCTCCTTTTTGTGTTGCTCTTATTGAAAGTGTGGCACGATTTTGAAGAATTGTGGTTCAAAAATATCTCCTCTTATAATTACTACTGTCAACTTTTGACACAATGTATAATATAACCATGCATGAATATGGCTACGTACATGGACAATTTCTATCTTTTTTGGTCGTGCACATGGTCCCCATCCCTCATCCCCCACACAAATCAAAACCCTTGAATGTTCCCTCTTAAGATATTTTGGTCATTCCATTAAATTATCTTGATAGTCTCACGGACTAGGTCAAATCTCATTCTTGGTTCATTATACCTGCAGAACAGTGACTTGATGCGTTTGGAATGTTGGTGACTATTTGACTCCACAAAAAATTTTTTTTTTTTTCCTTTTTCTTGGCCTCATTTTCTAGCATTGTGTCCGTGTCAATCAATTCATATACCCCCAGTGTCCATCAGGGGTATTAGGTGGTGGCTTATTTGGAATCATGGGTTAGAAAGCAGCAACCTAGGTGGTTGATGTATCTTAATTTCCTTTAATTCCTTTTTCTATCAGTGTCTGTCCTTTTCAGCTAATCCCACGGGGATGTCAAGCTGGCTTGGCTGATCACATATGAAATTTGATCCTATGCTGCTGTATCCAACCCTGCAACCCTTTATTCTTCACCACTAGATGGTCAAAGTTTTGAGAGCATGGGAGATCACGCCTGCTTTCTTGTCAAAATACTTAGATTAGCAAGAAGGTGTTCAAAGGACAGGATTTCTTGCAGAAACCAGTTGTTTAGCAGATAAATAACCGTGTATTGGGTGATGCAAGCAATGAGGAGATCGTTCCAAAACTATTCAAGGATTCGATTAAGACTTGACCTCAAAGAAAATGACTTGGATTTTAATTAAAGGGATGACTATAAGGTAATGATTTGTTATCTGGCAAGAGGACCAAGAAAATCCACTTACTTGTACAGGTGAAAGTTTTGTGCCAAGGGGTCTGTATGTTGATTTTTTTAAAGCTAGTAGATAAACTATTGCAGTCTTTTCACGGCATGGAATTGCATGAAAGGAATCTCAGAAATTTCTCCAATTCATAAACAAAAGCAACTTGAGAAGACTAGAGGGCCTGCATACTTTGAATCCTATCCCGCCTCAAATTCTCATTATTATTCAACTTGACAAGTTAGCTTTCGACAAGAAAAATATAATTGCTTTGTTTGGATTGTATTTTTCTGAATTTTTTTGTAGAAAAATTGCGATTTGATATATACGAGGAAAAATGTGTCCACAAAAAAATTGCAATCCAAACACATCACAGTTTTTTTTTTCTCTACTCCACTATGAAAACGGCAAGACTTGCCCTCCTTAGATTTTTTTTTGGGGGGGGGGGGGGGGGGGGGGGGGGGTTCTAATTATTGTTTATATTTAAAAATGAAATCCAAGAAATATGTGGTGTGATAATTAGTGACAGGTCAACTAGTGAGGAACGGTTTGCAGTAAAAGTTTAATGATCTAAATCTATAAGATATATTAAAGAACTTTTAGGTATCCAAAAGACTACCTGAATTTATTAATCAGAGGTTGCTTTAAACAGAGTAGTTTGGTTTCTGAACTCAATGCGCTTTGAGCAGACAAAACAAGCAAGAATTTGCTTAGTTAAGTAAACTACCTTTTGGATATTAGTGCCCCCATATGGCTTTAATTATACCAGTACTAATTGGTTAACCTATTTTGACTTGCATAATTATTACTGAAGCCTAGCTAGATCCTCGGCATTACTTGATAAAATAGCAATGACTGGATCGTGTAAGCGCTAATTTGGTTCGATTGTTTAATAATATATTATTAAGATTAAGAAGAATGGTAGGTTCTGGTAAAGTCCTAACGAGATTCCGCTACCTTTGTTTAATTAATATTCAGGTGTCCGGTGTTTCGTTTTTATTTGCTCGAAATTTTTCAACCATTTTCTCTCTCACACTGTCTGATTTTTTGTGTGATTAATCTTCACCATGTATTTAATTCACACGATTCGTGGCCACTTCTCGAGGAATAATGACAGACCAAGAGGCTCGACTAGATTAAAAAAATTTTTTTTTTTTTGTAGATGAAGAGATATCAAAGGGGTTTCTTTCTTTCCGAACGGATCCTCCTACATCTATCTACATATAAATGCTCGTTTATCAAGAATTATATGGATTACTTTGCAAGAAAAGCAGATAAATAAATTGTCCTAATAGGGATATTAGTCAGGTAACCGCGAACTTTTTTTTAATATAAATTTTAGAGTGTCTTTTGAGATAATTAAATAAAATAAAAAATTAACGATAGTATTATTATTTTTAGAACTCTAAATATTGTTATTGGCTCTTCTACTGCCACCCGTTTTTTAATAAATAGATGACACTGAACTCAAAATCATCTACTTACAATCACTCTCGCCTTACCACCTAACTCAGCCCTCCCCCTCCACCAGTGCCACTCACTCGCTCCAACAGATTAAAGTACGTTTTCCCATAAATCTCATCCACTCCCAATTGGGCATCTTCGGACTTTGCCCATTATCTCCCTATTGCAAATGGGAGTGAAATTTATGGACAAGGATACTTTTATCTGTTTGTGAAATTAATAGTAGAGAGAGTGGTTTTGGCTTTCATTCATTTATCAAACAGGCTATTCATGAGTAATGTTCCTAGAACTCGGTTTCTTTTTTTTTTTTTCCTATGAATTGCAGATCTAATAGGAAGCATCATAGGTTCAATTTTAAGTCTATCAGTTTATAATATTATAGTCGCACATCTTTCATTTGGAGCACAGCTTAATTCTGTTTTGTTGGAAAAATTTCAGGAGATATGCTCCCCTAGAAATGTTGTATTGAACAAGTTGACTAATTACTCTATGCTAGATCTATATTTTACCAAAAGAAAAACTAAACAAAGATTTATGAAAAAAAATATTTTTCTTCAGGTGCTCATTGAACACTCGTTAATATATCTAAATTCGACCTAATCTATCTTATATATACACATACTAAACTTACCTTTTTAAAAATTTAGCACCTGATAGAATTTAACCTATTACATACTAAACTTACATTTCTAATAATTTAATGCCTAAAGTACATCTCACTCATTAGACAGAAAAAGGAAAAAAAAACGTCGGGAATTTATTTTTCTTTTCTCTTTCGGGCCAGTAATGTCTTTAAGGTGCAATGGGTGAGTTGGGTTGGGCCTATGGCAGCAGTTCAGGAGACTGAAACGTTGTGCGACATATTCCGTGCTCAGATCTCCATTATCAGTGTTATGTTCCAAGCACGGAAAAAAAGATGGAATGGACTGAAGTGCATGATCCAGAATTCAGATGATAAAGCCCAATCCAAATTCGGTCCTCAGCGAATGTAACCTCCTACGGCCCATCACTTGAAGCTAAACTTATGAAATAACCTCGCCTTTCTTTTCTCCTTGTAAGGTTGGAGTCTGCCACAGTAAAAGATATTAACCTCTAGTTTGATCAACTAATTGCAAGACTAATACGAAGTAGGACATTTGATCCATTCTTAAGTTTCGATCGATTCGACCCTTTTCACTTTCTTTTCCTTTTCGCACTTAATATCTTTCTTTGGTTACATTTGGTTCTAACACGCTATCGATCACCAAATCGTGTTTTTTTTGCCTCCCCTGCTACAAGAATACAAAAAAATATGGGTGGGTAAGCCAATCGGTTACAAAGTCAAATGCTTATCAACTAGGCTGAACTTTATTGTCGACACGTTAATATCATGTTTAAAATTGTAAATGCATGTATCTATAACTTTCAATTATGCATTGCATGCTTTTTAAGTGATTGATGAAGTAGGTTAATGCCAAAAAATCCTTAAAACAAGGGAGAAAGAAAGAGTAAAAAATGTGATATGCCCTGTCATCTCAGATATTGGAGGTCACAAAATAATATTAGTATAGTATTAGAACAATACTAGTCCATGATTGTTGTGGGGCAAGGCAACACTGTCCATTGGGCTTCACTCATCAACCTGACGAAGATGGAATATATTCAAGAAAAAATAAAATAAAATTTCAATAAATAAATAATTAAAAGAAAAAAAAAGAGGACCCTCTTTTGATTATTGTTTGGCTTGTGTGTTCCCATTTTTGTCCCTTTGGACATGCAATTTTCAGAACGATACAAGAGGTATAACAAAAGAGAGGAAAACATAACGAGAAAAAAGATTAATGATTTAATGGTCCACCGCCTTGAACGTTGTTGCATATTTTTCATGATCAAGATGTTTATAACCCCCCATCCACATATTCAACCGAGGTACCCCAGTTTTTCAAGCATTGAATTTATTCTCATTTACTGATTATTTTCTGCAGCTGCATTTGCACTGGAATATTTAAGTACTTTTTTCGTACTATCTCTAAACATGTTCCTTTTTTTTTAAAAATCTTTTCAATCACATTTTAATTTTACATAGATTATATTACATTACAAAAAGTACTACAACGCATAATAAAAATTTTCAAATAATCTTCAATCCAAGATCACTTTTAATTGGTGTGAAGTTTTTGGCCATTTACATCGAATTCAGTAACTGAACAGATTCAAACTTTTTTAGATGTCATGTATTGAACATAGTTCCCATACACGGTGAAATTTGTCAATCTACACCATACTTTTTTGTAATTTTCACACCTAGTTAGCAAGAAGATATACATATGTATGGATACCTACTTCTCCAACTTCGGGCTACCCATTGGTTTAAGCATTAGTCAATTAATGCATGATTTACGTTGAAAACGACCTTTTCCAACTGGAGAAAAATTAACAGACAGATGATGTCCAGGTCAATAAATGAATAAATCATTAGCAACTTGTATGTAATAATGGTTGTATGTGAAGAAAATGATGATTGAGTTTGACTCCAACCTTCAATTGGCAACTTATTTGTTAGGGATACAAGTAAGTTCGATACCTTGGAGCTAGAGGACATACGACCATCTTGCCGTACCAAATAAGGTTAGACTATATATATATATATATATATATATATATATATATATATATATATATATAATTTAGAAGTTTCTTCAAAAAAGAATTTCCATGTAACCATAACAGCTGAGTTCACACTAGAATTCATATTTATTTCCTTTTTTTTTTCTTACATTGTTTCACTATCTTACAAAAGATAAATGGGTCGTGTATGAAATTAATGGAGATTTTGAAAATGAATTTTTTTTTAATGAAATGAGAAATGGTTTACTACTAACTTACCAAATAAAGAAGAAATGGTTCACTGACCTCTTTCTTTAGGGCATACATAAAATCTTGCAGAGAAAATATTAGCACTGCATTAGGGAATGGTTTTTCCAAAGGAGTATAGAAAATTTCCTTTGAAGAATGTCCGATTTGGGTAGACCTGATTTACCCAAGCGTTTCCCTACCTAAAAGGGACTGATTCAATACGTTTTTATTTCATGCAAATATTATTATATTGGTCCTTATTGTACCCCTCATTTTTCCATATATATCCATTGTAAACTGCTTAGTTTGGACTTAAAACATTAGTGAGTGATATTGGGGAATTTGATTTATTTTCCCGTGGAGAAACTGTATGTTTCTCTTTCATGAAAAAGGCCAGATTGCACAGGGGGAAGGGGGAGAGAGATGGCGGGGAAGAGCGGAGGAGAGGAGGAGAGGGAGAAGAGAAAAAAAAACTTACCTCTATCGGCGCGAGAGATGGTGGTGGGTTGATGTGGGGGCAACAAACACTAAAAATTTACCTGCTACATTGGGTTCAAGAAATAGGTGTCTCTAATTTTAAGGAAAAGAAAGTTTTATTAGCCATTATGATATTAAAAGCTAAGTTTTAAAACTTTGTGGACCAGTAATATTAGAGGAGGAATTGATTTGCCTTCTGACGGAGGAATTGTGTGTTTCTTTTTCACAAAAGGAGGAATGTATGTGTTGTTGTAATAACTAAAAAATGTGATGGAAAATTGCAACCGCGAGCACCAGTGGTCTAGTGGTAGAATAGTACCCTGCCACGGTACAGACCCGGGTTCGATTCCCGGCTGGTGCATGAGTTTTTCCTTTTTCAGCTCATTTCTTTCAGAATTAAGTTTTTCTTTTTTTTTTAAAAAAAAAAAATCACAATATTGTCATATAGTGGTCCAAACTTCCAGTACAGCTGCAACATTGTGGACTTTTTATCTCCTGAATCCAAGTATCCATTCCCAGTAAGAGGCCACGTTAGTAGATGCTTTCTTGTCCAACTTGGGATAGAGCTCAGGAAATGGGTCCCCATGTTGCCTTCACAAAAAATTTAGGACCGTTAAATTTTTGTTATAATTTTTTGCTTTTTCATTGTTTTTTTTTTTGTGGTTGTGGTGAATTGAGGGGAATAGGGGAGCAAAGCCTTCATTTCTCACCGTCCACATTTTGGACTTCCATTTCGGGTAAGGAGTCAAATTCAAATTTGGCTAAAATTTTCTTACTTCTCTGAGATAGTAGTGTGCTGTTTTCTTGTCCCCTCTTTTCTTTTGCTTGATTTGAAAGGTGTAAAGTATTATTGAACTCCCTTAGTTTAAAATTGAATTTCTGTTGTGCATTTAGTATTTTTTCAATTGATTGGGGGAGATGACGTGTATAAGTGTAGACGAGTCTGATCAAATTTAATAATTTAGTGGTTAAATTTATTTAATTATTTTAATAAATTTAAAATTGTGTTTAAATTTGGCTTATTAATTTATCGAGTCTAATTCGAGTCGAGCTCTAGTAACTTATATTTTTTTTTCTGCAAATTTCAATTTCATATAAATCAAACGAAATTCAAACCAACCTTGAAAGTTTACCCAATCCAAAATGGTGTTCATGTTTGACTTAATTAGTTAACAAACCAACCTCTAACGAACTTTTTTTGAGTTAAACTCGATTCGAGTATCGAGTAACTTTCTTCTTGTTTCAGCCTTAATCATGTGTGGTTACTGTGGTAGCTGCAATGCATTATCAATCACACTTTAAGAACAAGTGCAATCTACCAATTCTAGCTAGTAAAATAGATTACACTCTTGTCATATGTATATTTGCCAACTAGACCTAGGTATGCAACAACAAATAATACACCTTAATTAATAGTATCCTTTTTAACTCTGTGTTTTTGGGGTACATAGTAGACAACAGAACGTTTGCTACCATATTCATAGTTAGGATAAACTCAAATGTTCACTATGGCCTTTCCTCAACTCAGGGGGTTAGTGACACTGACTGCTTTGAAAGATGTAGTTTAAGTAAAGGTTCATCGAATTAAGGCAGCTGATGTGTATTCCACAATAAGAACACCGTCCACTAATTGAACTTCTGTATCAACACAATGTCACGAAGTCATGAACTTGGAAGAAAAGCTAAGAAAATTTTGGTTTTGTCTACGAGTGATGTAATCTATTGTCCCCACCAACCATACTTTCACACAATAATACAATAGGTGTTAATGGGTGGTCTACATTTCATTAATGCGAGTTTAGTGGATTCCCTTTCAAAGTGATGTACTTGTTTGATGTTTAGCGTCTTAGAAAGGTGATTAGTTTAGCGTTTTCATATTTGATTGGTTTTTCTTTTTTTCCCTAAAAAACTCTTCCTAACAACTAAAAGGGTGAAGCTAAATCCATTAAACGAGGATCCCCGGGAGAGCAAATTATGCGATTGATCCTGCCAGTAGTCATATGCTTGTCTCAAGGATTAAAAGGAAAGCTAATCAACACCGTTGTTGTAATAGCAAGTGGAAGTGTGCCAACGCTAGGAAAGGCAGATGGGAACAAATTAAAGTGCGAATCAATTTGATTATTGGCCTAAGTTGAATATCATAGTAACAAATTACCTTGCAATTATTGACCTAAGACTCCTAAGAGGGCCCATGGTATAGTGAATTTAGTGTTGGAATGTCATACTATAGTCCTATTTGCAATTTGGCTTTTAGTAGTTTATCAAGATTAATTAAGCGTGACACGTGAATTCAGGTGAAGAGGGCCCTCTATGTTTGCTAATTAAATCTAGCCCCCCACCACCTCCCCCTCTCCCTCTCCCTCTCTCTATGATCCTTTGAGTGTTAGTTGAAAATCTTCTCAATGATTTAGTCACTGGCTTTATCGATTACTGTACATCTTTGTTGGCACCAAGAAATCATTCTTATGAATCACCCACCACAAGTTTCATGAGATCTCGTGCTAAGGCATTGTACTTGTGCATAAACCCATGTCTGTGGTTGAAGATTTTGATGGAGATGCAATGCAATATAATCCACACAAAGAAGCTATGCAAAATGTCTTGATTTGGAAATTGTGTAACTCTTTTCCAGAAAGGGTTTACGAGATCCGGCTGCATTTGCTTATTATGGAAAGAAACATGTTTCTTCTTAGATAAACAAAATTTCCTGTATGGCTGAGCTTTTTTGCAGCTCCACAGGGTAGGATTGTTCAATTTAATTGACAGGGGTTGTTAGGATGCTAGAATAATATTTGATATTGCTGAGTCATTTGTCTCTTGGCTAGTAAGCGTGGCAGGGGTGACACGACAGTGAAAATTGAAAGTGATTTGAGATTGTCGAGTCATTTGGATACTATGCTCCTTCTTACAAGCTTTCATGATTCATCAAACGTACATTCCAAAACTATCTCCATTACCTTCAGATGTTCACGAAACTAACATGGATACAAAAAAAAAAGTTGTATTTTAAGGATATCTTCACAACTTTTAAGATTTTGTGACAATTTAAAGAAATAAAGAATATTGACATACGCATATATTTGTCTAACTATGTGTGTACCATTCAGCATGGGTAAACATTTTTCTCCATCAATTGAATAATTTTCTCGTTATTAATTTTTCTTGCACTGTTACAAGAGTTACAATTTTTTTTTTTTTTATACATAGCAATGGCTTAAAATCTAAGGTACCGTATGGTAAAAGGGGTTCAGAATTAGGAATTGAAATAATTCCAATTCTTACTGTTTGGGTTACATGTATTGAATTCAGAATTTTGGAGTGAATTATTAAAATTTGAGGATTCTCAATCCCCAGGGTTTTGATGGATTCCCTAATTTGATTCAATTTGACTCGAAAACTTCAAAAAATTGTGTAAGGATTTCTCTCATCTCTTGTTAGTCGCTCTCCCATACTTCACAGATTGCAAGTTTGATTGGTGGTGGTTCAAGAGAAATTGGTGAAGCATGAATACTTAAGGGCTGGGAAGAAGGAAGTAGGAAAAGGGAAAGAAGAAAAAAATAAAGATAAGAAAATGAAAAATAAGTTGATTCCAAAACCTTATAAATATATACCAAACATTAGTCATTGTAATGATACTCTTGGTCAAACCCAATACTAAATTTTTGAACATGATTCCAATTACAATTCCGATTCCTAAATTTGAACCAAGCGCCCCCTAAATGATTTATTCAGGAACATGATGTAATCAATTTCACTCATTTTATCTAGTTACCCTGGCTAAGATATTGTAGAGTTAACTTATCACAAAGTAATTAAGACTGTTCACCTTTTTAGTTTTTACTACTGATTTCACAAAGAATTTGACAAAAACCGTTCTGGTCATTTGGTTTGACACGAATCATGGGCATATAAAATGTTGTTTAACAATAAAGCAGAACTAATAATTCATGACAAAATCCTATTTGGATTGCTATTTTTAGGAGTTTTTTGTAGAAGCGATTTGATGCATGTAAAACAAAAAGATAATTAGAAAATGTGTTCACGAAAAATATAAAAATTTTTCAGTGGAAATTCACAATCCAAACAAGGAATTTTTTTTAACATCAATGTATCTTCAATGTTTTAAAAAATGCCTAGGTGCACTTGTAAAACATGCATAATACACCATTTAAAGGCATATAAAGCACATTTCTTGTCCTGTTGCATTTAGTTACTTTGATTAATTTGTTTTTACTTTTCTAAGACATAAACAAAGACCTCAATTTGATTTACTGCATATAAAGCTAGACTCTTTTTTGGTACGATAATATGACTTAACCCTTATTTTATAAAAATACACTACCAAAACCATTGCATGCATGCATAGCAGACAAAAATAAGAGAGATTTTCCATTCCCTGCAAATTTAAGAGATCAAATCTAGTATGAATTGAAGGCAAAGTTCATGGTTTTCTTTTCTTTTTAAGAAAAGAAATATTTTTTTTTATTGATGATAACCAATCCCTAACTACACAGGAAGAATAACTAAACTGTACACAGACTATATAAAAATCTAGCAAAACTGATCTAATGAGTGTCCCAATTCTAGTGCCAAATCACAATTCTCTTTGCATCACCGAAATTGGTCCCAAAGTTCATGGTTTTGGTTGCTTACTGCCATTTAGTTCAGTTGAAATGGAATCAAAACACAAGGAGAAGTCTCATCCTGAAAGTTGCTCAAATAATTGCTAGTTCTTACAATATCCGCCAGAATTACTACTTTAATTTTCATATGATTATGCAGTGTTCATATGATTAAAAATGTTCTCTCGTTTATAGCACTTCATCTCTTTGAAATTCTTTTTCCACTACTTCACATACCTCATTTATAATAGACCTTGATTTAGAGTCTGATTGGAAGTACAGTACTTTTCTCAGAAAGGTACTTCTAGGTGTTAAAAGCGCTTTCTAGGTGTTAGTAAGATACTTCTAGATTCTGGGAGTTTATGACATTTTAACAATAATAAGTAAGAGCGGAGTGTCCAGATCGAGATTTTTTGAAGTGTCAATATCATTTATCAAAAATATTCTAAAAGAGTTTAAAATAGATAAGGCAAATATTTCCTTTTTTGGATTAAAGAAATAACAATGTGAGCAGTTTTATTAATATACTATGAAATGCATTAAAAATGTGGCATAACATGTTCTTTTTTCAATTCTAATAACGAATGGACAACTATCTTATTAAACTAAGCATTTACTACTAGCATAGGTAACAAAAAGGGGCAAAAATCTTTTCTAGGGTACTAATAAAAATAGTGATGGGAGTACACTCGATGCGTGTGCAACATTTTAAGGATCATAGTTAGTTCTTAAAATTTTTGGCATTTTACTTAACAAGTAAATGACAAAATTTCAGTATAAAAATCATAATTAGTTCTTAACATGCTTAGCAGTTTACTTGGCAAGAAAATGGCAAAATTTGAAAATGTAAAAACAGTTAGAAAAGTTGTGAACTTAGAAATAGAAAATCACTTCCATGATTTAAGAATGTTGTGGTTAGTCTGTTTGCTTGGCCTTTTTAAGGAGGAAACATTCATTAATCACTTCAGTTAGCAAGAACATGACAAAATTTTGAGTATGCAAAAAAAAAAAAAACTAAGAACTTAAGAACATAATTCGAGCACATAAACTTAATGGATTGAACAAAAGATTGTAAACTACCTTGACCTTAGATCTTGATTGAATCATCTCATGCCGAGGATACCATCCGCTAATCATCACCCTTAGGATTGTCCTATTTAGTTTTTCGTGTGTTTTAGTTTTGTGCTATTAATTTGTTCCCTACTCGTATTTTGGTGCTTGTGTCAATCACTCAGTTGGTCACAATATAAGTACGGAGAGTTTGTAAGAAGGAAATAGTGGTTGAGTGGGTTAGCAGAGCATAACGTGATTATTGGATTGAAATAATTATTTTTGTCACTAGTTATTAGATCGAAGTAATTATTTTGCACGTAGTGTTTGAGTACTAGCGGAGCACTTATTGTGAGAGTAAATTTGAAAATACAAAAGGCTGAGCATTTACAAGGAAGGTAAACCTAGAAATACAAAAACTGACAGAAAAAGTTTACAGCAAATTAACTAACTACGGGGCTTTATTATTGTAGAGATAATAGAGCTTCCAGTTTTTGTAGAAGTGTTTATAAATTTCTTTAATGACGATGAAAAGCCATATATATACATTTCTTCAATGAAGATGAGCAACCATACTCTTGTAACAAGGGTTGCTTTGTCTGTGCAAGACCAGGTGGGGCAGAGAAGAATCCTTCATGAAAGTCCTACATTTTATTGTTGGTTGACATGACATTATGAGGTTTATCCTTTCCTTTTTATTTAATCCTTTACGATTTCTTCCTTCCTTTAATTAATTTCCATCAGGGGGTATGTTATGTATGCAAATGAAGAAAAATTTGCGGACATGGGACCTCCTCTCCTCTTTTCTTTTCTTTTCTTTTTTTCATCCTCCCCACCACCCAAAGAATACAAAAAAAAAAAAAAAAGTGGTTATTTTCAGCTGCATTTGCGATACTCAAAAGTTCAAAAAATAGATACAAATACCCTGCGTGAAATACTCTTTCATTTTTGTTTCCTTTCCAAAGCTTATACTTCTTCTTTGATTGTGCTATAGGAAAAAGACATGCTTATTTGCAGGCCCTTCAAGAAACTAGTTGGGTGAAGATATAAAAAAATAAATAAATAAGGAAAAAAATAATGAAGATATATCTTTCAGAGCTATGTAACATAATTAAGCAAAAAAAAAAAATGTTCCAAATCATATACAATAAAAGTTTAGATATGAAGATATATCTTTTAGTTGATTATACGAAAATGAAAAAGAAAGAAATAAGGAACTATACCAGGGCACACTGGAATATAGGTGCAAAAATGTTAGAGATAACAGTTGATCCAACTTTAAAAAATAACAATTATTAAGAAAAAAACACAGTTGAAGAAAACCTCTTAGGTTATATGTGAAGGAGATCAAGTGTTGGGGATTTTTTGACCTTTGATGATTCACAAATTATGAGAAGTCCAATAGTATGTTCATTTCTACAGGCAAAGCCCGAAAATGGTTCCATTACTACACTATTTTCTAACAATTTCTCTGTTGAAGCTATTCCACCAACCAATTTGTCTCCTGCAGATCTGTAAATGCTACCAATTCACCTGATGATCATTAATAACTGATTTCTCACTAAAGATAGAATCCAAGCACAAAGAAAAGGAAATGTATTTTACATTATCTCCATACAATTCTAATATTAAATCCATATGCAAGAGAAGAAACATTGGAAACTTCAAAAAAAAAGTGGACCATATTTTATTTCAAGCACAATGGAAGAAAAAGATCAAAAGTTTAATAATGTATACAGAGATTACCTATCCCTCATTC
Source organism: Coffea arabica (assembly GCF_036785885.1). Classification (NCBI taxonomy): domain Eukaryota; kingdom Viridiplantae; phylum Streptophyta; class Magnoliopsida; order Gentianales; family Rubiaceae; genus Coffea; species Coffea arabica. The sequence goes on from NC_092315.1 coordinate 4,429,056, forward strand.
ACTTCACCCTGCCTACACACACACATATATATCACTCCAGATCCTCCTGTTATAGTTCAATAAACATACATATATAGGAGTATTAAACATTCTTGAAATTACCTTTCTCTTTTCTCCTCACTTTGTCAATTATACTGTGCCCTGGACTGTGCCCAACCATATGCATCATGATTTAACTGCCCTCCATTCGGTAATAAATTTGGTGTCAAATTGTAAGCAGGCAAGGATGGAGGATCAGGCATGGCATGCTGCTGCTGCTGTTGTCCACCACTACCACCTCCACTAGTCCCTAATCCAGGAGGTGAATTTCCTGCACCCCCACCACCAACACCAAGATGTGGCTGCCCACCACCACCGCCACCGCCACCACAAGCAGGAGTTGTATCCTCATCATCTTCAAGAGGCAATCTCTCATAAGTTGCGTTAGCAAAAGTAGCAGCAATCACTAAAACTGGCCCTGCTGCCACAAGAGAACCAACTACACTTCCACCAACAACTTGTCCTTGACCACCAGCCAAGTAAACTGTCAGTCCTGTTGCTCCGGGTGGAGCTGGACCGGGCAAAAAAGCCCCGGTCAGCGACAGAATTTCGAATCTTCCATGAAGTGCTACGACTGCTCCGGGTGCTGCGGGCTGCCTTAGGGTAACATTAGCTACTGAGCCACTACCACTGAGCACACAAACCCCACGCTGGCGTTTGCGGGCAAATTGTGCTATGCTTTCGGCCACATCACTGCCACCGGCAACTTCCATGACATGGCTACGAAGTGCATTTGGACTATCTCTCGTGACGAAGATTGGTGGCTTTGGTTTGTTCTTGGATCCTGGAGGTCGGCCTCTAGGTCTTCGATTTCCAACTTCAACAGCACCCTCTCTTGGCTCACCACTAGTGTTGTCTCTTTCTTCATCTTCACTGCCTTTGCTTCCGCTGTTTTCATTCATGATGGCTAAGTCCGGCCGGCCGCGTTTATTCGAAGACACAGGTGAACAAGGTGCCGGTTCGACCCCCGGCAACCCCACCTGTCCACCCCACCACCGGTTAGCCAGCCTTGCAATCTTGATCAAATTGAGCTATGGATGTGATGAACAAGATCCAACAAGTTGAATCGGCCTTAATTTCTTGAGAACAAACCCCGAGAAAATAGGACTATAATCCCTCTTGCTTTCAACTCAATTTTTTGAAAGAATACTGAGGCAAAAGAAGAATTTCCAATCGTCTGCTCATTTGAGGAATTAATGATCAAATTCCTGGTCTTTTTCTTAGCTAGCCGAAAAGAGAGGAAAACAGTGATGATGATGAAGATCAAGATGTAAAGAAGAGAAGAATTAGATGCAGAAGTTGATGGAATCAATTAAAGATAGAAAAGAAAAGAAAAAAATAAAAAGATGATATGCGTGGAGATGATCAAACTTAAAAATAAAATAAGAAAAACAGAAATCACAAAAGAATACAGCAAAGAACTTATGCAGCACAAGGAGAAAAATAATAGGTAAAAAAAGAAGGAAAGCCCGGACAGAATCAACAGCGAAAGAGAAAGAATAAAGCACCTTAGAGATTGGATGACCAATACTACTACCACTGTAGTACTCTTACAGGAAAATTATGGATAGTACTATAATAACAACGTCAAAGAAATGGAAACAATAATACTAAATCTCTCTTACTATGCTTTTGAAGTGGTTATATAATGCAAGGACACGGGGAGTTGTGGTATTTCCTATTTCTTATATTAGTTATATATAGTGCTTTGAAATTGTCCATGTCTCAAAAGTCTCAAGGGCTTTATCTTTTTTTCTTTGGGATTCTATGGAAATTAGGGTTTTCCCTCGTGGGGTAGCGTGCGCAAGGTGGGGTGCACGTCGCTCTCTCGTGTTCCCGACATATTAAACGAAGGGCAAAGCTTGCCAAGATTGAAAGGACAGGGGGCTTGTGTCCTCTACTGCCTATTTCTACCATATACATACATATATATATATATATAGGAAAAATCGTTCAAAACGTCCCTCACATTTTATAAAATAATTTTTTTGTCCCTCATTTTTAAAAGTGTAATTTTACGTTCCTTACAAATTTACATTGGTCAAATTTGGTCCCAATCTAGGTTTCCGACTAATTTTTTGTCGGAATTCATCATATGCCTTGCATGTGATCATTTGTTAGGGGCAAAATTGTCAAATCAAATTTTACATAATCCGATCTATAGTCCCTTATATTTCATAAAATAAATTGTTTCATCCCTCATATTTCACAAAATGAGGGACAAGTACACTTTTAAAAGTGAGGGACAAAATATGAATTTGTAAGAGATGTAAAAGTTCACTTTTAAAAATGAGAGACAAAAAGATCATTCTGCAAAATGTGAGGAACGTTTTAAACGATTTTTCCATATATATATGTATGTATATGTGGCATTGTGTAAGTATGATTTTTGCAGATGTGCTAGATTTTGCCTGTATTTATGGTTAATGATAAGAGTAAAATTACACTTTTAACGTATATACACTATCACGGTTGGATAGATAACACATGAATAAATTTTAAATTTCAAATTCAAATTTTATATGTGTTATATATCTAATAGTGATACTGTATAAACTGACAGTGTGTATAAGATTAATCCTAATGATAATTATGAAAAAAACACTAGATTTTGGTATAAAAAAAAAAGACTGAATGTTTTTTGTAGGCAACAATTCTGGTTACTAGTGTCAGCCAAATTCGTTTAAGAAAAGGAAAAAGTACGACAATCTGTTCATTTATAAAAGTACGACAATCTGTTCGTTTAAAAAAAGTACTTTATAAAATTTTGTTCTTTGTGTTATAGTATAACTTATAGGGTTACGCAATCTGTTCATATAGTGTTGTCTAATAGAGAAATATGAACTTGAACCTAGGGTTAAAAGATAAATCAATACTCAGATATTCGCATCAAATTTGGTTTAATAAAAGATCATTCGAATTTGATTAGTCAACTAATCAAATTCAAATCAAGGTTGAATAGCAGTTTTATTAAGTAAACTTTAGAACTCAATTCGAATTTGACTCGATTAGCATAAAGTCGAGATTTATAAGTACAAAGTTTAAACAACTCATGTTATGCTCGATCAGTAGCGGAGCCAAAAAAAATTTTCAATGGAGGCAAAAACAACTCTAAAATTTTTTACCTACTGTTTTTCTAGTTTTTTAAGGAAAAAAAATATTCACCAACAAGTACAAATGATGCATATATTTCATGAAAAACATAAAAAGACAAACTCAAAATTATTAATGTAATAATAATTTTATTTCAAAAAGCAAACTAAACCATTTATAATTGCTCATGACGAGTTTTCATATTTTGATAACGGTTTACAGCCTTTTCATTTTGAACTCCACGAAGTATATTTTTCTCAATATAAGTAACTAAATAATTATTCATCCAAATGTCTTCCATTCTATTTTATAACCGATTCTTCACTATATTCATAATTGAAAAAACCCTTTTCTACGGTAGCTGTAACAACAGGTAAAATCAAAGGCAATTTTAAAAGCATATAAACCAATAGATACATAAAACTCTAGGGGACACACTTGAAATTATATCAAACTTTTATATGTATTTTAGAAATTTAAGGGAGGCAGTGAAGGCTCATGGCTCCAGTGCCCCCAGTGCCACTATGCTCGATAATAGTTCATTTAAGTTTGGTTTGATTGATAAACAAGTTAAGGTTGAATACAATTTTAAATTCATTAAAATAATTTAACAAATCTGAATACTAAAGTGTTCGATTTGATTAAACTCAATATTTATACCCCACTTGATCCAAACATTTTTATCTTGCCTCTCCATTAATATTTGTAACATTAAGCTGATTTAGGTGAGCTCTTTCCCGATGATTTTGCTACAAGTTGGCTGAGTAACCCCAATTCTAAATGTTTGATCCAGAGGGAGAGTCAAACTTTTCAACATCGAGTTTGCTGATTTGACGGATGCAGATTCATCCCTTCTAAGCACTTTCTGTAGTTATGTACAACTGCTTGAATGAAGTTCAGGCAGTTGAAAATTAAACACCAATGCGTATCAGTTATTTGAAAAAACTCAAATTAAAGTTACCATGATTTTGGATCGTCTACAAATTTTTAGGTTGTCATTTTCATTCAACAGTGCTATATATAAATTATCAAACAAGAAGGACAAGGAAGTCAAGATTGCATTGTTCGTACTCATTTCTTTTTAATTTTTTTCTTTCTTTTTTGTTTCTTTTGGAAGTCAATTGGAGTTAATAATGTTTGTTTTTTGAAGTCAATTGGACAATATCATTTATTGGCATCAATATCTGCATGACCCAATTGCAAGATTTACGTAATTCTTTAACAATTATCAATTTCACTTCATTGGTCCTTGGATTTGAAATGATAGGTTACCCCATTTCATCATCATTGGGCATGCACCACTTCCCTTAGGGCTATTGGTACCAAGCCAAAATCTACCCACCCAACCCCCCCCCCCCCCGGCTTCCAAAAAAATAAAAAAGAAAAAGAAAAGCTCAAAATAAATTTTAGCCAAAAGAAAGGAAAATCTCCCAAGGGAGGGGGGGGGGGGTAGGGTTAGCTGGTTTCAAACAAACAGACAAGGCCTGAACCAACAAAGACGTAATAGTATCTGGGAAAGTCTAATAGGAAAAGAGTCGATGGTAAACAAACAATATGCTATTCAACGTAAAAAAAAAAAATAGAAAGAGAGGTTATTTTAGAATGGCAATTTCAACGTAATTATACCTAATTTAAAAAAAAAAGAAAGAAATTTCAACCTAAATTCAAATTCTAAAGGCTGATCAAAGCTGTGAGTAGTATTACGAAGTTTCTGAGTCACAGGGCAATGTATCACTAATTTCCATTGACATACAAGAAAACTACGTATACTTCCGCTTCCTGGGCAGGTATAAAATCATTTTCCTGTGTTGCGGAATGTCCAATTCTCAATCTTTATCTGCAACAGATTTAGCCTACTTGGTCAAATGATGTGTAGCTCAGTCGCAATTTAAAAAAAAAAAGAAGAAGAAGAAAGTCAAAATACGGTGACATAATTCTTGAATTAATGGCAGTCTTAATGAATAATCTCAACTAAATAACCAAGTGAGAAAACCAAAAAAAATAAAATAAAATAAAATGGCAAAAGACAATCTTTTGTATATGATTTTATGACCTTTCTGCATAATTAGTGTGCAATCATCTAAGAACAAGTCTTTCAAGTCAACAAAATCCTCAATCTGCTGATTGTTGCTGACTCCATGCTGGAATGTGTACTTGTGGAGAATTTGCCATATATATATACATGTATGTATGCCAGCTTAATTTGATCCCTAAGAGCTTCTTGACGTACAGGATCAAGACTTACTCCACAACTGTGCGAGTTGAATCCTCAATTTGGGCTCTTCTTTATCGTTTTCCATAATATCAGGAACCAAAACAAAAGTATATATAGCAGCCGATCAACATTTGTCAAGCTCCAGATTTGCCAGACAAGAAGACAGGACAAGGTAAACATAGGTCCGGATCAACTTTATAATAAGAAGCCTTTTGGTCTACAAAACAAACAAAATTAAGGACACATAATTAAATTGTAAGCATATGGCAACGGACTTAATTAAGCAGATGAAAAGGTTTGATGATCATGCAGGCTGTGAATAAGAGCTTCAGCTGCTGAAAAGCAGCAATGCATCGCTTTCTCCACCTAATGTTTTGTCATAATTAAGATGTAGCATACGACTGCAACCATGCAATTTGATGCTTATAATTACAATTATCAAACCCAATGTATGGTCAATTTAACCTCGGCAGACTGCCACTCCCCTTGATCCTGGTCCCAGCTTGGAAATGCCTGTCAGTGTCAGTGACTTCGCACACGTTTTGCACGTGAGTGCGTCGGATGTATGGCCATGGAGCAGCCGGCTCCGCCCCTCGTGGCCCTTGGTTGTGAATCGTTTGATAATTGGTATGAGATTGTAGTGTACTTAATTACCCTGATTACCCATGGTGAAACTCCATTTCTGCTTCACTTTTTGTTGTTTGAAACTTGAAAGTGGATTTTTTTTTTTTTTTTTAAAAAAAACCTTATCTACTAAATATACTGCACTTCGAAATATTGACCGTTGATCCAATGATCAGGGAGAGTTCTTTTAAAACTCTTCCGTACACTAGATGAACCATTGTCTAGTGTTTCTATGAAAATTTTTTAAGAATTATTTTTTGACACATTTTTTAATTATTTTTTATCTCATGTATATCATATGGCTGTAGTATATTTTTCTACAAAAATTTTCAAAAACTCCAAGTCAAAAGGGCTTGTCTCTTTCTATTTCATGTTGATTTTGGAGCAATGGATGTTAGTCGAACTAAATAAGTATTTACTTCAGACAAAGATTACTATAACCATGGCTGGCAATGTTTCTACTTAGTGCTAATGCATCTGCAGTCCACTTTAAAAGTATTTAACGAGGCTGTATCCAATAAGTAATTAAGGTTTTACATTGCTAACGAGGCTGTATCCAATAAGTAATTAAGGTTTGAGCTATCGACCAATCAGTCAATTCCAATAGTATGCGAATTCTTGGTTCACCAAATTACTGCCTTTTACTCCGGGAAAGGTAACTTTTGAAGTAACAATTACCAAAACTCTCCAATAGTGTCTACTAGCTTGAAAACAGGTGTTTCAAGGGGAAGCAAAACACAAGTGGGTAAAAAAAAAAAAAAAAGCACATGAGATAATTAATGCCTCCCACGTTTGGTATATGTTTACAAGTATTAATTTGCAAAAGAAATATGAGCATAAAAATACAATTCGTGTAGCAGAGATACCAAAATTTTATGTCAATTGAAGCAATAAAAACATACAAAAATCATATATCAATTAATGCAATTAAAACATGGGTCTCATTTTTTTTTTTTTATAATTAAGTTTCTTACAACAAGAAAATTATAAACAGAAAAAAAATAATTTACTTATTATTTGAAAGGAAAAAACCGAAGCATGAGTATTGCTGCTCGACTTTATGTTCATGTACGACTGCTATTAGTAATAAAAGGCAGCTAAAAAATTCTCCATCTGTCCCACTTAAAGTATCATATTTTTCATTTTGAAATGTCTAAAAATGTACGGACTTCTTAATCCCAAAAGTCAAAGCATTTTGGGACGTCAAAGCACTAATATAGTCCCTTCCTTTAATATGTGCATGTTACCATTCAAATCCAAATTTTAAATTTGTGAGAATAAGATTGAAAAGAGAAGCACAAACATCACAATCAAATCACTATTTTTAAAATGTTGGAATCCCAAACATGACAAATATATTAGGACGGAGGGAGTAATAACAATGAAAAGTATATTGGTCATAATTGTCATTTTCGGCTTACAAATTGTTTACACCGCAGATCCAGTTGACCTTAGAGTTTAATATATGGGACGGCAAACTTAGGGATGACATACGTACATTTTTAGTCCACCAACTCTTTGAAATAAATCAAGGCGGTCGATGAACAAAGCTAACTCGGGCTTCAGCAGTTTACGTCCAAGGTCACCACCTGGTTCATCCGATGGAGTTCCTGGTCCAAGTTTGTTCTTGACTATCTGCTAAGTTGTATTCGACACTGCTGCTACCATTTTTTCTATTTCACTCCAATGTAGTACAAATTGAAGCTGTATCGTGAACACCGAAGAAGGCGGTTCAATCATTTTAATTCTGGGTGTACAGAGGACATCATCAAACATGCCTCAACAATCTACAATCTGTACAAACTGACAAGTTAACTTCTAGAACACAAGGAGTATGAAACAAACGTTTCTGAAAGATTGAGCGTTCCTGAATGTAATTTCAAGGAAATAGGACCAACTGTTCACAAAAAGATTCTTTACACATTCCCGGAAAGGGGACGAAAGAAAAATACGAGACATGAAATTACAAGAACTATCCTTCTCCCGCTACAGAACATTTCGTCACGACAGAATAAATCTATAGCAGTTCTTCCATTATGAAGAACTAAAGCCTCAGTGCTTGTAGCACAAGGGTTCAATCCTGTCAATAGTAAGAGTGCTTTGGCATTGCAAACTCCTCTCACACGCTACATAAACACAATAACTGGGCATGAGGGCAGAGGTTCTGATCCTTAAATCTGGCTTAGCATCGTTCGTCAGGACTAGATATTGGTAAAAACAATCCAGCTTATCCATATAGATAGTGGAATAGAACCCTGCAGACAAAAGCCAATTAGTATCATCAAGAAAAATGTATCCAGCTTCTTACTTATTATAAAAATAATCTTTCTTTTTCTTTTCCTGGAAATTGCTTTCCTACGATTATCTCATATCTAGCTCCCTGATTAACTAGGACATCCAAGACATTTGAAACCTCCCCATGTACACCTGATAGTGGCTCCACCATACACCTCAACCTTGACAACACTAGCAACTCAGGAAGATAAAAGTAACTTTAGTTCAGCAGATTGCATGCCTGCTTGCCTTATAGGAAAATAGTTGCATACTTATGAATATGTTTCTTGGTTTCTTAAATACCATAAAGCAATGTCTTTCCTCAAGATCAAATAATTTAACCTCAAATCAAATAGAATTGAAATTTTTTCAGGAAGGGATTTCAATCGCATCCAAGATTTATGCAGGCAAATTAAGGATACAAGAGATACTTGCCTAAGCATATAGCAGATTACAAGAAAAGAAACCACGAAACATACTACGAGTTTGCACATTCTTCGACTTGATTTCTTCTCAAACACCTATAACAGTAAGCTCAATCAAACTTAGCTTACGAAAGTTAAATTGAAGAAAAGTAGTACTAGGTGGTAGAATACCAATTAATTACCATTTTGAAACGAGCAATGGTTCCAGACATGATTCCTCTTGATGCATCCATATCATTTCCCTAAACAATTAATGACAAGTAAAACATTCTGATTCAATTGTAACTTTGAATAGTGAAAAAACTTTATGTACTGCAATTATATACCATTCGGCCCAGGAGGCGGTTATGACTTTCCACCTCCTCATGTACATCACCAGTAAGCTGTCAAATTTCAAAGCAATATGTATAAGTGTTGTTTGAATCATCAAAAAATGGACTAGAATCCAGAACTCTATACAATGAGAATAAAAAATGTACACAAGAACCGATGATATATAGATTGCCATACCACTACCTCAAATATAATTCGCATATTTTACCCTCTATGTTCTCTGCAATCAATTGTACTTCCATGTTATCTTGCACAGGCTACCATAAATCAAATGCACAGAATACTTTGACACATTTTTGTAGATTATTGAAACTTACAACATTAAGCCAATAAGCAACCATCAAGCACAAGGAGTGCATAGAAGAAATTCAATGTATATCATGCCTCTTAGACATTATGTGAACTAGACAAGATGGTAACCTTCTATAGAAATCCAAATACATGCATTAGCAATTGGCACAGAATGCCATGGGAAAAAATGTAACTTAGCGAATAGCTGTTACTTTCTGGGCGACTAAACATCAGACTAAAGCTTTGTTTGATAACTTAATTCAGCACTTAAACTTAATAGATTTAGATCTTAATATGTTCAGATGCATTTGATAACCAAAAATTGAACATCTGAATTAATTAAGTGGTACTAAATTTCCTAGGCTTGCTCCCAAAAACTAAGTGATAAACTATTCACTTTTCACTGAATGTGATATACACTCAAATATATTTGATTTAACATTTAACAATTTAATAACTTAATGGATTCAAACTTCATATTTCAGATTTCAGTTTTCAAACTTCAATTTTATCAAACGCACCCTAAGTACATCATCTAGTGGTTTGGTCTAAAGACCACAGGTCCATTAAAAAAGCAATGATATCTGAGCTTGCCCCTATAAGTAAAAAAGCCTAAGAATTCTATTCGTTCTAAAGCCAATGGAACCGAACCATAGATTACGCAAAAGCAGTTCTTCTTGAGACCACTTTCAAAGAAAAGAGGTTCTATGTGAAGCACAGGATTAACAAAAGAATTGCAGGAAAAAGAAAACTTAAATGAATATATTAGTTGTATCAAATTTACTCTTTTCAAAAAGCTGACTCGATCCTGTAAGCTCTCAATAGCTTTTTCATTGCCATGCTCATCGACATCTCGAGAAGAGGAGGCCCTAAGACCACCCTCTTCAATGTCATCAAACAGAGCAGCCCTGGAGGATCTTTGATCCCTGCAAACATGAAAGAGATTTTAGATCAATTGGAAAATAGATCAATGTGCATGATAAACAGGAAAGTATCTCAAGCACTTGCAGATAATGGTACTAAATGTTTAAGCCGAAGTGAAATGGTGAAGATGTTGAGGAAGTGTTGCAGAAACTGATGCCGAGACTTCTCCTAGTAGAATTGATCCAGTCGATAGAGCTACCCAATGTTACTACCTAACACACTGTTTGCAGGACCAACCATTCAAGCTTCTGTGTGATCCCATACTTCAATCAATAAAGCGAGCAAAGCAGATTAACGGAAAGGTATGTTATTCACATAATGAAAGGAAGACATCCATTTCATAAAAGGCTTCAACCAATCATTTCACTTTAAAGCATTTTTTGGAGAAACTATTTGCCTCTCTGTGTACCCTATCTCAACGTGATCCTCTTTGGATCAAGTGCAAGGTGACCTCAATGGAAGCAGTTGGCCCTATACATCCAAAGCTCAACAGCTATTCCCTTTTCGGTTCTACTTGCACGCATTTAAAATCATTCTGTAAAATAAATGGAGGGAAGTTCCACTAGTTGTATTGGCTCTATGATATCTGCACTAATTGAACACATCAAGCTACAAAGTAAAAGGACAAGAAATAGGTTTTGAACCAGATAGAGTGTACTTCATGATAGTCCGTCAAGCAAAAGGATAAACTTATGCTATAACACACTCACTTCTTCAGGTGCAGCTCTTCCTTTAATTGGATTTACGCAATTCAAACCTCCCCCAAGCCTGATAACACCAAACATTATTTTAAAACCTCTGTACAAATGATTGCCTCCCCCCCCCCTTCTTTTCCCAGGTTCAGATTTATACTCAGCCCCATACGCTATAGGGAGCCATAATCTGTTCAAATCCAACCACAGAACTTGATCCAACCATTATGCATTTAACCTCATTCAAAGTGCATTATCATCGACTTCATCTCATACTTCCATAGTGATTCAGAAAGTGAAACGCCCACTTAATCTTCTCTAAAATGGGATTGCCCTAAAGTAGATCCTGCATTTCCTTGCAAAATCATTCCTTAAAATGGGATTGCTTACTTCCCTTAAAATCTCCAAAAAAGGACATGTAATTGCTCTTGCATTTCCTTGCAAAATCATTCCTTTGCTTCAAATTATGTTACAGAAATGTCCAACTTCATTATACACAATGCAATTAAAGATTAAACGAGATAAAAAATTAATTTTTCAAAAACAGATCCTCATAACTGAAAAGAGAAATTTACAAACATGAACTACAAATTCTCATCAAAATTGGGTAAACCAAAAATATTCAGCCATGAAAATCCTATTAGATTCCTAAGCAACTTGAAATGCACTGACGAATTAACTGCACTGTTTCGCACATAAAACTTCAACCAAAATCACACAAGATCATAATATTCAAAAGAAAGAAAGAAAGAAAGAAATGTAATTAGCACAGAAAGAAACTGATAACCAACCTTCGATGACTCATTGCATTTGCTATTTGTGGCTTCGCTGAGGATTCAGTCGAGCTCGATAAGTAAGGAAGGAAATTCGAGTAAATTGGAGAATTTTAAATTGGCCAAAAAAAATTAAAAAGAGTGTCCAGATCTAAGATATACTTAATAATAAGGGATAATTTTGTAAACCTCCCCAAGGTTTCTGATAATTGCAGCCACTCCCCTAATGTTTGAAAAATTATACTTACTTCCCTTGATGCTAAGCTTGTCAATGGGGCCTAATGAGCCGGACTTTCACAAGCTCAAATTCAACTCATTTAATTTGAACATTTTCGGGTTTCGGGTTCATAAATGTGAAACTTATACTCAACTCACATAATATTCAGGTTGTGAGCCTTTATCGAGTTTAGCTCAAGTTCATTTATTACTCCTTAATTTTCTTCATATAATTACGTTAACTATTAAGTTGTAAAACTAATTTAACATTTACAAGACTGTAATATCAAAACTAAACATGAACACATAATAGTTCTTAAAAAGTATATAAACCAAAAATTTTTTAACAATATTTATATTTAATTCGTTCAAAATGCATGAAAAATAATAATAAAACATGCGATCATAAGCCAATGCATCTGTAATAGTTGAAACTTTTTTTATAATCTTGTGATTTGAATCCAAACATGCTTGATGATTTGTGTTTGTAGACCAAAAATAAATCAACCAATATTATGTCAACACAAAAATTTATTCAACCGATAAGAAAAATTAGAAATTCAGTTATGCATTATTAATATTGACTCTCAAAAAACTCATGGAAAAGTCATTAGATGTATTTTTATATTTTGTAATTTATATATATTTAGTATTTAATAATAATATATTTGAATATATAATTATACATAATATCAAAATATAAAATATTATATATATATATATATAATTAAAGGGCCAGACCTATATCGGGTTTGAGCCTAATAAGGTCCAAACTTGGCTCATATTTAATTCGGGTTTAATTTTTAAGCTCAATCTCAGACCGACTCATTAAAAGGTCGGGTTCATCAGGCTTTTTTCGGGCCAAATGAGGCAAGCTAGGGCTGGTCCAGCCCCATTGACAGTCCTACTTGATACTATAAAAAGACTATGATAGCTTTTACAAACTTGACAAATTTTAAATGAAAAATGAGTTTAAAAGAGAAAAATGGAAATACTTCTTCATCCTAAAGCTCTAACTTCATCTAATTTAGTACATCATACTTTATTCCCAAATTTTTTTACTAGATTCATTAATCAATTTACAAAAAGTTGACCAACCACTTAGGGAGCCATTTATTAAGATAAGTATTTCCAAAAATTACTTACCCAAAACAAGTCCAAAATGTCAAAAAAGAATGCTTTCAAAACGTGGTTTAAATTTTCCTGTAAAAAGTTAATTTGAAATTTTCACCTAACGGATAATCGTGATAGTTGAACTTTTAGCATTTAATTTATTTTAAATATCAGAGAGGGATAATATTGGATATTCATTAGATTTATTTTTACTTACATCATTAATTGTTACCAAGACATACTTTTTAGGGAAGGTTTTCATAATTTTTTAAACTTTAAGAGAGTGACTATAATTATTAGAAATCTTAGGGAAGGTTTTTGAAATTATCCTTAATAATAAATTTTTAGGATAAATTTTAAAAAATTAAAAAAAATGTTACAGTAAAAGAATTGAATCGGTTGAATTATGGAAGGGGAATAGGTTGGATGGTTTGGAGAAAGAGAATGTAAGTGAGAAGATCCGAGTTCAAACCTTCCTATCTACTATAAAAGAAATTTTAGGGTAAAATATTAAAAAAACCCCAAGCTAACTTGCAAAAAAATCTCTTATGGTTTCAAATCATACATTCCAACCCCTTATTGTTTGAACAAATTTGAAACAACAATGAAAATTGTCAAAACTAATAGAGGTGGATGAAATGGCACAATTATCCTAATATATGTGGGCAAAAAAGACCGTAACAACCATTCTGATTAAGCAAATATATGGAAAACACCTTATGGTTGAACGGACCTATGGAAAAACCCCCTATGGTCACCTATTGATGGCATCACCATTCTCCACCTTTCACCCCCACTCTCCTCTTCATCTAAATCCCCTCCCCCTTCTTTTTCCTCCTTTCTCTTCCCCTCCCTCTTCCTCCTCCTTTCCCTCTCTTGCACCCACTTTCCCTATCCTTGCAGCCCTTTTCCCATACCTTCTCACCTTCTTCTTGTGACTAGATCTGTTGTAGGAGGAAAGGAAGGGTGTGCAGGGAAGGGGCGATCTAGTTGCAATCTCTTCATCGCACCTTCTTCCCTCTCTCTCTCTCTCTCTCAACCAACCATGGTCGTTGAAAGGAAAGATAGTGTAGAGAAGTAACCGTGAGGTGATAAGATGGAGTATGATACAGGGGAGAGGGAAAGGGAGATGAGAAAGAAGGAAAGTGATGATGGAGGAGAAGGTGGCGATAGAAGGAGAAGGAGAAGGTGGTGGTGAGAGATGGAGGTGGTGGTGGAGAAAGAGATAATGGTGGTATTTTATTTTTATTTATTTATTTTGTGTATAGGGATAAGGTGAATTGTATTTGAGAGTTTTTATTTATTTATTTGTATATAGAAATAAAATGAGTTGTATTTGAAAATTTTGATTCATTTATTTTGTATATAGAAATAAAGTGAGTTGCATTTAGGAGTTTTGGATGGTTTTTGAGAATTTTATGAGCTCTAAGGACTAAGGGGTTTAATAAATATATTAGCTAAAAGTTGATTTAAAAAATTATTTTTCAAGTCAAGCACTTGAAATACGAGCGCATTTATTTCAAACTCGTTAATTTAAATGATTTTTTAATCATTTTTTTTATATTAGTTCAAACCATTAAGTACCGGATTATATGATTGGAAACCACAGGGAACATTTTCTATATGTTTGCTTCACCACGGAAACCTTTTCTGCATTTTACCCTTTTATTTAATTCTAAGGGTATAATAGGTATATCAATTAAAACTTTATTTGTTTTCAGTGCAAATACTAGCAAAAGAGGTGTGTGTATCTTAAATCCGTTAATTCAAAGGATTTTCGTCACTTTTTTAGATTAGTTCAAACCACAAGGTACCGAAATGTATATTTTGAAAATATATGGGCCTTTTTTTGTAGATTCGCCTAACCACAGGAACTTTTCTTTATTTTACCCAAAAATTAAAAAAAAAAATCGGGTGTAGTTATTTGTCAACTGCTGAATAATTTGCTAGAGAAGGCTGTCTAACGAGGTCGTTTTGTTTAAGAACTTCAACTCAGGGTCTGTGACTTTTGGGCTTTGCTAATAGCCTAGTAGAAATTAATTATCATGTTTGAACTTCACTGAAAATTTTAAAGGAAAGTGAAATTTTGCTCAAAATAAGTCAAAGTATATTAAAAATAAAAGAAGAATCTGGATATATGATCCCATTGGATATCACAATCCGCAAAGAAAAAAGTTTTAAATATTATTTTATTTGAATCATAAATATAATTCTCAATTATCATTTTATCTTACATACATCACATCATAAAAAGTGTTATAATATTATATTAAAGCAAAAATTTTCATATAATCTAAAACTTGTGTTTAAAATTTTTCAAAACACGTTGTCAAAACAGTATAAAACAAACGATGTTGTTTTGTCCTTTCCAAGCATTCAATTCCAGCAATCCACCGCATTGAAGAATTCTTTTCAAATGAGAAAAAAATAACGCAAATTGCAGGCAGTTAGAGTATTTCTCCTTGACAACGGGTGAAAGAATAGTGGAATAGTAATCTGTAGTGTATAATTCCCACCTCCAGCAAGTTATTAACGAAGTCTCTCTCACCTACTTGCTGACTGACTCAGCTCGACAGTTTGGGATAAAGAAGAACCTCAAGCAGAAGATTTGTGATTCTAATATAATCAATCTCCATGCTGCATATCCATTTCTAAACACCTGAGGTTGTAAACCACAAGAAATTCTTGGCGCATCCGACAATGTATTGTATGGATATGTGCAATATTGAGTTGTGGTTGCAAAAGTCAACAAGTGTAAATTCCTTGTAGACACCTAATTTGATTGTCATACTTGTAGTTTTTTGTGGTCTGACCTCACAAATATCAGAAATGCAACCAGGAGATGCAACTTCAAAAGAGTTGAACTCAAGAATCAGAGAATAGTAGATAAAGAAGGAATATCTACTTTTATACGCAAAAGCTACTGCATACATAAAAGCTAAAGTACTTGAAAACAGACTTCCAATGTGGACCGTCATACTTGTGAATCCGTTTCTTGCAATACAATTACATTGAGTGCTGCTCCATTTTTGGGATTCATATTTTCTTTGATATTCACATCTGTTAAACTATCTTATACTTGTATTATACAATGCAGAAAGTTGAGAAATTACCACCTAGCATTGTACAAGTCAACCTATACTCAAGATTGAAAAGAAGCCCGAAGTTGCATTTGCCACTCCATACAGTCCTCAAAATCGAAACTGCTTGCACAATCCAATAGAGCAGTTTGCTGATGCTCATAGCGGCATATGTAGTTCAAACCAACCAGTAGCTCACAGATTGCAGCCTCCGTCTTTGCCTGGTCAGCAAAGTACAAGGTTTGGAGCAACAGCACATTTGTCTTGGTAACTATCTGCTGCTGCTCAAAATTACGTTCGCTTTGCCACCTGATCATGTTATGCGCCATGGGGGCAAGCCACTTCAGTATCTCATCAAGCCTTTCCTTCCAATCATGGGCCAGAGGAGCATCATAGATAGCTAAGTCTTTCACATAAGCTTTCAGTTTACTCTTCAAAGTTTTTCTTAAGCTTGTTGGCAGCATCTGATAGAGGTCATCCCTGGCTTCCTCACCAACCAAATGTGGATAACGGAGCAGCTTCTCTATCACGATGATAACATTTGCATAATGCAGGGCTAGCGCAGAGCCTCCAACAGTGCAGTCAGGAGCATAAACAAACAGCTTACTTTTGGAGCCAAATTTTGCACCGTTTGCCACATTACTTTGAAGTTTCCTTGGATCTCCACTGACGGACCGACTCAATAAACCTGAGAGTGCAGGATGCTCCCTCTTCAAACCATTTGCAACACTGCAACAGCTGGAAATTTGACTAGATCGATCGTAATTAACTGTATCATCATCGTCATCATCTACTTTTGAGGTAGAACTGCTCAAGCTAAGGCATTCCATAAACAACCTTCCAGGCCCTATCCCACAAGTGAAGTTAAAATCCTCAGGACTAAATAAGCCAGCTTCACTTCGCTGCATTCCAGCCTTTGGCCTATCATAGTTGACACCTTTATTCTCCAACACCTTCTTTTCCATCAGTCCGGAATGATGATTACCAACACTCTTGCTCAAAGTTTGTTTCATCAAGTCAGTCCCTACCTGAACACCACACTCACCGTTTATCTGGCCCGATTTTGCTTCATAATCTTGCTTCATATGACGCAAACTCCCACTAAAACCAACCTGTGGCCCTGAAACTGCACCATTCAACGAATCCCTCCTTAAAATCGCATCCCCAAAAACCAAAGCAATCCTTGCATAAATTGTACAAACAGTTCTAGCCAACAACTCTACAACCTTATCATAAGTCTGATTCCAAAGGGACACATCCTTCAAATGCCTAACATCCTGTTTCTGCCAAACTAACTTCTGCTCAAAGGCCTTCCTACTCTCTTCATGTTGGTTCTGTTGAAACTTCTTAGTGGCAATTTCCAACTCATTAAGAACCTCCATTTCATGGTATAAATTAGCTGTAAAACTGACATATCTTTCCATTTTCCTCACTCTTCCCTCCATATCCTTAACCAAAAATCCCAATTCCTTTACATCAATCACCCCAGACATAATATCCCCATAAACATGCTCAAAACCCTGCAGAGCAGGTATTGTACATTTCTTTCCCAACCTAGATACAACACTAGCAACCCTTTGCAAATCATCAAGTTTTTCAACAAGGGCTAATTCTAAAAGCCTTGTTTCATCATCAGAAACTAGTTTCTTTATCCCTTCAGAATTCAAGATCTCATTTTTAAGCTTAAAAATTTCACTATCAGCTAAAGATTTATGAAGATAAATAATCTTAGACATCACATTAGCAACTTCGAATGAAAGAATCCCAATAATTTTCTTCTCTTGCTGGCCTTGTTTTTTATTACCAGAAGATGATTTTTTGGGATTTTCCAGAGCTAAAGAATTCTTGAAACTGCCACTTACCTGATTTCCCATCTTTATTAACCAAGGCTCCGCCACCATCTCGACCAATCCTTCTTCTGGATAAGATCTACAAGCTCAAGTTTTTGTCTTTTAGATCTGACCAGCAGCCCTCAACATTCAGATGCTTCAAAATGTCCAAAAACAACAAATTCATGGACACACCTTTACTTGGGGCTTGAAAAAAATGCAACACAGAGAAAAAAAAAAGTTGGGATTTTGTTGGGGTATAAGGAAGAAAACAAACTTGTATTCAAGAATGCTGAAAAGGGCCAATGATTTTGTGCTTAGAAAAGTGAGGACAATGCTCATAAGGAAGCAATAGGCATGGCTTCAGTAGTAGTACAGTGCATTCTTGCAAGCATGGTGAAGGTGCAATTGATTGATGAATAGAGAGAAGGAACTGTGGGAGAAAATGGAGGGAAAAGAAGTAAGAATTGATTGGCTTTCAGCAAAGCTTCGGTCTATATATGATTCTGGGTGTAAATTTCATGGATATGTCATGATGTTTTCGAAAAGGCAATTGGAAGTGTTTGAAGGAGGCCAAAGCGTTGTTTTATGGGGTACCCATACATCACGTCTGCACCTTTCGTTTTTGTTTTTGAGTTTGTCTTTCTGATTTTCCTTTACTGTGATTTTTTTCTGTTTTTGAGTGTTGGCTCAAATCAAATCTCTTTAATTAAAGGGCGATTAGTGTTCCTTGCGAAATTCTCCTTTCAAAGTTTTTTCTTTAAAGGATCTCCCTTCAAAGTTTCACCACATTTGTGAGGGTCAAACTTCTCGCGTTCAAAGTTTTACCACATTTGTGAGGGTCAAAATTCTAGTGGTCAACACTTTAACCAGGATAAAAAATTTTGAACCAGGACGCTGTTCGGGCATGCATTAATGAACACATGGTGAACTTTAAATAGGGGACTTGATAGGTTGGCCTATACCATGTTGTTTGGAAGTGACCAAGATTTGGATTTAGTGAAGTGTTCATTGTATTTTGACAAA
Organism: Coffea arabica; assembly: GCF_036785885.1. Lineage (NCBI taxonomy): Eukaryota > Viridiplantae > Streptophyta > Magnoliopsida > Gentianales > Rubiaceae > Coffea > Coffea arabica. Next base: position 4,448,003 of record NC_092315.1, read on the forward strand.
AAAAAAAAAAAGAAGTGCTCATTGTAAAAATAGTGAGAAAATCAGGATTTGAGGACTTATATCTCTAGGTGTTGGAGGTTAGTTATATATCAAATTTCAACCCATAACTGACAATAATTGTTCGATATTTTTCACTTGTCAAACAAAAACAGACTTAATTGATATTTGTGTATATTTAATTACGTAACTTCTGTCATTAGTACAAATTTTAATGAAATTATGATATTTATAAAAATAAAAAATAAAAATAGACTTTTTGATAAACCCTTGTTTGGTTGGTTCTTTCTCAATTTGTAGTTTATATGTTAAAAATCAAATTTGTGTTAATTGTGAATTCTTAGCTATTTAGGGGCCATGAGTGTGAATGAAACCTAACATTCGCTTGGTATAGACCATTATGCAATGATGTCTTAAATGTTCTTGGTGAATTCTAGGCAGAGAGACATGTATGATGAAATATGACGAATTTAAGGTCATTCAGAGGCTGGAAATCTCTAGTATTTGGTTGGTAAGAGGGTTGAAAATTCTGATGTGCTTCTATTCTTTTGGGGTTGGAAAACATTCAATCAGAAGTCCAACAGTTGGAAGAAGGTTGGTTCCAATTCCAAAGTCAAATGTGTACACAATTTTATCTTCTTCGAGAAGGATATTTTTTTTTTTAGAGGGGGAATTCCATCACGCAATCAACAAGGTTAAAGAGTCCAACGGGTATCCCACGGCCATGCGTAGTTGGATTGGAGTTGCTAAGAAGTTGATGAATACATCCCCCTTTTTATTTCTTGTGAAATTTCCTAAGAAGAGAACCAAAAGCTGTTCCTAAAGAACGTGGAAAATGCTATATGTTTGAATGTTGAGGAGGAGTAACGAGACGTGAAAGGATGAAGATGGAAGGAAAGACTTTACATCACTGTCAAGATTTTAGCTTGAAAAGTATAGAGTAATTATGGATGTGATTTTGGTTTTGATACTCAAATATAATAAGAGGAACCAACAACGAATAGATGGTAACAAGACTTTAAGTTATGGGATGATTTTGTCAAAAGGTGACCAAAGTTGGAGTTGGTAACTTTGTTCTATATAACAAAGACAAATCTTTCTTCCAACCATGCACTCAAGCAAGAGATCCAAAGACAAAACACAGGATGACGAAAAGAAACTACCCATCCACTACACCAAGGGCACCTAAGCCAATTATCTTTTACTGTGGATTCGGATCAAACATCATGAGAAGTGTTTAGATAGACCCAGAACATGCATTTTCGTATCCAGGCATGTTGACCAGTATTTATCCTACATGTTTAGAACAATAAATTAAGAAAATGGAATCTGGAAAGTGAACAATTTAGAGAATCAAATGGAACCAATCAATTCAGTCTTGACTAGTAGTTCCTTTTAACGTTTCATTAATTGTTGCTGAAGAGCTTGATTGATTGGAGTCAGAACATCTACTCTCTTTGGATCATGGGTCAAAGTAAAGTGGAATGTTGGAGTTGCACTGATCAAAGAAGGCTAGTAAATATATCGGCTCCGATCCACTACAGTGGGAAACCTGCTTTGTTTGGAAGAAAATTTTTCTTCCCTAAACTTCAAATTATTGTCGTGTTAAAAATCAGAAAAATGATGCTCAAAAAAGTTCTCCATAATTTGTTTTTGTATTTTAATTAATTAAAATGCATCCCATTTTCTATCGGTAACATCTTAATTGAAGGACTAACTACCAATTAAAGAGGGATAGTGGAGTGGACTATCTGCTAAGTTTCACTTCACCATGCATATTAAATGGTATTGAATGAATTTTAAATCTTTCTTCTTTAATTATGATTCGTAGTGGTAGAGTGATATATTTCCTTTTTTGTTTTAATCAATTGTCAACTCCTACTCAACTCAATCTGTACTAGGAGAGAGCTCAGTTGCGTCAAGGCAAAATTAGAAGGAGATGATCCTACCTCTAAACCAAAGAGAAGCATTATTGCACATTCTTAAATTTTGCTACAGGTGCAGAGATTTAAACCGCTGACCTATAGTCAAGCCTGCACCTTATTTCAATTCAATCTTTCAAGTAGTATTTCCCTTCACTAATGCTCGAGTGCATCTACATTAATTTAGTGGACGCCTTATTGTAGATTTATGTCATTTGTATAGCTTGTAGCTATTGCAACTAACTACGAGGGCCTCAAGAGAAAAAAAAAAAAAAAAAAAAAAGGCTCAAGGTATGCAAAGATTAATAGCTAAAATATAAAACATTTTTTGATTACTTGGACCGATTTTATATTGAAAAAAAAAATAGGGCGAACCTAAGTATGTGATGTCAGTCAATGAATTATGGCCGTCTTCTACAAATCAAAATAGTAGTAACAAACTTACAAGTACTAAGGAATGAAGAACATGATGATGGTTGAAGCGGTTTCCCTCCAAATATGAATGTACGTTTGCAGTTGGAATCATATCCTGAGTGGAGAATATAGGAGAAGGCTGTTGGACTTGCCCCACGAGTTCTTTTTATGGCTCTAAAATATATACTGCTAATTTACAAAGCCTTGTCCATGTCAATATCGGCATGGAATTGGAGGGACGGTTGCTTTTGTTCTTTTGTGTTTTGAAGTTTTATGTCTTGCTTTTTGACCAATTGTACAGCTTAAAGATTGATACAAAAAGTCATCAATTTGCTAACCACTATGTACCAACTAGTCAGTAGATACTAATTCATAATGGTAAGCTTAAAGGATATGAAAATGTGGGCATAATTGCTTACTTTGTGGGATCGGTTTGATTGATTTTCAGACTAGCAGACGTCTTTTAATTAAAAGGTTGGACGTTCCCATGTCCTTTTTTATTCTGTTTTCCGTGTTTACAATAAAATCCCTCGTGGGGTTTGATTTTTTTTAGTGAGAGTTTCTTCTCTCTAAAAGATTCCTCGTAAAAGTTTTCTCTTCTCCTAGAGATTTTATAACGAGAGTTTCTTATCTTTCAAAGATTTCTAACGAGAGTTTCCTTCTCTTCTAGGGATTTTTAATGTGAGTTTTTGTAATTAGTCTATTTCTTGTATTAGAGCTATTTTTTTTTTTTTCTGAATTTGGTTGTCGTTATCAGATTTGAGATTTCTTAAATTTACCTTGTCAGATTTCACTTTAACATCTGAATTTGAATCAGTTTATTAGCAAATATGGGAAGAAGCAAGCAGTATAGTTATAGTTGGAAACATACATAAATGATCTTGGGACTATAAGTACTTTTATCTTTTAATTTTTTTTGGAGGTTCAATGTAATATTCTACTGATTTTCCAGATCTATAGTGACAAAGTATTTATTCTTCAAATCTGTTTATATCTGTGTATGGTTGATATCTGTATATGACTGATATAATTTCTGCCATTAGTGCAGATTTAATAAAATGACGACATTTTTTTATATAAAAAAAAAAATGTTGGACGCTTAAGTTGGCGTCTAGGACTAATTCGATGACAAAACAAATCAGCATCATTCACGTTCGTAATCATATAAACCAAAGCTTCTATTCTTGTCCATGAATATCAATGCAAAAGGTTCAAGGAATCCCCAACTTTTCTAAAAGAAAAACTCCCTCCATGGAGGTATAATAACCCATGCAAAGCTTTTTGCAGCATTTCAATTTTGAATTGCTAGCCGTGAACAACTAAGAAACATTAAATCAGAATATGTCATTTATGTATACACACATACACACATATATATATATATATATATATACATACACCAAGTTGTAAAACATATTAATTGATTTCCTCCGTTTAAAATTAGAGTTGAACCAAAATTGGAGAAAAGTGAAGTTCCATCAAATTTTCTCACTACTATATCATAATAAAGCGACTTCCATTCATAATTTTGGCAAATTTGTTGGAAGCTATTTTGGTTTATTTGCTCGACTTGGGTAATCATCATGTTGTGCCCAATGCTTCAGGCTGCAATAACTAGCTTCTTACTTTCACCAACCCTTGAAAACAGCCTAAAGTCCTAAACTGCTGCTTTTAAGACCTTTTATGAAGTGGTCTCTCAGCATATATAAAGTTCCTGCCATCTTTTCTTTTCCTGAATCAAAAAAGCCAAAAATCAGTACACAAAACATTATGAGACCTGATGTATTTAGGTATTATCTAGATGCAAAATAAAGTAAAAGGGCTTACTGAAAATGATGTAAAGCAGAAGAAAACAAGACTATTTAGCATTTTGAAGACCACCACCATATGGTCGGATCGGACCAGTTGGAGAAAAGAGATTTCAAGTCCGCCAGCACATGAATGTAAACTCCAGCAAAAACATGGCATGCCATGGTGTATATTTCGGAAAGAAGCCAATTCATGCACATATTTTATTATATATATCAAAAACATGGCTAGAGCTTTCAAAAAAACCTATCAGGCAGCTGACCTAAATCAGAAAATTGCTTTCACCTACTGTTGGTTGCTGTCTAAACTCTAATATGATGGCCACTACGCCTGTAGCTATTTCTCTCAGCTACCTGATTGGTAAGCCCTCCATTACGCATCCATGGTCGAGTAATTATCAAAAGGAGCTATCAAATACAAACTTTTGATCAGCTTTCTTTTTATTTTTTAAGCAGGAGGTTTTGAACTCAGGAGTTTCTGCGTACAATCCCTTCTACTTTACTGCTGAACCCAACCCTCTTCTTTCTTGATTATCTTGCAAAGTCTACAGCAAAACAACCTCAATTATTTAACTGGGGGGGGGGGGGGGGAGTAGTTGTAAAGCTGTGCCAGGGGACATATCTTCTTCATTGACATTATTAAAACCAAACAACAAATTAAACAAAAAAAGTGATCAAACAAGGGTACCAAAACAAGTATGAGACTATTGTGTAAGTTGATAAGAGCAAAAACTGACACAACTTTTTATTCTTTTACACGTTTTTTCTATTCCCTTCTATCTGATGCAGCCCATGTCGTTAAGTTTATTGTAAACGAATCTCATAATTTTATCAAGCTGTTAAGGGGTGATGCAATTTAGAATACAAAGAAAAATATGATTTTATTTGTTTGGACAAGAGATTATTTGCAAAATATTATTTAATTGCGTCATAAACACATTTTATAACCACCTTTTTATATTTTTAATTATTTTTTTATCTCACATATATCATATCATAAAAAATAATACAGCGCTCATCCAAAATATATTATTTCAAATAATCTCCTATCCAAACACACAATTTTCAGACAATTATCCTGTGCTGTCATTAATTTGGTGCAGTTGCAACAGAGTCACCTCTGCAAGAGAAGTTATGATGAGCCCTATCAAAGACCCAAACAGCCTGACCCAAATCTAAATCCTAAACATCCCAAACACGCAGTGTGGACCAAATGTTACTCACAATTCACCCAATCGTCAGAGCCCATCTGATCATGGACATGATTTGGTTTCGAGGGCTAGGTGCAAAGACACCATTCGATATGTGCTCATGGACCTCATATAGTTCTCAATTGAATTTCTAGCTTGCTGTCGATTGATTATTTTATTTGATTATAGATTCTGATTTTAAATAACTAATTTTGATAATATTTTAGTTTACTTGTGTATTCAAATTAAAAAATTTTTAATATCCAAAAAAAATAAAATATTTAATTAATCAAAGAATAACTTTTACTAATTCTGATTATTCTTTATAATTAAATTTTACAAAAATCTAAAGCAGACGAATTGCATCTGTTCATTTTTTCAGTTTGCCCAATATGTTTTTATTCGTGTATGGTTAGGATGGCCATAATTGAGATATATAATCATAGCATCAATATGTGTGATCAATTTGTGATGTACAACGAGCTCAATTTCAATGTTCAAACAATTGAGAGCTTGCATGAATATGAATATGAATGTGTAGTAGTCCTTGCTTTTTAATTCTTGTCGTAATTGGGCCTAAACTATCCCCTCCATTAGTGACATTCTAGGTGGGTAGCCTTTTTAATTTCCTAAAAGTTATTTTTTTTTTTGGATGAATAATATACTTTTGGCTAAAAATATATTAAATATGCAATAAATTTAAATAGATTTGAAAATCAATTTACACAATAGATCTTAAAAATCAATAAAGACAACATTAAAATTCCAAAATATTTTGCTTTGAGACTAAAATTTTGAACATCTTCTTTTGCAAAATCCTACCTGAATGTTAATCAGACTTCAATCCGAGACCTATTTAGTCTAAGGAATAATACCTCAATCAACCCAGTTTTAACTTTCTTTCATGACCTGAAATGTGATAATGCAGCATTTCCATCCATGGCTTTCATTAGGAAGCATTTTGTATACTCTTCAATGGTAGTCTCCCTGTAGACTGGAGGGTTTTCTTCTGACAATAGCTCCTTGACAGGTCCATATGGTCGCGAAACATACCCTTCACCGTATTGTGGCCTGAGGAAACTTGCCACCGAAATTCTAGGTCCGATCTTATTAGCGAGTACTCTATGACGAACACTTTTGAATTTATCATTTGTCACAATCTGCATCAAGAAGGTACCAGTTTTTTTTTTTCAAAATTTTTGTGTAATTTCTCCAAATACTGAGCTATATTATGGAGTAATTATGAAAGCAAAACTTGCCTGAAGCATGTCTCCCAGGTTAATTACTAAGGCACCGGGCAAAGGAGAGACATCAACCCATTCATCTTTATGTAAAACTTGAAGGCCGCCAAGTTCATCTTGAAGGATTATGGTCAGAAAATCATTATCTGTATGATCAGCAGTACCAAAAGTCAGTTCTGGTTCAGGACAAGGTGGATAGTAATGCCCCTTCACCACAAGTCCATCAGCACAGCCAATGTTTTCAAGAAGCGTAGCATCGAGTCCTGCAGCCTCTGAGACCAACCGTAACAGGATAAGGGCCAATTCCATCGCGCATTTCGAGTATTCAATTGATGCATCCCTGCAGCATAAACAAGTATAGTTAAAGCTTCAAAGAAGTCAAAGATCTGGGATACACGTAATGAAAAGCATACATGTTGTATATCTATACATTTGTCTATCTCTAGAGCACATATTGATCAAGTGCTAGTAAGATTCCTCAAGTGTACAAGTTTAAGTAAATGTTATGAATATTTGTTTGTAGCTTTGATCTGCAAATAGATTGGACTTCAATATCTGTAATGGCCAAGTGAAATTTAGTACATAACCCTTGATTCCTCTTGTCCCAATGACTAAGAGTTCGTAGCATCACCTAAAACTTTAGAAGATCACAAGAGTGTCTAAAATTAGAGGTGGGATGTAAGTACAATTTAAGGATAAAGGAAATGGAATACCTTAATTAGGTTTGGGAGAATTGAGAGGTTGAGAACTGTTTGTAATTTTTACAATCACACTTCTAACTTGCTACTTTCCTAGTGTTGTGATAGTTTGAGGTCCTGTTTGAGGTTCAACATTTAAACTTAATAAATTCATATCTTAACATATTCAGACCGTTTGATAATCAAAAATTAAACATCTGAATTAATTAAGTGGCACTAAATTTTCTAGATAAAACTTGCTTCCAAAATTCTGTGATAAACCATTCACTTACCACTGAATGTGATATGCTCTTAAATGTATTAGATGTAATATTTAATAATTCAATAATTTAATGAATTCAGACTTTAAATTTCAGATTTCAGTTTAATCAGACGCACTCTTAAAAGCACTCTGACTCTCAAATGTTTTATAGTACTAAAGAAAACAAACGGAGCAAGAGATGAAAACCTGCAAACCAAGGGAATTTCTTCAGGTTCTGGTGGACAAGGAACCATTTTGAAAGTAATGGTATCTTTCCATACAGCTGCCTTTGAATAATACAAATCAATGTTGCTGTGATACACAACTTTTTTGGCCAGATCCCGGCTATAGTATTTCCTTTTTGCCTCAGCTTCTTGTTCGTGAAAGAAGCGCACCCCTTCCAGCATATTGCCTAGTGTAACTTCTGGTGTTCCATGATTGATTACCTGAAAGAATCCCCAGTTTTCACATGCATGGCGTACCTGATTAACAATCTCGGAATGGTTAGTACCTCTCATGTCAATCACAGGAACGCGATAATCAAGCTTACTGCTACTGCCGGATTTCACTACAGGAATGTTGTGCTCATGGACAAACATACGAGGAACCTTAGTAACTCCTGCGTCGAATAGTCCCTTGACGCCGGCTTTGGAATCATCAAAGGCTTTCAATTCCCTTTCGCGATCATCACTGGGGAAGGCATGTGATTCAACTTCTCTGCCGCCTGCGACAACCATTTTGTTCCGCTCTTAAGCTGTGGCCTGCAAGAGCTGGTTAAGCTAGAAAAAATCAAACGCTTGATTCAGTTTCGAAGAAATGTGAAAAGGGATGTTGATTGCTGAACTTCAAAGTTCAAAGAGAGAGAGAGAGAGAGAGAAGGCTAGGCTTTGATGATTCATCGATCGATTAAATGCACAAATTGATCCGTCACTGACAATTTGATAACCATTTGTTTAAACACAGGTCTTGTCGTGCTTGAATCATGCACGTGGCCAAGAAATGGAAGGAGACTGGTCCTTTTTTCCGGGTCAGTCTAAAAGCTACTCATACTCCTATTCTAACTTATTCTAACAGATGATCCAACAGGGTCACGAGAAATCAACGGAGATTGAACTATACCACCATCGTACCACTCATATGAATTTAAGAGAAAGCATATCAAGTGGCAACTTTGATGGAAGATAAGAGGTTTGAACCTTGATCTCCCACCCCACAAGACATATGATGGCCAACTACTCTAGAGATAGTTGATTAGAAAGAGGCTAGTACTCGAAGATCCAATAATACATAGTGATAACCATCTTACGCTACTGATGATAGGGCAGCTGTTTTAAGCCCAACTAACGCTAATTATACAACGCAAATAATCAAAGGAGACAACTGGAGCTTGGAAAGCCATGTTGCTAAGGTCGATACAATTTATGTTGATGATTATTTCTAATTTCTAGTTGATCCAGGACTGAGAGCCTTGAAATTTTTAGACCAACCCGGGCCTGTTGTTGAGGAGAGACACATGTTGCATGAAATCTTGAACTTTTAAACGACAGAAAAAAATTTAAAAGAAAAACACTTTTTTTTTTCAAGCAAAAAATAATAAAACAATTTACCCTGGGTTCTTCTTTCTTTTGTACCTCACGGAGGCATGTCGGTTGGGATGAAGGTTTTGAAGGGATCGAGTATTGTATTCTACAATACACAGTATGATATATGTACAAAAAAAAAAAAAACAAATGTGAATATTACTACAACAAATGTGGTCAATAATCAGAAATTTTGTCCTATATTCAGTTTCATTAGTCCAATTTTAAATTAAACATGTCGGAATCATAGACTACACCATTTTCTAACAATTGGATAATTACTCAATCCAGTTGGAAGAATGGTCACAACAATTTTTGTACTATTTTATTTCACCTCTAACATTTTTTTGTTTAAATCGACAAAGTACCTGCCATAGTGATGTCATGGCTATACCTATGAAGCCCAAATTTGTTGGGGTGAACCGCCAAATGATTGTCTTAGGGCTATGTCTATGAGGCCGTTCCAACTTCTGGTGGGCCAAAGAAGAAGAATTGCTACAAAATTTTCTCTTCGAATAACTTCCAATCTTATACACGAGCTTTTGTTGAAAACAAAATTCGTTAGTCTTCATATTATATGAACAATACAGTGTATGACTTTAAGGTAAAACATGTATGGTTCACAAACACCAGAAAAGGCCAAGCATATAAAATGATTGAAGTAAATGAACGATGTGATGTAAACAGTAGTAGTATATGATTGGCTTAAACAAGAAGTATGTCATATTTTACCTTCTTTTTACTATCAACCTTCTCTCCACTATTGTTCTTTCATAGGAGGGAATCTTGACTTCAAATCAAGGTCTTCCTTGCTCTTCATCTGTTGCTTTTGTTTTACGTTTGATAAAGTCTCTCTTAGCGCATTCCAATGAGCGTTTTTAATCTCTTAGTATTTATTAGTGAGAGTTTTCTTCTTTTTTAGAATATCCTAATGTGAGTATTGTTTAATTTTTTGTTATTTTTACTCAGATCTAAGAATTTTTTTTTTTAGATCCATATATTTCTTGAATCTTTTCATCAAATCTCAACATCAGTTTTAAACTTGAACTAGTTGGATAGAAGATTGAGAGAATAGGCATGCACAAACTTGGTTAGATGTGACGGTTCGTAATTTACAATGTAATTTTTTATATTTTGTATCTGTTAAATCTAATGATTTTCTAGATCAAATATATCTATGATATGTTTTATGTATGTTGTCCATTAGTGCAACTATCTTTGTCAAGCAAATCATACGTGTTGAAGAATTTTAACCTAGTTTATTAATAATATCGACTTTTGTTTCATAAAAAAAAAAGAGGTATGTCATTTTTGGTAGAAGGGATTGTAAATAGGAGTTCAAGACCTCCCACTTACAAAAATAAATAAATAAGAGAGGTACATCATTTTATTTACTAGTCATGTAAGGAAAAGAATAGTTGTATTATCTTGAAGTACAATGTGGAGGAACTTCCAAATGCTAGATAAGTGTATTATTTTAGAGATTCAACACCATTCGTGTCAACTTGAAAAACCATTAATCAGATAGATAATTTTAATTAATCTGGTTGGGACAACAAATCTTAATTATCCATTTTTTTGCTTGGGCTTGAAATTTAGCCTTGTTTGGTAATCTTAATGCAGTTTTTTCCTTTTCTTTTTTCCATTTTATTCTCGGAGCACAAGATGGGAAGCAAACAAAAAAGTTTTTTTTTTTTTTTACGTTGTATAGGCATTAAATTTCTGTTGGCATTAAAACTGCAACATCCAACTCAAGTTTTGTGTCAAATTCATCATTCAAAGATTGTTTGACCCGTGAGGCCATGACCTTCCCAAATTGCTTTTGTGAGTCAACAACAATCTTTAACATTTCTGCAAACTTTCCCATGAATACACTCAGTTACCAAACTCAAACCCAGGTAAGGTTGCTTCTGGGATTATGCTTATATAGATCAGGTCTATATATATGGATTGCATCTCCAAAAAAAGAAAAAGAAAAAAGGGTTTCATGTAGATTTTACGTGTGAGACGAGACACAACATATAAAACAGGGTTTACGTAGATCGTTGTCCATGTGGACTGTTGCAGAGGCAAAATACAATATTCTTTGCACCAATGCATCCATGAATTGTACCGTGATAGATATTGGACTATTTGGGCTACATAATCCACAAAAGCATATTATAAAATTAGAACCAGAAGATCACGAGTCGTTGTAGCCAGAAAACAGCCATGTGAATCCTACCAAACAACTTTATCTGTTCTGAGAAAGTTTTAAAGAGCCCAGAGTCTCAGTTTTCTGAACTTCCTTTGAAGATAGTGCATGACAGATTACGGCGTTCAACATTGTTGTGCTATCAAGATTTTCTTTACAGGCAAAACACGTTTTGCATGAGTTGTTCTTACTGGCTTTTTAGCCTTAGACCATTCAAAACCAGCAAAAGAGGTAAACGTCTGATATCAGTGCAATTGTTACTTGTGTGGAAGGGCGGTGTTGGCATGCTCTGCCGGTGGATAATGGGGCTACTTTTTGTTTGTCTAATTTAACTCTTTTTTTCTCTTTTGTCTCAATAAGTATGGATCTTTCATATTGGATTTACTCTAAATTGATTATTTTAACTGATTATAGATTTTGATTTTGGATAATCAGTTTTTTGTGATATTCTCAATTGGTTTTGTATTCTGATTATAGATTTTCTAATGATTAAAAAGCTAAAATCTATAATCAGTTAAAGATCTAGTAGTTTTTGTTAATTTTGATTATGTTAATAATTAGTTTCTATAATCAGATTTTGTAAAATCTAAAACAATCCCAAATAAGGCCATTGTGTTGAACAATGTATCGTTCATTGATGTTTCACATTAATTTGGATATAGTTTATGCAAAAGTAATTGAATATAATTAAAATTTCCTACAACAATGAATGCAAACTTAAAATTCTTCTAAAGAGAACGTAAATTTCAACTGTTGGCCAAAGAAAAAAGAAATCAAGGGTAACAATCTTTGTGGAACAGATAAGGTCAAATTGTACAACTATTACTAGGAATCATCCCTGCAAATCTAACAAAACCATCATCCCATGAACCAGAGACAAACCATATGAATCAGCATTGTGCCCTGTCCCAAATAAAGGTTACAAGAAACTTCTCACTTCCCACTGATAAAGTAGGATCAGTGGCAGAAGAAAATGGATGTCGTTTTCTTCTTCTGTTGGTTTCTGTATCTGTGGATGTGCAGGACAGTAATGGTGTAGGATAATGTTTTTTTTTTTATTGTGGTTGGATAATTTTGTGGTTTAGTGAGCGAGATTAACCTGCAAACAAAGCTGATTGTGATATGCAGAGGTGATAGCTAGGTTGCCTTCTTGCGTTTGGATTGCAATTTTCCAAAGAAAAATTGTAACGTGTTTTCCGTAGATACATATTCCAAACATCTTTTTACTTCACATATATCAAATCGTTACAGTAATTTTTTTACAAAGGAAATTCAGATACCAGAAAATTGTAGATACCAGAAAAATGTTTCTTCAAGTGGCGGTACCAGTTTTAACCATTTCTTCAAGGTTACTAAGACTGCCGTATAAAATATAAGAAAATTATAGAGACAGACTCAATAGAAGGCCTAACAACATAAAATTTTCGATTGAATTATTGGAAATTCACGTCTTAAGGCTTGTAGCAGCGAACGAACAATTGAATATATGAATCAGAATATAATTTAAGCTTCAACACAACAGTTTTCCGGAATCTATTGACTTGAATTTAGACCAACTAAAATTGAATGTAAGTTTGAGCAGCTCCAGCAAGGCTTTAGTCTCCCTCATCCTAATTAATAGAGATGGCAATTAGAGCGGGTGCCTGTAGTAAGAGTGACGGGGCGGGGAAGATTTTCTTCCACCTGTTCTTAAATAGAGCGTCACCCAACCCATCCCTACATAAATAAATAAAAGATAAAAAATTATACATAAAATATAGTAATGAATATTATTATTACGCTGGCTTAATTACACCAGCTCATATAATATACTCCCTCCGTCCCCCAATCATATAATCATGTTTGGGGAGTTCAACTTTTTAAAAATAGTGATTTGATTGTGATGTTTGTGTTTCTCTTTTCAATTTTATCCTTACAAATTTAAATGGTAACATATATATGATTAGAAAGAAGGGTTATATTGAAAAGAGAGATTAAAAGGTGATTTGATATTTCTAACGTAACTAACTAATGTTTTGAGACATCCAAAAATAAAAAGTACGACACTTTCAATGAGACGGAAGAAGTAGCATATATATACCCCTGCGGGTTTAATTACACTGGACACTACTAATGATTCAACTCAAAACTTTCGGTGCTTGGTTTTGCACAGGTCACTGGGTTTAGCCTTTCTCCTTTGATGATACCAATGCAGGGTGCAAAATTTTTTCAGTTCGATTGCAGTTTCTCGAAAAAAGTAGAACTGCAAAATATTTCGAGCTTTATCTGAGTTCATATGTTTTTACATGTGATTAAGAGATAAGATCTGATAGTTATATATATATATATATTAGCTTGGATTCTCAAGTAAAAATGTGAGATGTTCAAATAAAGGTAATTTTCAAACCATGCCTGCATTTCTTTCCGGAAGCTTTTCGGTTGTGTTTGGATTGCATTTTCCATCATTTTTCATGAAAAAATTACTGTAGCGATTTGATATATGTGAGGGAAAAAGGTGATAGGAAAATGTGATCACGAAAAACGACAATATTTTCCGACGGAAACAAGCAATCCAAGCATGACAAAGTGTTTGGATACCCCAATTTGGCCAAATAATATTTCGCTTGCATCATAGATACATTTTCCAACACACCTTTTTATATTTCAAACCACCTTTTTATCTCACATACATCACATCACAAAAAGTGTTACAGTAATTATTCCAAATAATATTTCAAATAATACACTATCCAAACAAACTCAATTATATTTTTCGACGGAAACAAGCAATCCAAGCATGGCTACTCCTACATGTCAATGCGTGTATTGGTTGCCATTCCTACAGGTCAATTTTCAAACCGTCCTGTTGCCAAATTGCCATTCCTACTAATCAGTAGTGTTGCTTCTTTCTTTCTCCTCCTTTTTATATGTTATTTTCTTTCCTGACAAACTACCCTATTAAGACTTTCGATTTTGAAAAATATATAGGTTAAAATAAATTAATTAATCACAACCAAATGCAATTCCTGTGTTGAATTGCAGAATGGGCGGCCGAACAAAGCAGGAAACAGTAGACCGGCGGCCACCCGACAAACAACTTGCGGTTTGATGAAAATGGGAAGGAAAGAAGAGTTCATTCGGTCAGACAGCATTCTAGGCCTGTGTATGGTCTTCACTCCTCTGCATATCATCCTCATCCCAATTTTCAGTTTCTTGGGAAAAATTTGTATTGAACTTGGTTGGTAATTAAAGTGTTGGAATTACTTACTGTATTTGTTTGCTGCTGTTGTTTTCATCCCAAACAGTCCTCAAAGTTAGTATAAACCTGCATTTGTGTTTTCTCATCTTCAAGTACCTGAGTGAGTTTTTCCCCTCCCCACATCACCCACACACGCAAAACACAATAATTACACTAATTGTTGCACATCAAAGTTCTTCACTATTGATGTAAAAAAAAAAAACAACAATCTTCTGAAACTTCAATAATAACCAAAACTAATCACAATTTTAGAAGGGGCAACAAAAATCAGAGACGATGTATAAACTATTATGTCCAGTTAACACCACAAAAAGTATGGTTGCAAAATCACCCCTGCATTTATCCCCACTATAGAAAGTAGTAACTCTTAACTCCGTTAAATATTTATGAACAAAGAAAAGGCTAAACTCCATCTACTATGTGTATTTCTGCTATCTATCTACGCCAAATCCCGCGGTACAAACAAACGGCACTAACGGAGCTGGCTCATAACAAAACGGAGCTGCCGGATGCTGCCATTTCTTGAACGACGTCGCTGCACTAACGCCGGGCTGCAGCTTTTCCTTCTTCTCCGACTCCTCTACGCCACCACCCGATCTAGATTTAATCTCAGCCGTTAGATTGGTTGACCCGGGCGACGTCGGTGACGTAATCAACGGCGACAATAGAGGTATAGCCACGTTCCAGTCGGTCACTCTATTAATCTGAATTGACGCCGGAGCTCGCCGTTGTAACCGGCTTGGCTGGCTCCCGTTGCCGGAGCTGTTTCTTCCTTGTCTGTTATTGTCCGCCATGGCGGAGAGCACGGGCAGTTTGGGAATTTTGTATTGCTGAGAGAGAAATGGGATGCGTGTGAACGGGAAGGCTGGGGCAAGCGATGGGGGGCCTTATAAAGGAGGGGCGTGTGGCGGACACGCTGTTGGTGAGGGCGTGCAGTTGTAACTTAAGTAAGTAGATTCAATCAAAGGGAGAAAAAGAGAGAAGGGGAGAAATTTTCTGCTTGTTGTAAAACGGCTCGGCTTAGCTTGAGCTGATTTTGAATTTTACTTCTTAATAAAGAGTTATCAACTCCGGATTTTCTCCATAGTTATTATTCACCCCTTATTCATATGGAAGCAGCTAAGGCAGAAAAGCAATAGGATATTATTGTCCATCTAAGGATAATGGAGGAATCTTAAATAAAATTAAAATTCTAACATGTTAAATGTCAAAACGGTTCACAATTAATTCTATGGTTGACACAAAATTACATTAAAAAAAGTCACTACTGTTTGGTTACAAAATTTGTATGTTTTGTGTTTCAAAATTAAGATGGTATCTACACCATCAATTTAAAAAAGCAAAATGATAGCTGATTTTTTTAAACATAGGGATGTATTAATAAACTTGAAACCAATGAGATGCTATTATTAAATTTACAATAATATTGATGATGCAAATATCGTCAAATTGACAGATAATTAGAGAAAAGTGAATAATAATAAATCCAAATTCTATGGAAAGAATTGCCTAGCTTTTTCTTTTTTTTTTTGTGCCTCAAGTGAATTTAATTATATAAGTATGATGTACCAAGAACAAATGTTGTGTCCAATTACTTTTCTTCCTTCGTTCTTGTTACGAGAGTTTCATTCTGCCATGTTTGTTGGTTTCCATTTTATAATTACAAATCATAGTGAAACTTCAAACTCTTAAATTCTAACTCCTAATTTTATTTATTTTTTTGATAGAAACATATACAGTTTATGTTATTAAGAAAGATTCACGGCAAGCAAGTGCAGTACAAAATGAGCAAAAGATAGAGGGGAATCTCCGCTCACAATAATTAGTGCGTGACTATCTTTCGTTTGGCTTCTTCATGCTAATTTTGTTGTCCAATTTATCCTCACCTGTGGCTCAAATCACATTTTATTATCTTTATGATACTAAGATGTTTGGTCATTAATTTTAAACATTGCAACTATGGAACTTAGGGTCCTTGGCAAAGCCAAACTAAGCCAAGCTTAGAGCTGGTGAGCAAAGCCAACCAACCCAACTTGTATCATAACTACTTTCCAACCGAAAGGCTAAAACGTTGCGTCAAAGACCAAACCAGATCTCTGCAACTACTGTTGACTGTCCGCTTTTGTTTAATCTAATCTTCCACCGCCTCCCGCCGTCAATTTCAACGGACCACCGCTCACGGAAGAAGAAGCCCATTTCTCAATTTACCCACACCCATCTATCTCTGACGGTGACGGACAGGTCGCATCACCTCCTAGCCACTCAACTGAACCCACGTGTCATCATAGTCTTCTGTTCTGTTCATTAGTCCAACGGCCACGATCGAATTTACGTGGCCCTTCCTAATCCCATAAAAGCAATTCAAAGGTTCTTTGTCAGAAACGCACGTTGGATTGAGGCCGTCTTTTTGCCCTTTTTTCCATTTCTTCCTTTGCTGTCTCTATTGTCTTCTTCTGACTTTTGTGGCGTCTAATAGGCCCCCCGGAGGACCAAGTAAATTTATCCTATCCTATGGGCCATTTGTTTGTTGTCGAGATTTGCTGGTTTTGAGGCTAGAATAGTCATTTGGATCTAGAATATTCTGATATTGAACTTTCATCCCTTTTCTTTTTTAATTTTATTTTTTAATTTCATTTCATTTCCTCAAGCAAGCATAGCAATTGAACTTTCATTCTAGAGCCAGTCAAAAATGAATACTACTTTTGAACCGCCTTTGACAAGGAATATTGTGGTTGGATGGACTAAGATGACATAAACAAAAGGGGGAGAATCAAATCAAGAATGTATTGCTGCTAATCTTGGACTTTTTTTAAACAAAATTTGAGGCCGTGAAATTGGCTTTTTTCATGCCAAGAAGAAAAGTCTTCTAGCCCTCTATTTAATTCTAGCATAGCATAATTTGATTTGATTCCCTTCCATGATTAGCAGTATTCACAAAATTAAGGTTTAAGACAACTATTCAACGGAAGAGCATCTTGAGTTCTTCGATCCTCGCCGACCGGACTTCCTCGTCGGTGAGGGCTCCGGCGATCATTCTTTGTTTCCTAGCTTGGACTTGTTGCAACCGTTCTTCCACCGTCCCCTGCATACATTTCAAGCCATCAGCCATGTGGCGGTGGTCCTAAGTCAAATAATTCAGCATAGAAATGGAAAGAAGGAAAAAAAAATAGGATCAGTGAGGACAGTAATTTGACTTTAAGCAAGGTAGTAGAGGAGATTATCCTTATTTTAGTTTGTCAGTTCTTTGTATGTTCATTTGGTTTCTGGTAAAAGAAAAAAAAGAGGCCAATGTCAAGATTTGAAAATTCACTAATGATTGACCAGTTCAGGCAGGGTTGTTTTCTATTTGGCCTTAGCCTAAAATAGTCCATGAAGATGGACATGACTAAAATGCAGAACGTTGGACATATATGAGCTTCTTTAACCATGCTCTTATTCTACACTAGAGTCACAAACTGCCTAATCTTCCTATAATTTACACAAATCCTGCAAGAATAGAAACGCCAATTGGCATCTAATTTTTGCTTGAATAGTCAAATGCTGTAATCAGGATTGGATTTCTTGAATCCCAAACCTTTGATTAGAATTGTGACCAGATTTGAGAAAAAAAAAAGGCCAATCAATGATTTAGATGCTCTTTGAGGAAACATATGCAGGAGGAGGCGTTTTACCTTGACTATAAATCTTCTAACTCGAACGGTCCTCTTTTGACCAATGCGGTGGATACGCATGATTGCTTGCTCCTCCACTGCAGGATTCCACCATGGATCCTGTATTTGATTGATAGGTTCAGATGCCATTCAAGAACTATCACACCGCAGAATTAAAAAAAAAAAAAAAAAAAAGGAGAGAAACAAGGAATTTACCATAAGAAACACATTAGAAGCTGCAGTTAAATTGAGGCCTACGCCACCTGCTTTCAGTGACATCAGTAACACCTGAAGAACATTGAAACAAATTTTAGATCCAGCAATGTCTGATTGAAGGATCAAGTGCATTGTGCTCATCTTGAATTTGATGACAGCAAGCAAGAAATGCTTACCATCTTCTCTCCAGTTTCACTGAACTCCCTCAAAACGATTTCTCTCTGCTTCTGAGACAATCTTCCATCAAATCTCAAGAACCCAATTCTTCTCCTTTTCAAAGGTATCTCCAACAAGTCTAGAAATGAGGTCCACTGGCTAAAAACGATGCTTTTCTCCCCAGAACCTGACTTCCTTAGCCGTTCCAAGCAATCCAAGAGCTTTGAGACCTTTGAAGACTCCTTCCAGTTCTTCTCAACATCAACTCTGAACCGATTCTCAGACGGACAGGTGATTATCTCAGTCTTTTTAAACACTTGCCTGCAAATTGGGCATGCCCCAGCTGTTGGAGATCGCCAGCTTGACAGAAGACATTCTCTGCACATTCTATGTGCGCATGGTGTGAGCACAGGGTCATCTGCAGACTCCAGGCATATGGGGCACTCTGCATTTTCACCTTTCCGAATACCTTCAACAACCTCCTCAACATATGCTCTAGAAGGGATCTTCTGAGTTGCAGAATCAGGATTTGTGTCAAGGAACCTTCTAGCAAGCTTATTCAGGTCTGCAAATTCTTGTGTATCACTCCGGCTGCCAACGGTAGAAGTTTGAAATTGTCAGATAAGACGAACTGCAAGAGGCAAGTTCATCCTTGAAAGGTAAACGGATTAAGACACCATTCTCACCTCATCACAAGAAAGGGGTGGTTGCAACATTGCCTTAATCGAAGTAACAACTCAAGGATGTTTGCATAGTTGTGAAGAACTTTGCCTTGTGCTACAAACTGGTCAAATTGAACCTGTCCATATTGCAAAATTTTATGAAAATCCTATCCAAAGACAAAAAAAACTATGCAATGTCTAAATTAACAATACTTAGCTTATTTTTAAACGATATTTAGTTAAGAGAACTCGAATAGTCAACCACAAATAACTAATTAGAGGTCCTAATGTGACAGACAATCTCCGTTGCTGCATGAGTAACACTAAGCTCACCTTAGATCTCCTAAAGAGGGCATCATAGAAATCATGCTCAGCTTCTGATTGTTCACACTCTATAATTTTGATATCCGTCGGGGGCAGAACCAGTATAGGCCTGATGATGGAGGCATAGAGCATGAAATTGTCACAAATATAAAAACAGGTCCAGTCTAAGAGAACCAAAAGCAGGTGGCGTAGGGCTCAATTTACCTTCCTTCTTTGTCTTTTGAATCCTTTGTTCGCCTCAGCATTAGTGGCCTCAAAATAGCCTTGATCAGTTTCATCCCTCTATAATCACCACTCTCATATGGCTTCTGAATCAGTTTTTGCCACCTATAAGCAGTAACAAATTTCAGCAAATGGGAAGAGCGAGGGAACCGGCTCATTTGCATTATAATGTTTGATTAAAAAAATAATAATAAACAACAAAAAAAAAGATTCGACCATCTTTAACTCTTTGAACAATTTTCCTGGGAAATGTAACGCAAAAACTGAATAGTAACACTTTGTTTTTCAATCATCCCAAGCATCAGCCATAAAATCATCCAAAAAAAATTAAGCTCACCAGGCCCAGTTGCACCATGGTTCAACATGCAAGAAGCAAAGTAGGCTATAAAGGTCTTCCAACTTGTTCTGCAATAATTGATAATGACTTTAATTGATACATGCTAGACAATAGCTAGTGGTTTATTACCAATCAGGAAAACATTACTAGGGCATTTGTTCAACTAATGCCAGAATTCTTTGCTGCTGCCATACCTGAAGAGGGGTACCAGTAAGACACCACCTGCAATAGGATGACAATTTGAAGGCAGCCTGGGCACCTAGAGTTTTAGAGGACTTGATGGTATGAGCTTCATCCAAAACCACTCTGTACCAGTCAACCCTGTGGAAAATGCTATTCTCCCCATCCTGTGTTGAACATATAAAATAGTAATCATTAACAATGTTTCAACAGGGGAAAAGAACAAGCACCATTCTGGTGCCAGTAAAGCAATTGGATTTAAGTGGTGGAAACTAAAAAAATGGAAATGGCCAGCTTTTCATTCTTATAAGCTGCAAGTAAATGGATTTCAGTGGTGGAAAGTCACAAGAAACGGAAATAGCTAGCTTACATTCTTATAAGCTGCCGTTAAGACACCGTATGTGGTCAAGATCACGTCAGGTTCAGCAATCACTCTATGGTCACTGCTCCTATCCCCACCATAAAAGACAGAAATGGAGATACTATCTGGCTTTGAGTGTGTTTCAAGTTCATCCTGTTCATCGAGTAAAATTCTTATTCAGAGAAGATGACAGCATATCCTTGTGCCCATTCATAACTAACATACGATCAGAAAATCAGTAATGCAGTTTTAGAATGGTGTAGCTAAATCTATTCAGAAATCAGAACGCATACAAACTCAGAAAACTTCCTTATTCTGGCTGAATCAAATATATTATAGGAACTCACCTTCCACTGGCCAAGCAACGCCATAGGACAAATAATGAGGGTGCCACCTTTCACTTTTCTAATAACTTTGTGATCAGATTCCTTTTTCTTTTTCTTGATGTACTCTGTATCACCCTCACTTTTGGCAATCGATTCTTGATCCTCGGGGGTACCTCTGCCTCGCCTTGCAAGAATCAGAGCAATAGTCATCACAGTTTTCCCAAGCCCCATTGCATCTGCCAAGATCTGCAGAACATTATACGGCTTAGAATATATAATAATTAACGTTGCTACTCAAAATGAACAATCAGTAACAGTAGCAAAAGAAACTTGCCCCTCCTCTTGCCATCTGTGTTGCTGTTGGAAGTTGTGTTGTAGCTTCCCCAGAGAAAATGTTAACATATATTGCGGAAGCCCTCCTGTAACAAATGATCAAATAGTAGCATAATCAAACTCAATGCAGTTAATGTCCATGGATTTTATAAGCAGCTGTTCCTTTTTCTTTTGTTCTTAATATTTCAAGGACAGAAAAACATACTCATCACATATACGATATGCTCCCCAACAAGGATGAAGAGTTTTTGCTGCTTCTTCAACATCTACTCCCTTCTCAGATTCTGTCATCCAAAAAAGGGCTTGCTTTTGGTACGGTCTGAGATCACACATAAGGGTTTCTGGGGGCTCCATTTCCTAGAAAAATCCAGTAGTTAAAATAGTTAATGTAACTGCAAAATCATCTCCCCTGTAGCATAAAGTTTAAAGACAAAAATAAGGACAAGCATCCCTATGACTTGTACCTTCAAGTCATACGTATCTGCTGCACCAACAAGCTTATTCAAAGATGATTCTGAAATAGCTTGCTCATCCTTGTTTTGATCCGGAAGTTGCGGGCAACCCTTTCTTCGTTTTAATGCAGGCAACATTGCCACACTTTCGTCATAATCATCCTGCTAATTTATAAAGATTTAAGAGGTTTTTTAGTCTAGCAACACATACAAACAAAATACCTGTCTTGCCATAATGCTAAACTTAGAATCCAATCGTCAAGTTGGTAAAGTAGTACTAAGTTCAATTAAAGTTTCATTTAAGAAGCAGAATGTGCAAAGATTTAATTAAAATGTGAATTTTTATATCTCTAAAGTGAGAAAAATGCATGTCTACTCTAAAATGAAAGATCAGATGAAGCTCGAAACTTTAGTGGAAGATATCTAATCTGAGAACGAGACAAACAAATAGAAATGCACTCACTCCTAACTTCAGCGAGCGTTTACGGGAGTCTAGTTCTTCTGGGGTAAATTCAGCCTGTAACATAGCAACAAATTAACAGGGCAAAACAAACTAGCATAACTAAAAATTTTATCATTCAATTCACAATCAACTTATATTGTGAGTGGCAAAATAGGTCATACCTCCTGAAATGGCTTCATTTTCAGCAACTTAAACAAAGTCAACAGAGGATATGTCGTGGTGTCAATATCTGATGGAGCATCAAGCTTCCAAGAAGACTTATCACCTTCTGTAAAGACTGAATGATGAATGTAAAAACTGCAAAATAATATGAAAATGGATGAAATTTTTACTATCAAAAGGAATACTCGTTGCAAACATCTCAAGAAATAGGGGAAAATAAAAACCGAAGTAGTTCTTTTTATCAGTTTTTTACCTCAAATACAGCATAATCTCTTGCATCAAGTGAAGATTTGTAGGGGCGGCTATACATCGTCCAAAAACTTTAACTTTTGAAGAATTTACGAGTGGAGTGAGACATTTTGACCATTCCATTGGAAGGCGGCCAATCTAATTAATTCATTTGTTCAACACAAAAAATGTTTAGTAATTAACATATCATTCGCAATATTCCGATACCATGAAGCATTTACACAAAATCTAAAGTACTGTAAAAATAAGAGTTTACCTCTCCATTTCTTTTGGTGGAAAAACGAACAATGGCTGACTTGATCCATGAAGTATTTCTGTCAGGAAATGCAATGTGCACAATCTCATTATTCTCAAGTTTCCTTCCCTTAGTAGTCGAAAGCCCCATGATAACATGCCTCCCAACCAACAACCAGTCAGGCTCTTCTGGAAAATCCCCATCTTCAATCAGAGTTGTGCTCAGCATTCTATCCTCAACCTTGTCCTTCTTCGCCACCAATGACTGCCCAGTATCATTACCATTAGCACTCATTTGAACCCTCCGGAACTCATCATCAGACATTCGCCAAGTAGACAACGGTTGAACACACATTATCTTTTCCACCTCCTTTTTCACCATCCCTTTATTCTCATTTTCCATCTTAGCCACATCCAATCTCACGACAGCCTTATCATCAACCACCACATTTGGCTCCTCTTTCACTCTGCATAGTTGAGAAGGTTTATTCTTTTCTTGTTCTTGTAGCCACTCGTCAAAGCTCAATCTTGATCTCCCTACCAATCCATTCGACATTTTACCATCGGAAATCACTTTCTTTTCATCCAAAACCTCTTTTTTCTCAAAACCCACATCAGATTGATCAAAATTCTCCACCTCCTTTTTCACCATCACTTTATCAAAACCCGCAGACCCTTTGATTTCTTCGCTGTTTTCCTGCTTAATCTGGGTTAAAATCCTAGCACCAGTGCTTGTAACAGTCCTCTTAACTGTAACTGGTGGCGCTAAAATCCCAGGGGTGTCAATGAGGTAATTGATGGCTCGGGTGACATCGTTGTGGCATTGAGTAAGAGCATTGGAAATCTCCTGTTCCGATTTTTCAAGCCCAAAAAGTGATTTGATCAACTTGACTTCCCTCCCTTCCTCTGCTTCAATTGGTCTTGCTTCCATAGCTCTGTTTAAATTTCTTCTTTTGGGGTAACAAAAGAAGATTGTTTTACAACAAAGAAAACAGAAAGCTGGTGAAAAGCAAAAAGAAAGGAGGAGAAAAAAAAAGATTGAATTTTTGGGTTGTGCCCAAGAGAGATTTGAGGATCAAGGGTGGATTTTACAGGGTAAGTAACAGAGAAAATTGTAAAGAGAGTGAGAAGGTTATAAGTATGAAGAGGGAAATATTTTGGCGGCAATGGTTTTGACTTTTGAGGCTTGTTAAACTTGGCGCTTCCGTTTTTCAATTGCCTCCAGGAATTTGTTTTCCGTAGGTTGATTTTGGAAATTTTGGCGCGAAATGGTGGGTAAATATTTGTGGTAAGTGGTAACAAAGAATTTTCACCACAGCAAAAGTGTAGCTGGGTTTTCAATTTTTCATGCGAAATCTTGCACGAGGCATACATTTTACTAGTACAAAACATAAGAAGAAATACACAGGCATCAGACGGCCCAACTTGAATCATTAATTGTAATCAGATATAGGAGTTGTCTTGATGTTATGGATTGCATTTTCCATGATTTTTCAATGAAAAATTACTGTAATGATTTGATGTATGTGAGGAAAAAAGGTAATAGGAAAATGTGATCACGAAAAACGACGTAATTTTCCAACGGAAAACGGCAATCCAAACAAGGGTACTTTTTTTTTTGTCAATATTCACGACAAAAAAAAAATATGATACTTTAGCATTAACAACAATCTTGACTTTTGATCTGACTTGAGTTGCAAGGAGTAAGGAAGAAGAGGTGGGAGGCGCCAAAAAAAAAAAAACAAACAACAACAACAAACTAGTCGTACTTCTTTCTTGACATTAAAAGGGCATTATAGTTATGTGAGTAAAAATTGCTCTGATAGGAAAATTAATTATTTCTCTGACACTATCGCTAACCTTTGAGATTACACAAACCTAAGTGCAGATATATTTTTTAACAATTAAGTCAAAAAGTTGAGAAGCCCAAAATATAGAAAAAGGCAAAAGGAACTTTTCAATCCAGTGTTGTTAGATCCGAACCAAATCAGAAGGTTCGATCGGTATGACCATAAACCAACCTTCTCGAGAGATAGTTCGTAACACAAAATCGCTTTAATAAAAAATCAGTCAAAACCATTAAAAATCGATCAAACCAATGACTCGATTCGACTGGTTGATCCAGTTCTCAAGTTTCTCTTTCTTGTTTTCCCCAAACTAGGCTTGTCAATCGGGACATATGAATCGAGTTTTCATAAGTTTAGATTCAACTCATTTAATTTGTAACATTTTTAATTTTCGGGTTAAGAAATGTGATGATTATACTCAGCTCATAAAATATTCGGGTTTTGAGTCTTATTCCAGTTTAGTCCAAACTCACTTATTGCTCCTCAATTTTCTTAATATAATTATTATAATTATTGAGTTGTAAAACTAATACATTCACATGATTACAACATTAAAACTAAAAGTCAACAAGTAATAGGTTTTAAAAAGTACATAAACCAATAATTTTTCAACAATATTATATCAAATTCATTCAAAATACATGAAAAATAGTAATAAAACATGTGGTCATAAGTCAATACACCTTCAAAGGTTGGAACTTCTTCATAGATTTGTGACTTGAATCCAAACATGTTTGTGTTTCTAGACAAAAAAAAAAAAAAAAATCAACCAATATTATGCCAACATAAAAATTTATTCAATCAATAATAAAAGTTAAAATTTTAGTTATGCATTACCAATATTGACTTTCAAGAAAGTTAGTAGAAGAGTTTATAAATGTATTTTTGTGTTTTATAATTTGTATATATTTAGTAATAATATATTTGGATATATAATTATATATAATATTAAAATATAAATGTTATATATATATATATCATTATATATAGGTAATTTAAGGACTGGGCTTATATCGGGTTTGAGTCTAATGAGGCCCAATTTCGACTCATATTTAATTCGGATCTAATTTTTAGAATTAAACTCCGACCGATTTACTAAAAGGTCAGATCATCGAGCTTTTTTCGAGCTGAACGAGCTGACCTCGGGTTGATCCGACCCCATTAACAGTCCTACCGCAAACATAATTTGAACAAGTTAATTTGTGACACTTTCATTTTAATAGGAATAAGAAAACACCACCCACTTAGGGTCTGTTTGATTCAATGTAAAATATTTTCAACGGAAAATGTCTTCCATGAAAAATTTTATCGGGAAAAATAATTACCTTCTCCATGTTTTTTCCACTGTTTTGGGAGGACTCATAATTCAGTAGTTTAACCGGATCGCTATTCGGTCCGAGTTTAACAACATTGGTTCAATTGGCATCAGGGAGGACTCAAATCAATCAAGCAAGCGCAACAACGTAACGCGCTTTGATATTGAGCGCTTATTGCCTTATACAAGCCTTTTTGGCCTCATAATAGTCTGGATTTTTTTTTTTAGAATAGTCAGGATTTACTTGCTTGACTTTGAATCATGGAAAAAATTGCAAGTAGAAGGTAGGTAGTTGAAGTTCAAGGTGCAAAGCGCCATTTTCCGAATACTTGAGGAGTACAAAGTGCATTTAACCCTTATTTTTAACGAATCCACAACAGTTGAATACTAACAATTTTTTGAAAAAAAAAGTCACATGCAATAAGAGCTGAACTTAAAACTTGTAAATTCTAGATTCGGGATTATATAATTTATATTACAGTTGGGATTCGACATTTTTGGTCTGCATGAAATATTATGAACTTATTCGATCGATTGATATACGCACTAACTTGGAAAAATTGAAGGATTGTTACTATGAGAAGTGTTCAGGTTATCTGTTAAATAATAGAATTAATAGATATGAATAAATTATTCATAATATATTTTTATTCAAATGTATACATTCACATTTATTCTCTCTTCTGATATTTAATTACTATTATTTTGATTTTAGTCATTTTTTTAGAATTCGTTTACAAATGCTGAATTATTATTTGGATGGATAAAACCTATAATAGGATTTACAAAAATATTAGTACTTGGAAACAAAATTATAAAATACTGCACATTAAGAACACCACTGAAGAATTAATTAAGCAGTGAATAAAATAATCTTAAAGGCGGCCACTGCTAAAAATAAAAGAATAAAAAAAAGTCTTGAAGGTGGCTATAATTCCACCACTACCGGGCCATGGAGAATACGACTATATAACGCTCTGATCTCATTATTCTCAAAGCTACCCTGTTTCGCACATCCCAAAGCAGCATACATATTGGCCCGCCGGTCGGCCGCCGATCAACTTTTCAGCCGGTGATATGTGCACCTTAGAGAAACGCGGCAACATCTTCTTGTTAACGTTAACAGGTGATGACGAGCACCGGTTGAACCCGACCCTCATCGCCTCCATCAGGTCGGCTTTAGCTGAAGTCAAGTCTCAAGCCACCAAAGGCTCCGTTCTTATCACATCGGGTCAGGGCAAGTTCTTCTCCAACGGCTTTCACCTCAGGTATTTCCATCATTATCAACAAAGTAAGAAGGAAAAAAGAAAAGAAAAGCCAAGTGGATGAAGTCTTGGATCGTGGTTAATTTTATCATTTTTTTTTTGCTTTAGCGTGGATTTATATTTGGTGATAATTATCTTCTAGTGATATTGTACTAAATCAGTAGATCGTGTTATCAATCTCTTCTCATGTTTAGAGAATGATTGTTTGATTTTCCGAATTTTAATTTATTTGTTAATATTCGATATAGATTTTTATTCATACTACGAAAATGTCCCATTTTTCTTTTCCATAAACTTGATTGAGACCAAATTATGATGTCTAAAATTTACTTTTTGCGTTGTCCATGTCCAAAAATGTTTTGGCTTTATACAAGCAAACCATGTGATTCGATTGAAACGCTAGAGTAACAGATTCACCGTTTCGATGTGATTAGACTAGTGAAGTTTAATGAAGAGGAGGAATTGATGGATACAGTACAATTTAAATGTATGTATATATATGCACATCAGGTATGCTCAAGCTGCTGGTTCAGTTCAAGGTGCTAAGGATAGGCTTATGAACATGGTACAGATCTTCAAGCCGTTAGTGGCTGATCTTATCTCCCTTCCAATGCCCACAATAGCTGCCATCACGGGCCATGCGGCTGCGGCCGGCTTGATGCTAGCCTTGAGCCATGACTATATCACAATGAGATCAGACAAGGGGGTGTTGTACATGAGTGAGCTTGATATAGGAATGACTTTGCCAGACTATTTCAATGCCATATTTAGGTCAAAGATCGGCTCGCCCTCGGCTCGGCGTGCATTGCTATTGAGGGCTTCCAAGGTGAGGGCGGAGGAGGCGGCGGGGATGGGAATCATAGACTCGGTTCACAGTAATGGAATGGAGACATTGGAGGCTGCAGTGCGACTAGGGGAGGATTTGAGCAAGAAGAAGTGGGAAGGGAAGGTGTATGCTGAAATTAGGAAGTCATTGTATCCTGAACTTTGTGGCATTTTGGGATTGAAAGATGAAAAGGTTCTGCCTTCACGGCTTTGACGAGCAAAGAAACTACAATTCGTGTTTTCCTGGTTCACCGGAGATTCTTAAAGTCTTGCTACTTGTGTCTTTACTTCAACTAATTACAGGGCTTTGGATGAGGCTAAGCATGAAATTGAAGAATGAATTTTCTTGGAATGACTGTCTTAACCCTTATGAGATTCTTTTGTGCAGTTTGGAAAGCAAACACGAGACAGAAGGACCATTTTGTTCAACATAAAGATGTTATCCGTACTACTTTTTGTTTACTCTGATTTCAATAATGTAAAATGTGAGGAATACTGCATATGTTAGAACTCATTATAGTAGTATAATTATAGATGATATGGTGCTTCTTTTGGCTTGCTTTTGAAGCTAGCAACGCGACCTTCCAATGTTATTGAACATGGATGCACCTTGCATGAAAATTTCTTAAGAAGAACTAGAGCTGAATTTCGATTATGAGCTTGATGTACTATCAAGTTACCAACTACCATGTTGGAAAGAGACCTAGAACTAACACTCAATGACGTTTCATGGTCTGCAAGTACACCACAACTTCGGCAGTGTTGCGTAGGTGTTGTCCTGTGTGATCATGTTTGGAATTTGGTCCCCCTTGGAGTGTGGACCATGTGCTATCATGTACATAGCCAGTTTGTTCTTTGTTACCCAA
This sequence comes from Coffea arabica, assembly GCF_036785885.1. Lineage (NCBI taxonomy): Eukaryota > Viridiplantae > Streptophyta > Magnoliopsida > Gentianales > Rubiaceae > Coffea > Coffea arabica. The sequence continues at coordinate 4,476,971 of NC_092315.1, forward strand.
AATGTCAATTTTTGGCACTGCAAATTTCCCAGGCAAACCACCGAACTTTGGCGTAATGGCCATCAAAAAAGGATTAAATTCTTCTTTAAATTGTGGATCCGGAGTTCGAACCCCATATGTAATGAGAAAATTCAAAAAAAGTGTCAAAATATTCATTTAATCAGGTCCGTAAACCTGCTAATCCCTTAAATAAGAAGAAAAGGGTAATAAGAAAAAAAAAGGTATCAGAGTGTCCTTAAATAAAAAAAAAGGGTAATAAGAAAAAAAAGGTATCAGAGTGTCGGGTTTGTAAATCTACTAATTCTTTAAATAGAATAAATTAGATTAGATTCTTTAAATAGAATAAATTAAATTAGATTAGATTATACAAATGTCTGTTACTGTTATAAAAAAAAAAAAATTGAACCAGACAAATTGGCAATACGTCACATTTGGTCCCCCTGAACTGGTCCCCGTACAGGTGAGAACGTCCACTCTTGGTTGGCAATATGTTTTCATGTAATGTAAATAATAACAAATAAGCTTAAAGACTTGAGAATGGAGGGTCGGCCCAGCGAACCAACCCTACAGGCTCCACAAATTATGTCGGCCATATGTCTTGATAGCCATACAGCTCTCACCAACGCGGGCAAGAGCGGCATATTTAGCCAACCGACCCTTTTAAGATTTCTCCCCTCGCAGCCCGCTTCATTTTATCTCATGCGCCTCTGAGTATACATTTTACATATTCCGATGTGGGACGAGGAGATTTTCGCTCCATTAGTTCTACTAAATTCGAGTTAGACCCCGATTTTGATTGTAATTAAGTTTTTGTTTTTTTAAGCAGGTTATAATTTACCACAGATTATTTGTGCAAGTGTTTAATAAGAATGTAATGTTCAATTACTATTCACGTAAATTCACACATATCAGTTGTATCAGATTTAAATTGTAGTATAAACTGTACATTTTTGCTTACTTTTGCTCACTGATAACTGTTCTTGTCCACCCAAGCCGACAGACAGAAATTATTTGCACAGCAATTCACCATCAAACCGACATTTGCTGCCAACTAAACCATACATTGTTTTCGCTGTAGAAAGGTTTCTGTTGTTCCTACAAAGTTGTTGGTATCTTAATTACAGCTTATAATTGGTAACTAATTTTCACTATGGAGAGGTGTTCTCTGCCATTGCCCCGAGTGACCCTCAAACTCTTGATTGGGACGCAAGTGCCAAAAAGTTTCTCGAATCAGAGGATGTTAGCCTGGTGCGATGTTTATTCGACTAGGGATGTTCAGCCGTCCCTTTTACTACTTTCAGCACTTTTACAGCAACCCATATGGTCCGATTCAGTTCCCGTCAGTTCCCCGTGACCTTATTGAGCCACCCCCTAGTATAGGTTAGAGTAAAAATAAGACTAAGTGCAGGTGTAAATGGTGACAATAGACCAAAAAACAAAAAGTAGCAAGCTAAACACCGTAGCATATCTTTGCTATCTGAGTAAATAGAAACTCCATTTCATAACAAGTGGTCTACCATTCTACCAATCTCTGCCAATAAGATTCAGAAATTCTGAGGAAGATTTCAGGGAAGGTAAGGAGAAGATTTAAGAGGGATATTACCCAGCTTTACAAATAAGTCCAAATTCCAAGCTGTCTACTGCTAAAAATGGCGCTAGTGTGTTAGGTCATTAGTAAGGCAAGTGCTGCACGGAGTAGACTGCCTCCATCTCCTCAGGACAAAGGGTTTCATGCTTCTGATGATAACAACAGCTACGTGCTTTAACCAACCAAATTTCACTTTGAACGTTTGTTTGACAGCAAAAATTCCACAATTTACTCAGTACTTTCACAAGTCTTGGTACTCGCAGCTTCAAGCGTTAGTCTTTCTAGTAAATCAAAGTCCCATTTACAGCCTGACGTAAACCTGCATGCAGGCCAGAAGAGTGAAAAAAAGGGTAGGGCAGAGGTTTCTGAAGATCACCATGTTTCACAATTATGATTACCGGAATGTCTCTTATAAACACTGTTTTGTACCAAATGCCTTAAGTAACCAAAATAAACAAACAAATATCCAATAATGAATGTTCCATACCATGTCTCAGGAATTTATGTAACACATTGCTTGTGCCTGGAGGAAATAAGAGTCCTTGTATTTTCTGCCACTACCAATGTGAATCCCACTTCGAATCCAGTCTTCCCGATGTATCCAGGCATCTCGGCTGAAATCAAGTACACCAAGTATCTACAAAGAAGGTGAATGCCATGAAAGTGAGAAACTTAATTTCATCTCTACCAATGGAGCTTTTGCAGATACCATGTTCTGAAGATACTTCAAAATCCATAATGATATCAGAGAAGTAGAATTGATGATTCAAATACTTGCAAAACAGTATCCTGAGTGGCTAAGTTGTGTATTCTAAACTCCAATGGACAAAATTATCACAATCTTCGTACTATTGTTAGAATAGATAACAAGAAGAGAGATCTCCAGGGCAGTTAACCATAAGATAGCACCGTAACAGAAACTTACTGCTCCACCCTTCCATGCAACAAAGGTTGGATTTGTCCTTGATTGCAAAACCTAGATATGAAAAAAGACAAGCAGAAGTCAACAACATGATGAATCATTAGGAACTGGAAAACCAGAACGATATTATAGAGCAAAATATCAAAGACAAATTGAGGTCTCGAAGTCAGAAAAGCACATAATGCAACGAGATTAGGTTCCAAAATATGCTTCAACAATTACATGAAGCAGTGACATTAGTTAGCATTACCAAGTTCCACAATGCTATGGCATAGGAAACAAGACCCAACACAAGTACAGGTTACCATTTATAAAAAAAAATTTATTTATTAACTAAACCAGAAAAGTATGAGATGCACACCTCCACAGTATCAATGGCTTCATTTGGGGGAATCGCATGTAACACCCTGCCCAGAAAAATATCAAGATAGTTGGATAAAAAAAAATATGAAGGTTTTCCTGCCATGTACATAAATTAAGAAGAAAGCGTCCACCACAGAATGATAACAGTGCCAAATAACGAATATGACTCACAACAATTTCTTGCTTTCTCATTTAAATATTCAGCTTCTCCTGCTACTGCATGGCAATTTAAGTATAAATTTCACAAGAAATGAAAAACTATGATTAAAGTATATCTAAGTTAACAACTTAGATAAATAATGATTGTTTTGTTTGAGTGGCTGCTCTATCCCCATAAATCATATGTCAGTGCTGGGGCATAATGTGATCCTCTAGGCATCTACATCAGCAAATACTAAAGTAACCGCTTGTTCTTTGTCCACACTACTACATTTTGCTGTAAGTTAAGGAGCTTCATCACAATCATGTATCTTATCAAGACTGAGAGAGGATTTTGAGAAGGAAAAGTGATCAGCTGGAACAATAAAATAGTCCGAAAAAATATGGTCTGCTTTAGATAACAGAAAAGACGAATTTCAATCCAAAACATGGATTGCCAATAAAATGCTTCAGGACAGGATTGCAGATGGTGGCAAGTCCAATTTGAAGCATAAATTGGAGAATAAAAATGATTGCATTAATTCTGAGTTTGGAAAGATGTACAATTTCAGCTGGGAATTGCAATTAACTTCAGTAAAATTGTTATATATTCTATTTGCTTCTGGGTATTGCATATTATCTTTTCCGCAATTGTGTTAACAGTACAAGCCTGTCTAGGAGCAATTCCTCTAAGCAACTATGAGCCTAATCCATTTGTTTGTGTGTGTGTGTGTGTGAGAGAGAGAGAGAGAGAGAGAGATTGAAGCAAACCTCTCCTCCATGGCAGGAATGAGCCCATCAATCAAAGCCACTCCACCAATCTGTATCATTGAACCATGTAAAATTATAGATCGACATAAACATTTGCGAGAAACAAATTGAGTATTTAGACCAAAGCTCAAAACTTGCCAGTTGCATGCTACAAAACAATTTCCTCTGCAGGTCTATACGCCCTGGGGCAAATAATGAGGAGAGGTAAGAGAAAAAACACATAAAGCTTTAACAGAGAAAACTCAAATACCAAGTCAACCTGTTGAGAGAATGCTTTTTGTAATAGCTTCTGCAAGACCAATATTGTCCTCTTTCTTTGGCCTTGCCTGAAAAATTGGGTAGCTCTCCCACATTGGGAATGCAGAAGCACCGCTGGGGAAAAAGCCCTCAGTATGCCATGTATCTTCCAACATATCATCATAATCCTTGAACCTGGTGAAGCATAATACCATTTTGGGAAGTTAGATAATGTGCAAGGAGTTATTTAGTCAAAAAAATTATCAATGATTGGAAAGTATCCTCACCATGTACGGGGTGGTGGAGGATAAACATCTGGAACCAAAAGCATTGGGTAGAACAAACCCATTGGTGGAACCTGTTTAAAAACAATAAGAAGTACTAGTCAATCTAAACATGTTTTACTGTTGTGACAGTAAATGCAAATAGTTACAAGAAATAATTGCTGAGCCAAGCATTTAAAACTCAACCTTCACTGCATTAAATGACCGAATGCCTAGCTTAATTGTACTTGCAGAACTTCAAATTATTAGTCTACAGGTAAATGCATAAAAAGCAAATTAAACCAACACAGAAGCATTAACTGGAAATAACTTTTTGGAAACAATAAAGGGGAATTTTGATCAAGTTATACATTACTTACACTTACAACATTATCCTCTAGCTTTTACAGCCGTTATGTTAGCACCAACATATTTATGATCCCCTAACTCAATCTAAGAAAGACCTGAAGCCATTGGCACATTTAAAGACATCCCTTGTTGTATAGAAAATATGTCAAATTCATCGTAACTGTCATATCAAATATAGGGTAACTGTGCTTGGTAGATTTTTTGAAATATAGAAGTTAAAGAGGTCTTTAACTTTTGCATCTTTCTTTATATTATATTCCCTCTTTTTTTACTTTTTTTTTTGTGGGTTAATGAGAATGCATATATACGTTAGAGCCTTTACGAAACCTTTTACACTGTAGTATGCTTCAGTCTAATGTAGCAAATTGAATATTGGCAACATGAACTATTGTTTAATAAAGGGAAAGGAAGTTAAATGAGTTTTGATTATCAGAGGCATACATTCAAAGCAGTTAGCCTCGTCTTATGAGACCCAGGTGGCATGCCATCTTCATAAGAATGAACAACTGCAACAGTTTCAAGTTCTCCTTCCTGAATGTATAAAATATACTGTGTCAATGTATACATGTCATATAAAAGGTCTCGAATGAAAATTTCAGTAAAATCCAAGAAAAGAAATCCTACAAATTATCAAATAAAAGTTGATAAACCACCAATTAGAAATCATAATTGTAACACACTTTCTTAAGGAAAGACAGATCCAAATAAGTAATATTGGCAGGCCCAAGATAAAAGTTCAAAATTTACTCAGCTTATAATATATTCAGAGAACGCCAACCTTAACTGGTGTAGTGGTGTTACACATGGTACATTAACAAATTACCAATATTGCAAGATGGAACCAGATAATTAACCACCCAAACAGCACGGTAGAAGCAGAAGACAAGGAAGGGTCCATTAACTATCATATTGCAAAAACTAAAGAGATTTAGCTTCATTGAATATCAGCAAAGGCATAGTTATATCAACATTGAGATTATGTGAATGTAAATTAACAATTACACCTCTACTCACACTGAGGAAAAGAATACTTCGCTGCTGGATAAAACAGATAAGCTGAACATGACATAAATACAGCATGCGATAGGGAAACAGCCAAAGCACTATAGAAAAGAGAAGTTGACAAAACTAAAAAGTCGAATGGGTTATATCTGGTGACAAGGTTGAGTTCAACTACAAAGTTCAGTAAACATTGACTAAAGTAAAAGAGACTCTCTAATATTTAGGACCATATTGACTAGAAAAATTTAACTTTTAATAAAAGAAATTAGATGACTCACTCTAATCGAGCAATGCGACTCTCTAAGCCTGTTCAACATCAACAAATCTACAGGCTTTGTCAGGGCATCTGTACGAACTGGTGGCCATGTTTGATGATGCCTTTGTGTCCAAAGCAAGCATCTTGATATATCCTGAAGTTGTTTCTTACCAAGTCAAAACGTGACCTTTGAAAAGAAAGTGAAATGTTTGAAAGCAAACAAAGAATTGGAAAGGTCAACCTTAAAAAGAAAACAAATGCCTGTTAGTTCACACATCAGAGAGCATTTCATTGCTCCTTCAGATTCCTATGTTACGCTAAAAATGGTAAGGCATAGCATTCAACAAAAACATTGAACAAGTTTAGACATAGCATTTCATTGCTCTTTTGCTTCAAAAGTTTTACTGTCCTTAACACACCAATTAATCACAAGCAGAAGCATAATTTTTACTAACTGGAGAAAAATCTATGGTAAATAGATGTCACATGGACTTCCTCACAGTGATAAGAGCTGCATAAGAAGATAGTAATCAAGTTGAAGAAAGGAAGCCATAATCCTTACCTCTCCACCATATCTCAATGTCATCTGTGTTGTAGGTAGGACTGCTCCATCCTAAAGATGAACAAAACTTTAAGTGTCATGGAGATTATCTACAAATGCAATGCCAATTTTCTCAAGCAAGATAAATACTTTGTCAATCCCTTCTGTTACATCATGGCAAAAGGAAGCTTAATCTCAGGAAGCTACAGATGAAAACCTAAACTGAGTGTTTGTCAAATGGCACTCAAAGCACCAGAATAATGTGTGCCAGAGGACTGGAGAAGATTGTGGCAAGTGATGCATTGTGCTGGTGAAGAAATTCAAAGAATTAGAAACTTCGGTACCAGAATTTACACTGAAAGTAGAGAAGTTGACAAAGGAATGCTGGTGGAAATTAAGTTGTTAATCCTGTTAAGATGGTAGTATTTAGCAATTTTTCCAGCAGAGCAGTAATTTTTGAGGCAGTATAAGCAGTGGAGCCACCACAGGCAGTCAGTAACTTGGTAATCATGATTCTTTCTTTAACATGATTCACATGAAGATCCAGATTCAATTCCTCTAGAATGATATTTGTTTGAAAGTCTTTTTTCCTTCCATTGACCAATTATTGGAGTCTTCCAACTTACACCCCAGATACACTTCAAGAAATCATTTTGCATTATGAGGTAAAACAGCTTAATAAAAACATTAACTGAAAGAACCGAATTTCAGAAATATATAGAATATACCTCAACACATATTACCGATGTCACCTGGGCACCCAGATTTATGATGCACGCTGTTGACATACCATTTCCAAAAGCTGCAGCAAGACCTTCCTGAATCAATTTGATATAAGCCATCTCTGACAAGGAGAGACTCAATGCATATGGTACAGGACAAAATGAAAATGTAACATCACATTAAGGTTAAATTGATGCTAGCACTTAAATTTAACCTAGAGATAGTTCAAAATTATAAGACGGAAGAGAACCACCTGGTGAACTACCGCTGAGCTGAAGTGCAGATCTCTTAAGACAATAGACAGCATCTCCTTTACTTCTGCACATCCAAAAAATCCAAACGGTCAAGCTGGTCACAATAAAAAACCAGTACGTTAAGTTTCCCATTTACATTTTCATAAACCCAAAGAAACACCTGGTTTACTTATATCTTTAAATTGACGGATAAAATAGAGTTAGCACACAGAAAGCAAAAGGAAAGAAACCTAGATTTCCTAAAGTTAAAGGCCATATGTTGGGCTTATATACAAATATAGTATTGTCTTCCAAACAAAAGCTTACTTTTCTATTAATAAATGGAAAAGGCTCCGTTTTAGTATAAATCCATTCCTAAAATTCTCAAGTACATCAAATTTTTTCAGTTATAATGTGTCATTTCTCATCAATCTCTTGAATTTATCATTAGTATATTGTGATCCTTTCCAGGAAATGCAATCCATGTTTGATAGTTGGAACTATCTTTTAGCTTGTAAGATCACATTCAGATACTCAACAAATTAGACATGATTAACGGCCTTCTTAATTCCTCCTGCAGGAAAGTCAACTTCATAATGCCAACTACTGGACAAGTCAGGCTTGTATATTTTGACCAAAAGTTATATTTTGGCTATTGACTCGAGAAATTGACTTGACTACCAAACTCCAAGACAATATCAAGAAAAAGTATTTGCCAACAAGGATAAGCAAGCATGTGAATGATTCTAACAGATGAAATAAAAATACCCTAGAGTACACTGTCCAATTTACACATCAAGGCTCTAAATGCTTAGATTTTTGAAAAATACATGTCATTCACTGGGATAGATAAAAAACATTCATCATTACAGTATTGTCCAAAAATCCTATTAACACTGAAAAAAACTTTAAACTTCAATGCATAGCTAGGCTTCTGTAGTACTGGAATTTAACTCAGGAAACTGGTCACGGTAAAGAACTGTAATATCTACCACAACAGAACTTGGGGCGTGGCTACTTGGTTTTAAACAATTGGTAACTTTATGTATAATCTACAATGTACAGATGAGTATGTGCTATAAATACATCTTAGCTCAATGCAACTGTAGTACAGCTCTAAAAGTTGTAATGGACTTAGTTTACTCAATTTGAACATCAGCTATTTAAGAAAAAAATAATTCTGTGGCTCATGATCCAATTATAACCTTTCTTAAACACCAACCAGTAAAATAAAATTACTAAGTTTCAACGTTGACAGATTAGGCAAACAAGAAACAATAATTAGTCACTTGACTAAAATCCGGCATCTGGAACAAAAAACAGGAGCTCATAGTTACCACGATTGTCAAATGTCTCAGGAAGAACAAGAATAGCAGAGAACATAGTCCTTTCACTCAAGGGGATATGAAGTTTCTCAGTCAAAATCCAATCCCAAATTACATGCAAGTCTTCTAATACCTGCAAGATGAGCAGAGAGAAGTCAAAAATAGAGAAGCAGAATACAGACCCTGGCTTATAAAAAAAAAAACTCTTATTTTACTTAAATATAAAATGCATTATGATTCAATAAACTTATGCTACAAATGACGATTTCAGATTACAGCAAGAGCCCCAAAAAAAATTTTCTTTTCAACAACTTCGTACGTAATTAAGATTGTACCTGCTGCATAGGATAATATTGAGAGATGTTAAGATGACCCCTGCGGATAGGACGCCGTAAGCAATATGGTTCAGTTGGAGATATTCTCAGAGCTTCCTCACCAAAAATGCACTCCCTATATCTTGGTTCACTTGAATTGTTCTCTCTATAATCGTGACCTTCCTTCTCAACAGAGGACTCATCATTTTGGTCATTTCTCAGTGGGTCTTCTGTTACATCAAAATAGAATTCTGCAACTTGAATGTTGATGTAACATTTTAACCGAATTTTCATTAATTTTATGCAACTGAAAATCATAATAAGAAACGAAGTCCAATATGAATAGCTTATAAAGGGTGCTCCGATGGGCGGTACTCGAATTATAGGAGAAGAAAGACCACACATCATTGAAATCCAAATCTTTCAAATAAGTTGGCTTACGCTGGACTAAAGCAGAGTAAAAAGGTCTAAACCTCCTGCAATACCACAGTTGGGTTACGTTCGATTGACCAGATTCATTTCTGACTCTCGGAAGTAAGTGGCATGACATACAACTAATTTGTAAAACTCTTTGAAACCAACCAAAAAGAAAGTCCTGGATCATGACCATGGACAAGTAAAAAGAACTTGATATGGCTGTGAGTTGACATCCCAAGCCCTAACATGTATCTAGTGATACTTCGATCAGAAAAGACATGAGATTCAATGTCACAAGCTCATATATTCAAGATGAGGATAGGATTACAAATTTTGATTGCTTCCAACACTAGCAACATACCAGATGCAGACGATGGAATTGTCTTCTCATATACATCAGTCCAACTGAAGGCTGTCTCTTTCTTGTTAGTTTGAGGAGGGTATACATCGATACGACCCATCTGCATAGCAGTCAATTTTACCGAAACAAAACATAGAAAACTCGATAAATGTGCATTCAACCATGCCAGCTAGAATAATAAAGCTAAGATCATCTACTTCTGCAATATATTACAGATTTGGTTTAGCTCCTACAATTAAAAAAAGAAGAAGACGAAAGCAGCAAGAGACCAATTCTACCTTTCTGGGGAATGCATTGTTTGTAACCTCTTCATCCAAGAATGGAATTTTCAACAGGGATGCAATCTGGCAAAAAAAAGAACCATTTTTCATTTTAAAAATCAAACTAAAATCCATACTTGAGAAAAGCTTCAACTCCTCTAAACTCACAATATCATATGCTTTCTCACGTTCCATGTGTTGCGCTGTGGTAACCTGAGAATTAAGTCCCTGAAACACATAAAATCACAAGGGCCCCCATTAAAAGAAGGGGGTGGAGAAGGAAAAGAGACGAACAGTTTCATCAGCAAAGGAAAATTTTCTCCAAGCACATAAAGAATAAGTTAAAATTAACCAAAGAATGAAAAGTAAACCTGGTCTAGAACATTTTTCTTAGGGAATTGATTGGCACCAGTGGTTCTTCTAGCAATACAATGAGGGACGTTCAACGGGGCGTCTTGTCGAGCTAATCCTATTCTTATATTTGCAGAACCTAAACAATTCAAGAATCCCACTTCACAGATTAATCAAATTTCACCAATCACCAAGAAAAAAGTAAGAATACAACTAAAACTTTATATGCTGAAAATTGGCATACACAATTGTTGGCTAAAAGATTAGTAGTAAGGTGGGAGTTGAGAGGGACCTGGATTGATGACAACAAGATTGGAGCCACGTTCAGCAAGAAATTGAGAAGGAACTATTGTTTTCAGATAATCCTGCAAAATTAACAAACACAATAAAATAAAAAAGTTCACAACTTTAAACTATTTTCGTTCGAGATAATTACTGTGCGAGTGTGTGTGAAACAGAGTGATAGAGAAAGTGACAGCAAGTGTCTACCATTGGGAAGCAACGAGTTGGGAGGGCTCAGAGCAGTCAGCAGAGAGAGCCGAATAATACTCCTAGAAAAGAAAAAGTTTTTCCTTCGTGGGTTGGCTTTGTTGTGGTCTTTTAAGCTTTGGAACTTCGACCTTGGAACTGAAGTCTTCAAATTAAAATCAGAAAAGGAGGACAATCAACGGCAAGAAAACCTACGCACATTATGGGCGCAAAAGGTACATAAATAAACAAAGAAATGAATAATGTAACATGTAATTTCATCAACTTAAAAATGAATTGCATTTTGTCATCAAAACTTCAGACGAAACTTCTTTGGTAGATGGGAATTGACTTGTCGTCTTAAATTCTACTAGGCTAACAGGTTGTGTATGATTTTTCATTTTCTTTTTGTTGCATTAACAATTTTAATATCTATCTATACTATATATAAAGGTTGACAAAGGGATTTGAAGTTAACATTGAAATTAACATTTATCGTCACTTTATGAACTTTCTAGTTTACCCTTAAAAAAACTATTTTTATTTTAACTACTAATAACCATCCATAACTATTTTTACTTTTAACAATTTAAGTATATGTTTTTTCAACATAACTATCCCTAAATATTGTAACTACAAATATAAAATTATTTTATGAAAAACATTTAAAAGATTAAAGTTTGTTTCAGTAATAAAAATTTTATTTAAAATATATAGCCATAGATATTATGTTTTTTTTTTATTATTATTGCACACACATTGGGTGTGCATTGAGCACTAGTATTAACCGTAGATTAGAAAGTTTTTCTAAATGAATATCTTTTTTCTTTCTTAACGAGAAAGGTCAAATGGTTGATTTTATAACTTATAAACTTGTGTCAGAAAATGGCTAAATTTGGTTTTACCCAACTGTAGGGAAGGGTGAAGATAATTTATGATAAAGCCTACATTTACAGTAGTAGTATTTTGCATCTGATGACAAAGGACTCTAAATTGATGGTTCGTCGTCTGTTTTTGTAGCTGAGTCAATCATCAACCAGAAAAAAAGGGACGAGTTTACCAAGCTTATCATCGAATAATAAAATGTACTATCGAATAGGAGCAAGAATTTCATCACAAAAATGCATTTCTTACTAATACAGGAAAAACATCAAATGTTGTAATCCATGACCTTCTGAACTTTGCTCTAATATCTCTCACCCGCTAAGGGTGGTTGGTCTCAGCAATGCGTCTAGTTTAAAGAGTGTATTCAAAAAAAAAAAAAAGGAGGAGATGGCCAACTACAGTGGAAGATCAAAGAAAATTCTCAAGAACCCCCAAAAGCCAAAAAAAAAAATCCATTGTAAAGATCCCTGGGAACTGTCTAATCCTCTGCAACTTCTGCTCAGATAAGGCTAAGCTGTCTTTGGTTTGGGGGTCTTTTTCTTGAGCTGCTTCCTCAAAATTGAGTTCTTCATCCCAAGGAAAAATAGCAAGGCTCCAAAAAGAGCCACGCACTGCCAAACAATGCAAATCATCATATTAACCAAAACTCTATTCACGGAAAATAATAATAACAATTAAAAACCTATGAAACCACAAGGAAGGTGAACCTGCAAAAAATCCTGCAGATGACTGAAAAATTCTGGTCCACCAAATTCATAGTTGTAGAAGTCATAGTACAGTGGAGTGGTGTACAGCAAGTGATACATCTGAATTTTAGCAAGAAACCAAGAACCAATTGGAAAATTGCTTCATAAGGTCAGCATCTGTGATTCTATACATCACCTGCTGAACAGCAAAGAAATAAAAATTCAAAAACATTAAACTGAAACGGAAGTTCAAACCAGTAGGTAAGCGCCCATTTTGCTACCAAACACAAATAGCAAGCCTCCCAACCCCTTCAGAGCAATTGATCCAGCAACAAAATGCCTAACCTGCATAGAGCACCCCCCCAACATTATGGTGGCAAAAACGTCCATTACAATAACATGCTAAAAATAGAATATGTCACCTCAATCACAGAGTAATTAACAAACAGAACCACATCCTTACATCAATATTTGGCCCCCCTTCTCCAAACTTTGATTTCAGAAACTTCTGGATGGGAACCAATTTAGGAGCCCACGCCCTGGCTGCAGGCCCTCCATCATCACCAAATTCATTGAACCTACGACAATATACGGGTACTGAGATTTTGCAACACAGAGTTCTAATGCTACGTGACAATAAGTTCAATGATACGGTTGAAAGATGCATCTAAATAGTTTTTAAGACAGAGCTTTTGTACAAGTAATACATCCGCACAACCTTATAAGTTGGCAAAACTAGGAATTTGCTCACAGCCAGTTCTTAATCAAAATTGACCTAAAAACTGATAGAAACCTTCTGTAAATTCCCTCAAAAAGTATAAAGTGAATGACTATTAAAACTTCCTTGGAACAACATAAAGTGAAACAAGCTATATTATAAACCCATTTGGGCAATGCAATAATGAGTCCCATTGGAAGTCAATGCAATATCCAACGTTCGATACCGGTTATGGTAGCAACCAAATGAACCATCAAACACCTGAAAGCATAAAAAGACAGAAAAAGAAAAAAGGGACAAACTTCACCTCTCTAACTTAAAATATGCTTCTTTATATACAGCCTACCTATAAATTATTCGCAAAAGGAGTGGGTGATTTGTCAACCAAATAAAACCATCAGCTAAGAAAATAGCAAACAAAACTGTTAAAACCAGTCATACGGAACGAATCTAATGTTTTGTAATAAAATTAGGAAACAAAACACAGATTAGATACCCCTTCAGGCCACAACACCGGAAAAAGAAGGTTCAACTTCTAAACTGGTTATAAAATACATGATAAAAATCTAAGACAACTGGAATACTAAATTGGTCAAATTTCAATGGCTAAGACAAGTGAAACCTCCGTGAAAGCATGACCCTGCCAAAAATTATCTCATCTGCCAAACATATATCAATTACATTACTTTCAAAAACTTGAAAACAACGAGCACTCTCAACTTTGTGAGATACTAAATTACTAGTCCTATGTTATTATTCATGATACATGTAATGTACTCTCCGCTACATTATATTCACAATGTTTAGGGGCAAAAGCTATCATTGAATCCACAAGGCATCAGCAAGCATACTCCTCACTCTAATGGTCTTTGTCATTCATGCACTGAAAGCAAATTGGAAAACCCCAACATTGTGTTCGTCATTTTCGCAATAGCTTCTTCGAAAAGGAATAATTAAGTGCATCCCCTCAAAGCCTTCAAACTGTTTAACATGGCCAAAATGCCATACTTAATAGAAATGGATAAATGCAGTGATCCACATAACTTTAAGTACTCTAGGAAAGGAGGACTTACACATAGTGTTGGAACTGAAGATGCATAATACCAATCCAGTATATTATCTCATTAAAATCTTATGTAGATAAAAATTCATACTCAAAATCTGCATGAACTCTCCGGTGCAGATCTTTATATGATTTCTTAACATAGCAAAACAGTTCAACTAGAGTAGCTAAATCATTGTGGCAAATACAACTCTTCTATCGAATGTTCAGTTGCAATAATTGGCCAACTAGTAATTCGTTAGCATGATATCAGGCATACATAGTAACATTATCATCGTATCAGAATGTACTGGGCACAAATATCATGAGTGACGTTTGGAAGAATTTTTCTTCTTCGTTTCTCTCTACTATGTAACAGAGGCAACATTTGCCAAAATATCTTAGCTGCTTCAGTCTACAATCTTATGGTGCATTGGCTCCAGAAAGATGCAACGACACTGAGCATTAGCAAAAAATATGCACAAAAAAAGGTCAAAGGTAAAAAGCTGAAGAAGTTAGATACTGTCCATGATTTAGCAATTAAAACTGGAATGCAAGACCAAGCTTTCCAACACTTGACACAAAACCAATCAGAACTGATCTAATAGCCTTGTTCTTTACCCACCTTATTTCAAAATTTAGACAAACAGATTTAAAGTAAATCCACTGTTCCATAAGTACATCAAACAAAAGACAAAATAACCAAGGAGGTAGGTGGGGTCATACCTTCCCAATCAGAACGCTGATACTAATTAATTAGGCACTGACATCAAAACTTAAGCTAATGAGTCAATTCAACAACTAGAGGCTAAGCTAGATAGCATTCAAATGCACGACCCAGTCAAAACCAGCCAATCTATGAAATTTTGCTTGCAGAGAGGAAATATAAGCACCACAAGAAAAGTCGACCAAGACATCTCACCCAACAAACTCTACATATTCAAACTTTACATCAAGAAGAAAAAGGATGGGACACATATTCAAAAATGGATCACTTGACTTCCAATCATAGAGAAATCCCAGAATCCGCGTGACTCTACTACCTTTGAGGTGCTCCCAAGCAATAGCTTAACTTCACCCCCACCCCCCGAGCGGCAACCCAAGTGAGCAAGTAACCAAAGTGAATACATCATACCAAAATTATCCATCTATTATGATTATCGAACTGCTTAGGGCATACACCAAAAGTGCAGTATGGGTTTATGCAAAATTGCAAATGCATCATTCGTACTAATCAACAAACATATTAAGCTAGATCTAACAACACACAAAACAAACTAACAGTTCTAAGGAAAAATGAATTACTTCCACTACTTCACAAAGACTACTCATTCAACAGATCTACAAGATTAAAACTTTGATGAGATGCAGTAGAAACATACATTTGCCAAGCAGCGAGGATGAAGATGGAGGCAAAAAGCACTCTTCCCAAGAAAGAAAAGAACCCCATATTTTGTTCTTTTTTGCTGACTGACCCTTACAGTAATTTTTCAAGCTCGTATGGGCTCAAAATTTTGCTTCAGAAAACAGGGACAGAGAGAAGTAATAAGAGGCGGGAATGGATAGAGAGAGCGAGAGCAAATCTGGTGGGTTTGGTCTCGCTCTGTTTCTCTACTTGTCTGCCTCTTGGGGATTGTGAGGAAATTGAATTTTGGTTGGTGGAGTCTTTCGACTTTGAAGTTGATGAAATTGATCGTGTGTGGTTTCTTGGGTAGGGAGCTCTGAAGTAATGCCTATGGGGATTATGGGAACAGTACCATTGTTGTTCTTTTTTGGGTTTTTCTTCTTTAATTTGTCATGTCAACAATCTAATTTACACTTACTTTTACTCTTGTTTCTACTTTAGAGGAGAAATGAGTCTAAAAAGACTTGTACAGGATTAAGACAACCCACCAGATCAAACAACAAGTACATTACTGTACTTTCTACAGAAAACACGCATATTTCTTGACCACTAAATCAAACGAGCATTACTGCACTTTCTACAGAAAACACACCAGCATATTTCTTGTATGCTTCACTAGGCATGGTTTCAACCTTTAATCTAATGCATGGGAAAGCAGGCGGCCATTGGACCAAGGTTGGACAATAAATATGGCCTTGTTTGGCAGACAAGCTTTTTGTCAAATTTATTTGCTACAAGTTTTTTTTATAACTTTAGCTACAGTAATCTCAAAAAATTTGTCAAAGTTTTTAAGCTATACACTTCAAAATATTCAAAAATTTACACATTTCAAAAAAAATTTTAAAAGCTTCTACAGTAAGTTACAGTAAAATTTTAGACAAACACTCAAAAAATTCACTTGCCAAACGGAGCCAATACTGCTAGCAGCATAGCAGGGGAAGAGGAACCGATCAAGAATTTTGCCCAACTGGATTTTTTGGTTTGAGAGAGATAATATGCGTGCATTATGGGCGGGGGATTCAAAAACAAAGGGCTTAAAACAATAGTACTAGATCTTTTGGTATATTACATAGGCTTGTTATTCGCTGATTTATCTTAATTGATTATAGATTATTTCGATAATGCAAAATTCATAATTACATTTTTAATAACTAAAAAAATTAAAATCTATAATCACTCAAAAAGTAGTTTTGTTTAGTCTGATTATCCTCTGTAATCACTTTTCATAATCAGATTTTACAAAATCTAAAGCAAACGAGAACAAGGCTCGGGGTACTTGTTAAGAGCATGATGAAATTATATAATTTCTTCTATTTTATACCCCAAGCACACTGATAAAAGGTGATGCTAGTTATGTTGTGTACAAATTTAAAGCGTGCTTGTACTATTTTATGCGCATTCCATGACCAATGCCTTTTCATGCTCTTTCTTTCTTTTCGGGCAGCGAACATTCCAATTATTTTATTGGCAAATGCAGGATAACTTTTTTGACAAAATGTGGTACGAAAACAGGAAAAAGAAAAAGTTTAGAGGTTAGATTAGACTACAACAAACCAACCTTAGACGACAAGATTGACTGTGTATTTATTTTGTAAACTTCAAACTTAGTCACCGTCGTTTACTGCTGTTTCCACATGCGTTCCATCTTCCACAAACGACAAATGGCATTTCTTTTTCTATTTTGTCATTTGGGTTAATGAGTGTGTTTGGATTGAAATGATTTGAAAAAAAAAATAATTTGTTTCACAAATTTCAATCACCTTTTTATATTCTCAATCATCTTTTTATTTCACATACATCACATTATAAAAGGTGCAACATTAATTATCTCAAATAAATCATCCAAACAAACTCCTATCCAGATTACTACTTTTTGTTGCTATAGAAAACTGGGGTATTCATAAGCAATTGAGTTAACTAATTTTTTGAAAAAATACTATACTAATTTTTTGATGCAATGTATATAAAATAAAAAAGATAGTTGAAAAATATATTGATAATACAAGCAAATAAACTAAATCAATAGTTGACTAGCTACTATTACTTTTCAAAAAGATAAAATACGACAAAAACCCAAGTCATTGTTCAAACATGTCATTTTATACTCGGAAATATACTTTGACCCGTGCATTTTGGTTAAATTTGTCGTTTTGCCTAGAAAAGTTGTTCGAACATGTAATATTATTATACATCAAGTTCATTTTTCATACTTATTAGGTACCCACTATTTGAGTTCTATACTGTTTGGATTGTTATTTTTAGAAATTTCTATAAAAAAATACTATAATTATTTGATATATATAAGGTAAAAAAATGATTAGAAAATATGTTCACGGAAATGTAAAAAATTTTTTTACGAAAAAACACAATCCAAACAAGGAGTTTTATGTTGCTCCTTTTGAAAGAGCAAAAGTTGGCTTTAAATAATTATTGCAAAAAAATTTTCAAATAATCTTCTATCCAAAAACAATCATGATTATCTCCTTCATCAAACAAATTTTTTTTTTTTTGTTTGGGAACAGAACAAATGTATATTACACCCAATTGGTCTGCATTGACTCATGAACATAGTGGCAGTTTCTTGGAAGCTTTGTCTTGAATTTCTTAAATATGCTGTTTTGCATATACTACTGTATTAAGTAATTATTGCAGATCTCATCCACCAACAATCTCCTTCAAATTGAGCTGTACTCTGTTATTTGCAGAAAACAAAGTAGTAATGATAGGAATAATTAGCCAATAAACATGTGATTCCCTGGCATGCATTAGATCAGGGAAAGGAATAAAGTGGAAGAAAAGGTTATAAAACTGCGTGCTTGCATATGACATTTATTATTTCAATTTACAATTGCAAGTCAAGCGTTTTATCAATTTACAATTGCAAAATTACTGTAGCGATTTGATATATGTGAGGGAAAAAGGTGATAGGGAAATGTGATCACAGAAAACGACAATATTTTCCGACGAAAACAAGCAATCCAAACAAGGCCTTGAGAGTGTTACCACTCTACTCAGTATATTACGCTTTATTAACACCTAGGGTGGCATAATGAGAGTGTTACCACTCTACTCAGTGACCCTTGATTACAATTAAACCTATTCCATTACAGTTAAACTCTTGTCTTTAACTTTAACTGGTTAAAATGAAGTTGTTCATATTCAACGTTGGACAAATGAAAACTCGTGGGGTTGTAGCCTAATTATACAAACGGTAAACACTCATAAGTATAGCAACAAATGAGAAATGATTGAAAAATTATTTATGAAGTTTATGCAATTCTTCAAAGACAAGAAAAAAGGAAAAATTGTAGTGCAATGCATTCGTTTAAAACCCATGTTTGGCAAGCAAGTTTTTTGTCAAGTTTGTCTGTTACAAGTTTTTTAATAATTTTAATTATAGAAATATCAAAAAATTTATTAAAATTTTTAAATTATACACTTCAAAAATTTTTCCTACAACTTCGATGGTAAATTATTGTAAAATATTAGACAAAAAAAAAAACTCATTTGCAAACGGGCCCCTGGTAGTAAAAGCTTATCATTTACTCTTCGTGATTGATTGGTGGTATAAAGCTGCGTAATTCAAGGAAGGAAAGCTATTAGGACAACATATTCAATTATCTTCGGAAAGATGTCTTCTTTTCATGCAAATTCTGTAGAATGTCGAAAACCAATTATGTATAGTTGCAATTAATAATTTGCCGTAAGGCTAAAGAATAATATGCCATCCAACACAGTAATGTTGAAAAAAAATGAAAAATTTCCATTTACGAAATCAGAAAAAT
The DNA here is from genome assembly GCF_036785885.1 of Coffea arabica. NCBI lineage: Eukaryota > Viridiplantae > Streptophyta > Magnoliopsida > Gentianales > Rubiaceae > Coffea > Coffea arabica. The sequence goes on from NC_092315.1 coordinate 4,496,394, forward strand.
ATGCTGCCACGTCCGCGCCTAGTAGATTTTGTCAATGCATTGTGAGCTTGTGATTGGTCCGCACGACGTGTCCCCGATCAACTTCAACCTATAACACTACTATAATAACAAAAAATGTAAGGGTAGAAAAGTAGATGCTTGTTTGGATTGCATTTTTCTGGATTTTTTTTTAGAAAAAACTACCGTAGCGATTTGATATATGTGAGATAAAAAAAGTGATTGAAAAATGTATTCACGTAAAATATAGCAAATTTTCTTTAGGAAATTGCTGTCTGGATTAATCTTGATAACATGATGTCCAATTCAAAGTAAATCACAAGGATAGGTACGGTAATTTTTTTTAAACAAATGGTAAGACCTATATTACACTAGTTTGGATTGCCATTTTCAAAAAGTTTTTTACATTTTTCGTAAACACATTTTTCAATCATTTTTTTATCTCAAATATATCAAATCGTTATAATATATTTTTATATAAAAACTTAAAAAAATAACAATCTAAAGGGGTTCACAAGAAACTCCTAAACTATAGTCTACTTCACAATCGTTCAAAGATTACAATTTAGAACAAAATGAAGACAGCGTATTGGCAAGAATGTTAGACCATAAAGAAGTTATTATATCTCATTTAAATTGGGTCAGCCTCTTTCTGAGGTTTCATATTTCAGGACTTTATATTCATAATGATACCATCCTTGCCTTTGACACGAGAAGCAAATCTTGATCGAACCTATATTTGCTCATGATAAAACTTCATATGGGTTTGACGTACTTTTATCTTGAAAGAGCGAACCAGCATTTGATGTGGGATGAAGTTTTTTAATTGCAAGAAAATTTAAATCCCTAATGGCAAACTTGTCAATGTATGTTGATAGGCTCATTAGCTTCCGGCTTCCGCCTTGTATAATTTCAAGACCCAAAGAGACAAAAGAAAAAAAAAAAAAAAACTCAACTGCTAAGGCGGCAATACAAAAGTTCGCTTGGAGGAATTTCAAAAATTAAACCACGGTAAAAAGTTGTAGTAGTAACAACTTGTACTAAGTACACTATTTTACGATATATCCGCATAAACTATATAACTTTTTTACTTCTTACAGACCTCTTTTACTGCTTTTTATTTGAAAAGTTCATTCACTATTTAATACCAACACAAAATTTTTATTGCGTAGAAGATAAAATAATATAAAACTAATAAAGATGATTAAGTACTAGTTAGTAGTAGTACTAATTTCCGGCAATCAAAAGAGGAGTACAATATTACTCTTCTGGTTCTACCTTTCCCAAGCATAATTATAAAACTGGTCTACCATTAGTCCTCTATTTAAGTCCAATACAAATTCCCGTGGTCCTAGGATTTGAATCTGTTTTCTCTGTCTTGTCCCCTATATCTCTAGAGAGAAACCCAAACCCGGCAGGCAGTCCTGTAGAGAGAGAAACTAAAACCATTCCAGAAGCTGCCCGCACCATCACAGCAATGGCGTTGATTTCTTTCGTCGGAAGGCTTCTCTTCGTCTCTGTCTTCGTTCTCTCCGCTTACCAAGAGTAAATCTTTTCTCCCATTGATTTCAGATCTGCCCTGTTTTTTCTCTTTTTGTTTTTGACGCGCACTAGACCACTCTTACTGCGTGTTCTTAGATTTTTAGAAGCTTAATTTATTACTGCTGTTTACTTAGTTTATGTTTCTGGGTTTTCTTTATTTTTTAGTAATTGTTTTTTGTGTGATGTTTAGCTTGGATCTGCTGAAGTTGAATGCTTGGGAATTGAACTACACCTAGAATGCGATTTAATTTTTCTCACCCTGTTCTTGCCGAGGGATTCTTCTTCTTCTTCTTGTTTTTTTTTTTTCGTTTTTGTCGATGGATTTTGGGGTTTAGTGGTGAATATTCTTTACTTGGATTTTAAGTTACTAGGATCACTTGAGGTGAAAGAAAATCTGGGTCTGGCTTCAAAAGTTTAAATTTTTCTGTGCAGGTTTAGTTTTGATTCAAGTATTTTTTTGGCTTGTGTTTAATAATGAATCTGAAATTTTTTTTTTTTTAAAAAGGCCTCTCCCCTGATTGGTATGGTATGTGTTCATCATTGTTTGTTTTTGAAATTTTAACTACGTACACTATTAGATTTATGTTGATCATTATTGGATTAACTAAGGATTTTTGTTAGAGTGATCGCCTAATTCAGTTTAATGTGTTTGTACTGTTGTACTTCATGGTTGAGCTTGTAATATGGTGGGAAAGCCCATTGGATTTGGAACAAACATATGATAGTTGTTTGTCACAGATAAGCTTTCAATTGCTGGAGAATCATGCGTGAGGCTTTTGTATGAATGTTCAATATGTTGAGGCATAAACTTTTAAAACTAGTTGGGTTTCTGTGAACTAGAATATTGTCATTCGTGATGCTTTTGCAGCTTAAAGGGACCTTTTCCTTGATTTGTAGTAGCTATCATTCATCTTGTCTGCCGCTTGAAGGTATTGGAATGTCAGGTTAACTTAGCAACACTCTTTTTCGCAGGAGTTTCTTTTGATTTTAGTCTTTGTGGATTGTGACCAAGTCATTGTGAAATATGTGATAATACAACTCAATTTTGGTCATATTTTTTTCAAGTGACTGTTTGAAAGAATTTTTTGAGTTACCTTTTATGCATGGTTATGTTTCCTTTTCTGTTATTGCTCTTTTTGGTAGTCTTTACAGATAGATTAAGTTTTCAAATTTTCAATGGGCACTGCAGATGAGTTTCTAGGCATTGTAACTTTAGGAGGTGAAGTTGAGTTACAGTAGGATGATGTAGTAAGCTGAAGGATTTATAAGAAATTTTTTGCTGCTAATTGGGATACCTTCTTGTTAATTGTCCTCACCCCTGCTGTCTTGTGATGAAGAATATAATTAAGAATGCTGCAATGCGATGAACATGTTGACCTTGGATAAAGCTATATTTTTAACATGATGTGCATGTAGATGGCTATTTTAAGTCAACATTTGGACTGATAGGATAAAAGCTTAGTTTAACATGCCATTACTTGCACTTTTTTCCCCATAACGATCTGTAGGTTTCTCTGCTCTTTGAGTTACTTTTCTAAGTTGTCCTCTCTTCATCATAGGTTTTCTGAATTTGGCGTAGATGGTGGACCAGCAGCAAAGGCACTGAGCCCGAAGTTCAGTGCTTTCTCAAAGCATGTTACCAGCCAAACTGGGCTTCATTTGCCCCCTCTAGAAGTAAGGAGTACTTTAATGTGATGTCAGTTTTGAATTTTGTTACCTATCAACTACATGTTACTAATTTGGAGATTTGTTACTTACAGATGAAACATTTAGTGTTGGGTGCTATACTCTTGAAGGGATTGGGAAGCTTTCTGTTTGTCTTTGGAAGCTCCTTTGGAGCTTATCTTCTGGTTTGAAATCAATATCCTAAGCATTTACTGAACTCTAATGTCAATTAAGTCATTGTAACAAATTTTCACTTCATCTGCTTTCTTGATGCAGCTTTTGCATCAGGCAATTGCTTCCCCTATCTTGTATGACTTCTACAACTATGATGCTGACAAGAAAGAGTTTGCTCAACTATTTGTCAAGTTCACCCAGGTTAGTCATTTACTTGTTTGTATGTCATGAAATCCTTTGAGTCAATGGTCTTTATGCAGTGATTCAAGATGAATGTTTTGGAAAAGTAAAGTTCATCTCCTAAGATGTTAAATTTGGTTCAGAATTTGGCTTTGCTGGGGGCACTTCTCTTCTTTATTGGCATGAAAAATTCAATGCCAAGGAGATCAGCAAAGAAGAAGGCTCCGAAGACAAAGACAGTTTGAGAAGGGGTTCAGAGTTGCTGTTCTGTTCGGTGGATCATAGCCCTATTACAGAACCTAGAAGCTCGCTGAGGGTTTGGTAGAATCGTATTTTTGCAGCTATACGCTCTAAAGCTTACGTCATCTTGTTCCTTCTCCAATTCAACATTTGTCTTACCTTTTAGGTTACTTTCAGTTATGAATATTTTTGATTTTTTTTTGGAATTCCTGAAATCTGAGTTGCAATGATGAAATTTGATTTATTATTGAAGCCCTGGTAGTTTACAATTTTTCCTGCTCATAGTTGTTGAGATGGGAGCTTGCTCATCATTATTTTGCTGTTTAAGCGGGAACAATGGGATGGTAGGAGTAAGGAGCAATCTCTGTGAAATACTCACAATGGAAAGTTCTCTTGGTTGTCCTAAACTGCATCTGGGTATGTTTACAAGTACATAGGTATCTTTGTTGTGGACTTTGGTATGTTTACAAGTACACAGGCGTCTTGCCAGTTTGAATTTGAAGTTCAAGATTAAACGTCGCCAATATCACGCGTCTTGCTCTAGGCAAAACATTTCCATGAAATTGTCCGAAGACTTCTTGAAAAGCTATATATTACTACTATTTTAGTTAGACACTTCTTGTGCTTTTCTCCAAACATGTGGGGCTTGCACGTAGAAAGCCCGGTGGCCCCTTTTGGGCGGGAGAATTTCATCTTGTCCCTGTCATTGGTCCTATGATTTTGAAACAGAATTTTGTTTGGGATCTGTTTCCTTTTGTTTTTCAGTGAACAGCCACGTTATCACTTTTTCTTACTGACGGGTAAAACTGTCGGAAAACAGATGCTGCAGGTATTTCTTGAAAGTTGAAATGGGTGTCAAGCACACACACTAGACTACTTTCTTTATAATTGTTCTGGGGTGGAATATGGGTTTAACAGGAAACCCTCCTAACACGATGATGTTCATTTAAAATTCAATTTGTGATTATTTGCAAAAATTTTTTTTTCTAGGATGGCTAAAGAAATCCTAGGCCAAAATGCTGCTAAGCTTGAATAATGAATTTTGAATTCCTGCTTCCAAGTTTTCCTCTCCCAAGTATCTTTGATCATCGATCACCAAAGATTGCTAGTTACGTGTGGATATCAATTATGAGAAGTTCCATCCATTAGGTGTTTGGCAAGTGGAACTCATACTGGAATGGTATGAAATTATGCCTAAATGGATTTCATACAAGTACATTTTAGAATGATTGTATCAAATCCTTCAATCAATTCTTCCGATAAACGAAATGATTTTAAATTAATGCTTTTAACATTTAAGAAATCCGAAGTTTGTAGAAGAAACTCTCCTAGTTCTTCTTGTGAAGTTGGAAAAAAAAAAAAAAAACCTGACGCAACTGGTTGGTGGAATCTGCAACAAGAAGCCAATAAATGCTCTCCAGTCTTTATGCCGAGGCCAAATCAGAATGGTACAACTTGTACAAGACGTGCCAAACAAATCAAGCTAAGCTAAGCTTTTGCAGAGGCAAATAGTGAATTTGAGATCGATGTTTCATGAATACTGTTACCAGCTAGGGATAGACAAATAGCCCTGTATGATCTTTTTTTTTTCTTGATTGGTCAAGGACTGGGACGTCATTATTTGGTATTTTCTTTTATCTGCTTTTTTTTTGGACCATTGTAATTGGCGAGATCAATCAAGTTTTCTTGACCAAATATTGAAGGGGGGAGGGGCAGGTCCCGGCAGCACACAAAGGAAATGAAAACAAAAGATACAACAATTAGTCAGAAATGAGAAAACCACCAAACTTTGTCACACATCATAGCCAAAAGCTCAACGGAACCAGCAGAGTCAACTCTAATGGCCGTCCGGCCGGTAAATTTTAGATTCTTTGATTTCCAGAATCTACAAATATTACTATAATATAGTCTAAGTCAAGACATTCATTGGTCTGGGACAAAAATATGTGGATTTAAAATTCATAGTTGCGTCAAGATGATAATCACTATTAGTATATTGTGTCAGGCATCTAAGCTGTAACAAGAACGCAAATTTGTACCACTTTGCATTGTCCATTTTGCGCTCTAATTATCTGAGTGGAGAAGAAAATGGCAGCCAACAGCGTAGCTGAAGTTGAAGCTGAAACCACAAGCCAGCAGAACTACGACAGAATCAGTGAAATTAAAGCTTTTGATGAGACCAGAGGTGGGGTTAAAGGGCTAGTTGATGCAGGAATCAAGAAGGTTCCCAGGATGTTTTATTCCCTGCCTGATGACTCTGTCAAGGCTTCTGATAACAGAAAGGCTGATGTTGGTATTCCAGTGGTGGCCCTTGATGACATAGACGGAGATCCCATTCATCGCAAGAAGGTGGTTGACATTGTTAGAGAGGCATCAGAGAAATGGGGCTTCTTCCAAGTGGTAAATCATAGCATCCCAGTTGAGGTTTTGGAAGAAATGTTGGATGGTGTCAGGAGATTCTATGATCAAGATACTGAAGTCAAGAAACGGTGGTATACAAGGGATGGTTCAGAAACGGTAGTGTATAATAGCAATTTTGACTTGTTCAGTGCACCATCGGCTAACTGGAGGGATACCAGTTATGTGAATATGGCTCCAAAGGTTCCCAGGGCAGATGAATTGCCCGAGGCATGCAGGTATGACTTTTTTAGTTATGCTGCTGGTTTTTTTTTTGGGGGGGTCAGCCCTGCAAATTAGTCAAGTACTCGATTGATCTTGAAAGACCTTATTTGACTAAACAATAATGATCTGGATAACCTGAGAGAATTTTCTGAAGTCTCCTATATGAATCTGCAGTGATATTTTGATCAAGTATTCTGAGTACATCAAGAAGCTGGGTCGTTCTTTATTTGAACTACTGTCTGAGGCTCTTGGGCTCAAGCCAAACCACCTAAATGATATCGGCTGTTCAGAGGGGCTTGCTGTACTATACCATTGTTATCCAGCATGTCCAGAACCAGAACTTACCCTGGGAGCAACCAAACATGCTGACTATGATTTCATGACAGTACTACTGCAAGATCATACAGGAGGATTGCAAATTCTTTATGAGAACAAGTGGGTTGATGTTCCTCCTGTCCCAGGAGCTCTGGTGGTCAACGTTGGAGATCTTTTACAGGCAAGATATCAATCAGTAATCTGCATCTGTTTTAAGCATATTATGTTGCTCTAAGATTCACAATATCAAATTTGTTTATGCAAAATTAAAAAAAAATTTGTTTAATCACTACATGCTTGATCCTTAACACAAAATTGCATATCAAATTGGCAAGAGGTGCTATATATTTGTAGAAAAGAAAACAAGAATTCATCCCATCCTTGTTTTTGAAGGAAATGAAGAATGTTTTATACCTTTTGGACTGGAAAAGTAAATCATAGGTAGGAAATGAACTAGGATTGAAGTTTGTCACATCTGTACCAGGACAAGAATATCTGTTTCAATAATCAAGCAATTGTACTTGATTTGAAAAATTTCAGCTGATATCAAATGACAAGTTCAACAGCAGTCAACATAGAGTATTGGCAAACCGTGCTGGTCCAAGAGTATCTGTGGCATGTTTTTTCACAACTGGACTGGCACCATCATCAAAGAGATATGGACCAATTAAGGAGTTGTTATCAGAAGACAATCCCCCAAGGTACCGCGAAACTACAGTGAGAGACTATTCGCTTCACTACAATGCAAAAGGACTCGGCACAACTTCAGCCCTGTTGGACTTCAGGATTTGAATTTGGGAAAATGTTGCTATCATTTGGTGGATGATGAAACTACTCATTCCTGTGTACCTTAGTTTCATCTGTAGACCCTCAGACGAAACTCATGGATACACACAAATCTAAAAGCATTAAATTCTTTTTTCTTTTGGACAAACTATGTACTCTGACAATCCAGGAAGCTTGATAATACTATAGATTTGGATGGTAAAGCGCAAGGAGCTTCAAGAATATTGATCATTCCACACTTATTTTGAATGTCCCTGCAATTTTTGTCCTTACAAATATTAGCTTGTCCTCAATATATTCTTCCTCTCCTATTTTTATTTTATTCTCTAGTGGAATGACCTGCAGATTATGCTCAAATTGTAGTCTGAAAGGAAGACATTTTAGTCTCCTCTGAACTTGGTGTGAAACCTACTTTTTTTGTTTGAAAGTCAAACGTACTTTTGTGCGTGTGTGTGTGTGGCGGAGGTTGGGGGTTACATCCTTAAGACAGAGAAACTCTCCATTGACTGCATGGCATGCTCAGAATCACAAAATCCACCAAATCAAATCGACCGGTGCTTGATATATTATAAGTCTGGGTCAACTCCCAAGAGCAAGAAGCTTTATCTACATAGCTCCTTCATTGTTTGCCTGATTATTTACAAGATCCAATTCTAGTCCTCCAAGTTCTGAGTAACCTAGGGACGAACAATGGAGGATGGTCTAACTGAAATTAGGGATACAAACGAACCAACATATGATCGGCGGAGAGAGCTTGAAGCTTTTGATCGCACCAAGGCAGGTGTTAAAGGACTTGCTGATTCTGGGATCACCAAAGTTCCAAGAATTTTCCTTCATCCACCAGATGAAACTAGAAATATACCCAAATCTGTGAACCTCCAATCTGCTATTCCAGTGATAGACCTTGCTGGTGCGGGAAAAGCACCGATCTTGCATAAAGAGATAGTTGACAAGGTTCGAGAAGCATGCGAGAAATGGGGTTTCTTCCAAGTGGTTAACCATGGTATACCAATTAGTACTCTCGAGGAAATGAAAGCTGGAGTTCATAGGTTCTTTGATCAAGATTTTGAGATTAGAAGACAGTGGTATACTCGAGACGTCAAGCAAAGAGTGGTTTACAATTGCAATTTTGATTTGTTTAGTGCACCAACAGCTAATTGGAGGGACAGTATTTATTGTGTTATGGCTCCTAATCCTCCAGACCCACAAGAATTGCCTCTGGCCTGCAGGTATCTGACATTCCTTTCTCAATATTATTTGTTTAGTGGCTGTGGATGTTTATTAATGAGCCGTGCTTTTCTCTGATATTGCTTACTTTTGATAAGAGTGAAGAAGTCGTGGTCCTTTTTTTGTCTTGACTGCTCAGTGCTCTATAAGTTATGTAGACAGCGTGAAACAGCCCGCGCATGTCTCTGAGCAAAAAATTTAAGGGTTAAAAAGAAATATCCTCATGACCTTCAATTAATTGTTATGCGTGTAATTTTAGAAGAACCTGATGTGTTAACAAGAAGGGGGCCATCATCATGTCTTTGTATATTTGCTGTCATTTCCTTAGTTGAGAATGAAAGTTGTCATTTCCTCACCCTCAGATCCTCTCTTAAATTTGCAGAGATATTCTGATAGAGTTCTGTAAAGAAGTCATGAAATTGGGATCTACTTTGTTTGAAATATTATCCGAGTCCCTTGGACTTGATCCCAATCACCTGAACAGTATTGGCTGTGGTGAAGGCCTTGCTTCCCTGTGCCATTATTATCCTGCATGCCCTCAACCAGAGCTAACTTTAGGTACCAGTAAGCATGCTGATAGTGACTTCCTGACAGTGCTGCTACAAGATCATATCAGAGGCCTGCAAGTCCTGCATCAGAACCAATGGGTTGAAGTTCCTCCAATTCCTGGAGCTCTGGTAGTAAATGTCGGAGATCTTCTCCAGGCAAGTCTACTGGTTTCTGTTAAACCATAGACATTATGATCCTTAATCTGCTTAATGATGGATAAATTGTTTTCTTTTTTGATGGGTTTATCTTGATTTCAGCTCATATCAAATGACAAGTTTATCAGCGTAGAGCACAGAGTATTGGCAAATAACGTTGGGGCAAGAGTCTCAGTGGCATGCTTTTTCAGAAACTTTGATATGTCACCCTCTGCGAAGTTATATGCACCAATTGAGGAGCTACTAACAGAAGAGAATCCACCGAAGTATAGGGCAACTACTGTGAAAGATTATGTGAGCCACTTCAACAACAAAGGGCTTGATGGAATTTCTGCTCTGTCGCATTTCAAGCTCTAGACTTGCAAACAGAACAATAAGACTAGCGTGTGGATCTGTAAGAGAATATCAATTCATGAAGCCTTAAACTGGGAGTTTATTATGTCTGTTGAATGCATTGCATGCACCAGAAATTGGCAAAATAATTCTGATTGATGTAATCAAAGTTGTTTAGTATCCGGAAGATGTTTTCAAGCTTATGCCATGAATTCACGGAGTTGAATTCCTCTGTATGATCTGTTTCCATTTCCCTCTTCAGACAATATGTGACATGAATTTCAAATAAGAAAATCAGAAACTTTTATTCTGATGAACAACTTATTAATCTTTACGAAGTTTCTAAGTATTGCATGGTGCTATACTATCAATACCAAAAGCTAATCATGTGGAACAACTACTAGAATTGATTGCTTAACCACCAATGAATGTACATTTCAGGAACCTCTGCTCTACCAGATTTCTGAATTTGGAATCTCCAAAACTTTCTGCAAATAATTAGGAGATTTCTTATGCTATACCTATTCCTACAGCTTTCATGATAGACGCACGCAAACATTCTCGAAAGCATTTTGTGTCATTCCTAAATTGGATTCCTCCTATATGTCAGCTAAAAATCTTAAAATTCTTAGAGGGAACACAGACATACCAATATTGTGTGGCTAAAATCCTTCAAGATGCCAGTCACACATCATGTATTTTCTGCTCTAGTTCGACTCAACCTACAAATATAAAGAATATGACTTCTAAAATTTACTTTCACATATTCCTTCCTTCATCATTTTGTCTAAACTTGTATAATCTTCCTTTTGAATCATCCCCTTCTCTTAGCACAATGAAAAACAAAGGTCCTGTTACTTTCTGCTTTGAGTACCTAAAAGTGGAGCCATTTTAAAATTTGACTAATAAAAAAAATCAGTATGTTGATATATCCTACCGTATGTGTATATGTAAAATGTATACTTTTCTTATGTCCCACACTCAATAATATCTCTTTTCGCTGAACTTGTGGGTTTTAGCTCAGCCATGTGTTTCTCATCATGGATACAATAAACAAGTCTGCCCCTTTATACAGTAGCACACCACTTGTCCTGTATTATGAGGTTGTGGGATATTGTTAAAGCTTGAAGAAATCCAGCTGCACAAAACAGTGAGAATAGAGAAACGCTGGCTACCATCAAATGTGAAGTTGATCTGATTGCACAAATTGAACCAACATTGGAGATCTTTCGCAGGCAAGCCTTCGATTTATTGATTTCCTGTTTTGTACTGCTATTTTCTTGAAATAAGGTTGTAACTAACAAGTGCATGATGATGCGGCCTGTTATGACATCATTTCCATTGTTTCGGTTGGTAAATTTTAGTCTTTGGTTGTGAGTTTTCAGCTCATATCCAATGACAAGTTTTGAACATAGAGTTCTGGCTAGCAGAGTCAGTCCTAGAGTATCAGTAGCAAGCTTTTTTGCTACTGGTTCAAGGCCAATAACAAAGGTTTATGGACCTATCAAGGAGTTGTTATCAGAAGACAATCCACCAAAACAGGGAAGGAACATACAGATTACGTCCGTGCCAAAGGGCTTGATCTTCTGCTCTTTTGCATTTCAAGCTTTAAACTAAACGACAAAGATTAGCCTGTGAATTTCTAAAGAAAGAGATTATGTCTATAATAAAGATTGTCACTTTATAGAAACTGCCCACTTTGTGTGCTCTAGTAACTTTGAGTAAAATAAAAAAGTTTCTTGTTTCCAAGAAATTTTTTCGAGTTTATATCAAGTTCATAGTATTAAGTTTCTTTCTCTCAACCGTACTCGTCTGTTACCCCATCCAGACACCTTTTTTTTTTTTTTTATAAATCTTTTACAGCAGGTTGGGATTTCAGAAGCGAGTAGAGGACAAGAGGATTTGAACCCAGGATTCTATTTTCTATTAAACCAAAGATATCGTGATCCTTAAATCTGCTTATCGCGGGGCTACGTTGCTTTTAGCCCATATCAATGACAGGTATTCAGTGTAGAGCACAGTGTAATGGCAAATAACATTGGCCAAAGAATATCAGCTGCATGCTTTTTCTTTAACATTGATATATCGCCTTCTGCAATGTTACAAGGACCGATTGAGGATCCACTAACAGGAGAATTCAAGAAAGTACAGGGCAACTAACAACGAAGGACTTGATGGAACTTCTGCTCTGTCACATTTGAGGCTTTAGGATAGAAAAAGGATTCAGTAATTAGTATATTATATGCACAGTTTATGTGCGCAAGATTGTTAAAACTCTTTATGCTTCTTATTCATCCTAAAATAGTAAATTTTGAATGGGTATGACCTTATCAAGTTCCTTTCACATATCACTTTCCCTCTCCTCTTCTGATTTTCTTGGTATGCAGACTTCCTTTGTCTTTATTTCACTTTGATGTATAATAAATTACTCTATTCTATCCAACTTGTAGCAGCTATGCAATCTCTTCACGGCAACAAAAATGAATCAATATTCACTATTATATTCTCTGTCTTGCTGCTTACGCAAGCTAAATCACAGAAATAGAATAAGAGATTGTGTTTGTTTATTTGTATTCTATCAATATGAGAGTGCATTTTTACCTGCTCCCATTATTAAAGTTCTAGCTGCTGCTACTTTATATGCATGATCTTTTCTCATGATCACGACAAAGGCCAATCTCTTCCATGACGTGGTAGCCCCACATTTGGCATAAATCTGAGCCTGAGAAACTGCAACCTTCTCAAAAGTTGAAGAAACTTCCCAAAGCAAAGAAAAATGGGGGCAACCAGCAAAGATGAAGCTGAAGTTGAGGGTGCAGTGGAATCCCAATATGATCAAGAGAAGGAAATACGAGCATTTGATGAAACCAAGGCCGGGGTTAAAGGGCTTGTTGATGCCGGCATTAACAAGTTGCCTCGGATGTTCATTCATCCAGAAAGCAGCTTGGAGAAGAGTATCAATGCCAGGGAAGAAACTTTTAGCATTCCAGTGATTGATCTGGAAGGTATGGATAAAGATCCAGTAAGACGCAAAGAGATAGTTGACAAGGTAAGAGATGCATCTGAAAGGGGGTTTTTTCCAGGTGGTAAATCATGGAATTCAAGTCAGTGTCCTGGAGGAGATGATTCATGGTGCACGAAGATTTTTTGAGCAAGATACTAAGGTTAAGAAGAAGTGGTATACAAGGGATCGTACAAAGAGGGTGGTGTACAACTGCAACTTTGATCTGTATAGTCCAACAGCAGCTAACTGGAGGGATACAACTTATTCCGTCATGGCTCCTAATCCTCCAGCTCCAGAGGAATTGCCAGATGTTTGCAGGTATTTTTGTGGCTGAACTCTTTCTGCTTCAAATGCAGCTATTTTGTATAAATTATAAATTTTTTAGCTGTAGCAAGAAACTTAGTGAATGAAAAAAAAAAAAAAAACCCAGCCACCCATTTGGTGAGGGGGGTATCAGACTTATTAATGTTACCTATTCTTGATGTACCTAAGTTCTTTGTCCTGCAAAAATGTCAATCTTATTCGACATTTCATAAATTTTGCTGCAGCGAAATATTGATAGACTACTCGAAGCAAGTGATGAACTTGGGTTGCTTATTGCTTGAGTTACTGTCAGAGGGTCTTGGACTCGATCCAAGCTACCTCGAAGGCATTGATTGCGGAGAGGGGCTTAGTGTCCTATGCCATTACTATCCGGCATGCCCCCAACCAGAACTTACCTTTGGCAGCAGCCCGCATTCAGACAATGACTTCTTCACAATCCTTCTCCAAGACAATTTAGGTGGCCTCCAAGTACTTCATCAGAATCAGTGGGTTGATGTTCCTCCAACACCTGGAGCTTTAGTAACCAACATTGGAGATCTTCTACAGGCAAGCCTTTGATTTATTGATTTTCCAACACTTTTGGAATGCATAAACAATCTTTGTTATCTGGAGATTTTCTGGAGGTTGTTTTGAAGTATTTTTGGTTTTGATTTCATTTGGCTTATTAAATTTCAGATTATATCAAATGACAAATACAAAAGCAGTGAACATAGAGTTCTGGCAAAACGTGTTGGTCCTAGGGTGTCAATCGCGAGCTTCTTCACACCTGATGTAAGGGCAACTGGAAAGCTTTATGGACCTATCAAGGAGTTGTTATCAGAAGAAAATCCGCCAAAGTACCGCGAAACCACAGCAAAGGAATATACAGATTACTTCCGTGCCAAAGGGCTTGATGGAACTTCTGCTCTGTTGCATTTCAAGCTCTAAGCTTGCAAACAGAGTAGTAAAGACTAGCCTGTAAATCTGTAATAAAAACAACTATTCAGGAGGCCATAACTCATATTTGGAGTTTATATGCTCCTGTTGAATGTATTGCATGCTTTCCAAAATGTGAAGGATTCTGTCAAACTACATTTTGATTTGTGTAAACCGTGTGCATTAGTATCCGGGAGATGTTTTTGAGCTAAAAAGTCACTGAGCTGAATTTGATATGGCCAGGCATTATGGTGTTTAATGATTGGCATATCATTTCTCGGAATTGTCCATGTCTCAACTGAAACTGTCTCAACTGAAAAATTTTTCTTTCTCAAAGAAAAACACAGACATACCAATATTGTGTGGCTAAAATCCTTCAAGATGGCATTTACATTATGTATATGCTGCATTAGTTGGACAAATCCTAGAGACGGGATGATTATGACTTTTCAAGTTACTTTCACATATTGCTTTCTTAATCATCCTGTCTAAACTTCTAACTTTTTTTAAATCAGATCCTTACTCTTACCACCAAAAAAAAAAAAAAAATTAAAGTCTTGTTGCTTTCTGCTTTTAAGCACCTAAAAGTGGAGCTATTTCAAAATTTGACCACTTGAATAATTGAGTTTAGTTGATATATTTTACTGTATGTTTTTTTTTTCAACAAACGATATATTTTACTAAATGTGTGTATGTAAATGTGTACTTTTCTGATGTCTCACAGTCAATAATATCCATTTCGTAGAAGTAAAGGGGAAAGGAGGGAAAAAAAAGACAAAATTTGAAAATTTTTTCTATTCAAAATCATAAAAATCATAGCAAAGATCATGTCAAAAAAGATGATTAGTCCGTTTTACTGAATCTTGTGATCATTAGTATAGTTTTGTTGCTTTTCTATGTTATCTAATTTATTGAATGTGAACTTCTTGAGTGGCAAAATGTGTGTATTAATTATTTCTAACTTTTAATTATTTTTATTTTTTTACTAATATAACTTATATAAATGCATAAGGGGTATTTATGAAATAAAAGTTTCATATCTCTGTTTAAAGTACTTTTTCTAATTAGACTAATTTTGTTATCAAAACATTAACTTTAGAGGAGGTTTGAGTAATTTTACAAACTTTAGGGGAGGTTTAAATAATTTTACAGACTTTAGGGGAGAATAGTGAAATTGTTAGAAAACCTCAGAGGTGGTTTCTGAAATTATCCCTATCTATTTTGGTTGAACTTGTGGATGCTAGGTTAACCAATCATCAAGCTAATATAATAACAAGTCTCTCTCCTTATAGTCCTCCACTTGTCCTTTATGCTGGCAATTTTCAAACTTTGTATTTAGTGATTCTAGGATGTATATGCACTTATTATATTATGAATCAAACTATTTTAAGATGTACATACGTTGTGATAAATGTATATTCATTCATGAATTTTAAAGTAGCATGAATATATTTATGTATGTGAAGATCATTAAATGTAAGGATAAATTCATATGTTTTATTATAGAAACATGTGATGCATGAATTAAAGTACATGAATTTGTATACAATATCTTGAATCTATTCATACAAGTATTTATTAAATTTATTTATTTCTTAAACAATCTCTTCTATATAAAGAAATCAAGTAGAGAGTGATTTGCTGCAAAAAATTATTTTCCTACCACTATGAATTCTTTGAAAAGCACTTCTTAGTTCAAGAAAGTTTGTCTTATTTTGTGCAAGAGTTTAAGACAAATAAAGTTTATCTTATCCTAAAAAATATTTATCAAGATTTATTGCACGTTATATCGAACAAATAAAACTTAAAGAAAAGTGATATATAATCACGATTTGAAGCCAATTATTATTACTATATTTGCCAGTTCATTGTAATACTCCCAACACTTTATTGCGAGCTTCTGAAAGTTTGAGATACTCCAGCTACCTAGAACAGTTAGAATAGAAATATGGTGGCTACCAGTAAAGGTGAAGTTGATCAGGTTGCAGAAGTAGAACCACATTATGATCGACAGAGTGAACTACAAGCATTTGATGAAACCAAGGCTGGTGTTAAAGGGCTTGTTGATGCTGGCATTACCAAGGTGCCTCGGATATTCATTCAACCGCAATGTAGCTTAGATGACGGTCTCAATGGCACCAAAGGAATCTTCAAATTTCCTGTCATCGATCTGGATGGTATTGATACAGATCCAGCCAGGCGCAAAGAGATAGTTGACAAGGTTAGAGATGCATCAGAAACATGGGGTTTCTTTAACGTGGTAAATCATGGAATTCCTTTCAGTGTCCTGGAGGAGATGATTCAAGGCGCGCGTAGATTTTTCGAGCAAGATACTGAGGTTAAGAAACAGTGGTATACAAGGGATTATACAAAAACAGTGGTGTACAACTGCAACTTTGATTTACACATTTCACCAGTAGCCAACTGGAGGGATACATGTTATTGCTACATGGCTCCTAATCCTCCAGCTCCAGAAGAATTGCCTGATGCTTGCAGGTAGATTTCTCAGGGATCTTCTTTTCTTTGCCTTGTATGACAAGTGTGGTCTGAAAATTACTAGAATAAGGGCCAGTGGCCACTATTCTGGTGATTAGATGGTAGTATTAATTGACAATGAATCTTTAAGACATATCTAATTTCTAGTTATGAAGTGGAAAAAGATTGAGCTGCTGGAAGTTATAGTTAACTTAAATCAACTCTTGTTCCTGTTAAACTATATCTGATTACTCATTTGATGAATTCGACTACAGTGAAATCGTGATAGAATACTCAAAGCTAGTGATGAAGTTAGGCTGCTTATTGCTCGAATTTCTGTCAGAGGGCCTTGGACTCAATCTAAGCTACCTCAAAGACATTGATTGTGCAGAGGGGCTTGCTGTACTATGCCATTACTATCCACCGTGTCCACAGCCAGAACTTACCTTAGGCACCAGCAAGCATTCTGACAACGGCTTCATCACAGTCCTCCTCCCAAGGCAATTTAGGTGGAGTTCAAGTACTTCATCAAAATCAGTGGATTGAT
Source organism: Coffea arabica (assembly GCF_036785885.1). NCBI lineage: Eukaryota > Viridiplantae > Streptophyta > Magnoliopsida > Gentianales > Rubiaceae > Coffea > Coffea arabica. The sequence continues at coordinate 4,513,444 of NC_092315.1, forward strand.
GTTCCTTCTACACCTGGAGCTTTAGTGATCAACATCGGAAATCTTTTGCAGGCGAGCCTGTGATTTATTGATTTCCTGTTTTGTACTGCTATATTCTTGAAATAAGGTTGTAACAAACAAGTGCATTATGATGTGGCCAGTTATGACATCATTTCCATTGTTTCGGTTGGTAAATTTTTAGTCTTTGGTTGTGAATTATATACTCATATCTAATGACAAGTAAACCTAGAATTTTGGCTAACAGAGTCAGTCCTAGAGTATCAGTAGCAAGCTTTTTAGCTACCGGTCCAAGGCCAATAACAAAGGTTTATGGACCTATCAAGGAGTTGTTATCAGATGACAATCCACCTAAATATCGAGCAACAACAGTGAAGGAATATACAGATTACTTCCGTGCCAAAGGGCTTGATGGCACTAATGCCCTTCTGCATTTCAAGCTTTAAACATGTGAACAAAACAACAAAGATTAGCCCGTGAATTTCTAAAGAATGAGATTATGTCTATAATAAAGATTGTCACTTCACAGAAACTGCCCACTTTGTGTGCTCTAGTAACTGGCAAAATAAATTGCTGTTTGAGTCAAATAAAAAAGTTTCTAGTTTCCAAGAGTTTTTTGGAGTTTATATCAAGTTCATAGTATTGAGTTTCTTTCTCTCAACCGTACTTGTACTTGTCTGTTACCCTATCCAGACACATTTAAAAAAAAAAAAAAAATTTACAGCAGGCTGGGATTTAAGAAGCGGGGAGAGGAGCAGAGGATTTGAACCCAGGATTCTTTTTTCTATTAAACCATAGACATCGTGATCCTTAAATCCGCATCTGCTTTTTGACATATAAATTGCATTTTGTGTGCGCGGGGGGATGCATTGCTTTCAGGCCATATCAATGACGAGTTTTCACTGTAGAGCATAGTGTAATGGCAAATAACATTGGTCGAAGAATATCAGCGGCATGCTTTTTCTTTAACATTGATATATGGCCTTTTGCAATATTACATGGACCGATTGAGGACTTACTAACAGAAGAGAATCCAAGAAAGCACAGGGCAACTACCATGAAAGATTATGTGATTTACTTCAACAACAAGAGACTTGATGGAACTTCTGCGCTGTCGCATTTCAGGCTTTAGACTAGAAAAAGGATTCAGTAATTAGTAAATTATATGCAGCGTTTATGTGCGCAAGATTGTTAAAACTCTTTAGGCTTCTTTTTCATCCTGAAATAGTAAATTTTGAATGGGCATGACCTTATCAAATTCGTTTCAGACATCACTTTCCCTCCTCTCTTCAGATTTTCTTGGTATGCAGACTTCCTTTGGCTTTATTTCACTTTGATGTATAATAAATTACTCTATTCTATCTAACTTGTAGCAGCTATACAATCTCTTCACGGCAACATGCTAAATCTCGGAAACAGCATAAAAGATTGTTTACTTGTGCATTTTTACCTGCTCCCATTATTAAATTTGTAGCTACTGCTACTTTATGTGCATGATCTTTTCTCATGATCACGACAAAAGCCAATAACTTCAATGACGTGGTAGCCCCCATTAGGCACAAATATGAGCCTGAGAAACTGAAACCTTGTTAAAAGTTGAAGAAACTTCCCAAAGCAAAGAAAAATGGGGGCAACCAGCAAAGATGAAGTTGCAGTTGATGGTGCAGTGGAATCTCAATATGATCAAGAGAAGGAAATACGAGCATTTGATGAAACCAAGGCCGGGGTTAAAGGGCTTGTTGATGCCGGCATTAACAAGTTGCCTCGAATGTTCATTCATCGGGAAAGTGGCTCGGAGAAGAGTATCAGTGCCTGGAAAGGAACTTTTAGCATTTCAGTGATTGATCTGGAAGGTATGGATAAGGATCCAGTAAGGCGCAAAGAGATAGTTGACAAGGTTAGAGATGCATCTGAAAGAGGGGGTTTTTTCCAGGTGGTAAATCATGGAATTCAAGTCAGTGTTCTGGAGGAGATGATACAAGGTGCACGAAGATTTTTCGAGCAAGATACTGAGGTTAAGAAGAAGTGGTATACAAGGGATCGTACAAAAAGGGTGGTGTACAACTGCAACTTTGATCTGTATAGTCCAACAGCAGCTAACTGGAGGGATACAGCTTATTGCTTCATGGCTCCTAATCCACCAGCTCCAGAGGAATTGCCAGACGTTTGCAGGTATTTTTTTGGCTGAACTCTTTTTTTTTTTCTTCAAATGCAAATATTTTGTATAAATTATAAATTTTTTAGCTGTAACAAGAAACTTACCTATTCTTGATATTTGGAAGAGCTTTAGTGAAAATGAATCCTTTGGTTTGATTTACCAAATCCATGGGTTTAGTCATTGGCACAAAATTGAGCATCTTAACTTTTTTTTTTTAACACCACCATAATGATAAGTAGAAGGAAGAACAGTGGACTTTCTCTCGCAATTGCAGTGAATGCCATTCATATCCAAGATTTAGTCACATCAGCTCAGTCCGATTTGGGCTAATCATTTCATTTTTTTTTTGATTTAGAAATAAATGACGTAGATGGGACCGAGCTTATGTAGTGCGATTGCACCTGCAAAATTTGCCACCCCCTCCACCTAGGCTGCTGGTTTTAGGGAGTCCAATAGTTGTAGCAGAGTATTAACCACTAGGCTATACTGCTTGTAGGTAATTGCTTGTATCCTAATCACCTAGTTGATAGCTGGTATTAAAAGATCTTTGATTCTTTCTATGGTTTTAAATTTTGTGATAATGTCAAAAACGAATTCTAAGGTAATAAATTCTAATGTACCTACTAGTAAATCTTATTCGACATTTCATAAATTTTTCTGCAGCAAAATATTGTTAGAGTACTCGAAGCAAGTGATGAATTTAGGTTGCTTATTGCTTGAATTGCTGTCAGAGGGTCTTGGACTCGATCCAAGCTACCTAGAAGGCATTGATTGTGGAAAGGGGCTTGCTGTCCTATGCCATTACTATCCGGCATGCCCCCAACCAGAACTTACCTTTGGCACCAGCCCGCATTCAGACAATGACTCCTTCACAATCCTTCTCCAAGACAATTTAGGTGGCCTCCAGGTACTTCATCAGAATCAGTGGGTTGATGTTCCTCCAACACCTGGAGCTTTAGTAATCAACATTGGAGATCTTCTACAGGCAAGCCTTTGATTTATTGATTTTCCAACACTTTTGGAATGCATAAACAATCTTTGTTATCTGGAGATTTTCTGGAGGTTGTTTTGAAGTATTTTTGGTTTTGATTTCATTTGGCTTATTAAATTTCAGATTATATCAAATGACAAATACAAAAGCAGTGAACATAGAGTTCTGGCGAACCGTGTTGGTCCTAGGGTGTCAATCGCGAGCTTCTTCACACCTGATGTAAGGGCAACTGGGAAGCTTTATGGACCCATCAAGGAGTTGTTATCAGAAGAAAATCCGCCAAAGTACCGCGAAACCACAGCAAAGGAATATACAGATTACTCCCGTGCCAAAGGGCTTGATGGAACTTCTTCTCTGTTGCATTTCAAGCTCTGAGCTTGCAAACAGGATAGTAAAGACTAGCCTGTAAATCTGTAATAAAAACAACTATTCAGGAGGCCATAACTCATATTTGGAGTTTATATGCTCCTGTTGAATGTATTGCATGCTTTCCAAAATGTGAAGGATTCTGGCAAACTACATTTTGATTTGTGAAAACCGTGTGCATTATGATGTTTAATGATTGGCATATCATTTCTCGGAATTGTCCATGTCCATTTCCTTTTTCAGACAAAGTGTTATGTGAACTCTTTAAGGAAGTTTCAAAGTATAGCACGGTGCTGTAATATCCTCTAGAATCAATGCCAAAAGCCAATGATGTGGAGCAACTACTAGGCTAAAATGCTCAACCACCAGTAATTTCACACTGCAGGACCTTCTGCTCTACAAGATTTCGGACTTTGGAAATTGGAACCTTAACAAATTTCTGCGAATAATTAGAAGATTATGTATGCTTTAACTATTTCTAGGGCCTACAGGCTACCTGCAGCATGAAATTGTTTCCACAAACATTTACCTTTATTCCCAAATTGGATGCCTCGTATTAGTGATCTTTTCCACTGAAACTGTCTCAACTGAAAAATTTTTCTTTCTCAAAGAAAAACACAGACATACCAATATTGTGTGGCTAAAATCCTTCAAGATGGCGGTCACATTATGTATATGCTGCATTAGTTGGACTAATCCTAGAGACGGGATGATTATGACTTTTCAAGTTACTTTCACACATATTTGCTTTCTTAATCAGTCTTTCTAAACTTCTAACTTGTTTTTAATCAGATCCTTTATCTTACCACAAAAAAAAAAAATGAAAGAATAAAAAAAATAAAAATTAAATGTCCTGTTGCTTTCTGCTTTTAAGCACCTAAAATTGGAGCTATTTCAAAATTTGACATCTTCTATTGTAAGTGTGTATGTAAATGTGTACTTTTTTTATGTTCTACAAACAATAATATCTATTTGGGATAATTTTAAAAACCTCCCCTGAGATTTCTAACAATTTCACTAGCCTCCCTTAAAGTTTACAAAATTACACAAACCTCCCCTGAAATTAAGGTTTTGATAACAAAATTAGTCCAATTAGAAAAAGCAACATTAAAAAGGTATTTTAAGAAGAGAGATGAACCTTTTATTTCATAAGCACCCCTTTTACATGTATATAAGTTGTATTATTAAAAGAATAAAAATAGTTAAAAGTTAGAAACAATTAATATACACATTTCATCACTCAAAAAGTTCACATTTAATAAATTAGACAACACAAATAAGCAACAAAACTATACAATGATCATAAGATTTAGCAAAATAGATTAGTCATCTCTTTTAGCATGATTTTTGTTATGATTCTTGTGATTTTGAACAAAAAAATTTTCAAATTTTGTCTTCTTTTCCCTCCTTTCTTATTTACTTCCACGAAATTATTTTACAACTATTACAGTTTCAAGAGTTTCAAAGAAAATATCCTTATGAACAACATTCTTTTGCCCTATATTTTTTTCTTCTACCAAAAGCCTTCTTCTCACATTGCGTATAACTAATTTTTGGTTATTGTCAAATTCTATTAATCACAAAATAGCACCATTAGTTATATCAATTGGTGTTATTTTATAATTGCAAGTCATCTTCATCATTACAGAAATTTTCAACAATTTTTTTCATTAATTAGTTATTAATAGTTAATTAATATTCTAATTACTTAATCGTCAGATATTATTAAAGAAGAAAGGAGGGAAAACAAAAGCAAAAATTTGAAAAATTTTTCTATTCAAAATCATAAGAATTATAGCGAACATCATGTCAAAAAAGATGACTAATTTGTATTGTTGAATCTTGTGATAATTCGTGTAGTTTTGTTGCTTCTTTATGTTGTTTAATTTATTGAATGTGAATTTTTTAAGTGGTAAAACGTGTTTATTAATTGTTTCTAACTTTTAATTAGTTTTCATTTTTTTACTAATACAACTTATATACATGCATAAAGGATATTTATGGAATAAAAGTTTCATCTCCTTGTTTAAAGTACATTTTTAATGTTGTTTTTTCTAATTAGACTAATTTTGTTATCAAAACATTAACCTTAGGGGAGGTTTGAGCAATTTTGCAAACTTTAGGGGAGAATAGTGAAATTGTTAGAAACCTTAGGGGAGGCTTCTGAAATTATCCCTATCTATTTTGGTTGAACTTGTGGATGCTAGGTTAACCAATCATTAAGATAATAACAAGTCTCTCTCCTTATAGTCTTCCACTTGTCCTTTATTACGAGCTTCTGAAAGTTTGAGATACTCCAGCTACCTAGAACAGTTAGAATAGAAATATGGTGGCTACCAGTAAAGGTGAAGTTGATCAGGTTGCAGAAGTAGAACCACATTATGATCGACAGAGTGAACTACAAGCATTTGATGAAACCAAGGCTGGTGTTAAAGGGCTTGTTGATGCTGGCATTACCAAGGTGCCTCGGATATTCATTCAACCGCAATGTAGCTTAGATGACGGTCTCAATGGCACCAAAGGAATCTTCAAATTTCCTGTCATCGATCTGGATGGTATTGATACAGATCCAGCCAGGCGCAAAGAGATAGTTGACAAGGTAAGAGATGCATCAGAAACATGGGGTTTCTTTAACGTGGTAAATCATGGAATTCCTTTCAGTGTCCTGGAGGAGATGATTCAAGGTGCGCGTAGATTTTTCGAGCAAGATACTGAGGTTAAGAAACAGTGGTATACAAGGGATTATACAAAAACAGTGGTGTACAACTGCAACTTTGACTTACACATTTCACCAGTAGCCAACTGGAGGGATACATGTTATTGCTACATGGCTCCTAATCCTCCAGCTCCAGAAGAATTGCCTGATGCTTGCAGGTAGATTTCTCAGGGATCTTCTTTTCTTTGCCTTGTATGACAAGTGTGGTCTGAAAATTACTAGAATAAGGGGCCAGTGGCCACTATTCTGGTGATTAGATGGTAGTATTAATTGACAATGAATCTTTAAGACATATCTAATTTCTAGTTATGAAGTGGAAAAAGATTGAGCTGCTGGAAGTTATAGTTAACTTAAATCAACTCTTGTTCCTGTTAAACTATATCTGATTACTCATTTGATGAATTCGACTACAGTGAAATCGTGATAGAATACTCAAAGCTAGTGATGAAGTTAGGCTGCTTATTGCTCGAATTTCTATCAGAGGGTCTTGGACTCAATCTAAGCTACCTCAAAGACATTGATTGTGCAGAGGGGCTTGCTGTCCTATGCCATTACTATCCACCGTGTCCACAGCCAGAACTTACCTTAGGCACCAGCAAGCATTCTGACAACGGCTTCATCACAGTGCTTCTCCAAGACAATATAGGTGGACTTCAAGTACTTCATCAAAATCAATGGATTGATGTTCCTCCTACACCGGGAGCTTTAGTGATCAACATTGGAGATCTTCTACAGGCAAGCCATTCAAATATTGGTTCTCTTATCTTGTACTGCAAAATTCTTGAAACAAACGTAGTTGCACCGTGTTGGGGCCTTGTTTCAACATCATTTCCATCGTTTCTGTTGGTGATTTTTTAGCTTTTGGTTGTGAATTTTCAGCTCATATCCAATGACAAGTACAAAAGTGTTGAGCATAGAGTGACGGCAAACAAAGTCGGTCCCAGAGTATCAGTACCAAGCCTTTTCAGTACAGGTCCAAGACCAACAGCAAAGGTTTATGGACCTATCAAGGAGTTGCTATCAGCAGAAAATCCACCCAAATATCGAGCAACAACAGTGAATGAATATACACAATACTTCCGGGCCAAAGGGCTTGATGGTACTTCTGCTCTATTGCATTTCAAGCTCTAAACTTCTGAACAGAAACAATAAAGGTAGCCTCCGAATTTCTAGAGCAAGAAATGAGTACGTCTATAATAAATATGTCTCTTCTCAGACGATGCCCATATTTCGTGCTCTAGTAAGTAGTATCTAGTGAATAAGTTGCTGTTTGAGTGCAAAAATAGTTCAGTGTCCAGTAGATGTTTCGAAGTGCATGTCAAAATCACGGGGTTCAATTTCTCTCTCAATGGTACACGTCTATTACCCTATCCTGATATATTTCAGCATGAATCTAATATAAGAAAAACAGAACATTTCATTTTCCATGAAAGAAATAGTACCAACTCCAAAACTTGAACCTGTGGAACAGCTATAGGACTTGATTTACACCAAAAAGTAAGCAACTGGGCATCAGTTCTTTGGCTAGTTCACTTTCTTGAACCACTACAATCTCTTGCTGCCTTTTTCTTTGTACATTTTCCCATCATTTTTACTTCTTCTCGTTTTCTTCATCTCCACTCAATGTTACAACTTTTAGTCTAATTTTCGAAAGCTTTAACAACTACCGGGATCCGTAATAGCAGAAGTAGACCTGTAGATCCTGGGCACCACTTCAATTCATCGATGAAGAATATAAACCATTTCTTGAATTCAAAGGGAGCAACTTAGAGTGAAGTTGAAGGGCATTGGTTGAAGTTCACTGAGTTCACTCACGCTATGACCTTATGTAAACTTTTTTTACTCCTACTTAGCCCCCTAAGTTTGGTATCGTTTGCACATTTTCACCAAACCTTAAATTTTTTTTCTTGAACTTAGTCCTCCTAAACTCTTTTTCGAATTAAAATCGTCATCTTCATTGCACTCAGACTAACTGACTGCTTATCTTGGGTTAAAAGCACTTAGGCTCCCTAAACTTTTTTCATTGTTGACGTAATATAAAGTTCACAAAGTCATGATCTATTACTTCCTCATGCTGATATCTTTTAAGTGAAAAGAAGTACAGCTGGAACAACATAAATTTAAGGTGGAATGTGAAGGAACTTTTTTGGCGTTATTTAATCACCAAAGCAGCATTTTTAACACAAACGTCCTTTTCATTGGACAAAAATTTAGTTTAATTTATACTTGTTGTTTAAGTTTGTTTGTTTGTTAATTTTAAGGAGTTCAAAACTGTGTTTAAATTTGGCTTGTTTATTTATCCAAATGAATCCAAATAAACTTTTCTCAAGTCAAGCACGAGTCGAACTCAAATACCTCGAGTTTTTGCTATATAAATTTCAACTTTTAATTGAGCCGAGCCTAACTCCACACTTTATTGAACATAAGAGTGTTATTTATGTACGGGATGATTACTTGGCGATCAAATTTGAACAGATTCATATCAAATCAAACTCAATTCGAGGATCAAGTAACTTGTTTGGTCTTTCATCCCTTGTTTAATTTGACAAAAGAGATGGTTCTTCATTAGAAAAGTCAGTCCGCTCTTAATGATGATTGACTCTGGATCCGGTACATATTTAATTTGGTAAAGAGACCTAGAAAATTTACTTATTGTGTCTAGTTGCATTGAGGAGTAATGAATGGTACAAGATGTAACGCTTGAAATTGCCATTAACATAGTACATATACCTAATTTCTTATTAACATAAACCTAATTTGTTTTAATTTCCTTTCACAATTTAAGTGTTCTACTATTGACCGGGAGAAAAAAACTCTTACATGATGCAAGCAGAAAAAGTAAAATAGAAGTCGAGCAGTGTATGAAGCTGAAAGAGAAATGAAGTTCTAATAGTCAGAGGGGAAGGGAGGGACAAAAAAAAAAAAATGGGGTTCCAAACTTCCAATAGTCGAAAGCTGATCTCTGCTTTAGGGATTAAAAGATTGTGTATTACTAGAAGTTAGTACCTTCTTACTTGCAGGCCCTGAAAACAATCCCTCTCTGGACAGACAAACGGGCCGAAACATCCAAATGCCCATCTGGCCCGTTTTGAATATACCCCAATTGGATCTGGAACTTATCCAGCTAAATGGATCAACCACCGAATCCACGCATGATCTGGATCCGAATGTGTTGGAGCTAATTAGCTAAGTATTCAGAGTAGCCGTCTGAAAGGTAGTTCCATCATCCATGCACATCTATTTTATGGTCACGCATTAATATAAAACACATGGAATTCTCAGCGTCGCATTTCAGTGGTAATTCAATGGTAAGTGGAGCTGATACTGAATTTGACAGCGGATAGTGGTATTGACAATTCCAACTGAACATAAAAAGGTATAGAAATCCTTCATTAATGAGTAGATTTTGAATCTTTGATTTTCTTCTTCAACAAAGACCAATTATTTTCTTGCTTGATGTTTTAATTGGCTCAAGTTTTCATCCCCCACCAAATGAGCAATTCTCACATGGATAGTAGTACATCCATTGCCTCGATGCGGCTAGCAGGCCTAACGGGATATACTATAATATTGGGAGCATGCTTCTCATGTTTCATATATTTTAGGGATAATTTCAGAAACCTCCCCTCAATTTTATTAACTTACACCTACCTCCCTTACTTTTACTGTTTATATAACAATATAGGCCCAAAAGACTATATTTTTTCTCAAAAATCCTAAACTACCCTTTTTGTACAAAAATAAAACAAAAATTAGATTGCCAATTGCTTTCTTCCATATTTTAATCAAACTCACTATACTAACAAACTAGCCTAATAAATAGTCTAATTTCAAATTCTAAACCCAAGCAATTCCATTATCATAGTCATAAAATTGTTTCTCCCAAAGCATGCATTCAATCATGAAGATTTGTTCCATTTTCAAAAATATTCTCACTATATGGTTCCATGGAATGGTCAAATTCACAATCAACTGTCCTTACGTTTGCATAATCTTCAACATAGGATGCCATGATTTGGTTCCATATAAGTGGTTTAACTCCTACTACATGAGCCACATTATGGCATTGAAGAAAATCCTTAGGCGAGATTTAGGCATAGATGTGATTAATCAAGTTTAAGAGAAGGAAAGACTTCATTATGACTACAGAGATCTCTTCAAGAAATTCATTTTACCAAAAATCAAAATTCTATTTATAACTAATTACACCCCAAACTTCAACCCAATGCCTGCACCTTCTTAAAACAAAATAATCTAACTTACCATTAAATCTCCAAACATGTTATCATCTTAAATACAGAGAAGAACCTCTATCCCCATAGCAAAACCACAACCAACAATTTTCAAGTATAAAAAGAAATATAAATGTACTTATTAACATCTTAAAAAGTTTTTTGGGTGAATGATAGACAAATTATCAATTTAGTCCTCTTCATCTTTGGCCAATGATTGCATTATTTGTTCCATTATTATTGTGTGCCTCTTCATCTCCTTTTTAGTTTGACTATGAAATCAGATTTTACTTCAACCATCAAACTAATCTCTCAACTAAACTTGTCATTTTGCAATTCCAAAGAGAAGAAAGGAGGAATAGGAATATATAATAGAGTTTAACAGATCACTTGTGGTGTGATTGACTGCAATTTTAGGCAATGGTTGGTGGTAATTTGAGAGTGAGTTATAGGAGGAAGCGGTTGATGGATGAGAACAAAATGACAGTAAGTGAGAGAGAATCATCGTTGGTTGCAACTTGTAAACATGATAGACGAAGAGGTTAGGTTTCTTTTTCTTTTTTTAATCTCATATCATTATACTGTGAATTATTTATTAAGTGAAGGTCATTATAGTCATTTTATTGTGACAATGGAGGTCAGTGTAATTTATAAAACTTGTGGGGAGCCGAGTGAAATTGTCAAAAACCTCAGGGGAGGTTTGTGAAATTATCCCTATATTTTAGTAGCAAATTGCTAGTAATTAAGCTACTTTAATTTGTTCAAGTTGGGATGTGCAATTCAGTATATTGGGATCCAGGTTTAGGGTTGACTTCAGAATATTTAATATCCGCATAATGAATCTTGATTGTTAAAAAGATTATTGGTGTCTATTTGTCTAAAAGAAATTGGATCAAATAGCAAGAACAGGGCCATATTAGAATCAACTAGCAACTTGCTTCTCATTCAATCTCCAATAGTAACTATATATGGCATTGAGCATAGCTTTGCATTTCCAGTACTCATATGCAGCACGTCCAATCTGCTCTAGCAGATCATGTTTCGTGAAGAAGATTGTTCCTGTCAAATATGGCAGAGAAATCGGGGTACCAAATTCATCACCTTTTTGTTATGATCTAGAGCGAGAATTAAGAGCTTTTGATGACACAAAAGCTGGAGTGAAGGGCCTATCAGATTCAGGTTTAGCAAAGCTGCCTCGTATTTTTGTCCATGACAACATTGACCAAGAAAAGAAGTCCTGGAACGGCAGGCTCCAGTCTAGTATTCCTGTCATAGAATTGGAGGGTTCTGAGATCACTGACCAAGTTCCCGATGCATGCGAAAGATGGGGATTTTTTCAGGTTGTTAATCATGGAATTCCAGACAGGACAATGGACAAAATGTTGGAGCGGATTAGGATGTTTCGCGAACAGGATCCTGAGATTAAAGGGGATTATTATACGCGTGATTTCACAAGAAATGTTGCGTATTATAGCAATTATGATCTGTATGAATCAGCAGCAGCAGTTTGGAAAGATACAATTACATGCAAAATATCTCCTCAGTGTTCAACCAGGAAGAACTGCCTGTAGTCTGCAGGTATGTTATGAACTCGAGCTTAGTTCATTTAATCCTAATCTTACTTTATTGGATTAGCAAACAAGACAGACGAGATGCAACTTTACTAGGAAACATTTTTTGCTTTTCTTGGAGAGATATCATGGTGGAATACTCTAAGTTTGTCATGGGATTGGGGGAGAAACTGCTTGGATTGGTGTCGGAATCTTTGGGACTTGAAACAAGGCACTTGGTAGACATGGGCTGTATGGAGGGGCTTGGAATCAGAGGGCATTATTATCCAGCTTGTCCAGAACCAGAATTGACCTTGGGTATCACAAACCATACTGATTTTAGCTTCTTGACAATTCTACTGCAAGTTCAGATTGGTGGCCTTCAAGTCCTCCATCAAAATGAATGGGTTGATGTGCCTTGCTTGCCTGGAGCTCTAGTGATTAACTTGGGAGACTTGATGCAGACAAGCTTCTGCTTTCTATGATTAGAATTTGTCCACGAATTACATGTCTTTACCATTCTACTTCTGGGGTGAATCGCATAATTGCATTGACTCTTGAGGTGTGGCACAATTTTTATAAAGAAATCCTTGTTTTTTTTTTTTTTTTAAATAATTACCTCTCTTCAGTTGGGCTAATTTTATTGAAAGAGTCTATAATGCACTCTCTGTATGGATTGCTTCCATTTGGAAGAGCCATCAAAGCCTCCTCCACTTTTGGCAGTCTGAAAAATATAAGGATTGCCCCGTAGGACTGGGAATTATATCATCCTGCGGAATTCTTGTTTTTTTGATAAACAACGAGATAATTTCAGCGGGATATATGCCACATTTAAATAATTTAAATTAAATTTGAATTCATATTACTTGAAAATAATGTAAATTTACTAGTGTAAAAAAAAATTTGTACACTGACAATATATAAAAAATTTAATTTATTTTTTTTTTAATGTTGTTTCACCAATTCACGATTCCCCCCAATCCTCCAATGCAGCTAGTTACAAATGATAGATTCAAAAGCGCGAATCATAGAGTGCGACCGCAGAAAGTCGGCCCACGAATATCAGTGGCAAGCTTTTTGAGGCCACAATCGGGTAAACATTTTACGGGTCGATATTTTGGACCGATCAAGAAATCGGTGTCAGAAGGAAATACCCCAATTTACAAGGAGATAACAATAGAGCAGTACGACAAATACTTCTTCAGAAGAGACAAAGGTGGTGGAGACTCTGCGCTAGCACACTTCAAATTGTAAATACCCGTAACACTATTCCTTATTAGTTTTTTTTTTTAAGTGAAAAATTTTGAATTCAGAACTTCTTACTTATAATTTTTTCCTGCACAACCAGTTTTAACGACACCATCTCCCTATTTTGCCTGTCACAAGCTAACAAACATTCTTTATCTGAAATGTTTAATGTTGGCATGGCTTCTATGCGTGTACTCCACCTAAAAATATGATTGAACAGTTTACTCTTAAAAATATGTTTGGGTTCCCTCTTAAAGTCTTAATCCACATTAGTCTAATAGTTGTCCCAACATTAAAAACTTGGGTCCAAATTTCAAACCGACCATCCTGTCTAGAATTTTATGTTTGGTCTTCAGAGCCAGCTAGAGAAGTACTAACATTTTATATGCACAAGAACAGAATTGATCAATTGAACAAAGAATGTCCCTTCAATTCAACAGTTACCTTACCCCTTTCTTCCAATGTGATTCCAACTAATATTTTCACTTGTTTAGTACGTGATTCAGCATTCCCATAAAGAACATTTTTGTTTACAATTGATTTTTATGAGTACTCACTCATGTACGATGATTATTCCATGGTCATATGCAATTTTTTTTTTTATCGCAACGATAGAATTCTTATAACCTAATCTAGCCTAATCTAAGGGGAGGGGGAGGGAGACTCGATGTGATTAGAGACTTCATGGTCATATGCAATTGCAAACAACAAACTTGTGTTGTAAGCTGTAAAGTGAAAAGTAGATTAGTTTTTGCTTCAATGCACAATGTATCCATTAGATGTTAATACTAAAACAAGAAACTTAAACACAAAACAAATATCTTCAAAATCAATTCCGTCCATCCAATTTTGAATTAAATAAACGAATTTTAAATCCTAGTGAAATGTAACGTACACAAGAGAAGAAATATACACTTGACTTTTTAGTACATATATTTAATCAGAGGTCAAAATTTAGGTTCCTGAAACAGGAAGCAAGAGATTCGCTACAACCTTAGACTTTTGAAGGAAGACTCGTGCACTTCATATCTCCATTCCAAACTACTTGCAACTTTTTCTTCCGTATAATGTTCAACGAGGGTTTCTTGACTGAATCAAAAATATATATATATGCTGCAATTTCAACATCAGGATTCACGACTCTAAATTTGAATTTATCCAACTCAGTACCTAGTCTTCCAAAACTATTTTATACTTATTATCAAACAAAAGTCACCATTATATATAGATACATGCATACTTGCTCGCTTGTTTCTAACATCTCAATCCGTTCTTTGACAAAAAAAAAAAAAAAAAAAAAAAATCTCATCTTTATGCATTAATTTGTAAGCTTAAGAAACAAGGCATATTCAAAATCGCAATGTCGGCAGCTTTGCATCTCCACTCATATACTGCTCAGTTATTATTTATTCATAATAACAAATGACTTTGAAAATCAATTCTGTCCATCCAATTTTAGATTAACGAATTTTAACCATTGGATGCACTTTAGAGGCCCTGATCCTAGTGAAATGTAACGTACGCTAGTAGAAATATACGCTTGACTTTTTGGTTCTAAGAACCACTTACATGGATTTAATCACAGGTCAAAATCTGGGTTCCTGAATGAGAAAGCAAGAGATTTGCTACATCGTTTAAAATTTGAAGGACGACTCCTACCCTGAATGTCTCCAAACCCTTCCAAACTGCTAGCAAGTTTTCCTTTCGTATAACGTTCAACGAGGTTTTTTGACTCAATATAATATGCTAGAATTTCAACATCGTGATTCATGACTCTAAATTTCAAGTCATCCAATTCAGTACTTAGCCTTCCAAAATTTACTTTATACTTATTATCAAATAAAGTCACCATTTTATATAAATACATGCATACTTGCTTGCTCATGTCTAACATCTCAATCCGTTCTTCAACAAAAATTCCTCATCTCTATGCATTAATTTATGAGCTAAAGAAACAAGGCATCAAAATGGCAATGACCAGAGCCTTGCATCTCCACTCATATACTGCTCGGTTAATGAACTCCACACGAAGAAAAAGTTGCATGAGCAGACAGCACGTTATTATGGTCGTCAAATGCAACAAAGAAGGTCCGATGACAATCTCGTCGGATCAAAAGATTCGAGAAAGAGAATTAAAAGCTTTTGATGATACAAAAGCTGGTGTGAAGGGACTACATGATAAAGGGGTGGCAAAGCTTCCTCGTATCTTTGTTCATGATAATGACAGACAGGAGGAGAAGTCCGGTAACAGCATGTTTCAGGCTGGCATTCCTGTCGTCGACATGGAAGGTGTGAATCAATTAGATCCCTTTTTGCGAGCCAAGATCGTGGATAAGCTTCGCGATGCTTTTGAAAAATGGGGATTTCTTCAGGTAGTTAACCATGGAATTTCAGTTGAGGTTATGGAGAAGATGATGGAAGGAATACGCATGTTTCATGAGCAAGATAATGAGGTGAAGAAGCAATACTATTCGAGGGATTCCACGAGGAATGTCTTGTATAATAGCAACTATGATCTTTATGAGTCGACAGCAGCGCTCTGGAAGGATACCATTACTTGTAAAATGGCTCCAGTTCCTCCTAAGCCAGAAGAACTGCCCGCCATTTCTAGGTAATGTATAACACCTTTGCTTCTAGCAGTAGCAGCATAATTATGCCTAAGTTAGATGTTATTTTATAATATGTGCTTCAATTCGCATGAACTAATTAGGTTAAGGACAGGGAATAGAGACGATTGGTGGTCATGATTTGGAACACAAATTGATGTGTACAGCCTCTTTAAACAGTACCTAAATATTACATTCTTGTTATTAAATTGTACATCTTTTCTTTTTCATGATGAATTACAATCTTTTTGAAAGGTGGTACACCATTTTGAAACGGTTGCACTGGGACAAGTTTAATCAATGCTTAGAAAAGCACCATGCCACATGCTATAACCTAAACATTGTTGTGATTAACTGCACATAAGTACTTTTCTCTATATGCTTTAATGCACCAGTTGGTTGGACCAGTGTTAGTAGAATCAGAAATTTGCCTGTACATTCACGTTGGCTGTATTTCGTTTCTTTAGCAGAACTAGAGTTGGAAGCGTACCCTACTGAAAATCTTGAGATACAAATCCATGAGACACAAATAATTCTATTTCCAATCAGGGCAGTCTTACGTTCTATTAAAGAACCATATGCAATCTTTAATTAACTAGTACTGTTACTGTGGCAGAGATATTATGCTGGAATACTCAAACGAGGTTATGAGGTTAGGGATTACACTACTTGGATTGCTGTCGGAGTCTTTGGGACTGGAAACAGACTACCTTGTGAACATGGGTTGTGCTGAGGGGCTTTACCTGAAAGGACATTATTATCCACCTTGTCCACAGCCTGAGTTGACTTTGGGGATTGTCAACCACACCGATTTCAGCTTCCTAACAATACTCCTCCAGGATCAAATTGGTGGTCTCCAAGTGCGTCATCAAGATACATGGGTTGATGTACCTTGCTTGCCTGGAGCTTTAGTCATTAACGTGGGAGACCTCTTGCAGGCATGTTTCTACTTTCTACCAACTCAATCGGCTTCATATCCTTAAAAAAAAAAAAAAAAAAAACACTTTAGCACTTTGTGCTTTAGTTTTTTTTTTTTAAAAAAAAAAATATAATCTTCCTATATTTTTAAAACTATACATAATCCCTCGTATTTTGAACTGAAACGTCAAAGTGACAGATTATTTTTATGTTAAGCAGATGAAATATGAAGAGTACCCTTAGGTCTAGACATAAAATTTTTGTTAAGCATGGAAGCTTTATGTGTAAGTTTTGAAATTATGAGAGGGTCATGGGAAAAAGAGTTAAACTATAGAAAACTATAGTGGATCTGTTTGGACACCATAATTCGGAAATTTTTTTTAATATTATCCTACTTGTTTCATAAACACAATTTTTAACTTCATTTTATTTGATATATATTATATCACAAAAAGTGTTACATTGTTATTATAAATGATTTTTTCCAAATAATCTCCTATCAAAACACATCCAATGTGATTCGCCCTAAATATATGCATCTTAATCACTATAGTCATTTTAGTTTTTACATCAGTTCAACACTTCATTTCAAAATATAATATGTATATATTTTGAAACCATATACCGATAATCTAAAAAAGCGTAAAATTGTGAGGGGCTAAGTGTAATTTATCCAAAGTTTTTAAAAAGTGAATGGTAGGAATTTTATCTTTTCGGCATAGTCCTGTTGTTTTAATGAACTATGTTTAGTTCCTCGCGTATTATTCTATCTCAAACATTTTCTTTTAAGTACATCTACCCTCGAAATGAAATGGGCTCATATGTCATGTTTACTGCACTATATATTATAATCAATAGATCATCGTTATGAACGGTACATAGAGATGCAATTTTCATTTTTCATCATTTCACAAAGGTTTTAAAGCTTGGGAAGCATCTTAATTTTACACTTGGTTTTTGTGTTGAGTGCAGTTGATATCAAATGACAGATTCAAAAGCGTGTTTCATAGAGTGTTGTCAAAACGGGAAGGTCCAAGAATATCAGTGGCAAGCTTTCTAAGACCACATTCTGGTGCAGGTTTTTCAGCGATGCTATATGGCCCAATCAAGAAACTTTTATCAGAAGAAAATCCGCCAATCTACAGAGGGACGACGATAGAAGACTATGCAAAATACTTCTTCAAGAAAGACAAAGTTGGAGTTCGAGCTCTAAAGTATTTCAAGTTGTGATTAACATTTTAAGGGTATCAAAAAGAAATCATTGCTGAAACATATATCTTAATTATTCATCTGTTTAGTATTTCTTCCCCTTTTTTATTTTGAGTTTTGTAACCGTATATCGGGCCTCAATGACTGGATTTTTTCGAGTTTTCTTCCCGTTTTTAATTAAGTGGTTGTTTATCTCATCGTGCATGTTAATACTTAGTAGTCATTATAGGCTCCACTGTACGTACTTGGAATTGGCTTCTGACATTTAATTTCTTAAGAGTCAGGAGGGAAATTATTGAGAAGGACGAGATGAAGTATTGTGGTTGATTGAAGACTATTGCTGATTTGTTACAACTACAAGCAGTTTTTCCCTTCTGCGTTCATTGCAAAATAAATACGGTCTTGTACATCAGAATTTGCACTGTACTCGAGCTTCTCTTCTAGCTAAGAAAATGGCAGTTCCATGACTCGGGCAGCTGATCACGAATGAACAATGATATGTTCAAAAGTGAAAACCACAGGGTACTCGCGAAACAAGAAGGCCCAAGGATTTCAGTAGAAAGTTTCTTCGGGACACATTTTGATCAAGAAGGAAGTACATCAAGGCTCTATGGACCGATCAAGGAACTATTATCAGAAGAAAACCCACCACTCTACAGAGAGATTACAGCCAAACAGCTGCTTACACAGCGTTACAATGATAGCCTGCATAAAGCTCCACTTTTATCACATTTTAAGTTGAATGCTGCTACTTGGGAACCATGAAATATGCCGTTTTTGCAAGTTCAGTGTTTTCATAAACCTTTTGCGGCATTCATGATGCATCAATAAGTTGATGATTTATCATTTGTATCTGTATGAGACGTGCTACTCTTTTTTCTTTTTATAAAGAGGATCAACAGTGATTTCCTATTTATTTTTTTGATGACTTGAATCCTTGACTTATCAGTTACAGGTGAAGCATCTTACCAATTAAGTTGCGTTTCATTGTCAGACATGCTACTCGATATTCAATATTGCTGATTATTAATCTACTTCATTGTTAGGAGGTTCTTGCTGCCTCTTCCACCCCCCTCCCTTCCCCCCAAACACAACACTAGCAAACTATTCATGCTATTCTAAAAAATATATATAGCCTCACCACTGAAATGGGTGAAGTAGTTGGCTGGAAAAGAGAAAACAACAATACTAGACAAAACATCAAACCAATTAAAATAGCCAATCAGCACTACACCAATGATTCTTTATTGATTACCATGAACTTTTCTGCAGTAGTTTGGCCAGCCATAAGTCGTTTTCTGACGCCAATTTTCTAGACTCATTTGGCCAACCATTACTTCCGTTTCCCTGCTACATTTCTTCAAAGTTACCTGGACAGCCACAAATTTATACTGATTCCTCATGAACAAATTATGCTTTCAGTTCCAAAGTGAGTCAACTCTAAAAATAAAAAAGAGAGGGAATATTGCCCAAAGAAAAATTAAGAAGACATACATGGTTAGCTTCTTCAATTTTAAACACAAGGGAGAATTTGATGTTACTGTGTAACAAGTAACCTAGTAGTATCAAACACTATAGGCCCAAGAATTCCAGGAGTTGTTATCGGAAGACAGCCCACTAGTCACCCGAGCAACCATGACCCCAATAATAGAGATACCCCTCGCTACACTGGCCCATTATTATCACAATTAAGCTGAAAAACATATAAGAACCTTAAACATGTAATTTAAGAAATTGATGGTTTTCGAGTTTTGGTCAACTTATTATTGTCAAGATGGATTGTGCCTCCTGCAAAGCTTGCTAAAACTATGATTGTGCTGGAGTTTATATATATTAGTAAGAGTAAATTTTTTATATTCTGTCAATGTATAATTTTTTTTATATTAAGTAAATTTAAATTATACTATATAACATGAGTTCAAATTTGAAATTCAAATTATATACATATGATAATGATATACATCCGTAGTTATAGCGTAAAAAAATTATTACACAATCGGTGTATAGAAAGTTAGGATTGATCTTTCTTATATTGTCAGTGTATACACCGATGGGGTTGAATAAATGTCACATTATTTGAATTTGAATTTGAACATCAAATTTTGTATATATGACATACGTCTAGATTCACTTGTGTATACACTGTCAATACATAAAAGATTTATCCAAAAAGTTAATCCTACTCATATTAATATTTCTTTTCATTCTTGTTGTTATTCTTTTTTTTTTTTAATTTTCTTTTCCTCTTCCTTGTGTAGCACAACTAAATTATCAAAAGTAAGGACAGTTTGTATTCTTAGCAATTAAGTTTAACTATTTGGGCTACGTCCTTACTAGTCCTAAATTGAATTTGAGTACTTAGATTCTATTTAAGTATTAGTATATAGCACTTTACTTTACCGATATGGAATAGAGTATCATGTTAAAGCTGGGCCAATAGTACTGGATGTGGCATTACAATAGCTGAACAAATCTCGTGTAGTTTCTACACAAGGGTGAGATTGGGTTAGTGGCATTGGATTGCTACTGCAGAAGGGAGTGGTGTAGTGATAAGTGCTACATCGGCCTAAGGGTAGGAATTAACGCAAGAATTCGTACAAGCTATCTTTAAAATCCTCCACAATTGAGTGGATAGTCTAGATCATGCTATTGGGTTGGGCTTTGCGAGGATGTAAAGCCTAATAAAGAAGGGTGAATGTCATATTTTATTGTACATTGAAAAAGTAAGTGTTATAGATTAATACTTAAGTACAATCTAAGTATTCAAGTCCAACTTGAAATATCCATTTTGGACTAACGAGAACGGAGTCCAAATATTGGGATCCGATTGCTAAAACTTTGGTCAATAAAAAATGTAAATAGTAATTTAGGATAAATATATTAGTATAACTAATCAATGATTTGTATTAGTATAAATATATAATTATTAATATGATTAATAATATTGTATATACATAATCTGATACTATATATATATAGGCAAGTGATGAGACCGGTGTAGAATTCCCCATCCCTATACAATTTTTTAACCGGAGGAGAAAATGACCCCGCGCTGCCACCTCATTCGTGTCCTGATCCGGAACGTGAGCTAAGCTACCGCTTTGTGGGTAGACTCTTCGGTCATTTTATCACACAAGGAAAGGCGTAGATTTGCTAGATGTCTTTTGCATCATCACAAAAAAAGAAGAGAGAGAAAAAAATCACTACAAACTGATGCCGGCAATGATGAAATTAAGAGAAGGAAAAAAAACTACAAAGAAAGAAAAGGGAGAAAAAGGGTCCAGATTTGATTGATGCGTTTCGCATCATCACAAATGAAGAAAAGGGCAAAAAAATCACAACAAAGTTACGAACTGTTGCCGGCAACTAGGATTGCAATTGAACCGAGAGCTCGATCAATATCGAGCTCGAGTTGGCTCGAGTTGAAATTGAACTTGAACTCGATCTCAAAATATTAAGCTAATTAGCTTTCGAGTCGGCTCGCGAGCTCAAGTATATATATATATATATATATTTTTTTTTATTTTAAGTATATATATATTTTTTATTTTAATAGTAAAATTATATATATATTCTTAATATTTTATTATTTATTAAGAAAAAAATATTATTATTTTTTATTGTTTAAAAAATAAATTTTTTATTTATTTATTTATTTTGAGCTCGAGCTCGACTCGAATCAAGTCGAGCTCAAGGTCGAAGTTTAAATTGGCAGCTCGTCGAGCTCGAGTTCAATAAAATTAAGTCAAAGCTAGAGTCAATTAGACCAAAACTCGACTCAGTTCGGCACATTTGCAGCCCTACCGGCAACGATGAAATTAAGAAAAGGGAAAAAAACCTGTTCAGTTATAAAAAGAAAAGGAAAGGCAGAGACTCTTCAGCCATTTATCACATAACTGAAAAAAATGTCCAGATTTGCTAGATGTCTTTTGCATCATCACCACGAACTGATGAATCCAAATAGTTAGATAGCTGATGCCGGCGATACCATGGAATCCAAATATAAAGTCAGACAAGAATGATGATGGCATTAGCAGGTTGGCAGGAAGAAAGAAACAAATCCAAGCGGTGTGTCTTGTCTGGTTGTCTATCATTTTTGTTAGTCAACATTTAGAAATGCTTGGCTTTGCATCTTTTTTCTTTTTTTCGGAATTAATTGCATGGGAAATTAGACTAATTAATAGAACAAAAGATAATATGCTGTAGTAGATACATAGTAACTGGCTGGTTGGATAACTTTTCTTCCCCTGAAACGTCAGAAATTTCATTACACTTTAGGAGCAAAGGCTCCAATAAAGTTTATACAATCTGTGCACTTTAGCACTGAGGATTAAACCACTCCTCGTCACAAAAGATGCCTAAAGCATAATTACTAATTATTCTACTTCTATTTAAACGGCCCTACTTTGCTAGACAAAATGAGCGGTTCTGAAACCAGGAACTAAGGCTAGGTTGGATAACCACTTATAGGAAGACCAACCACAGTAACAGTCTGTCCCATGTGTTGAATTTCGAGATAAATGATTCTTTCTGACACATCAAGAATCAGAATTTCACTCGAGCTTCTCTTCTAGCTAAGAAAATTGTTGGCTCAAGCAAGATTGAATTTCAGAGAGAAATTACTCCTGAGAATGATAGACAAAGTGAGGTTCAAGCATTTGATGAGACAAAAGCTGGTGTGAAGGGGATATTTGACGCTGGAATTACAAAGATCCCAAGAATATTTGTCCTTGAGCAGCAGCAGCAACAGCAAGAATTTGGAACAGAACCGATTTCAGGCATATCACAGGACAGAATCCCAGTAATAGATCTTCAAGGCCAGCGAGAAGAAGTTATTGCCAAAGTAAGTAGCGCTGCTGCAGAATGGGGATTTTTTCAGATTGTCAATCAGGGGATTCCTGCAAGTATCTTGGACAATATGATTAAGGGTGTGCGCCAGTTTCACGAACAAGATACTGAGGGAAAGAAGCCGCACTACACGCGCGATACGACAAAGATGATAAGAAATAGCAAAGATAACAGTAGTATTGTGGCCAAAAAGTCATACTTAATCGTAAACTTTGGAGCCTTTAAATAGGCAAAACACACAACTGAAATCCCTTAAGATCAGGTCCCATATCTGGCACCTTCTCCATAACCCCACCACTCCTAAAGACTAGACCACTAAGCCACTAAATCTGCTGACTAAGTCATAACTGAAAGACTCCAACGTACAGCAAATTCCTAAACTCTAGGCCACTAAATGAATGACTCCATTTGAAAAACAAGTTAAACAATAACATAAGTAAAAGTTTCAACAATCCCTCCCTTAAACTGATGTTAGTAAACATCAGTTTACAACCTTGACTGAACCTAGGTTGCAGAGACCTAGTAATCCTCTGAGTTTCACAAACGATTCTCTCTTGAGCGCCTTGGTGAATATATCAGCAACTTGATCATCACTCTTACAATGCATCAAATCAACAGTTCCATCTTTGCAAAGATCTCTCAAAAAATAAAGCTTCACATCAATGTGCTTGCTTCTTCCGTAGAACACTGGATTCTTTGATAACTTGATTGTAGAGCTGTTATCACATAGTATTATAGTAGCTCCACATTGCTTGAACTGCAACTCCTCAAGTATTCTTCTTAGCCATATGGCTTGGCAAGCACAAGCCGTAGCTGCAACAAATTCAGCTTCTGTACTGGATAAGGTGACAATTGATTGCTTCTTTGATGACCAGGAGATTGCACCTGTTCCAAGCATAAAAACATAGCCAGAAGTACTCCTTCCATCATCTTGATCTCCTGCATAATCACTATCAGTATAACCCACAAAGTTAGATTTTTCACCCTTCTTGTAGCATATCCCTAGGTTTCGAGTTCCTTGTAAATAACGAAGGATTCTCTTGACAGCTAACAAATGCAACTCCGTGGGACTTTCCATATATCTGCTGATTAAACTCACAGAGTACATTATATCTGGCCTTGTTGCAGTAAGATACATTAAACTGTCCACAATTTGCTTGTAGAGTGTGCTATCAACCTTTTTTCCATCATGATCTTTGTGTAGCTTCATGCCACATTCAATTGGAGTACTTACAGAATTGCAATCCTTCATATGAAATCTATTCAAAATTTCTCCCACATATTTCGTTTGAGATAAGAAAATTCCATCATCTGATTGCATTACTTCTATGCCAAGAAAATAATGCATCCAACCAAGATCAGTCATTTCAAATTCATTCATCATGGATTTCTTGAATTCACCAAACATGGTATCACAATTTCCAGTAAATATAAGGTCATCAACATACAGGCAAACTATGAGAAGCTTCCCCCCATCTTCAATCTTAACAAACATTGTATGCTCATAAGGACATTTTATAAAATCAACTTTAAGAAAATAAGTCTCAATTCGACTATACCAAACCCTCGTAGCTTGCTTTAGACCATAAAGAGCCTTTTTCAGTCTGAACACTTTATTCTCATTCCCAACTTTAATATAGCCTGGGGGTTGCTCAATAAATACCTGCTCCTCCAAATACCCATGCAAGAATGCTGATTTGACATCTAGCTGGAAGATAGGCCAAGAATTTTGCGCTGCTAATGCAACCACCAATCTGATCGTGTCATGTCTTGCAACTGGAGAAAATACTTCTGTATAATCAACCCCGTACTGCTGCTTGTATCCTTTTGCCACCAAGCGTGCTTTGTACTTGTCAACACCACCATCTTTGTTTAGCTTTGTCTTGAAGACCCATTTGACACCAATGGTTTTGTGCCCCATAGGAAGATCACACAACTCCCAAGTGTCATTCTTCTCAATTGAATTGATTTCATCGTCCATTGTCTTTTGCCATTTTTCTTCTTTGACAGCACTCTCAAAAGTTGTAGGATCACAATCTGCGAACAAAGCAAAATGAGTAATTGGATTACTTAACCCAGTTACCTCATAATCTTCCATCCAAGCAGGCCTTCTTCTAATTCGACCAACTGACTGGGCTCCTTCTTTATTTACTTCAGCAACTGGTTGTGAAATTCCAGTAGCTGTTTGAGTTGTATCTGAAGAGTTTTGTGGCATGTCAAGTGCTGGAACTTGCTCCTGTTTAGCATCATCATCATAAAAGACTTGTTTAGGCTGCTGCCCATCCCAATCCCAGGTGCTCTCTTCTTCAAAAATAACATCCCTGCTGGTCACAATCTTCTTCGTCAGTGGGTTGAATAATTTATAGGCTTTGGAGGATTCACTTACGCCAAGAAAGATGCATTTCTCAGCTTTGTCATCAAGTTTTTTTCTTTTCGCATCCGGGATGTGGGCATAGGCGAGGCAACCAAAGATTCTAAAGTGATCTACAGCTGGTCTTCTTCCACTCCAAGCCTCTTCAGGAGTCTTGTTTTGAACGGCAAAAGTTGGACTTCTGTTTAAAACATGAATACTCCATTTTACAGCCTCCGGCCAAAAAGTCTTTGGAACTCTTCCTCTTGTTAATAGAGTTCTCACCATATTAAGAATTGTTCTGTTCTTCCGCTCCGATACACCATTTTGTTGTGGTGTATGTGCAGCTGTAAGTTCTCTTCGAATGCCATGTTGTATGCAAAAATCTTCAAATTCTTTTGAGCAATACTCGCCACCCCGATCTGTTCGAAGAGACTTAATAGTCTTGCCTGCTTCATTTTTCACAAGAGCTTTGAACCTTTTAAACATAGTAAGAGCTTCTGATTTTTCCTGTAAAAAATAAACCCACGTTTTCCTTGAAAAATCATCAATGAAGGTAATTAAGTATCTTTTACCTCCATTAGACGATGGGTTTATTGGGCCACAAATATCTGAATGCACCAACTCTAACGCATCCTTTGCTCTCTAAGACTTTCCTTTGGGAAACTGAGAACGGTGTTGTTTGCTGACAACACAGTCTTCACAAACTAGGGAGGGAACAGTAATGTCCGGAAGCCCTGTCACCATGGTTTTCTGTTGTAGAGCCCTCAGTCCACCAAAACTTAAGTGGCCATAACGAAAATGCCACAACCATGAGGGGTCCTTTACTTCAGCCATCAAACAAGATTGAATGCTTTCAATTTTCATTGGAAATAATCTGTTAGAACTCATCTGGACAGTCGCAATAGAACTTCTTTTATCAGGATCATAAATTTCACAAGTGCCTTTCTTAATTGTAATGACATACCCCTTTTCTTGCAACTGACTAGCACTCAACAAATTACTTTTCAAATCAGGAACATACAACACATTAGAAATTGTTTTCACGAGGCCATTCTTAGTATGTATCTTAACATCACCTTTTCTCATCACTTTCACAGTAGAGAAGTCACCAAAACTGACAGTAGAGTGAAAGCTTTCATTTAGATTCGAAAAAGAAGACTTACTTCCACTCATGTGATTGCTGCAGCCTGTATCGACATACCAAATATTCGACTCAATCTTTTTTTCCTTCATGGGCAGCCATCAACAAAGTTTCTGGTTCATTCGTTTCTTCTGCAAAATTTGAGTTCTCCTCTCTTTCTTTATACTTTGGCAGTTCAGTGACACATTCAGAAGCACTTTTGTTTGGATTGTGACTTATTAGAGATATTTTTACTATAGCACTTTTTGTGATGTGATGTATGTGAGATAAAAAGATAATTGAGAAGATAAAAAGGTGTGTTGGAAATTGTAATGATGATGTAAGCAAATATATTTTGGCAAATAAACCACAATCCAAACAAACCATATTTGTGACATCTAAAGCACTCTACTCTAGATTTGTCATGATCTCGATCTCCCCTTCCTCTTCCTCGGCTTCTGCCTCTTCCCTTGAGCTGTTGGAGCGAGTGTTGGTAGAAGCTTTTAAAGCTTGTTCCTCTGCTGTCCAGCTTCGATTCATCTTCTGTTCATGGACTAACACGGAGCTCTGCAATTCATCAAGAGAGAGGTCATCTATGTCGTTTGACTCTTCAATTGAGCAAACAACATAGTTAAATTCTCGCGTCATAGAACGCAGAATTTTTTCTAGCTACTATGTTAACATCTTTAATCTCTTCTCCATAGCATCTCATTTTATTTGCAATTTCCATCGTCCTTCCAATAAAGCTTGTACCAGATTCCGCATCCTTCATCTGCAAAACTTCAAAATCCCTCCTCAAGGCTTGAAGCTGTGCGCGCTTCACTCTAGAAGAGCCTTGATATTTTTTCTTCATTGAATCCCAAATATCCTTGGATGTATCTTTGCAAAGAATAGTCTCCAAGATGGGACGATCAATAGCCTGGAAGAGATAGTTCTTCGCTTTCAAGTCTTTGAGCTTTCTAGCTTCAATGTCTGTTTGCTGAGCATCTGTCACGGTTGCACCTGCTGGTGGTTCTTGAATTCCAGATTCAACCACTGACCAATATTCTTTGGACCGTAAAAAATTTTCCATGAGCATGCTCCAGTGGTCATAGTGACCATCAAAGCGAGGAATGGCGGCTTGCACAAAATTTGAGTCATTGGCCATTTGGATAGGGTAGTGGGGAAGAGTAGATAATTTCAGGTGTTTCACTCTCAGGTCTCAGGAATCTTGTAGCTCTGATACCACTGATAAGAAATAGCAAAGATAACAGTAGTACTGTGGCCAAAAAGTCATACTTAATCGTAAACTTTGGAGCCTTTAAATAGGCAAAACACACAACTGAAATCCCTTAAGATCAGGTCCCATATCTGGCACCTTCTCCATAACCCCACCACTCCTAAAGACTAGACCACTAAGCCACTAAATCTGCTGACTAAGTCATAACTGAAAGACTCCAACGTACAGCAAATTCCTAAACTCTAGGCCACTAAATGAATGACTCCATTTGAAAAACAAGTTAAACAATAACATAAGTAAAAGTTTCAACAAAAGAAAATGTCATATAACAACAATTTTGATCTACATCAAGCACAAGAAGCTAGCTGGAGAGACTCGATTTATGTTGTTATGGCTCCTGACCCCCCTGAGCCTGAAGAGTTGCCCGAAGTGTGCAGGTGCGTAAGGAATAAGGTGCTATGCAAATTCTAATTACTGGAATTTTCAGTGGAAGTAATCAAATTAAGCAATAGCTCAAGATGCTAGCCTTTTAACGATAGAGTGCAGTCAAAACTCAATACTAGATCAGCATAATAAGCAGCTATTGAACTTGTATCAAAGTCTTAAATCTCAGGCCACATATATGCTACTTTTTATGGATAAATCTGCAAAGCTACCAGTTTTCTATCAACTTCGATGTTCATTCATTTCTCCAATCCTCAATTTAACACTTCTTCGGTACGCAGGGATGTAATAATTCTGAGTTTATGATGAAGTTAGGGCATATTATGTTTGAATTGCTATCCGAGGCACTTGGTCTGAAGCCAGACCATCTGAAGAATATAGATTGTGCTAAAGGACTTTTCATCCTAGGTCATTACTATCCTCCATGCCCTGAACCAGAGTGCACCATGGGCTTAAGAGACCACACAGATAGTGGCTTCTTAACAATACTTTTGCAAGACCAAATAGGTGGCCTCCAAGTCCTCCATGAAGATCAATGGATAGATGTACCTTTCTTGCCTGGTGCTTTAATTGTCAACATTGCAGATCTTCTGCAGGCAAGTATCTCGTGCATGAATCACCAACCTTGTTCTATTTGCATTACTTTCGCAATGATCTGATTTTAACCAGCTATAACTTCCTCGATAACTACCCCTCCCTTCCTCCCCCCGAAGAAAACTGATTCCTTTTTTTTTTTTAATACTGAAACAATAGATTGTTATTGATTGAGAGCTAAACTGTACAATTCTTGAGCATAGGCATGTTGAGCTTTACAAACATGTACTACGACACGGAGGAAACCAGCATTCCTCATCTTGTGTTAAACTAACAGCATAGTTGCTAATCATTCTACTTCTTATACTACTCTCATTTGAGGACAGAATAAATGAGCATTTCAAAAACAGCAATCTTAATGTATGGATGTCCTCGATTTGAGCAAAAAGTCTAACATCCATAGTTTTCTTGGTCTTCAAAAGATGTTGTAGCTTATGTGATGAAATTTCCAGTTTGACTGCCTGCCAGTGTTGCTCCATTGCTTTGCTCAGTGCCAGTTTAATGGCTTGTGCATAATCCAGCAGCATCTCGCCTGTACTTCCTTCTCGTAAGGCCCAAACAACTTGTGTATTATCAGCCTTCGAGGCTATTATGCCTACCCCTAGCACCTTGTTTTCCTTCTGGCTGCTGATTTCAATGCTTATGGACATGCAATTGCCATCATCAGTGTTTGTCTGCGCTTCCTATTCCACTGTTGTTGTTTTCTAAATGCTTACTCGTTTATCCATTTCCTGAGCTGCTACGAACTCTATCGATTCTGATTGAGCTTTCCGTACAATTTCAAAAGGGTGCTGGTGTTTACGCTATCATTCCTTGCTTTCCACAGTTGCCAAAGAATGTTGACTGTAAGCACTATGTGGTCAGCACCTCCCGTTTTGCTTTTAGCTTCAAACTGATTCCTCCCTTTTGCTATATTTTGGTTCAAAACTAAATTTCTCTTATTGAATATACTTATTTTTCCCATGACTCATGCAGCTGGTCACCAATGATTAGTTCAGAAGTGTAAACCACAGAGTTCTCGCGAAACAAGAAGGCCCAAGAATTTCAGTGGCAAGTTTCTTCAGGACACATTTTGATCAAGAAGAGAGTACGCTAAGGATTTATGGACCAATTAAAGAGCTATTATCAGAAGAAAACCCACCACTGTATAGAGAGACCACAGCCAAAGAGATGCTTACGCACCGTTACAACGATGGCCTGAAAAAAGGCCCACTTTTATCGCATTTTAGGTTGAATGCTACTATGAAAACATGAAATTTGCTATTGTTCGTAAGTTCAGTGTTCTCTTAAACCTTTTGCTGCAGTCAAGATGAATCAATATGTTCTATATTTTATCATATGCATGTCACTTACTACTGTATATTAAATCTTGATGATTACAACAACTTGTTTCTTCTACTGCATATCTAGGAGGTTCATGCTGCCTTGCTTCTCCTCCCATTCGTAAATTGGCCATGCTATAATGGATCAAACGATTAGCTTGAAAGGCCAATCGTAAAACACGAACCAAGAACAATAAAGATCAATATCTACTACATTGGTTCGAATTTACAAAAGCAGAAATCTACTTCAGCAAAATATGAAACCGACTAAAATTAGCTTATGAGCACTAGATCAGGGGTTCTTTTTTCACCATGAAACTGTCTAGAGTTGTTTGGCCAGCCTTAGTCCTTTTTTTATCCCACACTTCTCCGGAGTCACTTGGTCAACCATTACTGGCTTTTCCATGCTACATTTCTGCAGAGTTGTTTGGCCAGCCAAAAGTTTATACGGATTCTTCTTACATCTTCCCTTAAAATGATTCCACAAACCACTGGTTCCATTTTTGTTAGAGCAACAAGCATATTCAGCTCCACAATAATTGCAAGCAGCCTTGTTCCTATCAGATTCCAATCTAGTGAAATGAAACCATATCTCACTCCTACTTTTCGGATATACCTTCATCCTTTTCAGGGGTTGAGGAGGCAGAGGCGGTATAGGCCTGTCCCTGAACTTTGAAGTCGTTTGAGTACCTTCAGTTGAAGCAGCTCCAGTATTTCCTCCAACATTTGCACAAGAATTCTCTGAACTGCTCTGCCCATTCAGTTTGTCAACGTAGCTATTTATCTTTCCCTCCAACTAAGAGAAAAATATTCCATATGACAAAAAAAGAAATAAGTGGTTATGAAAGGTAATTGGCTTGAATAGCTTTGCATAATCAAGTGTTCAAACTCATATCCAAATTCCATTCTACCAAAAAGGGGAAAAAAATCCAATTTTTATCCTATCAGGAGGAGGGGGGGGGGTGATTCCAGTAAGGAGAATTGAATAATAAAAGAAGGGCAAAAAGAAGAAGAAAAAGGACCCCATTTCTCTTATCACTTCTGAGACGTTTATTCTATAATTGATAATTCAAGAATTTCATAGGATGCAAATGGTTAGCTACCAAGAAGGGAAAAAAAGAAAAAGAAAAACATTAAAAAATGAGAAGGTACCATTGATGGGGGGCTGGGGCTGAGACTGATACCGGCGGGAGATTCAGAATTTGACTTCTCCAGACTACTCATGATTCAGTAAAAGCCTTAATACGTCATTTTCCCTTGAGAGAGAGAGAGAGAGAGGGGAAGGAAGACGGGCGGTGGCGCTCGCCAGAGAAAGGGTGTCTCGGAGACTTGGCGGGCTGGGTTCAATTGGAAGTGAAGTTGAAGAATGGAGACTTGGCATTTTAGCACCTCTATGTCTTGAAAAAGGAAGAGAAACTTCGAAAAAAACGTTTCTTGAATCCTGAAAAAAAAAAAAAAGGGTTGTTCCCGCCTTTTCGCGCCAGTGTGGATTTCATTTCATCATCGGTTCACGGTTCTCGGTTCTCGGTTAACCGGTTCCGATCATATCATAAAATTTTGTAAACATCAAGTTTCCCGTTTGGCCGTTTCTGCATGACAACCACGAGAACTATCCCTTGAGTAATTCTTTCCCTGCCAGCACAAAAAGACTCAACACTATGGTGTGCATGAACAGCAGGGGAGATCATTCTTCAGGCAAGTTTTTGTTGGCAGTTAATTAGTAGTTCAAAAGCCATCTTTCTTTCTTGCTTGTTTATTAGTACTTTGAAAATGAAAGAGACACCAACAGGGGAATCCTTTTTACTGCCTTTTTATCATAACCATTATGCTGAAGGACTAGGCAGCTTATATCCTCTCAAAGAATTATACTTTTGATGCAATTAAGAATTATCGTACCTTGACATTTGATTGTATGCCATGTGAACTCTTCTGTTGATGATCAAATAACTCATTTTGAGGTTAGTCAGATTGACAAGGGAATTCTTAATTTTGGAGAATTAGAAGTGCATTAGAAAAACAGTTGATTTTAAAGTTGAGAGACAAGCCAAACATTCTGAACTTTTTCTTGATGTTTTCACTGAATGACGACATGCAGTGGAACCTGAATCATTTTAACATCTTAAATCAAATGCTTTGGACAACATGAATTGGCTTAAGACTATTTCGATACAATGATAAAACAATTGAATAAAATGGCATTTAGTACCTAAACTTTGGTTTTGCTTTGTGAGATTTGGAGCTTCCATTGAATTGCGAATGAACAGACCATTTTTATTCTTTTGTACATAGATTAAGAAGTTCTTAGGGCTTTTCTTGGAGTGTTTGCTGGACAATACTTAAAGTTTGAACCTTAGCTTTTGATAATCACCTCTAGAAAAACAGTGAGAAGCGAGAAATGTTTCCACAATGTGAGTTTCATCGTGTAAAATTATGCTATTCTAAGTTGCTACAGCCTACGGGTACATATTGTTTGCTCGCGAAGATTGTCCCTGAAATTTACTTGAAGGTTTCCTCAAAAAAAAAAATTGAAAATTAAAATAGAAATTTGTGTTTGTTGAAGCATATATCTTCATAGAGATATAACCAGATCAGACTACTTGTTTCTTTATTTTTATTATTATTATGATCATGTTTGTTGTTGTTTCTTGTCAAAATTGATTAGCAATGCTAGTTTCTTCGTAGAGAATCTGCAAGTTTATCAATACATACTGTTCACTTTACTACAGAAAAAGTGCTTGATGGAACATCACCAATTGTCACATTTCAAGGTGTCTAAACGTACCCCAGTATTTACTCCGTTCCATTGAAAATATCATACTTTATATTTTGGAATGTTCCTAGACAATTGTCATTAGAAAAGTCAAAACGTCTTTTAATCTTTTTTTTCAATACAGCTATTCTTTCTAGAGATAATTGTAGAAATCTCCCTTGAGATTTCAAACAGTAGCACTTATTTTCCCTGTGGTTTCAGAAATAGCACTGATCTCT
The DNA here is from genome assembly GCF_036785885.1 of Coffea arabica. Classification (NCBI taxonomy): domain Eukaryota; kingdom Viridiplantae; phylum Streptophyta; class Magnoliopsida; order Gentianales; family Rubiaceae; genus Coffea; species Coffea arabica. The sequence goes on from NC_092315.1 coordinate 4,546,323, forward strand.
CTTGAACTTACTGATTCTTTGTATATTCAATCTAGGCTAGAAAAAATGTCATTAAAATATTATTTTAAGGAGTGAGATGAGAAATTTGTGCCAAATTTGCTAACAAAAGATTGTGAAATTTACCTTTATATCCTAATTAGTTGGAAAAACCTAATGAACAAATTTTGCAAAAGAAACCTTGTTTCTTGTCAACAAATTAACCAATTAAACTAATAAAATCACCTGTAAGTGTTACTTTCACATTTTTAATTTATGTTAAATACAAAACCTACCAATTCCCCTTTCGTAAAAATATTAGTGTAACAATTTCTGAATTTTACTTACAAAAATATGTATTTAACATAAATTAAATGATTTAGAATAAAATGCCCATAAATAACTAGTATTTTGTTCATGTAATGGAGGAAACCCATAAAGAGCTGGTATACTATGGGCAATTTCCTTTTTTTTTTTTTTTACTTTCACATATTTAATTTTTGTTAAATACAAAACCTACCAGTTTTTCTTTTGTAAAAATATTAGTGTAACTCTTTTTCAATTTTAGTTACAAATATTTATGTATTTTACATAAATTAAATGATTCAAAATAAAATGCCCATAAAAAGCCAATATTTTGTTCATGTAATGGAGGAAAGCTATAAAGAATTAATATTTTATGTGCTATTTCTTTTTTTTTTAAAAAAATAATTAATTTATATTAAATGGATAACCTACCGATTTCTTTTTGTAAGAATATTACTGTAATACTTTTTGAATTTTACTTAGAAACATTGATGTATTCATCATAAATTAAATATTTGAGAATAAAATACCTATAAAGCGCTGGTATTTTAAATAGGTAATATCCATTTGCCCATAAACAACACCCCTTAAAGTTTATTAATTGTTAATTAATTTGTATTGTTTTATCATTCTTTTGCTAATACTACTTGGCATGTAGCACAGAGGGCAAATTTGGCACAAATTTCACATCTCACTCCCCAAAATAATATTTTAATGGCACTTTTTCTAACTTGGACTAAATATGTAAAGAATCAGTAAGTTCAAGGGAGGTAAGTTCTATTTCTTAAATCACAGAGGAGGTAAGTGCTAGTGTCAGAAACTTCAGTGGAGGTTTCTGCAATTTTCCCTCCTTTCTAATCAAATGCATATTATCATTCAAATTTAAATTTTGAATTTATGAGATTAAATTGAAAAGAGAAATACAAATATCACAATCAAATCACAATTATTAAAAAATTAATTTCTCCAAATATGACTAAATAAATGCGACGAAAGGAGTATTAGTTTTCCAATAGAAGCAGTACAACTACAACCTACAACAGCATTAAGTTAAACGTAAATTAAGAAATTATTGTACCAAATCCTTTTTCTCGAGAAATGGTTTTCCCTCGAGATTTGGTGCCTGATCAGTGGACCAACGTTTTAATACTCTTTTGACATTCTTGCGGCTTAGCTTGCAAACAAGCAGATGATTTGTTGGCGCTACCGCCACTACAGCGAAGTTGGCTACAGCCTACAAGCGCTACTGCAGCGAAGTTCGGTCGACTGTATTCATGACGACTTACCTACCTCTTTTACTTCTCCAAACCAAAAAATATGTCATCCTTTCCTCATGGATTTTTCTAGCTATTTCATTCTAATGTCCAACTTCAAAGCCAAAAAGTGAAAGGGACAAATTACACCTCAGGCTATAATGGATCAATACAGGCTTTGATGACCTAAAGTTTTGATATTTACACCTTTAACATCTTCTTTCTACACCTTTTTTCCCTTCTTTTCTTCAAAATAATTTTTGAATCATTTGGTTTCCATTGGAAACTCTTCAAGAAAAAGTAGTTAGTACTGCAATTTTCAAGGAGAACATATGGGATGAGCCGTATTACATTATTGCAATAAGAGTTTTAATCTTGTGACAGGAGATTAGCTTCCAGTAATTGCCCAAATGGATATGCCATGCCCCTTTAGTTCCAATTCTTAAAGGAGGAAAATTTCAGCCTCTGCTAAGCATCTGCACAACCTAGTCTGTTGCTTTCTCAAGTTTCTTTCATCAATAAAGATAACAACCCGCAGTTGGTTTCTTTCCAATTCGCATTGCACTCCAGAGTTTCCAAGTTATCGATAGTCAAAAACTGCTGCTACATGTGACAATCTCCATCAGTCCAAGTTAACTTTGAAAGATAAGGTTGCGTTTGGATTGCATTTTCCGTCATTTTTCATGAAAAAATTACTGTAGCGATTTGATATATGTGAGGGAAAAAGGTGATAGGGAAATGTGATCACGGAAAACGACAATATTTTCCGACGGAAACAACAATCCAAACAAGGGCTAGCGGTCCTTCAAGATTATTTGTAGCTTTGCTTCAACAAAACAAGTTAGACTCTGTGTTTCTCCCCTGAGGTTCATGACGATTTCAATGAGCTCTCCCGTGGTTTGCAAAATTTCACCTATGTCCCTGATTTGATAGTTTTAGTAACCAAAACATTAAAATAATATTGATTTGGTTAATTTTTTTAAATAAATATCCAAAATGCCCTTGTGTAATGAATTTTAATTTACTTTCCTATATAATTGTAAGATTATCTTGCATAATTATAAAGAAAAAGTGCCAAAGTTTTAATGTCTATATCTACTATTTTGAGAAACAACTATAATGATAATCTTATCACTTTGATCGGATACATTTGATAGTATTTTATTTTGAATTTAGATTTATATGACAGAGAATAAAGTGTTGAAATAATTGTTTTAGAGCTTGGGGCTTTTCTGAGCAGTGGAATTATCATAATTTGGTAGCGAATTTGGATAATTTCTTTTTGATTTATTGTTGATTTTGACACAAAAAAAATAGAAATCAAAGATTTGGAAAAAATTGGATCACATATAAAGTTAATTCATCAAAAAAAAAAAAAAATACCAGCTCGACATTTGGTAACAGTAAAAGTTAGATGTACTAATGGTAGTTCTATAATTTTATTGGCGAAAAATGAAAAAGAGGAATAAGAAGGAAAATAATGAAAATATAATTTTAAAACTCATTCTTAGTATAAGCATACCAAATAAGAAAATTTCATTAAAATGTTTAAGGATTGTATTGTTATTTTAAATAAAAACAGAGGTACATGTAATTTTTAAAACTTTGAGGTTCAAGTGAAATTATTAAAAGCCTCAAGGGAAGTTTCTCAAATTACGCCTCAAATATATCATCCTGTTCAAGCCATATCGAATTTGCAGCAGAGGCGATGACAGAATATGATCGAAGAAGTGAACTAGAAGAGTTTGATAATACAAAAGCTGGAGTGAAAGGACTTATAGATGCTCAGTCAACGAAAATACCGCGCATATTTGTTCATAATGAGCTCAAGCTTGAAGATAACTCAAGTCAAGGGAACTGTCAATTGAATGTTCCTGTAATTGACTTTGCAGGAGTGAATGAAAACCCAGATTCTCGTAGCGAAATCATCAATAGAGTAAGAGAGGCATGTGAAACTTGGGGCTTTTTTCAGATCGTCAACCATGAAGTTCCTCTAACTGTTATGGATGAAATGATTGATGCTGTTAGAAGATTCCATGAGCAGGACATCGAGGCGAAGAAGCAATTCTATTCACGCGATGTGACCAAAAAGTTCTATTACAATTCGAATTTTGATCTGTACCAAACTTCAGCAGCTAATTGGAGGGACACTCTATCTTGTATATTGGCTCCTGATCAACCTGATCCTGAAGAATTGCCAGCAGTCTGCAGGTAACATCTCCTGAAACAATTTTTAGGTTACTGCCTTTGTCAGATTTTCACTAGCAATGTTCATTTTATTGTGGTGGCAAACTACACAGGCAGCCTGTCTAGTGCCTACTAATTTGATTGGCTTACAAATTCGTCTTATTCATATCCTCTGGAAGTAAGATCACTACTTTTATGCAGTCTTTTTCTTCTCTTGATGCATAGTAATACAGGACGCTTTGGTTGGATGAATGGGGGTCAAGGTTCCATATAATAGCTAGAAAGCATTTTCTATACCAAGGAAGAACACTCTTTTCTCCTTCAAATGCATCTATCCTCTGTTTAAGTCAGGAGAAAAACAATAACCAAGCAATACTATATACTACAATAACCAAGCATTGTCAATGGCCACATTGTTTTCTACGAAAGCATGCTCTCTCCGATTAAAAAGTTAACTTCAGCCCAAAGATGAGGAGAAAAGAGAAAATCAAAGGGGTTCTTTAACAATGACAAAGGTTGGGGTCTGTAAAACATACTACGAAGGCAGCCACAACCTATGCTAAAGAAGTTGTAAAACTTAAGTGCACAAAACTGAACGAGGTACCATAGAGCAAAGAGTTAAACCAAAATATGCAAAAATCAAGACTAAGAGCATCACAAGACATCTGGAATTTGTCATTCCCTGTTAGTATAGCAAAACCATCTGAATAATCTGCAACTATTCTGTACTTGTAACTAATGGTTTCCAAATCTAACTGGTATAGCATTGTTGTCAACACTTCCCTACTATGCATAATGTGGGTCTCAAAGTATACAGCTAAGATCACAGAACAACTACAGAGCAACAATTTTGATCGACTCATCCATCATCAGAATCATCTAGGTTTTGTTCTTATGAATTGTGCAGAAGTATTTAAATGCGGTATGTTTTGTTGCAGAGACATCCTCCTTGAGTATTCGAAACATGTAACCAAGCTTGGGCAAACTCTGTTTGAATTGCTGTCCGAAGCACTTGGTCTTAAACCGGGTTACCTGAAAGATATTGGTTGTACTGAGGGACTTTTTCTTGTTGGACATTACTATCCAGCATGCCCTGAGCCTGAGCTAACACTTGGTACTAGCAATCACACAGACAGTGGCTTCCTTACTCTGCTTATACAAGACCAGGTTGGTGGCTTGCAAGTACTCCATCAAAATCAATGGATTGATGTCCCTCCCTTGCATGGAGCTGTATTAGTAAATGTTGCAGATCTTTTACAGGCAAGTTTTGACGTATTAAATGGCTTAAAAACCTTATTCAAAAGACTATTCTTTCATTCTATCAATCCTTAGAGTTTCTTCTTGTTTTTTTGTCTCAGCTAATCACCAATGACAAATTCAAGAGCGTCAATCATCGAGTACCAGCTAAAAGAGTAGGACCTAGAATTTCAGTAGCAAGTTTTTTCAGAACACATTTTGGCGAAGGGTCTGAACAACGCATATATGGACCAATAAAAGAATTGATATCTGAAGAAAATCCTCAAATCTATAGGGAAATATTTACAAAGGACTACCTCTCACTTTACTACAAGAAAGGGCTCGATGGGACATCACCATTATCATACTTTAAGCTGTTGAAGTATTGAGAGCCATGTTTCTGAAATAAAAGTCAGCTTTACAAGCTACTAGTTTCAGTTACATATGGTCTGTCCTGAGAAAGGATCATGTTCCTCGAACTTGATGTGATTTCCACAAGGTGGTGAGTATGCAGCCACTCATCCAATTCTAATAACTTAAATATAGAGGTATGGTGGCTGTGTTTATTGCACTAGCATATGTGTGATAGCAGATTTTGGACTATGAATATATTTGCCTTTTCCCCGTGTCTCAATTACCATGCCTTTAGCTTCATTTCTTCCTTGGAACGTTGGGGCTTGATTTTATCTGTAATGATGTTGTTGCTTCTAATCCAGAAACCCACATCAGCGGTAAAAGTTTTCTGGAACTAAGAAGGAATACTTAATGGAGAACTGATCATTAGACCTTCATATCAAGTAATCCTAAAATTGTGTTTTTAACATAGCAAGGTGGGGCTACAATATATCAATTATCAAAGCTAATATTTGGCAGATTTAAATGTTAGTTCTCTTTCAATATTACTAGTATAAGAGAACGTGCCTTGCACGCTGCTTGGTATCTTGCTTAGGGTTAAGTTTATAATTTAATAGTTATTAATTTGAAAGATTATTGTGTATATACAAATTTTTAGGAGATGCAAAAAGAGATACTTGAAATATAAATTCCATTTTATAACCAAAAAAAAGGGCAAAAATAGATGAACAATTAGTGTAATTAGCTAATTTGGTTTGTTTTTTCTTAGCTAACCATATATTTTAAAGAAAGCATATGTGCAAGTATTGTGCATGAATTGAATTATAGAAACACCTCAGAAGACCAAAAGAAAGTTATGGTTATGCTATTGATGTTATGCACATATTAGGTTGGATCTTTTCTTTCCTTGATTTCATATTATTAAAAATGATAAAGTGTATTAGCATAAATAATTTTGCAAGATCAAGATTTTATTGTGATTTCACAATTTCTCAAATAAATTTTGGTTAAAGAATCAATATTCTCATGTTAGTCTACTTGTTTAATTCTTGTTTTAGATTTTAGTCTTGAGTTTGTTTTGAAGGACAATGTTATTCATTTTGTAGCTTACATCTGCCCAATGTAATGATATTTTTAATTAGATATTTGTTCTATAATCCTATCAAGTATGTTAAAACTAAACAATCAAAAGAATTGAACTTCATTTTTATTAGCAGTCATACATTAAAGATTTGGATGTCAACAAATTCAGCAAGCTTATGATGCTGACAAGCATTACTATGGTTGTAATAATGCAGTCGGTAAATGATGCGGGGTCAAATTGTAATACTAATTAATCCACTTTTTTCTCTCACTCTTACTTTTCAGACGTTCACAATTGGTGCTGCACTGCTATTTTCTGCCTCGCGGCTACATTAGAGGGAAGAAGTTTCTATCAAAGTTTTTGGTTTTTCACAAATTGGCCCTCATATCTGATAGCTCAATGCCCTGCTATCCAAAAGCAGGTTTAAGGATCCTATAAAATTTTGGTTCTTACTTATATGTTCCAATCTCAGCCAATATGATATTCATACAAAAGTTTCAGCATTAATTCATTCTGAAGTGTGAATAAGTACAATCATAGTAATTTGCTAATATGCCAATTTTTCCAAATACAAACGGGTCAAATTTGAATAAAACTTCAAACTCGTCAAAATTATACCCCTACTTGGCACACTTTTGTTGATTATTGAGCAACTTATTCGATAAGCTGCTCAGTGATGCCTCAGTTTACTTGTGAATTTCCGAACTTTGAGAAAAGACTCAAAGAACAGCCCACCTCAATAGTTCGTCAATCCTAGCACCTCTCTGGAGAAAAAAATATGGTGGTCACAAGCAGTGTTGGAGAAGTTCAACCCGTGGTTTCGCCTGACTATGATCGAGAACAAGAATTCAGAGCATTCTTTGATTCTAAAGCTGGTGTGAAGGGAATAATCGATTCAGGTGCGACAAAGATTCCTCGAATTTTTGTCCACGATTTTGATAAGCCTGAGGACAAGCCGTGTCCTGGAAACTCCAATCTTTCCATTCCCGTCATAGATATTGGAGGCATCAACCAAGATGCAGATACGCGCTCAGACACTTTTGATAAAATTCGTGCTGCATCTGAGGAATGGGGGTTCTTCCAGGTAGTTAATCATGGAATTCCATCAACTGTGATGAACAAAATGGTCGATGCAGTACGCCAGTTTCATGAGCAAGATGTCGAGATCAAGAAGCTATATTGCACGAGTGACCCAAAAGCTATGTTCAGATATAATAATGGCACTTTTGATCGTTCCCAAATGAAAAAATCAGTTACCTGGGGCGATTGTATTTCTTGTGAATTTGATCATCTTCCAGCTGACTTTCCAGAATTGCCAGGGGAGTTCAGGTATGTGAAAGCTCAATTAATTACTTCACATCACTCAAGTTTGCCAAGTCAAATTTTTAAGGCAACGCTTTTGCCTAATAAATTCTTATGATGAATAAGTACACAGAACAAGATATGATGATCCAACCCTTTTGTTTTGCTAGTACATCATTTAACATGTTCATTGCTTCATATAATGCAAGATGACTTGCAGATGTTTCTTTTTGCCCTGGCCTTATCAGATTACTGTTTACTGGTGCAGGAATCCAATGTGCGAGTACATGAATTGTGTTAATACATTAGGTATGACTCTATTTGAATTGCTGTCTGAGGCTTTGGGACTAAGAAAAAGTTATCTGAAAGATATTGGCTGTGCTGAGGGGCTTTACTTCGTTGGGCACTACTACCCACCTTGTCCTGAACCCGAATTAACTCAGGCGGCTATTGCCCATAGTGATTTAGCCTTCCTGAATATGCTCCTGCAAGATCAAATCGGTGGTCTTCAAGTGCTTCACCAAAATGAATGGGTTGATGTCACTCCCTTGCCTGGAGCTATGGTCGTGAACTTTGGAGACATGATGCAGGTAAAGATTTAGGTGTACTTTGAGCTCCAAGCACAAGAAATTTTGTAATTGCAAGTATGCATATTTAAACATGATTCTATTCAAGCGTGTGTATGGATTGAAGATTCATAGCATGCCGTACACTTGCTAATCTTTCTGTATTTCCCAAGTGCAGCTGATCACAAATGATAAATTCAAAAGCAGTAAGCACAGAGTACTGGCGAAAAAGGTTGGCCCTAGAATTTCAGTGGCAACCTTCATGAGGCCCGCGAGAAATGAAGTAGTTACATCGCGAATGTATGAGCCAATTGAGGAGTTGCTCTCAGATGAAAATCCCCCAATCTATAAAAGGACAACGATAAAAGACTGCATGGCCCAGCTCTACTCGAACTTAAGCGCCGGTGATGGGAGTTCTGCATTGCTACATTTCAAGGTCTGAAAGGCAGTGAAAGAGGAAATTTCTTTTGCTGTGTCTTGCTATGTTGATTGTGTGCGTGAAGATAACCACCCGTGTGAAAATTTGGGTTCACCTAAAATAACGATTTTAGCTATACGCTTAAACGATACATACAAACATTGAAATTCCTAAAAATAAGAGGTGGATTATCTTGTAATTTACATCTATTGTCGTCTGTTGTACAAGTCGCTGTGTGTGTCTGAAGGATTTATTGTCTTATTACAGGTGTATCATACCTGAGAACTTGTGGTATTCCTACAGAAATATGTGCCCAAAAAAGAGTTGCTTGATTTTTCATTTCCCTCGTACAAGTAATAGTAGTAGTTGAAGCAAGAAATGAGTGAGACCCTCTAGAAAATTCGGCCATGGCATTCTGTAAATGGTCATAAATCAATGGATTGGCATTGGATCGTTAAGTTATTATCTACGGAGTACATGTAACTTCCAATTCCTCTTCCCCAAGATGAAAAAATAGAGGTTTTATTCCTTCTTTTAGGTTAAAGTAATTTAGGCAAGAAAGTCCCAAGATAGTAGAAGTAGCTGGCCTTGGGATTTGTACTGCTGCTTCAGTCTAAAATATTTTTGCTTCCAAATGAGCTTTCTTGAAATGCCCGTCTCTAAAGGAGTTATTTGAGTATCTCTTTGATTTAGTCAGGTTGTTATAAGTACTGCACCAAGTCTAACACAAATTAGTACAACTATGCGATACTAAAAGTTAATATATCGATATTTCTAGTTACTTCTTTTGCTTTTCCTTTTTCCATGAAAAATAAATTATGATAATACCACTGAAATTGTTTGATTTTTAATTAGCTACATGAACAAGTTTTAAATTTTCTTTTCGAGTTTGATGGTCTAAATTTGAGCAGTAATCAAAAATTAATTATTTGCTAGCCATTGCGGTTGGCCCAATGACTAAGAGAAGGCTATTTATTATACTTTTTATGTAGTAATATTCTCTCCGTCTCATTGAGAATATCCTACTATCCATTGCAGGATGTCCTAAAATATGTGTCTTCTTTAAAAGTCAAAACACCTTTTAATCTTTCTTTCCAATATATAATCCATTTCGCTAATCATATGCATGTTACCATTCAAATTCAAATTTCGAATTTGTGAGAGTAAAATTAGAAAGAAAAATACAAACATCACAAACAAAACTACTACTCTTAAAAAGTTGGATTCCTGAAACAAAGCCAAATAATTAGGGATTGAGGAAGTACTAATGATGAACCATTATTTTCTTCTAAATCAATAGATATGATATAACGAATTTCAATCATCATAATAAATTAAAAAGAGCATAATTTGAAACTTCAATCATTAATTATTAAGGTATAATTGAAATAACAAAATCTAAAATTACAATGATGCTATGGATAGGAGATTATTTGAAATAATTACTGTAACACTTTTTATGATGTGATGTATGTGAGATAAAAAATTAATTGAAAAGATAAAAAAGTGTGTTGAAAATTATATTTATGATGCAAATAAATAATTTGAAGCCAAAAAATGGCTATCCAAACATTACAATTGAATATGGACCAATAATGAATTTGTCGGCATATTATTTAATACCGGTTAATTTTGATGGACCAGAGCCCTCCAATTTCGTCTTGTACCGAAAATAGTAAAGAAGATTATGTCACCATATCAGTGCCCACTCCGGTTAGAGCAAACAGGAACACAATGCCCTACAACCACCAGCGATCTATTTGGGCTGCAGCCAGGAAACAATGCCCTACAACCAGTTTTGGGTCACTCCATCTTTAAACATTAGATCGGGATTTTGAACTTTACCTGCAACGATAAAAATTAAAAAATTCAAGGTGGTGTATTCAAGTTTTTATACCAACTAACTAGTCCCTTATACACAAGTCTCTTGTAATGTTTATGATTTTATTGGTCCAAGAGTGTAAGCAATTTTATGATGTGGGTCAATGTTGAACTAAATATGAATTGCTCTATTTGTGGTCCATGGCACTGTGACTAATTATTTCTTTCCTTTTTTTTTTGGGAGGAATGTGACTAATTATTTCATTGTTACTTTAGCCTTCTTGCTGTCACGCTTCTATCTCTAATGTTCGTGACAGGTAAAAGTAGTCCATCATGGTGGGCCAGTCGTTGCCCGTTGGGGAAGGTATCAATAAATAAATAATGCATCTGTCAGACTCTCAGTATAGAAAATTTGAAGCGTGTTGGATCTTTTTGGGCATCCAGAAACGACAAATTTGCATTTGACCAAGGGATAATTTCACAAACCTCTCTTGAGATTTCTGATAATTTCATTGAACTCCCCTGAAGTTTAAAAAATTACACATACCTCCGTTCATTTGATAATTTTAGTAACAAAACCTTAAAATAAAATTGTCTTGGTCAAATTTTTAAATGAATACCCAAAAATGCTCTTGTGTAATGAGTTTTAATTTACTTCCCTATAAAATTATAAAATTATCTAATGTGATTATACGAAAAAGGTGGCGAATTTTTCATATCTATACCTACTATTTGATAAATAACTATAATAATAATTTTATCACTATGATAGGATACTTTTGATGGTATTTTATTATGAATTTAGATTTATAAGACAGAGAATAAAATGTTGAAATAATTGATTCAGAGTTTAAGAATTTTTTGAGTAGTGGGATTATTATAATTTAGTAGTGATTTTGAGCAATTTCTTTTCGATTTATTGTTAATTTTAATACCAAAAAATAAAAAACAAAGATTAGCAAAAAAAATATCGGATTACGTATAAAGTTAACGCATCAAAATAATCATTAGTTCGACATTTGGTTATAATAGAAACTAGAGATAATAGTGGTAATTTTACAATTTTATGAGCAAAAAATTAAAATAAAAAGGAATAAGAATGAAAAAATAATTTTAAAGTCATTCTAAGTATAAGCATACCAAACAAGGGAATTCATTAAAATATTTAAGGGTAGTATTGTCATTTTAAATGACAAGAGAGGTATATGTAATTTTTCAAATCTCAGAGGCCTCAGTGAAATTGATAGAGACCTTAGGGGAGGTTTCTGAAACCATCCCTTGATGAAATTGTAAATAATGAATCTGTCAGTATTGAAACGTGTTGCCGTCGATCTTGGGCATACAGAAACGGCAATTGAAACGTGATGCCATCGATCTTGGGTATACAGAAACGACAAATTTGCATTATAGAGTTCCTCATAAAATAATATCTGGGGAAGCTAGAGCTTTTTTTTTATTACTAGTAAAATGTGCCTTCAGATTATATCGCATCTCTTCTTCGTTGTTTTTTAAACTAACGCACGCAACTTGGCAAGCTGTCATATTTCTTGTCTCTCTGTTTGACTAGTAATTTTGCAAAGGCTTTGGAGACTGCCAATCAAACTCAAAATTCATTTTATTTATAGCTCGAGGTTCTTTTTTTGAGGTTCATTCACTATTGCATTTTAATAGTAATATTAATTAAGTAAATTCCTGGTAAGCATTGGGTGATCTGAAACTATGGTTACAAATAACCATTCTTTGAGAAACAGCCCACCTCAATAGTTCGTCAACCCTAGCACCTCTCTGGAGAAAAAAATATGGTGGTCACAAGCAGTGTTGGAGAAGTTCAACCCGTGGTTTCGCCTGACTATGATCGAGAACAAGAATTCAGAGCATTCTTTGATTCTAAAGCTGGTGTGAAGGGAATAATCGATTCAGGCGCGACAAAGATTCCTCGAATTTTTGTCCACGATTTTGATAAGCCTGAGGACAAGCCGTGTCCTGGAAACTCCAATCTTTCCATTCCCGTCATAGATATTGGAGGCATCAACCAAGATGCAGATACGCGCTCAGACACTGTTGATAAAATTCGTGCTGCATCTGAGGAATGGGGGTTCTTCCAGGTAGTTAATCATGGAATTCCATCAACTGTGATGAACAAAATGGTCGATGCAGTACGCCAGTTTCATGAGCAAGATGTCGAGATCAAGAAGCTATATTGCACGAGTGATCCAAAAGCTATGCTCAGATATAATAAGGTCACTTTTGATCGTTCCCAGATCAAAAAATCAGTTACCTGGGGTGATTGTATTTCTTGTGAATTTGATCATCTTCCAGCTGACTTTCCAGAATTGCCAGGGGAGTTCAGGTATGTGAAAGCTCAATTAATTACTTCACATCACTTAAGTTTGCCTAGTCACATCACTTCACATCAGATTACTGTTTACTGGTGCAGGAATCCAATGAGCGAGTACATGAATTGTGTTAATACATTGGGTATGACTCTATTTGAATTGCTGTCAGAGGCCTTGGGACTAAGAAAAAGTTATCTGAAAGATATTGGCTGTGCTGAGGGGCTTTACTTCGTTGGGCACTACTACCCACCTTGTCCTGAACCCGAATTAACTCTGGGGAATTTTGTCCATAATGATTTAGCCTTCCTGAATATGCTCCTGCAAGATCAAATCGGTGGTCTTCAAGTGCTTTACCAAAATGAATGGGTTGATGTCACTCCCTTGCCTGGAGCTATGGTCGTGGACTTTGGAGACATGATGCAGGTAAAGATTTACGTGTACTTTGAGCTCCAAGCAGCACAAGGGATTTTGTAATTGCAAATATGCACATTTAAGCATGATGATTCTTTTCAAGCGTGTGTGTATAGATTGAAGATTCATAGCATGCCATACACTTGCTAATCTTTCTGTATTTCTCCCAAGTGCAGCTGATCACAAATGATAAATTCAAAAGCAGTAAGCACAGAGTACTGGCGAAGAAGGTAGGTCCTAGAATTTCAGTGGCAAACTTCATGGTGCCTGCGAATAATGAAGTAGTTACATCGCGAATGTATGAGCCAATTGAGGAGTTGCTATCGGATGAAAATCCCCCAATCTATAAAAGGACAACGATAAAAGACTGCATGGCCCAGCTCTTCTCGAACTATATCAGCGGTGATAGGAGATCTGCATTGCTGCATTTCAAGATCTGAAAGGCTGTGACAGAGGAAATTTCTTTTGCTGCGTCTTGCTATGTTGATTGTGTGTGTGTGTAAGATAACCACCCGTGTGAAACTTTGAGTTCACCCTAAAATAACGATTTTAGCTATACGCTAAAACGATATATACAAACATAGAAATTGCTAAGAATAAGAGGTGGATTATCTTGTAATTTATATCTATCGTCGTCTGTCGGATAAGTCTCTGTGTGTGTCTGAAGGATTTGTTGTGGAAGTTTATTGTGTTATGATAAAAAAAAAAAAGAAGAGACTGATATGATGCCTTCTTTTTCACTTCAACGAGCTATTCTCTGTTTTAACTCCTCGTAAAAGAAGAAATTTGCGTCAAGCTGTCTTAGTTTGTATTTAGTCTATTGTAGCGTGTAACAACTTGGGCCCATTTAGAAGCCCAGCTAGACTCAGAAATACTTGGGCCCATTGAGTCAGTTTGGCTGACTCAGTTCACAAGTAGTTGTGATTCACGAATTTTCTTTCAATTTGGTCACTCCACAATTATTTCAAAGGGCTGAAGCATTCAATATTCCATGTCTCTTGGTTGCTTAAAAAATGCTGGTGGATTATATACTTGATTCATCATGTTACATACGAAAAACTTTAATTCGCAAAATGATTAAAACATGAGCAAGTATTTATACTTGTTGTAAGCATCTGGTTGTCAATCTTTTTGTCTTCAAATCCCAATAGAAGAAATCAATACCAAGTAAGGAAAATTTTGTTTAGTTTAGATTTCTTAATCATACATATTCAGTTTGCTTCAGTGTAAATTATTGTTGCAATTGATGACCTATATAATTTCCTCAAAAGGCTTGCAATATTTGTCTCTACTGCTGAAATAAAGGTTTTGAAAATGCGAAGTTACACAATTCAAGTTCGTCAAGTTCGAAGGTAGAGAATCCAAGTAGGCCTGTATCTCCGCCCTGTGTCATTGGAAAATTTTTCTCTTCTGCAGCTGGTAACAAATGGAAAATTCAAGAGTGCTGATCATAGAGTAGTGTCAAAAGGAGTAGGTCCTAGAACTTCAGTGGCGAGCTTTCTGGGACATCAGCACGGGGAAGTATATAAATCACGAATATATGGGCCAATCAAGGAGTTGACATCAGATGAAAATCCCCCAGTTTACAAGGAAACAACTTTGAAAGACTACACAGAAAATTCTGTACAATATCTTCTAAAGTTATTAACATGTCTCATTATCTTTCCACAAAAAAGAAAAGCAACCAATCGAGTTAATAATTTGTTTGACAATTGATAGTAACACGTGGTTCTACAAATGAAGAGTCCAGCCAAAGGACTTTTTGTGTTTTTCCCCGAACGGATTTCAGCCTAATTATTATCTGGCGTTGACGGATTACACACGGCCATTTTTCGTAGAGGCCCGTGTTCAGAAGTGTTTGAATTGTTGAATTTGGTTCCTCCAAAGAAAAGGATTGTTGAATTTGGAAAACTTATCCAATTTGGAAAACTTTCCATCACCCACCACCACCAGAAAAAAGAAAAAAGAAGAAAAAAAACAAAGGGAGCGTTCTGTCATGCACTGATCACTACTAAGCTTGTTACCAGTTCTCCACATGGAAGTCGAGCAAACGCCTAATTTTGATAGATTACAGCAGCTCAAAGCCTTTGATGAGTCACAAGCAGGAGTTAAAGGTCTAGCGGACGCCGGAATTTCAAGAATTCCAAGCATTTTTGTCCGGCCGGCAGATGAGCTCGCCCGAGACTACCCAGTATCGGATACCAATTTGCAAATTCCGGTGGTGGACCTCGCTGGCCGGAGGGAGGAGGTGGTTGAGAAGCTGAAGACGGCTGCCAGGTCCATGGGATTTTTCCACGTGGTGAACCATGGAGTTCCCGCGCGGGTGTTGGGGGAAATGCTGAGTAGGGCGCGCGACTTTCATGAGCTGCCGCATGAAGAGAAGCGCGTGTATTACACGCGCCAGACAAGTAAGAAGGTCCAGTACACCAGTAATTTTGATTTGTACAAGTCTAGGTCTGCCAACTGGAGGGATACTCTGTTCTGTGTTATGGGACCTGAGCCCCTTGATCCTCTTGAGTTGCCTGAGGTCTGCAGGTACTGATGTGCTCTTGCTTATGGTTTCTATTTTTGTATTTAGTCATACATTCACTGAAAATTAGTTAGATTATTCGCTGAATATGTGATGTTGTTGATTCAATAGTGTTACAGTTTCAAGAATATTTCAATATCACTCTGTAGATATGACTTTACAAAAGTGCAAGGCATGGTTTTTTGTAAAATTTGCAAATGTGGAAATTGGTATTCACTGAAGGCACCTTGTAGATTAGATTAGAACTTGGAATAAAAAGTATGATCAACCATGATGGGTAGAATAATTGTCCTTAATTTGCCTAGGCTCTCTTGCAAATTGTCGCATTAGCTATGAAACTCATTGAGGTCTACGGCTCGGAATACAAAATTTTCTTGCTTGACATGGTAAATTTTGTACTGCACCAGTCTTTTGAATAACAAATCGAATGATCTGGCCTACTTGCTAATAGAAATACTTGGCGTGATGCTGCTTAGTGCTTGCTAGAGTTGCTTAATTATCAATGGAAGCTTCATGTGTGAATGTAGAAATGTAGCCACCAATTTCAAGCAATTAATGTGTATTCTTTTGCTCTGTGTTTTCACCTTGATTGTTTCTCTGCTCCTGCAACAGACTTTGTTTTATCCTTGGAAAGAAGGTAATCTTTTTGTAAACGTTCATGTTCATTTATAGACAATGCCTATATCCAAAAACCTACTTCTGCTTATCTTTATAGAGTAATGAGCCACTAAAGGATAGTGGAAAGCTTTCTTGCTTCTTTAGCATGTTTACATTATCAACATCCTTAAATGTACAACTTATCTAGTTTCAACAATTGAAGTTGTTGAGTTGTTGGATTTTGTGTTTCACGTTACGAGTAGAGACATAATCATGGAGTACACTGAGCAAATGAGAAAACTTGGGACTGCTCTATTTGAATTACTGTCCGAGGCACTTGGGCTCAAAAGTGATCATCTCATGGGCATAGATTGTGCAGAGGGGCAGGCAGTCTTGTCTCACTATTACCCAGCTTGTCCTGAGCCTGAACTTACTATGGGCACTAGCAAACATTCTGACCCTGATTTTCTTACAATTCTTCTTCAAGATCATATTGGAGGACTTCAGGTACTTCACCAAAACCACTGGGTGAATGTTCCTCCTGTAGCAGGAGCTTTAGTAGTGAATGTTGGTGATCTCTTGCAGGTATGCTCTAGTCACCTATCATATTATCTTTCAGCATCAAGTCGATTTCGTTTTTGTTGTTGCATATGCTATTTGTCTACATTGAACTGTTTTACATGGTTATTGTGATTCTTGCATTTATAGTTTCAAATGCTACTCCTGTGGATAATACATCCTCTATGCTTGTAAATGTATTTGTTTCTGTAATACATCTATTAGAAAAAGCTTGATGGACATGATGGAGTAGTATATGTGAGCATAATACACCATTTCTTAGTAAAAAGGGAGTAGTATACATCTCCCTTTTATACTGGAGAATGGCTTCCTTATAAATTTGTGCATTATCCAGTATCAGAAACACAAAAAGGTTAAAAAAGAACAATGAATAGTCGGAGAAGTAAGATTTGACATTAGAAATCATGTACAACAAAAACACCAAAGAAGGTTAATAACCTTGCGCATTTTCTACAATTTCTCACTGTAAAATCATTGGCATATGTTCTTCTGGAATGTGATCTTTCCAAAGGGTTTGCTATTACCGTGAGAGACTATCTATCTTGTTCGAGAATTTCTTAGCATTTTTGAATAACCGCCCCCCCCCCCCAAAAAAAACCAAAAACCCCCTTGCAGCTTATTTCCAATGATCAGTTTATAAGCGTAGAGCATCGAGTTCGAGCAAACCACGTCGGGCCAAGAGTATCCATAGCATGCTTTTTCAAGCCACATCTTTACCCATCAACACGGTTGTATGGACCGATGAAGGAATTATTGTCAGAAGATAATCCTCCAGTTTACAGAGAGACAACAATGCAAGAATTCGTTGCCTACTATAATTCAAAGGGACTGGACGGTGTTCCTGCTTTGCTGCATTTCAAGTTGGAAAGAACATGATGAAAGTTGTACTAATTATACTGATCGAAGTTGTCAAAAAAGGGTTTGCTCTGCTTTCAAGTAGTAATAACAAGGGGTAAATGAAATTCCATGTTATGCTTTTTTGTACTGTCTTGATGATAGTTTGCATTTTACCCCATTTATTCTGTAATTTATGTATCAGATGTTACATCCCTGTAATTCTCGAATATAAGAAGTTCTTTAGCTTTCCTTGTACCAAGTTCTCGTTTTCCAGGTTGTGATGCTATCATGGGTAATAGGATTGCAAATGAATCTTTGTCCACAGAACTAAAATTTGTTGGGAACTAAAGCGAACACTTTTTATTTGTTAGGAACTAAAATTGCGCATTTTGATTTTGGAGAACTAAAATTTCACATTAGTAACCTATGAAGAATGATTAGTGCAATTCTCCTTTCAGTTATCTTAAACCAGACTGTAAAATATAAAGTCACACTTCTAAAATATTAAAAATATAGACTGGGGGCCTATGCTGAGGTCATGTAGTACAAGATAAAAGTTGGTGAACGCAGTTGTATCAGAAAAAAGCTGGTGCATATTCCTATATGATTTCTGCATTGTTCATGCCTAATTAAGGTCCAATCTGGTTGAGTTTGCGTCCATTCCCATGCTACATCGCAAATGTGGATGCCTGAAGCATGCACAGGCGTTAAGTATCCATTGTCGTGATATGGTTGCGAATTCAAGCTCGGTTTATATGTTTAATTGATAGAGAAGGCATGATCTTTAATTATAAGTTTAAAATGGGATTTTTTTACTGTTTTTTCGTAAGGAAAAAAAACAAAGAAAGTTGTGATAGGTACTACTGGTTAAATTTTTTTTTTTTTTTTTTTTGGGGAGCAATGAGAGGTTGCAAACCTAACACAAAAGGGAAGGAGGAAAGGAAGTGTTTGATGGTCAAATAGGAGATTTCGAAATTACTTACCTAATGTTCTTACAAATTAAATTAGGTTGTGAGTACCAAGATATGATTATCTACCATTTAGAATATTGCTGCTAATCAAGAGGGTGATACAAATTTAAAAAATTTTAGAAAATCAGAAATCTTTGTCCTATATAGAGATGCAAGTTGACCAAGCCACTCGACTTGATCTCGCGAGTAACTCAGTTAATTACACAATCCAAACTCGATGTTGATCGAGTTTGAGTCGAGTTTGAAGTGCTCAATAATATGTACAAGTCGAGTTCAAGTATTATATTCCTAACTTCATAGGTTCAACGAGCCCAATCGAACTTTCAATATATATATATATATATATATATATATATATATATATATATATATACACATACATATATATAATTTTTATATTTATTAGTGTGAAGTGTCAATTATATCCTATCTTTAAAATTCTTATTAGGTGAGTTCAATTAGGCTTGACCTCGAGTAAGGTGAATTGACGTCGTGTTCAGGCTCGACTTCAAAAAACTTGACGTGCTTAAGTTCAAACTCAGTTTTTTAACTCAGACCGAATTCGAGTAATGTAATACTCAAACTTGACTCGAATATATCCATAGTCCTATATCCTCAAGGGCGTTGAAAAACATAAGAAATTATTTCCGTTCACAGTTCTTATGGAGTATCCCCTATTGTGGTAAAAACATTTTGTTGGCAAAACTAGATTCATCTGCTTCCAGTTTTAAGCATAGAAAAGACATTTAAAAAGAAAAACAAAACAAAAAAAATAAAGGAAAGGACAAACAAGAATTCAAAACAGGAAAAATGGACATACCCTGATTGCTCAAGACATTCAAGTAGTCAAACTGGAAGATTCAATGGGATCGATAATTGTTTTAGGCAGTGCAATCTAGCCCGTTTCTGTTCATAGGGTTTCTTGCAATTTATGCTAGAAGTGAGTGGAGTTTACTAGAGTCCTCAAACTCATGATTTTCATTTGAAAATCCCAAAGGAAGATCCTAAAATTAAGGTTTATGTTAAAGAACCAAGAACTGGTTGACATTGTAAAATTCCTTACTTCGCGTTACGATCATGAATAACTTTAATCGGCTTAGTTCCTTACTGCAGTTTTTCACCTGAAGAATTGTCAAAGCTGCCGTAGTTTTCAACGGAAATTAAAAATGCCTTCTGCAACTGATGATGCATTTGACAGAATATTTCTAATCAGTGGCCGCCCGGAAACACTTAAAAAAATATGTCTATTCAGTACTATGGTTGGAATTGTACCGTATTGTAGACAGTTAACATGTTAGGCTGTAATGAAGAAGTATATATACTTGAAGCCCGAATTGGAACTATCAAAGAAATCTTGTTTGAGAAAAGCTTGATTTGCTTTGACCTGGAAAGGATGGATAACTCGAGTGCCAAAGACATTGCAAATCATTTGGCTGCAGATGGTGATCGCTTCAAAGAGCTCAAGGCTTTTGATGATTCGAAAGCTGGCGTGAAAGGACTTGTTGATGCAGGGGCCAAAAGTCTACCCAAAATCTTCATTCGGCCACCTGAAGAACTCCTGGAGGAGCTAAACCTTGGCCGTTCCCAGGCAGAATTTCCAGTGATAGACCTCAGTGGCATACAAAGTGGTCATGATCAAAGGAAGAGTGTTGTTGATACACTAAGGCGAGCATCGGAGGAATGGGGGTTTTTCCAAGTGGCAAATCATGGGATTCCAGCAAAACTGTTGAATGGAATTGTACATGGCACCTGCAAGTTTCATGAGCTAGATGCTGAACTGAAGGAAAAGTACTATTCTCGTGATCTGTCGAGAATAGTGAGATATTCTAGCAATATTGATCTGTATCAATCAAATGTTGCTACTTGGAGAGACACTTTGACCATTAATCTGATGACTACTTATCAAGTTGAACCTGATGAATTGCCTGAGGTTTGCAAGTAAGCTTCCCTTCATAATCTTGTCAACTATTAAATTTGCTAGGATTGTCCTCTTTATCTATATTTTATTTTCTGCATACGAGAAGTCTAATTGGCATTCCTATACCAAATGACAGAAATGCAGTCATGGATTACATGGATCATGTAACCAAGCTTGGAGAAAGTCTGTTTGAGTTGCTATCAGAAGCTCTTGGCCTAAAACTAGATGACTTAAATGCCATGGAATGTGCAAAAGCCCGCAATTTTGTTTTGCACTACTATCCAGCATGCCCAGAGCCAGACAAAACTCTAGGAACTAGAAGGCATACAGATCCGTCCTTCCTTACCATTCTTCTTCAAGACCAAATCGGTGGCCTCCAAGTCCTGCGCGATAACCAGTGGATAGACGTGCCACCCGTCCCAGGAAGTTTGGTGGTTAACATTGGAGATCTTCTTCAGGTTTGTTTAAGCAGGATTTAATGTGACTGTTAATAATCATAACCCCTCCCAAGTCCCAGCCCTCCCTTTTTTAATCTGGCAACTAACTTTGTAAAATGCAAATATTGGTCAGATTGTCTCGAATGACAAGTTTAAGAGTGCAGAGCACAGAGTCCTGGCAAACCGTATTGGACCTAGAATATCAATTGCTTGCTTTTTTTCTGGTGTAATTGCACCTCCAAAGATCTACAGTCCAATCAAAGAACTGGTTTCAGAAGAATGTCCAGCACTCTACAAAGAATTCCAAGTTGGAGAGTATCTCAAGAGCTTCTACTCAAATTCACTTGATAACTCCCGCCTTCAGAAACTGAAAATCTGATGAGCCAGCAAATCCATAGCTCTATTCCATACTCTATGTGGAACACATTACACTAATAAGGACCATGTCATGTGTACTTGTACTTGTTTTGTCATTCCTAAATCTCTGTTTTCCAAGATAGCAGCACCGTTCGTGCTGCCTTTATTTTGCTAAGTTGAACTTCGTTTTTGGGAATCATAATTTGCAATTTAAGTATTCTGAGAAGAAACTGATATTCACACACTCATAGATCATGCACCTGGTTGAAAAATGAGCCTTCCATGAAGTACAAGTTAATGGTGGCTTAAAAAAATTGAAAAGCAAGGTTGCTCATGGCTGTAAACAAAGTGAGATTTCTTGCACTTTCAAGAAATAACCATAAAAAGTGCAGAACAATTATCCGATCAGCCTAGTTGATGATTATCTTTAGTCCTATTCACTACAGAATTCAAAATCCAAAATCAAATCACTAGTCAATTCAATTGGCTTAATTAATCTAGAGCTACTGAAAAACACCCATCAAAACTCGACTAGGAACACACCTTCCTTTTTCTCTCTCTTTTTATTTGATGAAATTTCGAAATTAGAAAAACCACTAAAAATATGTAATCCTTCCGTCCCATCATTTAGCTTTCTGCAAACTTGGGACAACTTCATTTGTAATTTTCACACCAAGACAGTGGAATGTAATAATAGTGTGTGGAAATGGGAGAAAACTTTACTAGAAACACTTGATAAGAGGCAATAACATCGCAATGACAAAAAACCGGAAAGGATAACGCCAGCTATTGAATACTAAACAAAAAGAGAATCTTTTGTTTTCCTTAAATTTTTTTCTCCCTTCTTGATAGCCCTGAATATTTTTGTTTTGAGACCTCTGTTGAATAATTTGCTTTCTTATAAAGGCCTGAATATTTTATGTTTTGAGGGCTTCCATTAAGGAATTTTCTTTCTTTGCTCACTTGATATGAACCATTGTCCCATTGTCTGAAAGTTGAATGAGATTACCATACAAGTTGTGTCAGTACATTGGATGGTCAATGCCCTCCACAGCTGGGCATTGGCCCTTAAATAAGGTGAGTAGAAGAGTTCTTTTTCAATGGTTTTTCTTTAAAAAAACACTTAAAATATTTCAAAGTTATTAAGAATGTCAAAGACTTGTAGATAAGGTACTCCCTCCGTAAAGCACTGTAATCCAATTATTAATTTTCTGCTTCAAAGCAATTTGAGTCAGTTTATATTAGTAAGAGCTTATGAGCTTATGACATAAAAGTTCTAGATAGGGCACTTTGCAGGTACCATTATACAGTTTGCAGTCTAAAGTATGGATGAGTCAAGTGTCAAAGAGACTACAACTCAATCAGGTGTAGATGATGGTAGAATAAAAGATCTGAAGGCCTTTGATGATACAAAAGCAGGGGTTAAAGGACTAGTTGATGCTGGAGTTACTAGTCTTCCTAAAATCTTCATTCGGCCACCGGATGAGCTTGTTGAGGAGTTGAACCATGGCCATTCCCAGGCAAAAGTTCCAGTAATAGATCTCAATGGCATAGAAATCGATGATCAGCGCAAGAGTATCGTGGATGGATTAAGGCGGGCATCAGAGGAATGGGGATTTTTCCAAGTGGTTAATCATGGAATTCCATCCAGTGTCTTGGATGGAATGATAGATGGAACCCGCAAATTTCATGAACAAGATGCAGAGCTGAAGAAAGAGTACTATTCTCGTGATCGGATGAGAAAGGTAAGATTTGATAGCAATATTGATCTGTATCATTCAAGATCTGTCAATTGGAGGGATACTTTGACCATCAATTTGCTGTACTATAATCAAATTGTACCTGATGAACTGCCTGAGATTTGCAGGTATACTATTTTTCTGCATAATCACCAATTTACTTGACACATTTTACTAGTTGACTTTCATTCTAAGGCAATCAAGATTCCAGCTATAACAAATCTCCTTCGTACTTGTATATAAAATTGCAGAAGTTCAGCAATGGATTACATAAATCATGTAACCAAGCTGGCAGAAACATTATTTGAGTTACTCTCAGAAGCTCTTGGCATGGAACTCGACAACCTAAGAGCCATGGAGTGCGCAAGGGGCCGGTCATTTGTGTGCCACTACTATCCAGCGTGCCCTGAGCCAGACCTAACTCTGGGAGTTAACAGGCATACAGATCCTGCTTTTCTTACCATTCTTCTACAAGATCATATTGGTGGCCTTCAATTCTTGCATGATAACAATTGGACAGATGTGCCTCCAATCCCAGGAGGTTTGGTAGTCAATATTGCAGATCTTCTTCAGGTAGGTCTCCAAAAGATAATTTAGCATCTACATTAATTAAACCCCCCAACTCTGAAATGAATCTAATACGGCAACTAACACTTTTCAATCCAAATATTGGTCAGATTGTATCGAACGACAAGTTTAAGAGTAGGGAGCACAGAGTGATTGCAAACAGAATAGGACCTAGGATTTCAGTGGCATGCTTTTTCATCGGTGTTGCTGTGCCTGAAAAGATCTATGGTCCTGCCAAAGAGTTGACATCAGATGAAACCCCTGCAGTTTACAGGGAGTTTACAGTTAAAGAATATATAAGTGGCTTATTCTCAAGGCCAATTGACAAGTCAGGCCTTGACAATTTTAAGATCTGAGCAGCAGTGTCCACAAGAGTTAAAGAATAATCTGCACTTCTGTATCTCCTGCAGCATTGTTTTGCAAGAGAACATCACATTCCTGTTGCTAATATGTTGCTTCTTCGTTGATTATCATCAATGAGAATAAATAAGTTACAAAATTATGCAGATTGAGAAAGTGGAAAGCAGTCGCAAAAGATGTATAGATTCATAAAACGTGTAGCCTAAACATGAAGTCATGAACTAGTACCCTTAACTAATTGAATTGGCATATCTCAGCATCTTTTCGAGAACGTATGAAATAACATATTCCTGTAATTGAACTTCTAAAATGGCTATTTTACTAGAGTAATTCTTTACCTGCATTTAAAGGGGGGGGGGGGGTGGGGGGGAAGAATACCTTTTACCTGCATTTACAGTTTCAACTAGATAAATTGAAGCTTATGATGAATGAGAAGCTACTGAATATAAAATGATAATTATGAAGAATACTCGTGGTTTAGTTGTTTCAGTTTCGCCTACTGAAGAAAAATTGAATCCTAGCCTTGTCAATTACGTTTGGCAGCTGAGACTGGAGAATTCTGTCTCTCCTTGTGTAACATTGGGTAGACCTATGTGTTTATGTTTGCTTCCAATGCAGATGATACATAATTTCACGTTGAGTAGATGCTGGCCCGCCTGTTTTCTTGTTCTTTTCTGAGGTGCAAATTGCTTCCCATCAATGATGTGGATAGAAAATGAAACAAACATATAAAGACGAGGTTGATCAGTGCAAGCAAACTCAGTGAACGTTGTCTTCCATTGTTTGGTGAGAAGTCCTTATGATAACAGAAAAAAGAGCTAGAGGGAAACGAAGGTTTGTGCAAGCACTTTTTATGTAGTACTTAAAAAATAAATGAAAACAGAATACATTCATATCAGGGTACCCTGACTAAATGCCCACAAATCTTCAGACAAAGTATATGCACTAAAACAAGCTCCAAATTGGACTGCACCACCAAAGCCAGTTCAATCGAGCATTGACTATGGACAATGCTAAGGGCCAACTGCCAACCATCTCCGCTTCTCACGCTAGCTTTGACCATTACATGCTGGGTCCGGTGGACATTTAATTCTCCTTGACAATTGGCAAATGATTGTTCCAGCTACCGGTTAACTTGCGTATTTCATCATTGCTCTGTTACACCTTTTTTATTTTCTTTAAAACCATGGCAAGATTGGCATTTTCTTTTTCTGTCCCTAACCTCTTAATTTCATCCCTTACCCATCTGAAGGATACCAATATCAGTTTACTGGACAAAAATTTTGAACAAAATTAACAAAGAGATGGGATCGGACTCATCCCACAATCGAACAAGAAATGAAGCAAAATGAGTGCTCTAGTACTGCTTTTGGTCTCTTTGCTGTTGCACGTATTCCATCATAGTCCCTCACGTTTTAATTTGGCGAACCTCAATGTAGCAGTAGCACACTTCAAAAGACTTTTGGAGAAACTAATGTAGAGATTGGAAGCAATAATTATGCCACATGGACGATATTAGCACCTTACGAATAAGCAAATTGATCAAAATTATTTGTATTTATCATTTTATTATGTTACAAAACTCTTGTCGCATACAGTAATATACTCATTAGTGTTAGAATTACTTTCATATAGGCTTGTTTTGTTAAGTGGACTATATTAGTACTATCTTACTACAAATAACTTGAGAATCATCAAATCTCCCCTTTTTTCAACCTTGCTTCTTATATTTTACTTCTCCCCCCATTAGGAAAATAAAATTCGAATAAAAATAATTTGGGAATCAAGATGACAAAACTATCAAGTGATGAAACTGCGGGGACTAAAACGGCAATTTGCTCTTACACCAATAAGCGTTAAGCGAATTCCCATTATGTCATTTTTTTTAAAGGAAAAAAAAGGAAGAAGAGAAAAGGACGGAAGAAAAGAATTTGTCACAAATTTTCTTTGATCATTCCCTCCTAACTGGGGATGACTTCTCCTGCCTGTATCAGAACTGAAAGTGGGTCAACAAAAAGATCTGAACTTTTTGGCTTGCTCCTGCAGAAAAACATAACTACTGCAAAATCCCAATATTCTGCCTTTTGCTGGGGAGGAAATTAAGGTGGCTCTCTTTTTCAACATTTTCTGGTTTCTTCAGCTTACAGAAGATCGCAAGTAATGATTTTTCCAGTGTTGTTTATCAGGAAGTACATTTTTGGATGATTGACTTAATGGTTGTGCTAGCCCTTCAAGATTCTCAAATTTGATAAGAGTAAGGAGGGATAATGAAGGATTTTGCAGGGACTCCTGGTACTTTGACTAGTTTTGTTTTGAGAGTAGCCCAGTGTTTCTTTGCAGCTGGTTCAATTACTTCTATGGCAACCACAGAATCCTTCTTCAATGTCACAGCTTTCTGGTTTTCCTTCTTTCCATGTCTCAACTGAGCTTCATATCTTGTACACTATATATTCTTTAAGCATCTTTAGCTTTTTAGTTTAATAGCAACTGTGCTCTGATGGCTGGGAATTAGTTGTCTATTTAGGAGTGTATTTGTTAGTAATTGCTTCATTTGACTGGTTTTGGGATTAATGATGATGACCAATTTTAAGGTGATCTGATTTACTGGAATTGAGTGCATAGTTGAGAACAGGATTAAATAAATTGGCTTCAAAGAGAGTGGTTTTATGAGGTGGTTATGCAAAAGACTGAGTGATCGGTTTGGTTTTTGTAGCTTGGCATTGATTTTCAGTGTGGAGCTGTTGATGATTAGATATCATCAAACAGGTTGCTACTTTCAAAAAACGACCATTTTTCCTAAACTGAGCCATTCTTTTGCTGAATGAAGTACGGAAATCTATTTCAAAGTCTAAAATCAACTGAAGTAGCAACTTACCAAAAGCTATGTGTTATGCAGCCAAAGCACATTTTATTTATTCTCTTGTTCTAGGAAATGGGACAAGACTTAATGTTCTGCTTAGCTTCTTAGGAGAAACCTTGCTTGTCTCTGTTTTGCGTTATATGCTACAACCGAAAATTTGAAGTCCTGTAAAAATCTATCCTTCTCTGATTCTCTCAAAGACTGATAGATTATGTGAGGCTGCCCGAGGAGCTGGCCAATAGGACTTTATGAATCATGGAGGTCTAAGTTTACTGTATTTCCTGCTGAGGTGAAACTAGAGCATCTATTTCCTGATTTTTTCTACAATGTGGAATGTTGTTCATATGTAAAAAGTTGGTTTATCTATTCTGTGATTGACAAGAGTAATCTGAATGAAAAGCATACTGCAGATTATGCAGACTGGTAATCTACATTTGTAAATTTCCCTCGAACCATTAATTTACCCTTGAACCTAAATTAATCTTACAACAGGGGATTCAAAAAATTGACAGAGAAATCATTAGTCTCTTTAGGCCTCTCCACTGTTGTTACCTTGCTAAGGCAGTTGTGCTGAATTCAAAGAGTCTCAACCAATTATCTGAGACAGTACTGCAAAGACTGTTCCTTACAGTTTGGCATGTGATCCTTTCCCTTGAAAGAGAGCCAAGAAGAATGTTTTGGAGCATTTGTAATGAAATCCATATTTATTTTTCAATAGTACCTTCTCTAGCTAGAGTTTAACTCTTTCATATTTATTTTTCAATAGTACCTTCTCTTGCTAGAGTTTACCTCTTTACTGCTGCTGGTTGGGTCTCATGGGTAACTCTTAATAAAGTCCTCCTCAAACAAACCTTTACAGCTACAGATATTTATTACTAAAAGAACAGCTAATAAGGAAGAAGATAAGTAGTGGAAGACAGGAACAACGTTAAAATGGAAAGAAAGAAAAGAGAAGAAAGTGAGATCCCATTCCTGTTGTTCAACTGGATTCTTCTTTAGCAAGCCCTTTTCCTATGTCCTTAAGACATTTTAGATCTCTGTTTGTTTCATATATTTCAAATATAAGTCATGGGGCTTTCTAGAGTGTGTATTTGTACACCTTCATAATTGGTTTTCTAGCTTAGTTGACCTATTGGTCTTATCTCCGTATTCTGAAAACTTATGTAAAATTTAGTTTAGGCCCAAAGTTTAGTTTCAATTCACATTCCATTATTATCTCATCCAAATGTTTAGCTGAGCAAAGAATTAGAAAGAGCTTTTTAACACACATATTTACTGTATTTCAAAATAGACATTTTTGTTATTTATGTTATGTTAGGATCTCTGATGTGGCTGGCATACCCTTGAGTAATTGCAAATGTGTTAGTATAACATAATAAAATTTTAGGATGGTGCCTCAGCTTGTCTTGTTATTACAGCTACTTAATTGCCTCAATGGGTTTGCAACTCATCTGGAGCTTTGGACTTGCTTTGTTGGATGGCTATGCCATGGCTAGGAAGAAGATTCCCCATAAACCTGTTTTAGTGAGCCTATTTGTTGTTGGTGATTGGGTCAGTATACATATGTATTCATTGGTTTTCGAAGCAAAAAGGACGTTCTGTTCTTCTTTATGGATAACCTTTTCTCCTTTTGTTATAGGTCACAGCAACACTATCGCTTTCAGCAGCAGCTTCTTCAGCCGGTGTTACTGTCTTATACTTCGGTGACATGGGAAGGTGTAGTCTTGGGGAAGAATGCACAAAGTTCCAAATGGCTGTGGCTTTGGCCTTTCTGTGTTGGATAACAATAGCCATATCCTCTATAATCATGTTTTGGCTTTTGGCAACAGGTTAGGCTAATTGCCAACTGAGGTTACGCTTATGTAATTAGTCAGTAAGATTCTTTTATGACCTTGGAAGTGTGAATATAAAGAAAATATAGGGAAGGAAAAACAATACAAGGATGCTTCACACAAGCTCTGTGTTCACATCAAACACGTCAAACTGTAGTTGTAATGAAAGAAAACTCGGATTGAAACAATTTTGCTTTCCTCATGACTCGGTGGATCGTACAATAACTTGCTATCGAATTCGAATAAGAAATTCAAAACTAGGCTTTTTGGTTGGGGATGAACCATTTATCTGTCTTCACATCTTTAAAATTCAGCTGTTGCAAATTTTGTCATGTGAAAGTCTATAATTGTTGGTCTGTGGTTCTGTTATAGAAAACTGGCTGTTTCTTGAAAGGTTCCTTCAAGGCGACTGCTTGGCAATCTTCTGTTTTATAGAGTCTATAAGAACTTGGCTCATATTAGCATAAGAGAGGCTGGCCTTTTATTTTTGAAGTTCCACCTTATGCTTTCCGTTACAGTTAAATATATAATGATGGATTTAATAGTTTTCCGAAACAAGTGTAGTTGACAAGTCCATCTTCTAAAGATGGACTTAAAAAAAAAAAATTCAGTCTCTTCCCCTATCTCATGGTGACTCCACAAATAGAACCAGCCCCACCATGAATGAGTGCAGGAATCGAATTGCAACCCATGGCCTTTTCTTATAGTTTTTGGCAGGGAGTTTCTGTACAAATTTTTATATGCTGATTGATAGGGCTTTGAGATGTAGTCAAAGTTGTCTCTACAGCACATCTAAGAAGAAGGCGGTATGATGCTTCACGAGTTTCCACATTTGGAATCATGTTGGAAGTTCCAAAAACTATTTGGGTACTCTTAATCATGATTTATGTTTAACATTGGTCCCTGGTGATTATCAGGATAATTCTTTTTGATTGCTTTGAATGTTTCTGCAATTGAACTCTGTAGTTCTGATTAAGATTGTTCTGACTTAAAGTCTAAAGATCGAGTTTTCTGGTTTTGTAAAGCTAATAAATCCATCAATATTAGTTTAATTTTCTTGTAAAAAACCCCAAATTTTGAGTAAATAACCCATGTTGCTAGAACATGCTGAGTTAATTAGCTGTCTTGTCCCTTGTTAGCATGTTTACGATGATCACAGGTTCTATGAATGAAAAAGCTGTTTCTTGCTGATGTATGAATGAAAATTATTGCTTGTCAATGTCAACAGTTTGATGTCTGATCTTGTCTCCTATTTATATTCTATGAAGTGGGAGTAAATTGGTGAGGTGGATCATTTCTTTTGAAAAGTTAAAAAAAAAAAAAAAAAGAACAAGAATCTTGGTTGGAAATGCTTTTTAGCCATTTACATGAGAGAATAGATTTGCTGGATTCCTTCTGCTGCAATGAGACTCGGAGGAAATAAGATTCCTGATCTCATGCCCCTGTCAACTGCCAAGATGAAGAAGTTGATGACAAAAAGCAGGGCCATCACAGATCAATGGTCCTCAATTGGTTTTCAAGGGATAATGGACCGAAACCTTGCTGATAAGTATCATTTAAGGGTATAGTAGAGCTAGGACAACTGACCAAAACCATGAGATACCATCTTGAAAATGAAAATGAATGGTTGGCTAAGGTTAAAATTTCAGTTTTCTTCCTATGGCTGTCTGCAGAAGGAATCATCAAATCCTGCCCAGAATTCCCAGTAGAATCTGTCAAATCTAACAAACATTCTGATTGGACGAAAAGATGCCTCACAGTCTGTAACTACACCAGCATTACCAAGAATATGTATCTTCCGGTTTGGGAAATTCTTCTTAGCGAATAACTGCATCAGGACTGCCCAGCCCGGATCATTAGATGAGAAAACTATTATTACCATTGGACACCAGATGAATGCTTCCATATCCAGAAAAGAATGTGCTTGTTATTCTCTGTCAACTTGTAGTGATAAACAATATTCCAAGATGCCATAATTTAGTACGTACTCTATACATACCGTCTGTTATAATATGCTCTATTCCAAACGAGTCCATCCTCCTCCACTAACTTTTTCCTTAATATTAAATCCTTCACCATTACTCTAACTTTAGACCTTTCTTTTTCTTTTTGTACGAAATGGTAACAAGTAATGGAAGACGCATCAGTAAAGCTAATTTCTTTCATGTTTTGGGCCAAAACAGCTGAGGGGAGATAAAAGTTTGGCGTGATCATGAACTCCTCTTTGCGGCTGCCACCAAAAAATGACAAAAATGAATATGAAATCCACACTCAACAGAAATAGGAAGGAAAAAAGATACCTCGTGGTGAGTTCTGCATGGTATTTGTAATAGATTCAAGTCCCA
This sequence comes from Coffea arabica, assembly GCF_036785885.1. NCBI lineage: Eukaryota > Viridiplantae > Streptophyta > Magnoliopsida > Gentianales > Rubiaceae > Coffea > Coffea arabica. The sequence goes on from NC_092315.1 coordinate 4,577,502, forward strand.
TTGATAATAAATCGAGTTTAGCCAAGTAATCATGGAATTGCCTGGGTTGTAGTGTCACCAATACACCTCCTCTGCAACGGCAAAACAGAATCAAGTCAATCAACAACGTCCCACCTGGGAAACTTTTAGTGAACTACACTATCAAATTTTTGAACCCCTCTATCTTTTGAGTGTGTTTCGACAGGAAATTATTTGAAATAATTACTGTAAACTTATATAAAATGAAAAGGTAATTAGGAAGATAAAAGAGTGTATTAGAAAACGTGTTTGTGATATAAGCAAATATTTTTTTTGGCAAATAACTGTTATCCAAAACTCAGTGAACTACACGTCAATCAATTACCTTTTATTATACCAATATCTTGAGTTGATCATGTATGCAAATTTTGGGACCCCTTGTCAATGCATGCAATAGCAGAAAAGGAGGGATGAATATGAAAATAGTGTGCCAACTACCAGAAAATGAGGGATGAGTGTGATCCAATTTGTGGTCTTGAAGCAAAAAGTCTTTTAATCCCGAGCCCGGTAAGGAAGGGGGTAAGTGCTTGGCAGAAACAAACAACACTAACCACATACATAAGAAGCTAAAAGCACTTGGCAGAAAATGAGGGATGAGTGTGATCCAATTTTTGGTCATATAAAGTACTTAGCAAACGGCACTAACCATTTACATAAGAAGCAAAAAGAAATTTCGAAAAGAAGCGAAGAGTTAAAAGTAACACGTTTGAATTGTTTATATGTAGTCAAGTTTCAAAGAATCACGCGCATATAAGCATATATTTCAAGGGAATATTTTTGTTTTTATTCTCAGTTTCTTTCCTTTGAATCTGTTCCTGTTTCAGTTTACAGTCTGGCTGTCCGTGGGGATATGATCCACAACATGACACCATATCATAAACATGCTATAAGAATCAAAACCCAATTCTCCAATGTTCCTTTTCTATATTAACTGGCATGCTAAGCAGCCAATTCAGTTTCTATAGTAGTAGAAAACATTCCTTTGCTATGGCAATGAAGTTATGTTCCCTTGTGGGCACCTGCAGGCGTTTTCAGCCTCACATTCTTATGGTTTTTGCGCAGATTGTCTATTCTTTTCTGTATTTTATAACAGAAGCTTCGTTTGATCATGGCATGAATCCTCATGTTTACATTACTTACAGACATACACTGGCAGGAATTATGATGCTGCCTTTTGCGTACTTTCTTGAAAGGTAAATCAATCAACATTGCTTCCTGTTGCTTACAAGTTACAAACACACCAAAACTTTTCATAAGCATTGATAGAGCAATATTGATATGCAGAAAAATAAGGCCAAAGTTGACGGTAGCTCTTTTCCTGGAGATTTTTGTTCTCTCTCTTCTAGGGTAAGTTTACATACATAGCTCAATACTCTTTCATCTTTTTTGTCCAGCAGTTTAAGTAACACGCGTTCAATAATTCATTTGCAGAGTCAGTTTGACTTTGAACATGTATTTTGCAAGCTTGAAGTTCACCTCTCCTACATTTCTTGCATCAATGATCAACACCATAGCTTCCGTGACTTTTGTACTAGCAGTTATCCTCAGGTATTGTTAGAAAAAATAAAGTTAAATTTATGAAAAGAAATGAAGAAAATCGTGACAACATTTCATTCGTGAATCTTGAGAAAGAACCTGATCTTGCAGGCTGGAGGTCATCGAACTTCGAAACCCTCGTGGTATAGCCAAAGTACTCGGAACTTTGGTTTCCTTGGCTGGTGTCATGACCATGACTTTATTCAAGGGGCCTATACTGAAGAATCTCTGGCGCCCTATCATCCATCTGCAAGGAGGCAACACAGTCATGCAGGATGATTGGCTGAAGGGATCTGTTTTAACTGTATCAAGCTGCATAACATGGTCCATATGGTATATAATGCAGGTCTGTTGGCCCTACCTCTTACTGATGTTCTTGCTGCATGTGATGTGGCTAATCTGTGAATGTTATTATTGTATAGAACATCATGTTCATCTGTGGTAATGAATATTGGCAGGCATACACATTGAAAAGGTATCCAGCACAATTGTCGCTGACTACATGGATGAATTTTGTTGGAGCTGCTCAATCAGCAGTATTTACAGTTATTGCACATCACAAGAGAGCTGATTGGACGATTGGCTTCAACATTGATTTCTGGTCTACCATTTATGGAGTAAGTAGGCTACAATGATCAATGATCTAATTGCAGATTTTCTTAATCATGCTTCGTTTCTTTAGTTAATTAACTTTTTGTGTCTTAGTACAGGGGGTTGTCATTTCTGGTATGGTGACCTTGATTCAGCTGTGGTGCACTGGACAAAAAGGACCGGTTTTTGTGACAATGTTTAATCCACTTTCGACATTATTGGTGGCAATTCTGGCCTACTTTGTTCTTGGAGAAAAGTTGTACCTAGGCAGGTAAGTTAAAGACCAATCAACCATTTTGCACACTGCAAAGCATCCTAATGCACCATTATCTGCATAACGACAATCTTAATGACAATCGAGCTTCCAATTTTACATTCTAAAAACTCCTAATATTCGTCATTTTCAGCATAGTGGGTGGAGTTATTGTGATTTTTGGTCTTTATTTGTTGCTGTGGGGCAAAAAAAATGACCATGAAGCACCAATGTCCGCGGATGAGGAAGGCATCCCACAGCTGGAAGACCCAAAGAAGCTAAACTTCTCTTCAGAGGCAAAATACGTAAGCGGAGAACCTTAAGATTACTCCACTTCCTCCAGGGGAAAAAATAATTACACGCTGTTATAGCACAGACAGATGATTCAAATGCTAGGAGGAAGATAGAGCATCAAGTACAGGAAAGAGACTTCGACAATGGAGGCTTCCCAAAAAAAAAAAAAATGGAATTTTACAATTTAATGAAGCAAATCTCTTCGACAGATTCTATCTCAAGAAGCCAAAGAGAATAAAAGACTTTCATGGCAAAATATCTGAATAACCTCCTGATAATTTTTGCCCCTATGAGCTAGTCTATCTCACACATGAAATGAAAGATCTTGCTTAATTCTGAACACAAGTACTGCTGTGTCATGCCTGCTCTGCTTTGTTCCATTTTTCCTTTTCTTGCACCATAATCTATGCACTGGCGATGGGCTGGGGAGGTAGAGAAGGGAACCGAGAGAGGGGTTTTTAGCGAACCTGCCATAATGTAACCTCAATGTATCACAAAATGGTCCGTCCAAATCCCTGAAAATCTAAGCATCCCAAGTCAGGATTGTGATCATCAATGTCAAGTAGACAATGTCTCTCAAGCCTTACTGTATTCTTGTTTCATGTTTACCTTCACAAAGTAATGATGTTATACTACTTTCGAGATATCTGAACCCTATCAACTTTTTCCAGTCAGGTCAATATGTAAGTTTATCAGCAATGCCTTAAATTTGTATAAATTTGTACCATTTAATGAGAAATTAAAGCACTAGAAGCAAACGAAATAAGAAGGAAACTTCTAAAAACATCACGTCCAACAAATTTAATTGTTTTTCGCATCATCATCAATGTAGCCCTTGATGAGAGACTGAAGGTGCTGGTCAAAAGAAGGAAATAACATAAAAAAGGCAACTGGACATGTCATAAATATTTACAAATGCAAGGGTGCAGGGTGTTGCTCAATTGCATAACAAAGCTTCTAAATATGCTGTATGCCTTCTTGCAGGCATGTTAAGCAGCAGGAGGCCTGAGCTCATGATCTTGAGATGTATCACGGGCAGATGGTGGGAGATACTGCCACATTGGCACAAAACTATAACCAGGGAAAACAGGCATCTTGTTTAATCCAGGTTGATAAGCCGCTGGATGAGGTGCCATATACCCTGGAGGTGGAAGAGCCATGGTTTTCAGTTGTTGCTCCATCCTCTCTTTATCTGCCTTCAGTACAAGTTTCTCTTCACGAAGTTCATTCTTGTCTGCCTGTTTCAGAGATGAAAAAAAAGTCAAAACACATAGTGTACAGTGGATTCCACAAGGGACCAAAAGAGCATACAACAAACTTCTTTTGTCTCTTACTTTTACATCACTGGGGAAAGGGGAGGCAGGAAAGCATATAGAGTGGCACTGAAAGTTTTCGAGTCATGACTTGAGGACCTGATAATCTCTGGACAGAGTAAAATAGTCCAAGATAACATAGAAATGACCCCAAATGGATTTCCTATATAACTGGCGTGGGTCTTCAAATATTTTACCATTGTCTTAAGTTGATAAAATTGCAAAATACAGAAAATTTTCTCTCTTATTCCATAAATTAGTTTCACAGAATGCATTAACACTTCATAAATATGTATTATTGGAGCATACAGGTCAGATCCAATTTTATCATTTTCAATTTGCTGTAGACATGGATCCAGCTCCACATATGAGCAGATTCTGCAATCAAGATCTAGATATTGAACTTTTGATCATAATGCCAATCAACAGTAAAGTTACATGTGAATAGAACTAAAACTGCTGTAAAGCGAGCAGAAATTCAGCATTCAATTGTGAATCAAACAATACAGTGTGGAAGATAATCTTGTCAATCTGGCCATAATATTTGTCCGATCTTTTGCTTTTTAACATTTTGAGGATACAAGTATGATCTTTTACTTTTTGAAAAACATCCTATGAACTTTGGACAACACCAATATAGAGAAGCTCTGAAAACCAACCTCCCATTATTGAAGAAACCAAAATTGAATAACAAACAAAAGAAGTGAGATAATCTAAATGTCACCAAGGATTAGAATCTATCTAGTCTTGGACTTGCAAAATAAACACTAAAAAAGAGGTTATCATAATCTGTGTAGTGATTATTCAACATCACACTGCAAAGGGTTTATCCCCAATTCACTTTGAACATAGAGATAGAACAGATGTAATAACTACATGAAAAACTAAAGCGGGGAAAATAATAGACATGCTGCAAAAGAACATGTAGAATCAATGGAGGAAAGAAAAGGAACCAACAAAAAAATCTCATGTCACATGCTGCAAAAGAACATGTGGTATCAATGGAGGAAAGAAAAGGAACCAACAAAAAAAATCTCATGTCATACAAGTGATCCTACAATTCATTTTGTATAATTTTGATCCTCACAGACATGATTCTCATTTGTCTGCCACTAGAAGCAAACTCTTTGGTCAAACTATTCTCAAAAATCAAAGGTGGAACTCTTCAAGAAAGAACAGGAAAAGAGCAGTGGCTATCTTACGCAATATCATATTCCATTATCAGGAGGCTCAACAATTTTTTATACCCAATATTACCACACACAAACCGAACATCGCACAAATGTTTTATAGGACCATCTTGTGCTAACCTTCAAAGTCTTGATCTCTTCTGACAACTTCTCATTCATCTCTTTATACTCCTGAGCTTCAGACTTTAGCTGGTTCAAAATTCTAATTGCGTCACCAAGAATTGCTAGTTTATCAGTTTTCATAGGTCTCCCAGGTTCCAATATAGAACAAAGCTCTGCAAACCTGCGAGGAGGACAGGAAAAGGCATTTTCCATTAGAAAAGATTTCCGCTTACCAACTGCTAGTAAAAATAAAGCATCTTTGTAATAGCTTTCATAGGAGTTACAATTTAATGAGGTTAAGGGGAGATGATTTCGAGTGGCTGCATGAATACTATAGAAAACGTTTTAGAATTCTGTTCCCAAGAACTATTCCTTAATAGGATAACCTGTCATTCAATTTCTCTCGCCTTAATCTCTCACGGCAAGCTTTGCTTCCAAGTCTGCTGCAAGAGTCAACACGTCCCCTGTTCATCATCCGTTAACAAAAACTTCATTAAGAATGTGGAAAATCATGGATTTAGTTGCATTTAAAGTGAGACAGATTCAGAAACTACATTTACAATCTGCCACAAGACCAACTTTTATTCAACAACTGTAAGTACATCAAAACAAAGAGTAAAACCTTTTATGCCCTTCATCATCTTTTGCCAAATTCCAAACTAGTTATTTAAAGAATCATATTTCTTTTCCATATATCAAGATGTCAATTCTGTCATCCCCCAGCTCATTATAATCCACCCCTTTCTCTACTGATCTCCGCCCTAGCTTTTGTGTTGACATCTTTTTTATTTCCCTTCACCTTGAGGTCTCAGCGCACCATGTACCTTTAATAACTGTGGGCAGTCCCTCCAATCAATTCAACAAGGAATCTCGTCTCAAATATCTTAAATTCAAGTTGTAGTATCAGAAGCATTTATCATAAGCATATCAAGATTATTCCAGAGAAGAAAATAAAAAAGTGTAACTCATGACATATAACTAATTCTGCTTCAGTAAACTGATATAAAACTAGTTCTGGTTCAGTAAACAAAGCAATAACAGGAAAGCACCAAGTCAATGACGTCAACAGAAAAATTTGTGTTTTCTCAGCAACATAAATATCAAACTCCTTAAAAAGATAAGATAGTACAAGTTCATAAGCTTGCAGAGAAGAGGGACCGAATAGCTATTCTAAAGAACACAATTCTATAGTGAAGCACCTCTTTCTCGGGCATTCTACTTCCGCGCATTCCTTTTCTTGGGATGTAGCACAAGTAAGTGATGCATCAAGCTCCGCTCCAGTGCTGCAAGCAAGTAAACATGCATAAAGTAACATTCCAGAATCAAGCATTCCTCGTGGAAAATGCATAAATCCAATTAGCAGGTTCCAGGTGGAGAATGACAAAAGAAATAATTACTCATATTTGCAGCTACTTTTTTTTGGGTAGAAAAAGAATAAAGATCAGACGTACCTCGTGGAAAAAGTATTCATCCAATTTGCAGATTCCAGAGGGAAAATGACAAAAGACAGTGTATCGCTAAAACAAGTTATTACTCATATTTATCACTACTTTATCAGAGATAAATTCGGCACAATTGCAAACTCAGTGGACGAGGGTCATATGGTGAGCTATGCTGACACTTGTCTTCATACGTGACCAAGAAGGTTATTTTCATCTCCTGAACCTCCATTTCGAGGTCATATTTGGAGCACCCAGCTAACTTTAAGGCAAAAGCAAGCAAATCCTTAAAAACTAAGAGGCTCATCACCGTTGCACACCTTTCCAGTCACACATATCAGTCTTATAGAAGAATATACAAAAAAGAATAAAAAAGAAGCATGCAATAAATTCTTTTCCGCTCTGTTATTATTTTCCAATTTGCATTCAATCCAAAACAAAGTACAGCTACAAAACTTCCAAACAAAACTCAGATGAAGTCATTAAAAGTCATAAAAGACTCAACCTTTGAAAGCACTAAACCAGATACCAATCCTAAATCATACTAATTCCTAATAATTTAATATACATGTTCCTTAATAAAGTCCACTACTAACAAGCCATCAATCAGTCCAAAGCCCACAAACTAATCCCAAAAACCCCTGTTTTTCTCTTTTTCCCATTTTTCCCTAGGTCTCCTTCCTCAAGATGAAATTGCAGAGGCTCAAAAAAAAAAGATAAAAAAATAAAATTGCAGAGGCCAGATTTTATACAAAATCGCAAAAAAAAACATGCCACCAGAACCCGGAAACATTAAAAACAATATGAAACAGCATCTCCATGGCCTAAAATCAGAATTCAATCACGAAAGTACATGCAACATTGCGTGCCATATAACAAAATAAAAACCAAACAAGAAGAATAACAAATAAAGGGATTCAATGAAGATTACCTTTGAGGTGGCTGAGGCTGATTCCAATAAGCATAAGGATCATCAGTGTTAGCCAAACCAACATCATCAATAAAACTGTTGATATCTATCAAGTCAATATCCTCCCATGCATTACAGCAATTATTAATGCTATTCCTCTCCATCTAGACAAAAATCAGATTAATTTCCTCAACCGAGCTGTGATTTTTGCCACGCTTAAAAAAAATCCAGATTTTTATCAACTAAGACTACAAAGAATCAAGAAAAATCAAATCGATGGGGGGGTTTTTGACCCTTCTTTATTGGTGGGCTCAGCTCAGTTTTCATTCATTCATTTGATTTAGACTGTTGCGCTGACGCAAGATTCTGTTTTTTGGGGAAATGAATTGGACTCAATAGCGGGGTGGAAAAGAGAGAGAGAGAGAGAGGGGAGTAAATGATGCTATACAATGATGAAGAGAGCGAAAAATGGAGGGTCACGAGGTTGGATTCGTAGGTGAGGAGGCTGTCCAATGAGAATGAAACACGTGGGAGCATCTGGTCTATTTTGATGGCTTCCGTTGTTAGTGCTCTTTACAAGACTTTTGTACTGAGTGTCGCCGCAGTGGTGAGGTGACGGTTGGGATCTTTGATAATGACGATTTAAAGGTCCGGATATAGGAATAACAGAAATAATTTATCTAAATATTTTGTTTAATTGGCATCCAACAAATCATATTAATTGGTGACTTACTAATTTTAGAAGAGCCTTTTGAATTGTTATCTTTTGAAGTTTTTATTAAAAAAAAAAAAAGTACTGTAATGATTTAATATATATTAGATAAAATGATAAAATGATATATGTGAAATAAAAAATTAATTTAAAAATATATTCATAAAAAGTGTAAAATTTTTTTGGAAAAAAATGGCAATTCAAACAAAATCCAGTGTCAACCATGAAAATAGTTTTAAAAACTTGGCATGATTTAATTGTTTTGGTCTATCCAAAAGTGGGCGAAAACGGAGGGTAAGCAGCAGCCAGCAGGCATAAAAATGTATTCTGGTAGGTATATTTTGCAGCATTTCAGCTCTTGGCAACTCTCTCCTTAAGGGTCATAATCATCTAAAAGATTTGTTCAAACAAAAAAAATATTTTTTTTTTCCTCCTGAGGATGAGCTTCACCAAACCCCACTTTGTGTGGTATTCTTCTACACCCAGCCCTGTAGTTGTACAATTCCGACTCCAACTGCTACTATTTCCTCGCATGTGGAAAACAACTATTAAAAGAAAGAGGGTCACCCGCCAATGGTGGGTAGGCAATGTGGAAAATAACTTCTAGAAGTAAAAGGTTGGCCACCATGAGGCAGGCAAATCTGGTCTACCATCTGTCAGATGATGATTAAATTTAAGTGTTGAATTTGATTATCAAACAAGACCTAAGTTGAATGGCCTGATTAATCTCAAAGCAAACAGACTCCTGTGATATAACAGTAGCAGTATTCGTTTTTTTGGCCCTCTTACACGTTACAGAAGAATGTTCCTCAAAGACTAGCTGCATTGGTATTTTGCCAGCAGCAACAGAGAGGCACTATTAGATGAACAAATAGAGATCAGATTTTTAGTGGAAAACAACTTCCAGTTCATCTGATGCCATTGATTGCATGGAAATCATAATTCCATGAAGGGGCTGGCTACAAAGATTGAAGAATTGTTACCAGAAATCTAAGGTCCCGTTTGGATTGCATTTTCCGTCATTTTTCATAGAAAAATTACTGTAGCGATTTGATGTATGTGAGGAAAAAAGGTAATAGGGAAATGTGTTCACGGAAAATGACGAAATTTTTCTATGGAAAACAGCGATCCAAGCAAGGCCTAAGATCACAGAACTTGCACATTTAACGGAAGCTTTTCACTGTACAGAAGATACGATTGATTAAGAAGGAAGAAAAAGGATTGTTAACTGCTGCCCTCAGATTTTAAGACGGAGCCTTCAGCCAATTACCGTCGCGGAAAGCGATTTAACATCATCAAACGACGCGTGCTTCATTCTTAAGCTTGTCAATCAGCTCATCTACAGAGGATACGAGAACTCCCGCTTTTCTCTTGGGAGGTTCAGTTACTTTAACGACCTCTATATCGGACTTGATCTCGACTTTCAAATCCTCTGGAGTAAGTTTCTTTATGACCTTTGACTTTGCCTTCATTATGTTAGGAAGTGTTGCATATCTTGGCTGGTTCAATCGCAAATCAGCACTGCAGAAGGGAGAAGTAATGCAAGTGTTCAGAAGCAAGGACAAAACCAAGTGATAAAATGTTGGCACGCACAACCATGGTTCATATGAAGTTGAACGGTATAATGATTTCCCTTCATCTGTGTTAAAGGCTCTAAAGTACAGAAACTGCTCAAAGCGATGATGGATTAGCTTTATAATTGTGATAGAATATGCCCTGATTCCATGAGCAGAACCAAAGGATATAATCAGCATAGGATCACGACCTGTGACCTGTCATGCACTTCAGGATCTGCCAGCAATTCTTTCTTCACACTAATCTAGAAATGCTCCATCGAAAACAAACAAGAATAAACATAACAAACTGAATCACGACAAGTCTGTGTTTTCAGCTTTCCTTTGGAACTCCTGTCAGTTCCTCTAAAATGATTCACAGAAACAGCACAAGTTTCTCCTTTAGGACAAAAAACCGCGGGAAAACAAAACACACACACACACACAGACATACATGTGCTTTTCGTTTGTCATGTGAAACTATTGTGTATAGTCCTTTAGAAAGAAGTATAAATTATAATCCTCAAGCCACTCATAAACAGCTCATTTTTCACATAGAAAATTTCCTGTTATCACCTCACAATTCAACCATGTGGCAGCTAATTCCAATTTGTCACAAAGAACAGTAAAAATGCTAGAGCACCAATGCTGACACTTCAATAGAAGAAAACAAGGACGTTTGCATACACACCCAAATGATGTGAAGTTAAAAAACAAAAAAGTGGAACTTCAAACTATAAACGGCCGAAGTACAAGAATAAGTCAATCTGCATCTTTGGCAACCTCAAAACCCTTAATCTAAATTTAGTTCACGCCTTTGTGGAAACTATATTCATCAGGCCAATTAGCTAAATCATGAATTCTATCTCTGCATGGCAAGATTACTGTTCTTTGATCAACCACAAAACAACTTTATTACAGCATCTACTGTTGAAAATACGTATTCCTGTTCAAGTAAGTTATCAGCAAAAGAGAAATGAACTGTATCAAGATTGAAATGCCATCTTTGTAGTTTAAAATGCTTGAACTCCTTTTCATTAACCATTTAAGATTCTAGAAAAAATGCTTTTTCCATTTTTCATCTGCAACACATATTCCTATGAGTAAAAAAAAATGGATTTTCATAGGATTCAAATATCATCAGTATAAGGGGTAAGTCGAGTTAATCAGAGTAATACATAATCTTCAGGGAAATTATATTCATCAGCATCTAGGGATGGTGGATGAATTTAACACTCAAGGTCAACATCTTCTATCTTTTTTTTTTCTGGGTCCATCATCAATTTTGACCTCTCATACAATATATATCCTAAGTCCATAAACGCGATCAGACATTGTCAGTTGTGTCCACCAAAATTGACATAATGTTATGCTGATACTCAAAGCTTGCATATAGGCGCCAATGCTACCCAGACTCGGGTAGGAAGTCCCACCAACATGGCTACTCTAGGAGTGCAAAACAAAGAGTCAAACACGGGTACGACAGGAAAGTGAAAAGCCTGGGTAACACAGCTTTAGGGAAATGAAGAGTAAAACTAACTCACGTGATCACTGCCGGCAAATCCAAACACAAGGTCTCAAGGCCACCATCCACCTCTCTGTCTACTACAGCTGTTTGTTTTTCCTTGTCCAGTACAACCTTGGGGAAAAATAAAAAAGCATCAGTGCGTTGAAATGATATAAATCAGCAAGTACCGCACAAGGTGACATCAACAACAAGAATGCCTAAAGAGATAATTTCAAGTATAGTAGAATGAAGGAGATGCACATTATGGAGAACAAGGATATAAAGCAGAAAAGCATGCATTCTCATGTTTACTGCCTCAATGATGGATGAATACCAAAAATTTCACAGCCAGACTTTTTGTTGTGTGTGTGTGTGTGTGGAGGGGGGGTCAGTATCAAGCAAGGAAACAAGTGTGTGAAAAGTAAAAGCTAACATCACAGTATATTGCATTCCAGAACTAGTTCTTTTTGCTCTAAGCATTCTAGAAGTTCATCTTGTCAAGAAAACTGCACATACAAACAAAGAGTTATTGCGCAACAAGGCCAACCTTGGAAGCAAAGGTCCCCTGTGGCCACTTGAGAAGCCCCGCAATCATTTGACCTGTCTGGTTGCAATCATCATCAATTGCCTGCAAAAGTTTATAATTATCAACTACTACAATCCTAGACAAAGTTATAAGTTCTGCAAATGTATTAATTTAATCCATGATTTCAATTATGATCACCAATTGACATGGAAAACATATACAAGTGCTTAAAATTCACCCCTTGCAAAAGAAACAAAAGTAAGAACAACCACTTTCTATGCAACAGTAAATAATCAATCTAAAAGCACAGACAACAAGATTACAAGTAACATTTCGCTCCATAAATCAATTGCGAAAAGTCTTATCTGATTGTCCCTCCACTTCAAGACTATTCTACTTCAACATCAACTTGCTATTTAAAAAAAAAAAAAAAATTGCACTATCATTAGAGCAAACATGCTCGTATAATGTTATTGTGCGAAATGTTTCTTGATCAACAAACAAAAATTGAATCCAAGGTATCAATGGTAGTCCCATAGAACCAAAATCTTTGCCCAAGAACTCAGACAACAAAATTCAGCTTAAAGTTAAATGAGTAAACAATCTACCAAAAATCAAAATAAGCATCCAAAACAACTAAGAGGAATAGAACCTGGCTAACGAAATCATACTCAGCACAATCAAATTTTAGAACATCACGCTTTGAACCTATATATTAGCCGAAGTCCATCAAAATAATAGCATTCTAAAAAAAAAAAGAAGCTAAAAACACTCTTGTCAAATACCCCAAAATCCCGTTTCAATCCTTCAACTTATCTCCTGTTAAAAAAAAAAACCAATAACAAACTGAAAAGCAGGATATTACTAAACAAAGATGGCATTTTTTTAACTACGAGATGAAACAACGGATGACCAAAAATTGAAAAGCAAAAAAAAAACCTGTTTGCCGAGAAAAATCAGCCCAGGCTTCTCAATTTCAACAAGGGCTTTAAGAATTTTTGCAACAGACAGAGGATAAAGAGTTCCTGGATAGTCCACATGGATAGCCCGATCAGCACCCATCGCTAAACCGGTTCTAATTGTATCCACAACTTGGGTCGGACCCATGCTGACAGCAATGACCTCCGAAGCCAGACCCGATTCCTTTATTCGGAGCGCTTCTTCCAATGCTATTTCACAAAACGGGTTCATTGACATCTTTACATTATTCGTCTCTACACCGCTCTGCAAATGATAACAATCAATCGAATTTGACAAGCAAAATGGACGAATTTAGGATTGAGCTGGTTTTAAAAAATTTAGATAGTTTTCTATTTCTTTTTCCTCTCTTCACTGACCTTATCGGGTTTAACCCGGATTTTGACGGCATAGTCGATAACCCGTTTGATGGCTACCATGATCTTCATGGTTGCTCCGCTACGCTACTCTGCCTGTGCCTGTGTATTTTACAGTACTCGACAGTTGAGACCTTGACGAGGACGGTTGGTAAATGCATGGCGGGTTTTTTACGGTCTAGATCGAGCCACATCAGCAAATCAGCCGGTCATGACCAAATTTGACTGCTGTGGAGAAGGGAAAAAAATATTTTTGACTTTGACAGTAACTGGCCCCAATCCAAACGATTAACCGTAAAGTGCAAACAATTAAGGGATTTGACGATGGTTCATTTCTTGAAATCTAATCATGGTTAATTGGTTATATGCCCACAGTTCCACCTGTTCATGGTCCATTTTAGGGGTGAGGGAAATTTAGGATGGTATCGATTAGGTATTTTTGAAGGTATTTTTCAAAAAAAAAAAGTAGATTATATATTTTAAAAACTCTTCACTATTTTAGGGGGTTTTTAAAATTTGAAATTTTATTGAATATTTTTTAAAAAAAATTTTATATAATCTTTTACCACCACTCATCATACTGCATCCATCGCTACCATTGCCCCTTCCTACTCCTTCCTTCTTCCGCTTTCCCCCTCTTCCTCCTATTCCCAACAACCCTCCTTTCCTTTGGTCGTTGCAACCAATTGATCAATTATTTAATCAGCATAATTAGGATATAAATTTGAGAAACAAATGATGTTTGAATTACCAAAAAAATTTAAAGCACTCCATTTTGGCTTTGAAAGGAGGATGGAGTGCCTCAAACATTTTCAAGAGTGCCAATATCCTTTATATATATATATATAGGAATTGTTGTATGATTTGGGTGATTTTCATCTGAGGTTTGTGGGACATTTTGGAAATGGTAAAATTGTAATAGCATTGATTAAGCAAAGCACACAGTGCACAAGTTTCTGCTAGCTAATTTCGCATGGTTTACCTACTGTAAACTTTGATGGCTAATGGTTTGGCTGCTTCGCCATTGATTTAGCAAAGTGCATAGAAAAAATGAAATGAACTCCTCTCAAATATGTTCAGCTAAATTGATTATGCAAATTAAATGCATTTAAGACAATATTAGTGCGCTAAAGGTAAAGATGAATGCTTGAATTGTAACTGTAAAAAGACCGTCTTCTTCATACTTAAAGCTCAAGAACCATTAGTTTAGCTCTTGCAACAAATGGCACTTATTTGAATAAGTAATTGCAACACGTTGATGAGACCATTAAAGTGTGAAAAGTGAAAAATCATTTGGGGTGAATGTTACAAGAGTAACTTGAAGACCTCCTATCTTCTTCAGTATTTGCTAGTCAATTTGTAAAGTAGATTACAATAATGGCTGTTGTTAAGATACAAAATTATGGATTCAGATGGCTTTGTTACACAAAATCATAGTTGGGTTTGTAGATGTATGCTGAATTTTGCTCTTGCTTTCTGGTCTATGGGATGTATAACTTCCATTCAACAACCGAAATTGTGAATAAGCGTCTGTGCTTGCTATTGTAGGAGGGTGAAGTATGGAGAGATTTTGCTCTTAGATTGCACTTTGTAACTCAAGGTACAGGGTAACTCTATATTCCCACTTGATGCATGTCATTTGTTGATAAAATGTGATTACAAGTGTACTTAATCCACTTGAATTGTGTGATCCAATAAACAAGTGTGTGAATGATTGTTCCACTTTGAAAATTATATTGCAATTGATGCAATTCGTCGGTTCAATAGTTAAGTGACCCAGATCTTGTGTGTGGATAAAAATTGCCATTTGAATAGACAAGTGGCTATATTTACATGCTCAGTTATTTTTGTACTGAATTTCGTAGACTTGATAATTGCTTGATACAAGTTAGTGTTTGTAATGAGGAAAATTAATTTCCCCTCTAATTATTTGTAGATGCATGTTTTGATCAAAATAATGATTTGTAGTTGTAGTAGTTAAGCAAACAAATGGTATATTTAGATTTCTTATGTTTAACTTAAGGGCATGTGAGTTGAAATTTAGGATGGATTGAACAAACAATATCGATAAACTTAATGCTAAGAAGTAACTTCGAAATCAAAAGGTAAGAAAAAGATATGCATTGTTATCAACGGAAGAAAAAGATAAAGTACGATAAAAACAATGAAAAATAAGCATAAAGCGTAGAAAATACAAATTCAATCTGTCGAGACTATTGAACAGAACAATGGTCTCGATTGAACAATCCAACTTTATTTGAAAGATTAAATGTATGGAAAAAAGATACATATCACAACACCATCAGCTTCCATTTGTATTAGACATCTTTATCTTTATACTATACTAAAAGCGGGAGTTCGGATTGCTACAGTGAATTTGGGCTGGTTATAGTGCGATTTGTGTGAGCTTGAGGGGCGGTTTGGTCTTTTGTCATTCAGTGGTGGTGGCTTTGCTGGAAATTCACTTCTGTCCGCGTGGCGCTCTTGGATGGAAACATTTCCTCTTGGTCAGCAATTTCCTCTTCATGTGATTAGCATTAGCCTTAGTGGTGCTTCATTTTTCGATAATGTCATTTGCTGTTTCTCTCTTACTCAGGACACCGGAAGATGCATGCTATAGTATTGTGGTTCCTTTGTAATTTATTTGTTTTTTGTACCTCTTTTGTTTGAGTCATTGTTGTCCCTTGTGATCCGGAGAGATGGGCCACCTTAGCTATTTATGAGTATTAGTTTAGCCTTAGGTGTTTGCCATAATTTCTAATCATGCCATTTATTTTTCCCTTCATTCAACATGTATGTTATATTTGCTTGGTTGTTTTGTAATTTTGTTATTTTTTGACCCTCATTTTTGTTGACTTATTGTTCTCTTTTGTGGACAACACAGATAGTTTTTGAACTTTTACAATAGTCCCAATCTTTTCTTTCAAGTATGAAAAAATGATTCTATAAATACATATTTTTTAATTTTAAACACGAATTTGTCACCACATTTGTAAAATAGATCCATCCTTTATTTTTTTAGCATTTTATTTCAATTTATCTGTAAACACAAGTCGATTTGGAATTCACCATTTAAAAGAAATGATAGTATATATAAACCGAGCTCATGGTGGGATACAGTTGAATAAAAATTATATGTCATGCATCCAGACCTATTAATGTAAAAGAAAAAAGCCATTGAATATACAAAAAAAATTAATTTAATTTTACATTGGTCTAAAAATATTTTTAAATATGTTTGAAAGCTCATTCAAGCATAGCAAACAATAGAAAATGATAAACCCATTTTATAATTTTAGGCATTATTTAGTGATTAATGCTACATTAAAAAAGTTAGATAACCATGTCTTATAATTCTACCTAATTTTTGTCATTACTTACTGATTAATGCTGCATTAAGAATGTTAGATAACCTAATTTCAAGGTCTTATTTATCAGTGCAATTAGGAAAAAATACACACTCACACACATGACAACTGTTAGATCGTTGATAATTTATTGCAGATATGAAATACTAACATATCAATACTAATATATCGTATCGATATCTCACATTAAGTCAATTAGTAGTCCAAGTCCAGTAGGTACAAAAATATCTTCAATTTCATAAATAAATTGAGTAAACGAATAACGACAATAACCAATTTACCTAAAGTTAAATTCCCCATAATTACTAGCACCCATCATGTATTTAATCTATAACTATTTTATATTAATTCACTTATCTTCATTTGAACTTGTTTAACACAGACACAGGGCGTGAGGCTGAAAAAACTAGTTGAAAAGAAAGGTAGGAGACCATGCCAACAACCTCTAGTTACTATGTGATGCAAAAGTATGTGACGCCATCTTATTTGACCACACCACAGGCATCATTCTCCACGCTTGGGTGCGAGACTTCCCTCTAGTTATCTTAAAAAAAAAAAGACATTTTGTTAAAGAATGCAGTTTCCAATTGTTAGTTCGACACTGATGATAAATCCGGTAGCCGTTGGCAGACCTTAGCTAATTTAAGACTTTGGGCCGAAGTGAAGAATTGTTGACGCTCATGATATTAATCATCCAATTATCCCGTTGACATTATATTGCCCCATTTGCGTAAGGGCACATTGGAAAAGCCTTTGGATCGCCCTGGCCCCTCAAGTTAACTGCGCTGGTTTGAAGTCCAACACACAAGCAACAGCCGCAGACGATATCAAGCTAACTGAAAAAATGGATGTTTGGATAGGACATTATTCGGAATAATTTTTTAACAAAAATGTTATAATACTTTTTTTGATGTGATGTATATTAAATAAAAAAGTGATTAAAAATATATTTACAATGCGAATAGATAAATTTGTGTAAATAATTTGCTATCTAAACACAAATGCTATTCAAGAAACAAGTATCAATTTCAGCAATAAAAGAATTGGAATTAGTTCCACAGACCTACGTTACACGTGTCAAATTTTCGTTTTCCATAATTCCACGTAGTTTCGATCCACAATTTTTCTACCCAACACATGCTTTGACAATCCATCTAATAATTCATGGAAAAAATTTTGAATAGTGCATACACGTATAAAAATTTTTTTTTTGCAAGATATATAATATTCTTTTGGAAAAAAGAAATTTTGAAAGTCGTTTATGGATGGCCAAATTTCTTGTTGAGGTAGGGTCCTTGTAGCGTTGTACAGATGAACTGGTGTTGGATGACTTTGACTTTTGGATGATGCCCTATTTTAAGTAGTACTAGTATTCCTGTTCGGTTTTGCAAATTTGTAGTCTCAACCAAAATGTTGTCTGAGGGTGGATTATTCCACAGGCTGGAAAAAATAACCAACAAAAGCGTTCATCCACAACTAATGTATCATATTAATAGAAGGTTTGGTGGTAGCATCTTTCAATCATAGTTCCAATAGGAAGGGGGACCCTAATTATCTCTATCTCCCATACAAATGGAATCAGACAAGCCCTCTATACTTTTTGACAAGTTATTTAAGCTTTTGCTCTTAAAAGAAATGATAATTTGGTTCAATTAGGATAAAATTTGAATTTGGAAAACGAAAGGAGCCATCTAAAGGTGGTTGAAGCAATGATGCATATAAATCATTAATCATTGCTGTTAAGTCAAATTACTGATCAGCAGTGGTCCAAACCCTAATGCCGTTAGTGACATGCAAGAAAAAAAAAAAAGTCCTAAGAAAACTAATTGCATATATGAAACTATAATATATATGGTACCCAACTTTATTATTTTAGTGAACTGCAGAAGAAAATTCGAATTCGCTTGACAAAAATTTCATCTCCAAGTAAAAAAGGGAAAAAAAAAAAAGGAAATTTCCCACTTCATTAAATAGTATTGGACAACATTCATTAACACTCTCTTAATATGTATCTACTTTACAAACTACCACTTCTATAGTCTTGAGATCAATTTTAAATCTGTATAACTATGCTATGCTATTTCTATTTGATAGTAACAAACTAAAGAAAAACAAAAAGAAAAGAATATGCCTAGAAAAGAAAGGGATGAAAATAATGAAATAGTCCCGGTCTTATGGCTCCAAATGAACTGGTAAAACAGCACTTCTTGATGTCCTACCATGCCCAAAAGAAAACAATGATCTTCTGACTCTGCTGCTGCAGCCTTCACTAGCAGGACTAATAACATCACTGATTTGCCTCTGCTGCTGAATTATTTCTTGAACTGCTAAAGAAAGGTGGAGATCAGCTGCTGAGTTCATGGAGAAAGATCTCCTTATAGGCTGAATCACAAACTGCTCATCTTTTTTCCTGATGTCAATGCATTCATCCCCCATACTTGATACATGATTGAACTTTTTCTTCTTCTTTTGGGATACTTTTTGTTCTTGTAACTTGGTTGGTGAAAAACTAAAATGTTCTGATAATTCCCCTGAATTCAATCTTTCTTGAGCTCTAAGCAATGACTGATCAGAACGGTTTTGTTCACCGATTTCAATGACAACATAATCTTCATCCCTGCCTGTAAAATTGTCCCTGTACCTAGTGGGATCTCGAGGAGAGAAAGAGATTGGAGCCATGATTTGCTCCAAGGGAAATCTTGTTGTGACTGAAATGCTGGTTCTGCAAAGTGGACAGTTTGCATTGTTCTGAAGCCAAACATCGATACAATCTATATGGAAGACGTGAGCACAATTTGGGATAACTCTTAGCTTCTCTTCTTCTTGAAATTCATTCAAGCAAACCGCACATTCACAAAAGCTTCTTTCTCCAGGTTCACCTTTTCTGGTAAGAAATTTCTTATATTGAAATATTGGGATGGAACGGATTGCAGCTTCATCAAGTCCTCGATTTTCGACTGCTGGAGAGTTAGCCATTAAAGGGTCCTCAACTTGCCTCCTCCTGGAGAACGAAAATCGCCTCAGAAGATCAATACGGTGCCAATTCAAGCAGCACTTGATCACAAAAATGTAGTAGCCGACCAGCAAGAATCCTGTGGCCAAGATACCGATAATTGCAACTGCTATAATTGGAAAACCAGAGTGGGAAGAATGCAGAGTTGAGCCAAGAAGTGAACTTGGAGGAGTTATCATGGGAGGAAGAGTTTGTGACGAGTCATGAAGACTGTACTTTTGGCTCAGCTGATCCATCAGAGAAGTTAAAAAAGTTGGATACAGATGTTTTGCCTTGGATCTTGAATGCACATGAACATGTCACATATACATTGCAAAATTGTCAGCTAAAACGTGGGCATGGGAGAGGGATATAAGAACTAGAAGAAACAAAGTTCTGTCAAGTCAAGATTGCACAGAGGCTGCGGAAACGAGTATGCCAACTTTGAATTCAAGGAAAAAGTACAGGATGAAAAGTGGGAGGATAATTTAGTCCTCCAAGAAGGGGAAAAACTTGGGAGAAACCTTCAAGGTATGAATGGAGAGAAAACTTGGGGTGGATTTAATGCGCACTGTTTCACCAGAAGACATGTAATGTTTTGGAATGGAAAGGTTGTATGCCTGTCCTAACTTTTCCAATGTAAGAAAAGGAGCGAGTCCAATTAAGTCAGAGGTTAGATATGAAGTACCCACATTGACATCAAGATTGGACTACGTCATTGTATTATTCTTGAACTCTTAAAGAATAAATTACCTAGTTAATTAGTGCGATTTTTTCTTTGGAAATTTTTATAAATGCAAGAAACTAGGAAATTTTACAGTTGCAAGATCAATCCGCGTAGTTGGTAATGTGTCTCGCACTCCAATGAGAAAATTTTGGGTGGTAAGAAGATATTAAAGTCATTTTTCCTCAGTACCTGTGTAGTTCATACAACAGCATGGCGTGGCCTAACAGTAGTATTTAATTGGAGGAGATTGTATAGAGCAGGCAGCGGTCCACCGTCCACAGTCTATGATTGATAACAGGCGTATTATATATGGGCAGAGAAGGTGTAAGACAAGGTTTCCCATACTTAATTCTTGTGGTCCATTTTGCCATCTCTAGTTTAGCACTGTGGTCCGCCTATTAAACAACCGCAGCAGATACAAACGGTACAGGATAACGCAAATAGCTTGCCTAGTACATTTTGTTACCTTTTACACTCAAGTAAGCTTTGTTTTGAACCTAGAAAAGTGCATGTAGAAGACATGTACTTGACAAATTTTACCTACTTGAAATGTTTGTCTGGTGCATTTGGTATAAACTTTTAAAGGGTAGTCCTTTATCTTGTCAAGAAGCTGAAGGGCTATGCCAAATGATTTGGATTGTGATAGCATTTTGTCTCTTGCTTTGAATGTATTTCTAGGCGGCAAAATTTGTGAAAGTATTTTCTGAGAAGTGGAATGTTATGTAACTTATGTTAGATGGGAGTATGGGAAAGAATGGCCACAATATTTTTATATGTCTGTATTGAAGAAGAGGTTGAGTTCTTGAATAAAATAGTAGCTTTAGGAAAAGAGCATGAGAAAGTGATCATTAAACTAGAAAACAAGTAACAAGGAGCACAGGTGTATGAATGGATTTTGCACTTAGTTCGGTTACTTAAATGATATCCCAAACTTTACTGTTAACCTACTCTAGATTAATAAAGCAGCATTCCGTTTTTCATCTAATTCTATTGATTAGTTCATACCAAACTTCTTACCTGTCACAAGATATCATGACACTTACGTGGTTAAGGATCAATAACAAGATAGATAGATTCATTTGATAACTCCTGTTCATGCAAGAAGAAAATGATTGATTCATTTGATCACTCCTGTTTTCCCTCTCCCCTTTCCCACATCGATTTGAGAGTGTGAGAGATCCCCCCTTAAGGTCCATTGAGCTCCCCTTCCAGTCAGCAATTGCCTGGACAGTGGAGTTTAGTGGGTCCCTCCTTAAGTTGGTTGATTTTCAAGCATTGTTGAAAAGAAAAAGAATTACGGAGAGGGTTAATAGCTAGCGTCAGAGTGTTTCCCTCTCCCCTTTCCCACATCGATTTGAGAGTGTGAGAGATCCCCTTAAGTTGGTTGATTTTCAAGCATTGTTGAAAGAAAAAAAAAATTTGATCACTCCTGTTCACATTTTCTGTAGGTTACAGCTTTATAGATAGAATATAAATTTTGGCAAAATATCAATTTCAAAGCATAAAATATCCACTCATTTTACTAAAAATTGTTTGACATGATAAAGAATATATTGGTTAGCATTTCATATCAATTATTGTTGTCATCGATCGTAGGGTTCTCTTGTCACTCTCTTCAAATAATAGTAGATTAAATTAGCTGCTTGGCAGTTGGTAGTCACTAGTCCTTCATCACTGAGATACACTGCTCCTTAGGGTCCATTCCTTCCAGAAAGCTTGAGCATTCATAAGCTAATCCAATCTTAATCATCAAAGTAGATGTCAAAAAAGTTCCTAATGCACATGTAACCCATAATCAAAAATCCTAATCAAGTGGGCCAATTGAATAACCCCAACCCTTCTTCATATCCTGCTAGGCCACCGTGGCCCCCCCGCCATCACCATTTCAAGCTGGTTCAAGAAATAGCCAAGAAACCTCGACACGTTTGGGAGTAAATTCAATTGGGTCCCAAGTCCCAACCCCAGAAAGCAATCGTCAAGGAAAGGCAGATTGTGCGCACGAAAAGTCAAATCTGTATGGAAAGAATCCTAAAAAGTGAATGCAATAGATTGGGGGATTAAAGGACCGACAAATCCCCTTCCTCCATACTTAGATTTTTTTCTGACTACAGAAAGACAAATTCAGTAAATCTGCAGTAGGTGGGAGGAAAATCAATCCTTCTCTTGCTTCATGTTCAGTGTTGTCAGATAGTCAAAGGTTGGGGCCTGAAAATTGAGAATTGGCAGAAAAACTTGGACTTTTTACCACCAAAATCGTGTTAAAGCTGTGCCGCCCGCCCATCATTCATATTAACTTTTTCAGTGTGATTTCAAAATGCAAACGAATTGCAACAACCTTCTGCTTTTAGATGGCAAAAGTGCCATAGACAAACCTGGATTTCCAACCCGTTTATCCGCAACTCTTACGTCCTGGTAGATATAGTCAATTGATTTGTTACTTTAAGGATATCCGGTAAAGCTTATGTAACTTAAGATGAAATTACGACGGATCAGTAATTATTTTAAATAATACTTTAAAAGAGTTTAGTATTTCTACAATTTTGCCTAAAAAGCTTGCCATTGGATCATTCACGTAAAGTTCAAACAATTATGGCTAATAACTTTCTACATCTTCAACGCATGGACCAATCGGACAATTTTAAAATACTATATGTAAAAGTGTTCCACTAGATATTTTACTAAGCAGTATACGGTGTCAGGAGTCCCAAACAAAAATTATTAGAAACACAAGAAACCCATAAATACAGTCAAATTGTCACACTAGATTATTCTAAGTAATTAATAAGTGTTGAGAATCTTTTAATAACAAAACCGAAGCAAGTCTTGGTCTCCAAGTTAGTTGACTTGCATTCAACCAGTGCATTTATGATTTATGCCGGTGGATGATAGATGATACCTTGTTTTCCACCTAGAAGTCAAGACCCTAGTGGGTTTATGTGATGTCTGTGTCATTTCACCCCAAAAAAAAAAAAAAAAAATTCTGTAGACTACACTGCCCCTGTAAATAAGACATTCTCCCTTGCATGTAATTGGTGAGTGCAACCAAATTTTCTGCGATTGTTCCATTTGAGTTGCTATTTGTTGGATTTTTTTTTAAAAAAAATGTGCTATAGCAATGTGATGCATGTGAGGTAAAACGGTAATTGAAAAATATGTTTATATAAACGTAAAAAAAAATTTCTCAAAGAAAAAATGCTTTTCAAACAAACATGTGCATCATCAATTATGCATTTGGTGCATTATACTTCTAATTAAATGTGTATATGTAGATAGTCATATTGCCTATCTAACTTAATTAATTATTTTGGTAAAATATAGAAAAGCCTCTTGAGATTAAATGAATATACAAAAAAAATCTCTATAATTTTAAAACATACATTCCATATCTCATAATTTGGACTAATTTAAAAAAGTAATGAAAATCATTTGAATTAACGAATTTAAAATACACGCAGAGCTTTTTTGCGAGTATTTGTACTAGAAACAAACAAATATTCAGTCTTCAACACCAAAAGCCCACGAAAGTTAGGAGCACTTGAAATTTGAAAACAAAATTATTACATCTTCAAGTATTGGTCTTGGTGGGATAGCAGGTTAGACGAATTAGCAACGTACAGCCCTCCCCTTGGAGCTTAAGGCTTAGTTTGGGAGTTTATGAAGGAAGAGAAAAGAAAAGAAAAGATAGCTTAGGAAAGAAAAGAAGAGAAGGGAAAAGATGCATATTTCGTTTGGGAGTTTAATGAAAGAAAAGAAAAGAAATATCTTTCTCTCATTTGAGAGTTGGAGAGATTTGGAAAGAAAGGATTTTATGAGAATACAACTTTACATATTTGCCCTTTCTATTTGCCCTTTCTATTTGTTAAACTTTAAATAACAAAAATATGAAATATAATATTTAAATATATTTTAATACACACAAGTTGGACGGGTAACTAGTGTGTCAGAGAGTTGCCATAATCTCCTTAAACCCGCATGCGGGTTTAAAGAGTATTCGGATATTCTCATATGCACCTATGCATATCGAACCAACCGGATATCTTATCCGTATCCCATTTTTTTAAATAAAAATCTTATAAATTTGAAAAATAAAATCAAATTTAGATGTATTAGGGTTTTAAAAATATTATATAAGTGATAAAAATTTTATAAATTGTAAAAATAAAATCAAATTTAAATAATTAAATGTTATATTTGCATAAGAAATAATACAATAATCATAATAATGATAATACAATAATATTGGTGTAATAAAACTGCCATTAATTTAAATATTTACTTATAATGCCCAAAGAGCCTAATTACCAATTTTTTCTTCTCGCGCTCAAATATAACATTAACCCGCATGCGAGCTAACCTTGAAATAGAAAAAACACAGAATCCTGCTTGCGGGTTTCAACGTTATTATGCAGGCGGGATTTTAACCTGCTTGCTTGTAAACATGTACCACATTGCTTTGAATTTTTGTGACAAGAGGAAAGCTTTGTCTGATGAATGTATTTGTGAAATGACCTGAGTGGTGGTAGATGGGTTAATTGGGTCGGTTGCGTTACCCAATTGTTTATATCCATAAGTAAAATTTTATGATTCCCATACCCATCCCCTCACTTTTTCTTATTTATTTCTGATTTTTATTAGTTTTCATTAATTCACTAATAAGTGTGTTAGCAAGAACATATAAACATATAAACATAGATAAAATATTTTACTCAAAAAAGAAAGAGACTTTGGTTGTTAGCAAGAACCAATAAGTGTGTTTATTGGTTGAAAGACAATATTACTAAGTGTGTTTACTCTGGAGTTGAGCTGGTACCATAAAATACATAAACAAGATATACGTCGAATGCAAGCCAAGTCAATAAAATGCCATGCAACCAAGTGAACTCAAAATATACATAAACCAGGTTTACATGGAATACAACTAGGTTTCCTGTAGCATTCAGATTTTCGAGTTCACATGAGCATTTACTCCTGATACAAAATAATTCTATCAATTTCTAAACAAAAATACACCCAATGATCTACATATTTTCAAAACAAGAAATGTCCAGTGGGTAATTGGAATCATCCCAATTTCCAAAACTAGCTTATATCTTCAAAAGTATTTCGAACATCTGATAACACGCTCATGTAGCCAAAAGTGGCTAAAATCCATTCATCAATTTGTTCAAAATATTCCTACGCCTTTCCGATGGGCATCCAAAGAAGCTTCTTACTTTCTCGGTGTTTTGACAAAGGAACACATAATAATCATCAATCAGGTCTATCTCAACTCCAATATTAACAAGTTCATCATAAATCTCTTTCTCTGAATATACCCGTGGCCTAGATTTCTCAAGAATAGTATTACCTTCTCTTAGTGCATCAGCAACATTGTGAAGTGCACCCTTCAAACTTTCAAATTCTTCATCACATGTGACTTTTCTTTTCTTACTTTGTGTTGCTGTTGTACCTTGAGATTGTTTGTTGTTACATGCCTTTGATCGTTGTGCATCCAACTCCTTACTTGAATTATTGAAGGTCTCTAAACTGATCTCATTTTGAGATAGCATGTTATCAATCTCAATGATATTTTCAAACTGCACTCCATTTGGTTCATTCATCCAACGCATGCGTTTCTCTTTTGCTGTTTCAGCACCTTGTCCCGTTGCTCTATCTTTAGCAAAAAGTTCTTCTAAACTGTCATAATGGTTGATAACTTTAGTCTTCCACTTTATAGCTTCAGGTTTTTCCTAAGAACATGAAAAGAAAAATGAAAAACAAGCATAATTTCAATGATAAAATAAATAAAAACAATAAAGACAATAAAACAGTCTAGCTAACATATACCTGTAGAAGTTGTTCCCAAACTTCAGGTTCAGCACACCAAGTTTTTGTGAATGGGTTCCAAGAAAAACCACTTAATTTTCCATTTCTAAAGAAATCATAGGACTCTTTGAAGTGTTCCTTGAGTGTCTTCAGTCGATTCTTCAAATGACTTTTGGTAAATTCCATTCCAAGTTTCTCCTTCAACTCATTGATAATATTATTGTATGCAGTTGGTGTAAAAGTTCCATCCACGCGAAATCCTTTGTAATGCTGATCCAAAAGGGCCTGAATGAAGACTTCATCCATTGCTAGAGTCCATTTCATGTTTTCCTTCATGATGCTTGGATCTTTCTTCATGCTTTTCCAATTACACAAACTATATTTGTAGAAAAACACATAACAAGAACAGAATTTACATCAAAATAAAAGTTTTAGATTAATTCTATTATGAATACATGGTTTTATAGATCCAAAAACATACAGAATCTATTAGACAAAAGAAGATTCATGTGGCAACTTGTATTTATAAACTCATACTACTAATATAAGAGTACAAGTTAACAAAATAAGGATCACATTTCAACTTAAACAAAAGAAATCAGCATCAAGTCAAGTTGTCATAGTATGTAATCATTCCACATTTGCATTGCTATTTCATTCCTTAAACTTTCTCCTTGAGCATGATCTTTTTCAGCACTTATATCTCCACTTTCCTCCTCCGATGGAGATTGATTTGCCAATTCTTCATCCACTTCATTAATGTACTCCAAGTCAGGGTCAAACTCCATGAGAAAATTATGTAATATACAACAAGCAAGCACAATTTGTGATTGTGTTTCAACACTATAAGTTGGTTGAGTATCTCCAATGATTGGAAACCGTTTTTTCAAGACACCAAATGCTCTCTCAATTGCATTACGCAATGATGAATGTCGCAAATTGAATAGTTCTCGAAAGTTTTGCGGTTGTTGACTTGAGTATTCCTTCAGGTGATACCTTACATTTCTATAAGGTGTAAGAAGTCCCCTTCTCAACATGAATCCAGCATCAACAAGATAATATTTACCTATACAAATATCAAATAGTTACTACTTAATTAAATGCACTAAGAATAATTAACTAAGTATTACCATTAGGAATGATTAATTTATCTTCTCTAGTGAGCGCATTTTTTATGATCCTTGAATCCGATGCAGTTCCCTCCCAACCAGGTAGAACATATGTGAATCTCATATTCAAAGAACATGCAGCAAGCACATTTTGTGTTAGATGCTCTTTTCTACCATGATATTTTGCCGCATCAATATTAGGCACCTTAACGCGAACATGGGTTCCATCAATTGCACCCACACAATCCTGACAGTTATACACTATGTCAAAATATAATTTCTATATGAATTTACAATTTTTAAAACAAGGTGTCAAAAAGTTTATATCACCTTAAAATATGGATAAAATCTTGTACTATTAAGTATTTCCGGAGGAACTTGTTCTCCCGTAGGCTGCTGAAGAAATTGATCCTCCAATGCTATAACTGCTCGTAAAACTCTATGAAAATGACGACTAACAGTTTCTCCAGAACGCCGATAAAAGTATGACATTGTGATATTTTTTGAGGGAATTGTTAATATATGGAGAAATTTAACAACTTGCTCTTGCACCGTGGCTCTTTGAGTAGGTTGTAGACCACCATGTGTTTGCAACAAGTCACACAAGCGCCTAAAAGTTTCTGGTCCCATACGGATAACCTTACTCAAATATCCATTTGTACTGAGTTGCATCAATAATTCCTCTCGTACTAAATGACATTGTGCAGACCAATATCCAATGGGTCGATCCACATAATTTGCATGGCTTAGTTTTCGAGCAATTATCATGTTTACTACCTGACAAACAATTTCAGTAGCAACCAATTGTCGCTTCCTTTGTTGAATGTCATATTCTCCATCGACTTCATTTTGTTCCTTATCCATCTAAAACTGTTTGTATTAGAACACTAAATTTACGAATGAGTAAATAATTAAAAACAAATTTTATTTATTTACAAGGGTTATGGAGTCATTATCAAATACAATGTTAAAATTCTAAATATCAATATAAAAAGAAGTATTTTTCTAATAGTAATGTTTTTAAAGTGCTGACATAATTTACAGTAAATAAAAATAATCCAACATCCTAATAAATAAAGATTTTTTAAATGAAGATACGGAGATATAAATATCATTTTGTCTACCCAAACTTTACTGAAAAATTCTTCATGCTTTAAATTAAGTTGATCAAGCATTTGATTTTTTATGTCTTTATTTTGGTCTCAGCCAGGAACACCTCTATGAATATAAATAGAATTGCTATAGCCTAGGAGATTTACTGATATCAACTAACGTAACCAAATATGATTTATTCTATTGCCATATGGCCACCATCTTGTTAGACCTCATTTTGGTTTTGACGATCAGCCACCATTCAAAATAATACTTCTAGTATCATCATCTTGTTAATCATTTCAAAGAAAGATGCATTATTATAATAAAAAGAGGCTAACGTATTGTTTATGAACTCTAGATGGATTATTTTACAATTTGAATCTTACATAGGCAAATAAACAAACAGATTGTATGCATTCAAATTTCATATCCATTTATCACCACTAAAGCTGTCATGTACCATAACCATGCAAGATATAATCACAAATCAATAATATAAAATCAAGAGTTCATTAACAAGAATTTTATGACAGAAAACGAACAAAAAATTTAGAGTATAAACAATAAGAATCTACACAAAAAAAAAATACTTTTTTCACAATGCTCTAGTGAAGACTAAGCAAAGAAAGAAAGAGAGATTGAGTTAAAGAAATACCTTTTGTTTGGTGAATTATGGGTGAAGAACCAATGAAAGCCAAGTTTTCTGATTTCGCAACTTGCTGGAAGTAGTGAAAGTATATGACACAGGACCACCGAGAAAGCTTCATAGTGCTTTTAGAAATCAGTTTTAGGATATATTGGGAATAATGAATTTTTGTATCAGCTTCTAAAGGACAAACTTGTCATATTAAAAATGTCTTTTGGCGCCCCATCATCTTTCCGTCCTTTTCTTCCCACTTTTGGGCGGAAAAATTTTCAACAATTGGAGGGAGATTTTATCCGTTCATTTCACTTCTTTTCTGTACTTGTTAAACTCCCAAAGGAAAGAAATGGTTGTCCTTTCTCTCTGAATACTTTCTTTTCTGTCCATTTCACCCTATCCAAATGAAGCCTAAATTCCCTTGACTAAGAGCTTGATCACCACTAATTTGTCAAGATATCCAAAATTTATACAATGCATTATATAGTCAAGATCAAGAAGAGCACATGGGGAACTAGACAGGAGCTGATAATTCAGACAGTATACTTGGGAATCGAGTCAGAAACATCTTCTGATGTTAATAGTCTTGGTTTGCATAAGGTTGGACCTGTGTGTCAGTCAGCATAATATGGTCCACTTGTTAATAAGTTTACATCAAATTTAATTACATTTCCCGTGATAAAACAGGCATATTTGCATGCATGTCCTGTGCATGTAAATTCTTTTCTTCTTCTTCTTCTTTTTCTTCCTTTTTTTTCCCCTCATTTTTTCCTTTAATAGTTTGTTTCTGTAAGATCTATATCTGACTGCCATGTGTTTTTTGTCACAGAAATATGCATTTGGTCATGTGACTGCTTACATCCATTGGGGTGTTGTCACGTGACAACACGAGCTCTGTGGGAGAAGAACCAAACTCCGGCATGTCCCTAATTAATGAGGATTAACTAAGCTAAGCAGACAACAGGGTCAATTTGTTTACGTGTTCGATGACTTTCGGTATCTATCAGTCAATGGTGAGGTTGCAATTTAGTCCATCCAGCAGTATTGAATTACATGATTATGAAGTTTGAGCACATCTTTTCTATTCTTTTTGTGGGCAATAGGGAGGGGACGAGGTTTGAACTTGTGAGCATGGACAGGGTTGGTGGATAAAAACTATGGCTAACTAGTAAGTTTTGTTTCTGATTAACCTTGAGAAGCCTATAATTACACAAGTTATGGTTGCTTAGTTTCTCGTGGATGTAAGGTTATTGCACCTACTCAATCAGTACTAAAAAGAACCGAGTACCTTAACCTTAGGGTGCCTTGAATTGAGAATACTTATACCTAAACAAGCTCATTTGGTTTGCTTTTTCTAAAGTTTTTAAAGAAAAATATACTATAGCAATTTGATATATATATAAAATAAAAAATAATTAAAAATATATGTTCATGAAAAATATAAAATTTTTTTGAAAAAAAATGGCAATCCAAACAAGACTGACATGAAGCGGTAAGCCGGCCGCTACATTTTATATTCTCATTCTCTGATGTATATTAGCTCCGCCAGACCTCCATATTTCATTAGCAATGAATATATGTCTTAATACCTGAAGGTTCTGGCCTACGCATGGCTGGAGTCAATTCTCAAATGGTGGTGAGTTTTGTAAAGAGTTCTCAAATGATGAGACTTGTGGAAGAACGTATTTAAACAAGTGTTGGGATACCAAAATTATTCCAAATAATATTTCGCTTGCATCACAAACACATTTCCCAACCTACCTTTTTATATTCCCAATCATCTTTTTATCTCACATACATTATATCACAAAAAGTGCTACAGTAATTATTCCAAATAATATTTCAAATAATACACTATCCAAAATACAATTTTTGAGAAATAAATGTATACAAAAATCAAACAATGCATTCTGTAAATATAACTTTTAAGAAAACATATTGCATTCTGTGAATACGTTCCAAATAATTTCATTCAAATAAAGCTGCACTCATGACAGCAAATACATCAAAATATGTAACAGATACAATAAATGGAAGAAAGTTAACTACAACTCTGAAATATGAATTGAGCACAATCAGGATGGAAAATTATCTTGTTTGATGTTAACAGGCACAATTTGCGATTGGAGGTCAGTCAGGAAAGTTTAGGCTGTGGCATGTGGCATCACGTGGTGTGATGCCGCTCAAGCAAGTTTTCGTTCTTTTTTCTGTCACTTTGTTTGGTTTTCACTTTATATATATATATATACAGCCAAACAGTCAAATATTGACAAGCTAATCAAAATAATTAACCTTTCTTACAAAACTACAAATGTGTCACTAATCATGATTAGTTTCCAGTCAAAAGTGGTAAGGAACAAATTCATTAATATCCCGTGATTGAAACCCCCATTATGTACAATTAAGCACAATGCTGTTGCTCCATCCTTATTCCCATTTAGATTGCTATTTTTTTGAAATTTTGATAAAAAAATATATATATTGTATTGATTTGATGCATACAAAGTAAGGATTACTTTTTTATATACTGATAGCATATATACCATCACCGTTAGATGCACGACAACTCATATGAATTTAAAATAAAAATTCAAAATTTTCTCATGTGTCATACATCCAATTGTGATAGTGTATGCATTGTTAGTGTATGTAAGATTTACTCATAAAGTAAAATGGTTATTGAAAATTGTATTAACAAAAAATGTAAAATTTTTTTGACAGAAAACTCCAATCCAAACACCATTGTACACCCAATTGACACTAGTTACATTAAGGAGCATGCAAGGGTACATGCAGGATGTCTAATGCATACGAGGACATTAACCGACGGATTTTGTTGGTTTATTTGGACAGTAGTTGATTGATTGGTGGGACTTGGGATGATAGTTGATTTACTTTTTGTGACTGGCTAAGATCTTTGTACTCAATTGTGCAGTGTTTTGGTTCTTGTATTCTTTTCTGTCTGCATCGATAAAGAAATTAAATAGACTATGTAAAGATTTTTGGATTGTGGAGTCATGATTTTATTTAATTATTACAATTTAGTATTTTTATTTCATCTCTTTTTTTTTTATTATTGAGAAAGATAAATCAAAAGTGCAATAGTTGAAGGCCTACTAGTACTTCGGAAGGTAGCTGGTAAGTATGAACAACATACTGTCGTGCCCCATTTTTTGAAAAATAAATTTAGTGTTGAAAAAAAAATGAGTTTTAAATTTTAGAGAACAAATAAAGAAAAAGGGCCTAAAATGGGATTTAAAATATGCGACGGTTTGAGCCTAAAATAATAGTTTAAAAAGGGTTTTTTAAGAAAAAATATGAGTCGTCATTTAATATTGAGTTTATGTGAGGACCCGTAAATTTTTCTTATTTTTATATTGTTTTATTTTATTTTCTCGTATGCATTTTCTTCATTATATCTTATTAGATTGATTTTTCCAGACATTTTATAAGTGAGTAGAGTTTTTAAATCATTTTCCTAGTTTAAGTTAGTTCATATGCAGTTTGCAGCGTATTATGGATGTGGGGCCCGCTAGTGCGATAAATTTTTGCCTATTAATTGAAGTTTTGTATAAAGGAATATTACGGTACAAGATGCTAAGAGACAATTAGAGGTTAGTTAGATAAATTACCATTGGTAGACAAAAAGATAAGATTAAAACCCTAAAGGACCATTTGTCACAAAACCATTGGCTCTTGACTTTTGACCAAGACTTTTTTTTATCTTTATCTTGGAAAAAATTGGACAAAATTTCTTCATTTCTTTCTTCCTCTTGGCCGACTTCCTTAGCTAGAAAAGAGAGAGAGAAAACCTCAACTTCATCCTCCATTCCATGCTTGAATCTTGAGTTTTAACCGTTAGTTTTGGAAACTACACCATACAAGTGCTTATTAAGGAGGAACAAAGGTCTTGGTGGAGTGATTTTTGTAGAAGAAACCTTAAGCTATCATCTTTCCTCTAGTTTCAAGGTAAATTCCCTAGAAATTTTCTTTTACTCTTGATAATTGTCAATTAGTGGATTGGAGAGGTTAAATATGTAGCTTTGTGGACAAGTTTATGGTTTGAAGTAAGGGTATGGTGAATTTCAGTTTTTATAGTAAATTTTCTATCCTCATATGATGATTGATGTTTAGCCATGATTTGGTAGTTGCCATGAGTAATTTTGAGCTTGAAAATGCTAGTTTTGCTTGTCTTCAAAGAATTTCAGCTAGAGTGCATAAATTTCAGTTTTAAGGTTTCCAATTTGTCCTGTTCTACCCGGTTCTGTTTGACCATGTTTGAGGTCGAATTAGGTTTAACACAAAACATGAAAGTTGTAGGAAATGATGTTTTATAGCTGCCTGCAAAATTTCAACTCGATCGGAGCACTGTAGCATGTGAAATGACCGAAATACTCTTGACTGCCCATAAACCCTATTTCGCGGACAGTTTTCTGTCTTCGTGGAGATTTTAATTTTTGACTCTGAAAATGCATTATTTAGCTTTGGAGACCTTCATAACAAAATGTAGGTATATGTCTTGGTTTCGAAATGTCATAAGATACACCTCAATCGGATTTCGGTAGTCTGAGTTATTGTCGTTTAATCATAGTGCGGTTAACTAGTCTGATTGTGAAATGCTGGTTCTGTAATTTGAAATTTTGACATGGATACACTGCGAACTGGACTGAGTGGTCTTCATCAAAGTTGTAGGCCTTTATCTTAGCTTCGAAACGGTATAAATTGCACCCCAATCCGATAAGCGTAACACGGTTGTGTCTATTCCGCTAAGCGGCATCAAATCTGTCTTTTATTTTCTGATTTAAACTTCATTTTCGGATATTTTTCTAACTTGAATTTGTACTTGTACGACTTTGAGCCTATTGAACGGCTATTGAAATGACATTATTTTGTGTGTGACTTTGGGATTGATTGGTGAAAACAATGAAGTCATAAATGGCTGTAAAATAGGTAAATACAGAGGGCATGCTGCCCAAAATTTTAGGGCTACGCGATTCCTTCAAGTTGAGTTGATCTTGGTAAAAATGAAGGGTTTTGGGAGTTCTTTGTAACCCTAGGACCAATTGTTATCTTTTTGTTCAAAAATCATATTTTATTCTTTTGTACTAGTACTTAACCTGGGAAGGCATACGACTTGTAGTCGAGCCTCATTGATGCATTCCATTTACTGGGTTTGTGGATGTGCGAACTATAATTATTTTATCTTAGTTATTTTAGGATTTCTTGGCGATTAAAGCCACTTTGGGTAAAACTTTTGAAGTATCTGTACTGGAACCGGTGAGTGTACCACTCCCCTCATTTGTTGTTTAACTTGGTTTCTGTACATGAAATCTGTGATTTGAATGACTGTACTATCTGTTTATTCTGTTTGAGACGAGAGTGTACTTTATCACACTCATTCTCTTGGTTGTCTGTATGCTTACTTACTGTATATACTTGACTCTGTTATCTGCATCTGAGTTTGTTCTGATGTCGTTTGGAGACTTGTATCCAACGACCCTTCGGTGATCTCTGAACTCAAAACCTGTGGTTAGTTACTCGAATCGAGCCGGCAAGGGTCTGGTCGATTAGATAACAAACCACGGTAGTCCGTTTTTGGGAATCTTTGAGTATTGAGACTCTTAATTTCGGTATACTCGAGTATTACCACTTCTATTTCTGTTGAGGTATTCAGTCCTGGTAAGGGGTATGTTTGGTGGACGAAATTTGGTGTAAAGTGAGGTCTACGGACATGTTGGTTCTATATACGTTGACGGAGAGTTAACGAATCTGGATCAAGTTCTGCCATGAAAATCTGGCTCCTGAGAGCCACCTGTATCCTTTCTATTTGAATCATTGTGTCTAACTATTTTACTTTATATCTGGCATGTATACCTGATTGGTTAAACGTGAAATACCAAAATTTGACTGCTATTATTTTGGTACCTTATTGTGTGTAAGCTCACCTCCTTCCCGTTATCTTTGTTCTCTTTCAGGAGCAACCTTTGAATCCATGATCTTGAAAGAAAGGGTCGAGCTAGTGTAATTAATATTTTGTTAAGCTCTTTTGCAACTGAAACCCGAATCGTATTTTAAGTGTATGAATACTTTGACTTGTATTTTAGTTTAGTTAATTTGCCAAAAACTCCGATGTAAATATATGTATATGTGTTTAATCTTGTTTATTAAGTGTATTCAGTTGAGATTATGATTTTATGGTTTGGTAAGCATGTTCTCACCTTAGTAGTCTCCGATTGTTCGTTTTCTTTGGGTCCTATCGCGCGTGCTATATTGGATTTGTGCGATTCGACTCCGTAGTCCTCACGAGAGTTGGGCAGGCGGTCCGTCGAACCCTTTGGTTGGGCTTAGGGTGAGGTGGGGCTATCACAGTTTAGGTGTACCAAATCACCCAAAAATATTTTTAAATAAAAATAAAATCCTTTTTTAGATGACTCCAAGTTTTTGAAAACAAGAGAACAGAGTTCGGGAGTCACGGTTGAAGAAAGAGAAGACAAAGATTTGATAGGTTCAAACCTAATGCATCATTTCAACCTAACCAAGGTTAGTTGCGAGATTTAGTCAAAATTTTTTTCCTAATCTAACATATTAAACTTATTACATTAAAATGCTTCTATATGGATGTAAATCTTTACCCAAGGGGTATCGAGAGGGTGGGAATGCCTCTTTAAACTTTAATTGGTACAAATCGCATTAATTGGAATGTCCAATAGTGATTCTTTATAGAGGTCACGAATATGCAAAAGATGAAACTCGAAGAAAAGAAAAATTATAATATATAAATATACATGACCTAAAAGAGAGGAATGCAACATAACAGGTATGAGAAACTAAAATTCATGACATAATTTTCCTTCTTATAGAGGGGGAAAGAGCGTGTTAAGGCTAAAAAACTATACTCGTTCATTTCCCATATTTGAAGGGTGACTCCCCTAATCCAGTCAAACAAATGAAATAACCTATTTTAATTTTCTAAAATAAGATATAATTCTAAATGATATGATCTAAACATATAAAAGGTAAGAGAATATTAGTAGGGAAAATATCATGCAAATGAAAATAATCTAAAAATAGGAAAAAAATGCATAAGATGCAATAAATACCACACAAGGTATGAATCTAGCGCAAAAACGGTTTAAAGGATCTAGCATTGGACTAATTCACGCCTATAAGTTCTCATTAGCGTTGGACTACTGAGGAATCGGAGAAAAAAAATCACAACTAACATTGGACTAGTGTGGTGACGTCATGCATTTATTATAAATGAATAAATCATATAAAATATAATTAAAACAAATAAATACATAAAACAGATAGAGCACATAACACATAAGCATAATATTTAGATGTAAAACCCTAAAGAAAGTGAGTAAACACATAAGCACACAAACAAAAAAACCCATATAAAAACCTAACTATTACATTTGGGGTCATAACTACAATCTAAAAGGGGAAATTTGAAAAATAATAACCTAACTATTACATTCATCTAAGTAATTGCATTTTTGGCAAAATTAAAATCTATCTATTACATAGCTTAACTAAATACATGTCTTAAGCATCTATCTATTACAACTTGGCATTTAAATGCCCTCCAAATAATCATCAAAAATTAAATATAATAAATGAAAATTTAAAATGAATAAAAATGAGTAAATAAAAACGCTCAAAATATGCAATTACACATAAAGAACACATTAGAGCACATAAAAGAATTTAAAATAATATTAGAAAGTACTTCCCTTGAAGTAATAGTTAAGTGAGGTCGGAAGTGCCCCACTTATACTCCAAAATCAATAAAATAGTTAAAACACCAATTTAATTAACAAATAAAAGAA
Source organism: Coffea arabica (assembly GCF_036785885.1). Lineage (NCBI taxonomy): Eukaryota > Viridiplantae > Streptophyta > Magnoliopsida > Gentianales > Rubiaceae > Coffea > Coffea arabica. The sequence goes on from NC_092315.1 coordinate 4,614,351, forward strand.
AATGCAAATATATAACAAATTCACTTCATTACTATGAAGAAATATAAATAACCCTAAAATTCCTAAAATTTTACTAATTAAATGCATATAAATGAGGCATGATTAACAATTAAAGAAGATAACAACTTATATTTAAGAAATCAAAACTATTAGGGATCTAATTACAAAAATATGAAAGTCTTTAGGGTTAAATTATAATTATTACAAAAATTAGATGTCAAAATCAAAGAAAAATAAAGTTTAGAGATCAAATAGCAATTAAAATAGGGACCTAATTGAAATAAATTCAAAGATTTTAGAGTCATAATAAAATTACTCAAAAGAATAGGGACCAGATTGCAAATTTTGTTCTGATTTGTTAGGAAACAAGGGCACTGGGTCATGTTTTTGTTTATTCTTTGGGCTAGAAACTCTTAGCGCAATAAAAAATATCCAAACAGATAGAGTGGGCTAGCCTGGCTTCTGGTCCAACTGAAATGCTGGGCTTTGGGCACAAAGCCCATTTCTAAACCCATAGGAAAATAAAATCAAAACCCTTATGCCAAAACCCAACAATATAACATTACCCATTTTCCTAAAGCAGAAAAAAAAGGAACAAGCCCATATAGGAGATTAAATCTAACAAAATTATTTAAGCCTTAATTTCATCTTAAAACCCAGAAATAATTTGCTCAAAATATACATAAAATATGCACAAGAAGATGAAAGCTAAAAAAAAGGAGATGTGATTCACTTTTCACATCTTTTTGGGATCTAGTGCCATTATTCGAAAGTCAGAGGGGCAAACTGCAATTTTTCTTTGATTTCATCTAAGCTATTCGAAGCATTCTGCAATCTGGAAGCTCATCATCCACCAAGAAATTGTGCCGGATGATTTCTAAGCACACAATATCTTATTAACACTAGATCTAAGCATCCGAACGCGACATTATGGGATGGAAATCTGAGCTAACAACTTGCGAAAAGAAGGAGAAAACCACAAAAGAAGAAAAACCAAAAAAACAAACATGTGCAGCAGCAAAATTTTAACATTTTTTATGCGAATCCTATGATATACGAACTGAAAAAGATTACCTTTGGTGCAAAACAATGCGTTGAACTATGAATGAAATGGAAGCCCAGCTTTGCTACAAAATTTTTTTCAAGGGCGGACAACCCCGCTACTTTGGGTTTTGATTCGTCGGTCTTGGAGGTGTTTTTCCTGAAAGTTTTTTGAAGAGAAGTTGCTCCTCTATTAACTTAGATAGTGCAGAAATGAAGAAAACATCTAAAAGACTAACTTTAGGATTAGATATGGATCGAGAAGTGAACAGGTGCTCAACCCTGGCTCAAAAGAAATTTTTTCAGAAACTCTCTTTTTTTCTTCTTTCCCTCTCGCGTTCTCTTTCTTTTCTCCCTTTTCTCTGTTTTTTGCCGCTCTTCCCCCCTCCCTTGTTCCTTACCCTAATGGCTGCGTTTTTTTCTCTCTTTTACATGAAACAAAAGCTCCTAACCCTCACCTCAAAGGTAGGGATGAAAGCTGACTTATTTGGCTCATTTTGAGTCATTTGATCCTCCCTCTTCCAGAATTTTCTTGATGATTCTGGTTGGGGTGAGGTGGCTCTCGTACTGGAGAGCTTGGGAAAAAAGAAAAGGAAAAAAAAATCGCACCAAATTGGCTCAAAAATCCAGCTGCAATTTCTGTACTGGTGCGCTGCTTCTTGTTCGAAGCTTGAAGATGCAGCTCGTGTGGAACAGTTTTTTTTTTTTTTTTTAAACATCTGATGAAATTTTTTTCTTTTCTTCTTTTTCTTTCCTTCTCTTTTCTTTCTAATTTTCTGCAAAAATAATTAAATAAAAATGAGATGATGATTTTTTAGAAAAAGTAAAATAAACAAAATAAAAAAGTAAAAAGAAATAGAGATAAGCAAAATAAATGATAAAAATGATTTATAAAATTTTGGTGTCTACACATATTGTGTTCAATGAAGTTTTGAACTTGACATAAACTTGATTATATTAGCATACAATTTAAAATTTATATGAAGAAAGTTCAAACTATTTGAATTCAATTCGATAAAAGCTCATTTAAATTCGATTCGAAATTTAAATACAATTTTAGAATTATTAAAATAAACAACAAACTCAAAAAGTAAGTGTTGAAATTGATGAAACTCGTTTCCGCCGTTTAAGAACATTAAGATTGGAGTTAAAGAATCATATGTATCGGTTAGGGATATAATTGAATTGAGTTACTCAATAGCAACTTGCAATTAGCTCGGTCAAGAACTCAACTCGCACTTGGTTTTGACCGAGTGGGAGTCAAGTTTGAGTGGTTTGATAGTACTTCAATCCGAGTTCGAATATTGTTTTTTAGGCTTAAAGGCTCATCGAATCTTATCGAGCATCGAGTAATTAATTAAATATTAAATATTTAGTTATTATATTTTTATTCTTTTAGGTTTAGGAGTTATATAAATTACTAGATTATTGGCTATGACTTTAAAATATTTATAGGTCATATAGTTATTTCATATGAAGAAAAATAACTTGATAGGCAAAGAATAAAATTATGCATTTTTGGAATTGGATAAGGATCTCGAACTCGAGTACCTGACTCGAACTCGATCATAATCACAAGAAAATCAAACATAATCAAATCGATCTCGAATTTTCAAACAATTTTTCGAGGTCAAACAATGCCTTCCTAGTATCGAGTCGAGCTCGACTTGAGTACCACAATACTCGAGATCGGTTCAACTCGATTACAACCCTAGTACTGGTACCATATGTTTGGGCTTAGTTAAAGCACCAATTGTAATTGTGATGTTAAAGCAACAATTTTAAGTGATTAAAACCCTTGTGATTTTAAAGCACCAATTGTAAGTGTGAGTATGTCCCAGAAGTTCAAGCCCAAAATCCGATTTCTTCCACCTTTAGAGTGGGCTTGAAAGCCCACATACCCTGCAGATCTTATATTCTCCAAATTTGCTGCCTAATGAAATACAGCCGCGTACAAATTGTATGGCCGAAGATTTATAAATTTGTAAGTTTTTCTTCTTGTTTTAGACCTTTTAATTTGTTATTTAAATTAAGAACCTTATCAATTGAAATTAAATTTACTACGAAAATGAGACTCAGTAAAAACATGCCATGTATCTTTGCCACACACAAATTTGTACCATTTGGTGAATTTAATGATCATTTTTACAAGCCTTTTTATGTATCATGATATTCTTGAACTTTCAAGTTTCAATATACACAAAAACACGTGGTTATATGCAAGTATATGTAAAAATCACGTAAACAGTTAAACAGAAAACTTTGATTATAATGATTTTCTCGACAATGGAGCATAGTTTAGTTAGTAAGATGTTTCACCTGTAATCGAAAAATCATGAGTATGAATCATCACGGGGATAAGTGGGGAACTACTTATTGATCCTCTTTAATTAAAAAAAAAAAAATCATATAGAAAAGATCTTCTCTAGTTTTCTCCGGAATTCTGAAAGAGAGACAAATCAAAATATGGCTCTACTAGTAATCTAAAATTAGTTAAGTTTTTGCCGAAAATCTGATGACCACGATAGATCAGTTTGATTCTTATGTGATTTTTACAAGTATTCGTAAAAAACACATGTATAGTTAAACAGATCACCTTGAATCTTATGATCTTCATTAGTTTTCCCCTGAGTTCTGAGAGGGAGACAAATCAAAGTATACCTTTACTAGCAATATAAAGCTAGTTAAATCTGAAATTAGTTAAGTTTTGCTGGAATTTTGATGACAACATAGGCAAGGAACGTAAATCAGGTCTCAATCACATAATGCCCAAGTCTCAATCAAAACAAATGTAGGATTCTGTATTCTTTTCCTTCAGCTGCCAAAACTGCTCAAAGTCAAGCTTTTTTGCTGTTAGAATAGTATAATTTTATTGCCACTTGTTTTTGTGCATCTAATCCGAGCACATGTAACATGTATAAGTATGGACCCCAAAGTTGCAGAAAGTGGTGCAAAATTTGAACTCCACAAGTTAATAACATACAAAGATTATTTTTGAATATATTTGCATATCATGCCAATATATTTTCTGGTTCCCCTCTACTTCCAAAAACAGAAAAAACCATAACCATAACCAATTTACATATGATATGTCATTTTTGGCAAGTACAAAATTTCAGCCATACTCGCCCGTGCGTGTGTATGTATATATATATATAGACATATAGAAATGCTAAAACATTGATTATCAAAAGTTAAATGTGAAAGATAGAGAAGAGTGTATATATACGTGAGATTTGCCTTTGTGGTTGCCAATCTTTTAATTGTTAACAATTTTTTTGATAGTCACGTGCATCGAAATGAAGGGAAATAAATCATTGGGCATAATTACTAATGCATTCATTAATTGGTACGGATTTATATTTTACGTAGCCATGCATTCATGTAGATTCTTTATTCATTGTATTTTTGCATGCAATGGCAATTAACGGCTAATGAATTTCATTCTGGTAGTAAGTTAAAACCCTAATCAATTTGTTAATCTTTGTCGTTTGTGACAATGCCCCACAAAAATTAAACGCTGTTATTGACTCTGATAATTCTCCTCAATGTAGAGGGAGGGCTCCAAGAAACCGCATCACATAGTTTGGTAACTAATTAATTAACGCAACTAGGTAGGTAAACGATTTGTTAATTAATCTCTAGAGGGATTCTGTTTTAGCTTTTTCTCCACTAGGAAGAATAGATTAATTAAGAGAGTGCTTAGTCACTGCGAAAGCAGTAATTGTGGCCTTACGTCGCTATAAATTAAATCCGAATTCTGCTCATGAGACCTATGGAAATTGTCTTTGATAATCTTTTAGACCAAGTCAGGTTTTTGATCGAATAGAATTACAAGGCCAATTCTACTACTGCAGTCAAATTGAATATTGACCTTCAATTCTATGGAATGAAAATACGCATTTCTCCTTCAGGTTATCAATTGTCATTCTGATTTTGTAAGGTTCAGTTGTTCTTTCATTTCGATGGCTTCATACTAAGTCAATTTTTTTTGGCAGGATTATTTTGTCAGAGTGTACAGCCATAAACCTTTTTTTTTTTTTTTTTTCTGAATCCATAAACTTGCTTATTCAATAAACGTGAAAAAAACCACTTTTTTTTTTTTTGTTAAAAGAAAAGGCATGATGAAGTTGGGATGTATGGTGGTTATTATCGACTGTCATTTATTTGCCATTGGAGCAAAATAAATCTAGCCAATGGTGGATAAATTTATTGCAGTGTTTAGATCATGATTAAACCTAGGGGCACGTTTATATTTAATCTATGGGGAAAAAAAACTCAGCAATAACCAAGGTGAAATGCATGTAAATGTTGTTGTTCAGATTTGGGTGCATTAATTGTGATTTTTTTTTTTTTTGAGCCAAACGTCTTAATTTCCTTGAAGATTGTTTGATTACCATCTATCATCGAAGAACACTACCGTATTCTATCTATCTCCTAAAAATACAGCATAATAATATATAATAGGTTACATGGCTTTCAGATTGTGACAACAATATTCTCACTTAAGCAGAAAATATAGAAATTATGGCATTATCTTATAATGTTGTAGACAAGTTTCAATTCCCTTTTTTTTTTTTTTTTTTTTTTAAAATACGTACCCTATCTTAATGTGGTGGTGCGTTTGGTATAAACCCTTATCTTGAAATCTTTGTGAACAGGAAGCAGTGGTCGATTAACACCTTTAGATGCTTCAAAATAATACTCATCTCACTTAAAAAGGAAATGTTGGATGAGTATTACAAGAAGTAAAAAAAGGGCGAAAGCACACTAAGAAGTTTCCTTGTGAAAATACTAAATTTCATGTGGGGAAGCAGTGGTCAATTTACTACTTGATCAAGAAATGTTCTAATATCTGCATTCTTTGCATAACTATGTCTACAAAGTTTGATCCAGAATGCAAAATGGATAAAGGATCCAATGCGACTGAGGCTCCGTATAATTTGGTTCAATTATTATACTTTTTACATTATTTGATGCACGACTACACTGCATTATTATACTCGTAAGAAAAAAGTGATATATATATATATATATAAAAAAACAATTAACTTACTTTCAACACAATATTATAATATAACAGTATATCACAAATCTAAATATGCACAACAGCTGCACTAAATTGCACAACTTACAACCTTACTGGCCCCTAATCCAGAAAGTGTTAGCATTATTTTGAAACATCTAAAGGTGTTAATTAATTTAGACTCCCTATTATATCATGCCTGCATGCAATTTTATCTTTTTCATGTTCAAGGGAAAAAGTAAGCAAATGAGTGAAATGACATCACCACCAAGATCCAAAACGTTCTTAAACTTTCACGTGCTTGCATTTTACAAAAGGCTCTCCTGTTTGAACTTTGAAGAACAAAACAAAACGTAACACATCTTTCATAAATCTACTAGTTTGCCAAGATACGAGAAAAGGATAACAATAGTAATAGTAGTAGTAGTAATAATAATAATAATAATAATAATTATGATTTAGACAAACAAATGCAAAAGTGATGGAAGAAGAAGTCCCAAAGCCATCGGGTTGACCCATCCCGATACACTGCATACTTGCAATCCGGTCACCATCGAAGCTTCTCTACCACGTGTGAAGCCAAGAATTTCATTCCTTGGATCATCCAGCTGGCAAATTCCTCACCCTTCCTTCTTGCCAAACTCAGCACTTTTTTCAAAAATTTCCCTCCTGTATATATAGGTAAACCCCACGATTCCACCAGCAGCGGGTCACTTTGCAATCAAGAAATATTATGGAAGGTCCAGGTGACCGAGGAAGGGCCAGAGATGAAGGAGGAGAGCCCAAGTATCGGGGCGTCAGGAAGCGTCCGTGGGGGAAATATGCGGCAGAAATCCGGGATTCTGCGAATCATGGAGCCCGGGTTTGGCTTGGAACATTCAACACCGCGGTGGAGGCGGCTAAAGCGTACGACAGGGCTGCTTATGCAATGAGGGGACATTTGGCTATTCTCAACTTTCCTGAGGATTATAATTTGCCCAGCAGCTCATCCCATTTTGCTTCTGCCTCCTCATCGTCTACTGCTGCTTCTACTTCTTCATCAGCAAGGGAGGGAGTTATTGAAATCCCGTATTATGATGATAAGCTGTTGGAGGAGCTGCTTGGTGCTGAGGAAAAAAGCGGAAGACAAGATTGAAGTTCGTTGCTACTTTCTACTTCATTTCTCTCACCTTTTCTTGCACTGTTCTGTTGTTTTTGCTTTATATTTTTAGCACAACAAACAGCTTTTTTTTTTTGGGTTTTTTTTGGTTGGCTAGAGGAATGAATTTCTCCTGTTGTATCTAGTTGATAGTTGCACCCATGGATGCTTTTTCAGAAAGCTCTTGGTAAATGCCAAGAGTCCTTATTATGTATGAATAAATGATTGTAGATGAAATGCAAGGTACAAAGAAAAAGAAAAGAAATTAACTGTCTGAGATTGCACATATGTGGTTTCTGCAATATTTGTTTGAATTGCTGGTAGAAGTAAAATTTGGCCAAAAAGCAAAAGAAAAGAAAAAGATGAAGCAAAAAGTTTTACAACTAAAGAACTAAAATGTGTGCTATTTGTCCTTCTGTTCGGAAGATATGCTAATATGCCTGTGACTATCAATTTTTCAGTCATTTAACTGAAGGAAGGAAATCAAGTGGCCAAAGCTTCAGGTGCAGGATGTACTATTTCGGTGCAAATTAACTCGAGGCGATGAAGTGGATAAAGCTTCTAGGCAGTGCTATTTTGGTGCTTTGGTGGTTTTAGTGGTTGAATTGTGTTGACTTCCAGCTATATTTGTTTTACTCTTTGATGTGGAGATATCAGGTACTTCAGTTGACCCATTTTTTTCCTTTTTGAGTGACATATGAGATAATGCTCGCGCAATTTTTGTGCAAGATGTTGGATTTATGCTTGTCTGCTTTTTAGGGAAAAAAAAATCCATGCTTCTATGAAGATAGATGGTAGTTACTAGTGGAGATTGAAACCTGAATGACATTTTGCAATATGCACTGCCCAGCAAGGCCATGGTAATTTCATGTGTATCTTTTTCCACTTTATTAGATGTCTCTATTGGAATTTTATGTATGAGCATTACTTTTATGTGCTTTTATGCATTGTAATACAGCCTTTATGAACTTTAGCATCTCTAAGTAGTAAAACTTTACAATGATGACCTATTTTGTGAGACAAATAGTTTTACGCAAAACTGAAAAAGTGTACGTGTTTCCTTATCCTTGATCAGGTTTAATCAATTCTAGACACCCCGTCAATCTTTATAGGTTCATCTTGTCCCAAAATTAATGTTTTCCTCTTTGCCTAAATATCCCGCAACGTGAAATAAGCTGGATATGCATTTGATTAGGTTTAAGTATGTAAGAGTGAGTTGAATATTGCTAAAAAGATTGTTGAAGTAAATCATTTTGTAAGTTGTAATTATGACTTGGGGCTAACAAGCGGACTTGGAAATCCATCCTATTGAAATTATTTAAAACTGAAAAGGAAAATCAAATATATAGAACTCATTTACTACCCCAAAGTGGAATTTTTAAATCCTTCGTTTTGTTTTAGTACAAGGACTTAAAAATAAATTAGATGAAAAATATATAATCGAAATCACTTTGCGGGTACGAATTTCAAAGGACTTGTGACTTTGTAAAGATGTGGGGTTCTTTTTTTTTCCTCTTGTAGAGAATGGGTGAAATTTAAAAACGGAAAGAGACAGTGAAATTTGAACTCAAAACGTTTTAAGTTCTGAAATTTCAGTCTTAGCTATTAGCTCAATGCCTCATCGGCGAAGATATAGGATTCTTAAACATTTCGTACCTCAAATTAAGCTTCTGTGTGTAAAATCAATACCTGTATTTCGATTTCTATCACTTGGAGTGGGATAGTAGTTAAATCTTAATTCTTAGACGACCATTATATATGTACTTGATTCTAAATTTCGTCATATTAAATGTTCACATTCCTATTGGTGTAAACTAAGATCAATATGTAGTACTATTAATGTGCTACTGAGGTGGGTAATTTTTCTGAAGTCACAGTTCAGGATTAAGGGTTCGGTGGCAGACGGGCACATGACCATTCTCGACTCTTCTCATATCCCACCACAAAATTTGCATAACTAATGTTTTCCAATCTTATAATTTTTCCCCTTATAAATTAGGCATAGGTTGTCTGCAAAAATAATGCTTGACAGGATTTCTGAGCAGTGGTGTGAAGCCAAAGATTAAACACACGAGAAGTTTTTTATTTTTTATTTTTGGGTTTGAAGCAACGATCTTAAAAATTTTATCATTTATTTTCTTTGGTGCTAGAATTTCACACTAGAGAATCATGAGCCAAATAGTTTGGTGGATTTAAAGTCAAAGTAGTCAAATTTGAGGTCAATTTCATTCTAGTTGCATTTTGGTCAAATCTCTATTGCGGGCAAAACCTTAGATTCTAAAGTTGGTATGACGTCAGGATGGAATCAAATTTGAGGTACTTACATTTGTCCTCCTAAATTTGAGCCACAGTGATGTTTAAGGACAAAATCCCTTTCCCAAATTAAATCTAAGAGATTCTACGGTCTATGCTATACTGCAGAATCAATTCCTAGCCCACCAGTTTAATATAGCCACACGTAAAAACAGTTCTCACCATTCACTCATACAATAAGGTCATTTCTTAATGTTGGAACACTAGTACACAAAAAGCTTCGAATGGCATCAACACTGGTGCTAAGGTTCTTTTTCATGTTGCAAGTAAATAAGCTTCTTCCTTTTCAATGAAAACTCAAGTTGTGGGTCTGCTCATAAACCATATAGTGTATTTTAGAGCCACATGATCATAATGATAGTGATATTATATGACATATTCTAAATATACTGCATGATTTTGCAAGTATCAAGTCGGTCCCAAAGATTTTATGAGTTGCCAATAGAGATGTTTGTAACCTTTGGCACCTTCTTTTTCAGTGGCTCGCTTATTGCAATATTTTTATACCAAACAGATAAGTGAATCGGATGAACTTTTGGTTATCGTATAACCGATTCAAATTCAATTCAAGGATTTTAATTTTTTTTAAATATTAAATAACTAGCATAGTGTTGAAATATAAAGAAAGAAAAGAAAAAATTTAGTGTTTTATCGGTTTTGACATACTGTTATTGACTGGATTTGATCGATTTAATTGTTGTTTCCGAATTTACTAGTGACCAGGATCAGTGCTACGGCTGATTTACAGTTCATTCAATTGGATCGACAAATCTAATCCAGTTATTATTCGGTTGAACCGGCTAATCTGATCGAGTTTTAAACCAGTGGCTTGGAGTACATACGGCAGGCATCTCAGATGGGTTCCCTTTTGCATAGTTAGGCAATCTAATCTGGAAAGATGGTCCAGAATATAAATCTAAGATTAGATTATTTTCTTCTCTGAATGGATTACTCATCTTAAGTCGATTATGTGGATCGAATTAGTCTCGTAGAGATATGGCTGATCAATGATCCCTAGAACAATTCCTATTAGTATTGCTTCAAGTCAAACCCTCTTTTACCATTTGCAAAGTGTAATCGCATCCATGGATGATCTTAACCTTTATTCTTCTTGGATTTTTTCATTAATCCT